>NC_134353.1:159075608-159786233 GCF_048569485.1 Anomaloglossus baeobatrachus | reverse complement strand
CTCCGAGACCGGTTCTGTATCGGCCCCCGAGCTGCTGTCATCTGACTCCAGGGTGCTAATGCTGGGACCCGGCAGGACAGTAACGGTTTCTAGCTGAGCCCAGACTTGTGGTTCTCCAGTGACAAGTGACCCGTCATCAGCCGGTGTACGGAGGCCCGCCATCGGTTCTTCTAAGTCAACCGCTCCAGCTATTGGTGGGCTGGCGTCCTCTCGGGCCTCCGGGCCCTGGCGGGGCAACACAGACTCCACCACCTCCATCGGGGACGGCGGCCTGAGCGGGGCTGTACGGGCGGCCAACACAGGCGATGGAGCGGGCCCTGCTGGGGCCAGGGGAAGACCAAGTCCTTCAGCTGCAGCAGCCAGTCCTTCAGGGACACAAGGGCATGGGTCACTCACCAGCTCCTCTAGCATGGCCTCTATTTCATGTGCCCGCACGACCGCAGCCAGCTCCTCCATCTCAGCGGTCCAGCGATCCAGCAGGTCCCGTACCTGGGCCCGGTTACGACAGCACAGCAGCATCACTTGCGTTTTCAGCCACGCCGCTATCCCGGGGGCAGGCTCCGGAGACTCAGGCCTCTCAGGTGGTGCGGACATGTTGCAAGCTGCTTCCAGGAACCGGGTATCTTTGCAGAGTCCTGGCGTCCCCGCTTTAATGGCCTCGGCTACATTAGGCAGGTTTTCACCCGCCCCCCCTCAGTTCTCTTTAGCACTTCCGCTTTTGTGGGCGGAGCTTCGCTTTTCGTGCCTTCCCTGCTCGGGAAAGACGCTCGAGCGGGAGATTTTCACACCAAAGATGGCGGTGCTTCAAATTTTTCGGCCGGACGCCGCCGGCGGAGATCACAAGGCGCACTTCTACTGGTAAGTAGATGGATTCAATCCTGTTCGTGACGCCAAGTTGTTGCGGGCGGGGAGGTACGCCGCTGCTACGCTCTCACTAACGCTCTGGTCCGGCGCTGCTGCGGCTGCTGCTCAGTGGCTCGAGCGGTGGGCCGGCTCTGGGGATTCAAGCGGCGCTCCTCGCCCGTGAGTGAAAAGGGTGGTTGGTTTGGGGGATTTAGTCTGTGATGCCACCCACGGGTTGTGGTGAAGATGGGCACCACCACTGCTGGTGACGGGGATCCCGGGAGCGATGGTGGGGAGCAGCTGGGATGTTGTTTTCCCCCCTCCGTGGGTAGGGGTCGGTGGTCCCGGGGCCCGGTGGTGTGACGGGGAGGCAGGGTTGGTGAGGTGCAGGGTTGCAGGGACAGCGCGGCGCGGTGCCGGATGGCACGGGTGTACTCACTCAGTAAGAGATGCACAAAGTCCTCGGTAAACCAAACGGCTGGATTGACGGGTCCCGCAGCCGGTTGCAGTGTCTCTCCCCGGACAGGTGATGGCGGCTGTCTTTCCCTGCACCTTTGTGTACTTGTTTGACTATGATGGATCCCCAACGGTAGTCTGCTCCCCGGTGTATGGATGCCGGAGGGGCCCGTTTGCCCACAGGCACTGGCCCTTGGGTCTCTAGCCTTAGGCGGTAGCTGTAAACCATCACGGTGTGGGCGGTTGCCTTCTAACGGGTCTTTGGCTGTTAGGAAACCCCTGGGTTTCCTGTCACACTCGGATTTGACTGTTGAGGGCGACTCCAAGCCTAGCCAGGGTCCGATGGCCCTGCCTGTGTGTGCTGGCTTCACTTTGCTCCCCGGTCGGTACCGGCGGGCCAACGCCCGACCCCGGTCCTACGGTTCCGCGTTGATTCACCATTCCTGCAGACGGCCACCACCGTCTGCCAACCTTGTTGTCAGTGCCTGGGCCACCAACCTAGACACTCTCCACTTTACTCCTCTCACTTCAACCTCCTAAACTGTTCTTTTCTTCCTTTTTCCGCCTCCAGGCCTGTGAACTCCTCGGTGGGTGGGGCCAACCGCTTGGCTCCACCTCACCTGGTGTGGACATCAGACCCTGGAGGGAGGCAACAAGCGTTTTGTGTTTGGCTAATGTTACTGTCTAGTGGGGGTGGGGGTGTGTGAGTGTTCTGTCTTTGGCTACCTGGCTAGTCCAGGGCGCCACACTTGAATAATCCGAACCTGAATATTTCACTATTTGCCCATCTCCATTTATGATCCCACACAAAACTCTAAAATGATTCTGCCTAATATTGTGTAGCTTGGAGATCAGTCTTAGTATGGAGATTAAAGTTATACTATGTACTTGGAGAATCACTTACATGATGTGCACATCCCAACATTATCTGCAGCAGGTCACTATATTCATAGGTAAGTCTTCATGTTATACTATAAACATGCTTTGAAGTATAAATTCAATATTCATAGAGCTTATGGTCCACTGAGACAAGATTTCAATATGTGTACATGCTTTTAATAACTGACTAGTTTGTAATACAGAAAAGCTAGTCATTGAAGCGTAGGGCATGTAATCCACCATGTCTAGTTCTAAAGAGACATTCCATGGACATATATTTGACTTTACAGATATAGTTTTGGTTGCCGACTTTTTTAATCTACTGAGCACAACATTGGAAACTCAGTCTGGAAGGATGAGACAATTGATACAGCATAGAGGAGTCGTACTTTTTTCTCTTGTTGTACCACATCTTACAATTCTAGCTTTTTCACATTAGGGCATACATTGCATGATGCAATATATATATATACTGTTAACTGTTAAGAGGACACTTTGTGCAGCAGGCCTTCATGATAAAATAGCTGCTAGGAAACCACTGCTAAGGACAGGCAACAAGCAGAAGAGACTTGTTTGGGCTAAAGAACACAAGGAATGGACATTAGACCAGTGGAAATCTGTGCTTTGGTCTGATGAGTCCAAATTTGAGATCTTTGGATCCAACTACCGTGTCTTTGTAGATAAGGTGAACGGATGGACTCTACATGCCTGGTTCCCACCGTGAAGCATGGAGGAGGAGGTGTGATGATGTGGGGGTGCTTTACTGGTGACACTGTTGGGGATTTATTCAAAATTGAAGGCATACAGAACCAGCATGGCTACCACAGCATCTTGCAGCGGCATGCTATTCCATCCAATTTGTATTTAGTTGCACCATCATTTATTTTTCAACAGGACAATGACCCCAAACACACCTCCATGCCATGTAAGGGCTATTTGACTAGGAAGGAGAGTGATGGGGTGCTACGCCAGATGATCTGGTCTCCACAGTCACCAAACCTGAACCGAATCGAGATGGTTTGGGGTGAGCTGGATTGCAGAGTGAAGGCAAAAAGGCCAACAAGTGCTAAGCATCTCTGGGAACTCCTTCAAGACTGTTGGAAGACATTTCCGGTGACTACCTCTTGAAGCTCATCAAGAGAATGCCAAGAGTGTGCAAAGCAGTAATCAAAGCAAAAGGTGGCTACTTTGAAGAACCTAGAATATAAGACATATTTTCAGTTGTTTCACACTTTTTTAAGTTTTATATTCCACATTTTAATTCATAATTTTGATGCCTTCAATATGAATCTACAATTTTCAGAGTCCTGAAAATAAAGAGAACTCTTTGAATGAGAAGGTGTGTCCAAACTTTTGGTCTGTACTGTGTATATACAGTCATGGCCAGAAATATTTGGACAGTGACACAAGTTTTGTTATTTTAGCTGTTTACAAAAACATGTTCAGAAATACAATTATATATATAATATGGGCTGAAAGTGCACACTCCCAGCTGCAATATGAGAGTTTTCACATCCAAATCGGAGAAAGGGTTTAGGAATCATAGCTCTGTAATGCATAGCCTCCTCTTTTTCAAGGGACCAAAAGTAATTGGACGAGGGACTCTAAGGGCTGCAATTAACTCTGAAGGCGTCTCCCTCGTTAACCTGTAATCAATGAAGTAGTTAAAAGGTCTGGGGTTGATTACAGGTGTGTGGTTTTGCATTTGGAAGCTGTTGCTGTGACCAGACAACATGCGATCTAAGGAACTCTCAATTGAGGTGAAGCAGAACATCCTGAGGCTGAAAAAAAAGAAAAAATCCATCAGAGAGATAGCAGACATGCTTGGAGTAGCAAAATCAACAGTCGGGTACATTCTGAGAAAAAAGGAATTGACTGGTGAGCTTGGGAACTCAAAAAGGCCTGGGCGTCCACGGATGACAACAGTGGTGGATGATCGCTGCATATTTTCTTTGGTGAAGAAGAACCCGTTCACAACATCAACTGAAGTCCAGAACACTCTCAGTGAAGTAGGTGTATCTGTCTCTAAGTCAACAGTAAAGAGAAGACTCCATGAAAGTAAATACAAAGGGTTCACATCTAGATGCAAACCATTCATCAATTCCAAAAATAGACAGGCCAGAGTTAAATTTGCTGAAAAACACCTCATGAAGCCAGCTCAGTTCTGGAAAAGTATTCTATGGACAGATGAGACAAAGATCAACCTGTACCAGAATGATGGGAAGAAAAAAGTTTGGAGAAGAAAGGGAACGGCACATGATCCAAGGCACACCACATCCTCTGTAAAACATGGTGGAGGCAATGTGATGGCATGGGCATGCATGGCTTTCAATGGCACTGGGTCACTTGTGTTTATTGATGGCATAACAGCAGACAAGAGTAGCCGGATGAATTCTGAAGTGTACCGGGATATACTTTCAGCCCAGATTCAGCCAAATGCCGCAAAGTTGATCGGACGGCGCTTCATAGTACAGATGGACAATGACCCCAAGCATACAGCCAAAGCTACCCAGGAGTTCATGAGTGCAAAAAAGTGGAACATTCTGCAATGGCCAAGTCAATCACCAGATCTTAACCCAATTGAGCATGCATTTCACTTGCTCAAATCCAGACTTAAGACGGAAAGACCCACAAACAAGCAAGACCTGAAGGCTGCGGCTGTAAAGGCCTGGCAAAGCATTAAGAAGGAGGAAACCCAGCGTTTGGTGATGTCCATGGGTTCCAGACTTAAGGTAGTGATTACCTCCAAAGGATTCGCAACAAAATATTGAAAATAAAAATATTTTGTTTGAGTTTGGTTTATTTGTCCAATTACTTTTGACCTCCTAAAATGTTGAGTGTTTGTAAAGAAATGTGTACAATTCCTACAATTTCTATCAGATATTTTTGTTCAAACCTTCAAATTAAACGTTACAATCTGCACTTGAATTCTGTTGTAGAGGTTTCATTTCAAATCCAATGTGGTGGCATGCAGAGCCCAACTCGCGAAAATTGTGTCACTGTCCAAATATTTCTGGACCTAACTGTATATATATATATATATATATATATATATATATATATATATATATATATATAAACAGCTCTGACACAAATTGAGAGACCACTGCAAAATGTATTTTCATTTTTTCTGATTTTTCTCTTTATTGGTATATTTTTGAGTAGAATGTAAATTGTTCTTTTATTCCATAAACTACTGACAACATGTCTCCGAATTTCCAAGCAATAAATTTTGTATTTATATTCTGAAAATGAGAAATGGTCAAAATACCAAAAAAAAAGACATTGTTTTCAGACACCTCAAATAATGCAAAGAAAACAAGTTCATAATCATTTAGAAACAACAATACTAATGTTTTAAATCAGGAAGAGTTCCAAAATCAATATTTTGTGGAATAACCATGATTTTTAATCACAGCTTTCATGCTTCTTGGCATGCTTTCCACCAGTCTTTCACACTGCTTTTAGGTGACCTTATGCTACTCCTGATGCAAAAATTTCAGCAGTTCTTCTTTGTTTGATGGCTTGTGACTATCCGTCTTCCTCTTAATTACATTCCAGAGGTTTTCAATGGGGTTCAGGTCTGAAGATTCGTCTGGCCATCACAAGGTTTTGATGTAATGGTCCTTCATCCACACATTGATTGACCTAGCTGTGTGGCATGGTGCATTGTCCTGCTGGAAATACCAGTCCTCAGAGTTTGGGAACATTGCCTGAGTAGAAGGAAGCAACTGTTTTTCCAGGATAACCTTGTATGCATTTTGATTTATATATTCTTCGCAATGTTTAATCTGCCCAATGTCTGCCTTGCTGAAGCATTCCCGATCATCACCGATCCTCCACCAAATTTCACAGTGAATGCAAGACACCGTGGCTTGTACGCCTCTCCAGGTTTCTGTCTAACCATCAGGTGTTGTCTCAAAGCTGAAAATTAGACTCATCAGAGATGATTACCTTAATCTAGACTTAGGCAGGAATTGGGCAGTAGAAGCATGTAGTGGTGATTTCCTCATCTCAAACAATTTTTCTTGAAAAAAGCCAACAGCAGTAGTGGGCATACCCCCTCAAAAAATGTCAATGTCTAAAACTTCTCAAGTGGCTTGACAATGAAACCTCATGCTATTTACAAGCCAAGTTACTTACATTCAGTCTTATTGAAGGGCAGCCCTCAGGTCACTGAGGTTCTGGGGTACAGAGTTATTAGCCTCTATATGTGTCACACTCCCGGTGTCCCAGCACCGCTCCTTACCCACTGATCCGGTCGCACCATCCAGGCACCGCTCCATACCCACTGATCCGGTCTCACCGTCGCTGCACCGCTCTCTACCCACTGGTCCGTTCTCGCCGTCACACCACCGCTCCTTGCTCACTGGTCCAGTCTATGCATCCACCGGTCATGGCTGCCGCTCCCGCTCATGCGCCCCTGAGTCCTGTTCCTGGTCTCAGGAGTCTGATTCTGACTGATGCCTCTGTATAGTACCAGGCCGCGCCCACTCACCTGGTCTTATAGGCCCAGCACTGCTGCAACAGGAAATGACCTGAGGCAGTGCTGGGTATATAAGACTGGCCTTTCCATGTGGGCGGGGCCGGATCATTGCTTGTGTTTCTGTGCTTTGTCTTGTGAGCTAGGTGCTCAGGTCCTTTTGTTACTGTTTCCTGTATTACTGCCTTAAAGTACGCTGTGACCCTAGTGACCTGGTCCTGTCTTTGCTTTCTGATACCTGCACCTGTTCCTGTACTGTCCTATGGGACTCCATGACCCTGGTGACCTGGTTCTTCCCGTTCCTGCCACGCTAGTGCTCCAGCTACCGTGTACCCTGCCCTCCAGGTGGGGTGCTCGGTCCAGTGGATCAACAACCTCCTGGGCCTACCAGTCCTCCCTGGCCCTCACAATATGGTGACTCAGCTAATCCCATAGGTTTTCTATAGGACTAAGCTCTGGAGAAATTGCAGGCTACTCCATTTAAGGTATCTCAGCCTCCAGCAACCATTCTCTTTAATGAAACCTCGATGAGCTGGAGAATTGTGGTCCATGAAGATTAATTAAGACTGTGTGTTTCATTCAGATGCATAATGACTGGATTAATGATTTTATTCAAGTAGCATGGACTTGTCACTGTACTATTCACAAAGTGTAGGTCAGTTCTGTATTGACTACACACCTATCCTCACTGTAACCCACCACCACCACCAAAGGCTCAACTGGTGACAACAGTGGCTGATGCATAGCGCTATCTTTACTTCTCCAAAATCGTTGGTCACCATAATTTCTGCTCAGCGTACATAGACTTTCATCAGTGAACAGCACTGAGGCCCACTGGTCCCTCTTAGGCCCCTTTCACATGTCAGTGATTCTGGTACGTTTGTGCTTTTTTTTAAATGTACCAGAATCACTGACATACGCAGACCCATTATAATGAATGGGTCTGCTCACACGTCAGTGATTTTTCACTGCACGTGTCTCCGTGCGGCGTACCCGCGTGTGCGTGATTGCCGCACGGAGACATGTCCATTTTTTTCTGGCATCACTGATGTCCCACGGACCACGCAGTGGTGTGGTCCGTGAAACACGTGCCAGAAAAAAACATGCATTTAAAATAATAAACATTTTAACTCACCCGGCTTCAGCGACGCTCTGTGCAGCCCGTTCTCCCTGCTGCTTCTAAGCCGGCTGATTACTGTCGCGCATCTTAATGATGCACGACACAGCCGACCCGGAAACAGCTGCTGCAGGGGTCAGCGCCGGCCGGATGCTGCACCGCGGGAGGATTCAGTACCACGGAGAGCGGGCACAGGTGAGTTGATTTCTAAGTGCAATCACGGGCCACGGAGAACGGAGCCCAGATTGCTCTTAGACAACCCACGTGTGCCGTGAAAATTGTAGATTCACATTGAAGGCATCAAAATATGAATTAAAACATGTGGAATTAAATGCTTAAAAAAGTGTAAAGCAACTGAAAATATGTCTTATATTCTAGGTTCTTCAAAGTAGCCACCTTTTGCTTTGATTACTGCTTTGCACACTCTTGGCATTCTCTTGATGAGCTTCAAGACGTAGTCACCGGAAATGTCTTATAACAGTCTTGAAGGAGTTCCCAGAGATGCTTAGCACTTGTTGACCCTTTTGCCTTCACTCTGCGGTCCAGCTTATCCCAAACCATCTTGATTGGGTTCAGGTCTGCTGACCGCGGAGGCTAGGTCATCTGACGTAGCACCCCATCACTCTCCTTCTTAGTCAAATAGCCCTTACACAACCTGGAGGTGTGTTTGGGGTCATTGTCCAGTTGAAAAATAAATGATTGTCCAACTAAACACAAACCAGATGGAATAGCATGCCACTGCAAGATGCTGTGGTAGCCATGCTGGTTTTGTATGCCTTCAATTTTGAATAAATCCCCAACAGTGTCACCAGCAAAGCACCCCCAAACCATCACATCTCCTCCTCCATGCTTCACGGTGGGAACCAGGCATGTAGAGTCCATCCGTTCACTTTTTCTACAAAGACATGGTGGCTGGATCCAAAGATCTCAAATTTGGACTCATCAGTAGAGATGACCGAACCGGTCGCGGTTCGGCTCGAGCTCTGTTCGCCGAACCGAGGTCTGGTTCGCGTTCGGTTCAGCGAACCAGTTAGGCGAACCACTCAAACCCATACAAAACAATGGGAGGCAATCACAAACATAAAAACACCTAGAAAACCCCCACAAAGGTGTCAAAAAGGTGACAAACAACTCACAACACAACACAAACACATGGGAAAGTGACAAGGACATATGCTCATGCGAAAACAAAAGAGCTGGACAAGGAAAAAGAGGAGGAGACACAGATATAGGCATGGCATGCTCTTCTAAAATGATGTAAAACACCGCAAGGTGACTCAAAGCGGAGTCTCCCTTTTTTCCAAAAATTGGGCCACACAGACACCCCTTCTGTGGCAGCACTTGTGCCACAGTTGTACACTTCACAGGTAGATTTGCATCAAGCACATTCAAAAATACGCCATCCTTAACCGTCCTCAGGATGGCACCGGGGTAGGTAGCAAAGTCTTTGCTGAACCATGACTTGTTCATCTTGGCTCCTTTTTAAAAACACAGCAAGCAAGGGTTACTCCAGGCAGAGTCTCCCTTTTTTCCAAAAACTGAGCCACACAGACACCCCTTCTGTGGCAGCACTTGTGCCCCAGTCGTACACTTCACAGGTAGATTTGCATCAAGCACATTCAAAAACACGCCATCCTTAACCCTCCCCAGGATGGCACCAGGGTAGGTAGCAAAGTCTTTGCTGATTCCAGATCTGTTCATCTTGGATCATTTTTAGAAACACTGCAAGCAAGAGTTACTCCAAGCGAAGTCTCCCTTTCTTCCACAAATTGGGCCACACAGACACCCCATCAGTGGCAGCACTTGTGCCCTAGTTGCAAACAGGATGTTTTTTATTTGCATCAAGCACATTCCAAATCCGCAAGCATTTACTCTCCCCAGGGTGACACAGGGGTAGTAAATTCCCTGTGCATCCATGACTTGTTCATTTTGATGAACGTTAGTCTGTCCACATTGTCACTGGACAGACGCGTGCGCTTATCTGTCAGCACACACCCAGCAGCACTGAAGACACGTTCAGAGACAACACTTGCAGATGGACACGACAAGATCTCCAAGGCGTAAGTGGAGAGCTCTGGCTATTTTTCAAGATTTGAAGCCCAAAATGAGCAAGGCTCCATTTGCAAAGTCATGGCATCGATGTTCATTTGGAGATACTCCTGTATCATCCTCTTCAGCCGTTGACTATGTGTCAGACTTGTTGTCTCTGGTGGCCTTGCAAAGGATGGTCTAAAAAAATTATGAAAAGATTCAATAAAATTGCTGTTACCAGCATCAGATACGGTGCTGCTGGTACGGGTAGACTGTTGAAGATGACGAGACCGTCCCATGTTTCTCAAGTTAGAACTGGGAGATTCGCTCCGTGCACCACGGTTGTTTGGTGGAAAAGCCGAGTTAAGATCGAGTAACAGCTTTTGCTGATACTTCTGCATACGTGCGTCCCTTTCTATGGCTGGAATTATGTCACAAAATTTGGACTTGTACCGGGGATCTAATAGTGTGGCAAGCCAGTAATCATCATCACTTCTAATTTTGACAATACGAGGGTCATGTTGGAGGTAGTGCAGCAAGAAGGCGCTCATGTGTCTGGCGCAGCCATGTGGACCAATTCCACGCTGTTTGTGGCATAGAGGTGATAACCGTTCTTTCTTCCTCTGACATCTCCCCCCAGCCTCTTTCAACAGAAATTTGACTAAGGTCTCCCTCCTCTGCTGAGTCTTCCATGTCCATGGACAGTTCGTCCTTCATTTCTTCATGTTCTCCTGCACCTTCCTCAATATTTTGCCTGCTTCCATGCGCCCTTGTTGATCTCTGTGCCCCATGGTCCCATGCCTGCCGCCTTGGTGGTGAGGAACGTCTGGACCTTGGTGATGTTGTTGTCCCTTGCGCATAGGAATCCTCCTGTAGTTCCTCCCCTTCCTGTTGTCCCACCCCCTGACTCCGAATAGTGTTTAGCGTGTGCTCCAGCATATAAATGACTGGAATTGTCATGCTGATAATGGCACTGTCAGCGCTAAACATATTCGTCGCCATGTCGAAACTGTGCAGAAGGGTGCATAGGTCCTTGATCTGAGACCACTCCATCAGGGTAATCTGCCCCACCTCTGCATCTCGTTGGCCCAGGCTATACGTCATGACGTATTGCACCAGGGCTCGGTGGTGCTGCCACAGTCGCTGTAACATGTGGAGAGTCAAATTCCAGCGTGTCGGCACATCGCATTTCAGGCGATGAACCGGCTGGCCGAAAAGACTTCTGGAGCGATGCAAGTCGCTCAGAGGTTGAACAGCAGAAGTGAGTAGACAATTTTTGTACCTTGTTCAGAAGGCCATCTAGGCCGGGATAGTGTGTTAAAAATTGCTGGACAACAAGGTTCAACACGTGAGCCATACAAGGCACGTGTGTCACCTTGCCCAGGCAAAGGGCCACACCCAGGTTTGCAGCATTATCGCACACGGCCTTACCAGGCTGCAGGTTGAGTGGAGACAACCATTTACCAAACTCAGTCTCCAGAGCTTCCCACAACTCAGCCGCTGTGTGACTCTTAGTTCCAAGACATTTCAAGACAAAGACCGCCTGATGCCGTTGCGCTCTGCTGCGAGCATAGTAATGAGTGGTGCGTGATTCCTTCTGAGCAGTTACAACGCTGGTGGCCTGACCAGGCAGCCTTGGGGCAGAGGTGGAGGACCCAGACGAGGTTGAGGAGGCAGAAGCAGTGGAGGAACTTGGACAGGCAGAGGATTGACGCCCAAGTCGTGGGGACGGCACGACTTTTTCAGCAGACCCTTCACCATCTATCACCATAGTTACCCAGTGCCCAGTCAGCGACATGTAACGTCCCTGTTCATGCTTACTGGTCCAAGTATCGGTGGTGAAATGCGAACAATCCGTTCTGGGAGTGTGCTTGTTAACCAAGTTACTCGTTCAGCAAAGCAAGATTTCCCATAGGAAATCATTGCAATGCAGCCAATTCGTTCCAGAACTTGTTAAGTGTCCCATCCTGGTCCTCTATTTTGTCATTCAATACATGCACAAACACACACAAACACATACAAACACACACAAACTCACACAAACACACACAGGCACGCACGTACACGCACATATTATGCTCACCTTACCTTCCATTCCATCGCCTGTCTCCTTTGATTTTCTGTTCGCTAGTACGGGCTGTGTATCGGGTTACCATCATGACAAGGGAGGAACTTCCGCTGCCAGAGCGCTGACGTCAAAGTCAGGAGCCGCTTCCCTCTGATTGGTCAGCGCACTGCACAGCCTATACCGGCGAACTGCAGGACCCAGGAGGCCAGTGATGGAACGGAAGGTACACATATTATGCTCACCTTTACTTCCGTTCCATCGTTGGCCTCCTGGATCTTGCAGTTCGCCGCGAGGATGTAGTTCCCCGGTACATTGTCGCGATGTACCGGGGAACTATAAAAACCATGAGACCGGCGATGGAACGGAAGGTAAGGTGAGCATAATAATGTATGTGTGTGCGTGCGTGTGTGTTTGTGTGTGTTTGTGAGTGCTTGTGTGTGTTTGTGTGGATGTGTGGACTGCAAGAGTGGGTTAGAGCGTGGTGGATGTACGGAACTAGAAGTGTGTGCGGTGAGTATTTTGCTCGTACAGCAAAGCTTTCTCGTAAACCGAGTTACACATTTACAGAAAGCTTTGCTTGTTAAGTGAAATTCTCGTTAACTGGGTTACTCGTTAAGTGAGGTTCCACTGTGGAATGTGTATATATATATATATATATATATATACAGTATATATATATAATGTATATATACTGTATATATACATTGTGCTCACTCCATGATAGAAAGTAACTCCACTCCGGGGTTAATGCTGTTTCCCTACAGGGTTAAAAGGAAACAGAAAGATGGGCGTGGGAGCTGAGTGTGTGAGGGAGTGAACACAACTCCCTGAGTTTGCTGCCGGAGAGGCCCATGTGTACTGTTGTGGACTTTTGTTTGACTATTAAACCGGATGCTGTGAACCTTGATGCCAGGATCCCGTGTCTTCTGCTGCGCAGCCGACCATACTACCTCACATATGGTGGAGAATCGGCGGGCATGCCAGCCCGGTGAGGTGTAGCATCCATCCCTGGTGACCCAGCAGCGCATGTCCTGGATTCGAGCGGCTATACTACAGCCCAAACCCGGCGACACCATGGAGGACATACTAAAGCATTTGGCTCAGGCTAATGCACAGCAGCAACAGACCAATGCACACCTGCTCCAATCCTTGAAATTGCAGGAACAAAGACACCAAGAACAGATGGTTCTCCTGGCCAAGTCGATCCGTGCCGGACCGGCAGCAACAACCCCGGGATCGGGTGACGACGGCAGCGTCCGGAAAGCGGTGAGACAAGCGTTGCAAAAGATGACCCCGGGGGATGATGTGGAAGCGTTCCTGGCGGTGTTTGAGCGGGTGGCCGAGCGGGAAAAACTGCCGACCCCCCAGTGGGCTGAGGTATTGTCGCCCTATCTGACGGGGGAGCCCCAAAAAGCGTACCTGGACCTCTGTACCGAGGACGCCATAGAATATGCGACCCTGAAAGCCGAAATACTTGCTCGGATGGGGGTGAATACCTATGTACGGGCTCAGCGGGTAATTCAGTGGTTCTATGAGGAAGCCAAACCCGTACGCTCACAGGCCTATGACTTGTTGCATCTCGTAAAAAAGTGGTTGCAGCCTGACACTCTGAGCCCGGCGCAAATGGTGGAAAGTGTAGTTGTTGATCGTTTTGTGCGCACCTTACCCGTCACCATTCAACGGTGGGTAGGACAGGGCGACCCAAGTACCCTGGACCAATTAGTGGGCCTGGTAGAGCGGCATGTGGCTACGCAGGACTTGATACGGGACACTGAGACTTTGCGTACCGCCCGTCGGTCCGGCCCCTCCAAGCCTAGGGCCAAGGACCCACCGCTGACACCGGTGCGGGAGTCCGCTACCGTCCCGTCTGAGGCCGCACCCTCCGTCCCTGAGGTCCGGAAGGCTATGTACCCTAAACGACAACTCGTCAAGGGGGTTTCCTTCCCTATTAGATGTTGGCGGTGCCAGCGGGTGGGACATATGGAAGCCCAGTGTCCACTCACCACGGAGCCCATGGATTGTGGGGTTACCCGGCGGGGTTCAATGTATGCTCAGGTGGTGTGTACCGCTGACCTGGTCTCCCCAGAGACTGAGCCCCACTTGTGCCAAATACAGGTGAATGGATGTCCGGTTACAGGCTTGTTGGATTCCGGAAGCTTAGTGACCCTTGTGCGATCAACCCTAAGGGCTAAAGTAAAGGCCACAGGACGTACCGTGGGGGTGGATTGCATACATGGGGACCGCCGAGACTATCCCACGGGGATTGTCACCATCACAGCACCTTGCGGTCAGGTGCAACATGAGGTGGGACTTATTAACTCTCTTCCCTATGACGTGATCCTAGGAAGGGATCTGCCCTATTTTTGGACTTTATGGAAGGGACCTCCTAAGTCCCCTCAGATATTGGTCAGTCCGAGACCTGAGCCCTACAATCCTGAATCCGGGACGCCTGCCATAGGGGTCCCCATGATAGGGACAGAGTGTGAACCCGATAGGTCGCCCCTAGAGGTATTGGCAGGAGAGGCTGAGACGGTCGAGCCCATCCCGGACTTGGAGGCATCCCCGGATTCGTTTGGGACAGCCCAACTCCAGGACCCTACATTAATACATGCCCGGAATCGGGTGATAGTAATTGACGGGGTGGCACAGCTGCCCGGTGCCCAGGTAAGGTACCCCTATTTCGCTCTTAAGCAGGATTTACTCTACCGGGTAGATGAAATACGGGGCGTGGGGGTAGAGCAGTTGGTGGTGCCCCAGCCGTATCGCCGGCGGGTCTTCGACTTGGCTCATAAACACCTGATGAGTGGCCACCTAGGGGTCAAGAAAACGCAGGAGCGAATATTGCAAAGGTTCTATTGGCCCGGGGTCTTTGGGGAGGTTAAACGGTTCTGCGAAACCTGCCCAGAGTGTCAGCTTACCGCACCACTGGCCCACTTTCGCAGTCCGTTGGTACCGTTACCCATTATAGAAGTCCCTTTTGAACGGATAGGGATGGATCTGGTGGGGCCCCTCATAAAGTCTGCTCGAGGGCACCAACACATCCTAGTGATCGTTGACTATGCCACCCGGTATCCAGAGGCGATACCTCTCAGACATACTGCGGCGAAGCTTATAGCTCGGGAGTTGTTTGCTGTGTTCTGCCGGGTGGGGTTGCCCAAGGAGATCCTTACGGATCAGGGGACCCCATTCATGTCTAAAGTGACCAAAGAACTATCTCGGCTACTCCAGATCAAGCAGTTGCGTACATCTGTGTATCATCCTCAGACGGATGGGTTAGTAGAACGATTCAATAAAACCCTGAAAACCACGCTAAAAAGGGTGATCTCCAAAGACGGGAAAGACTGGGATATGATGCTTCCCTATTTGATGTTTGCCATACGAGAGGTGCCACAGGCATCCACGGGGTTTTCGCCTTTTGAATTGTTATACGGGCGACATCCCCGGGGATTGTTGGACCTAGCAAAGGAAACATGGGAGCAAGAGCCCACCCCCCATAAAAGTGTGATTGAACACATTTTAGGAATGCAGAACCGCATAAGCGCGGTCATGCCAATTGTGAAGGAGCATTTACAGGAGGCTCAGGCCGCGCAAAGCGGCCGCTACAATAGACAAGCCACCGTGCGGACCTTTAAACCCGGAGATCGGGTGTTGGTATTGATCCCCACGGCGGAGAGTAAATTCCTGGCTCAGTGGCAAGGCCCCTACGAGATAAAGGAAAGAGTCGGGGTGGTCAACTATAAAGTATTGCAGCCCGGTAGGCGGAAACCTGAACAAATATACCATGTCAACCTATTAAAACCGTGGCAGGAACGGGAAAGCCTGATGGTTGATTTTTCCCCATCTCCCTCCTCTTCGGGTCGTTCAAACCCGGCTCCAGCAACCTCCAGAGAGGACGAACCGGAAGTAAGGATTGGAGAAGCCCTCACCAAGCAACAGAGGCGAGAGGCCAGACGGCTGGTTCAGCAGAACCCCGATGTCTTCTCCGAGTTGCCGGGTAGGACCAGTCTGATACGACATGACATTGTCACCGAGCCCCACCTGAAGGTTCGCCTGAAGTCATACCGCGTACCGGAGGCTCGAAGACAAGCCATATCAGAGGAAGTGAAGACAATGCTACGCCTGGGGGTCATCGAAAAATCCCATTGTCCTAATACCAAAACCCGATGGCTCCTTAAGATTCTGCAATGACTTTAGGAGATTGAACGAAATATCCAAGTTCGATCTCTACCCCATGCCACGGGTGGATGAGCTGATTGATAGGCTGGGACAGGCGCGATATTTTACCACGGTCGACCTGACCAAGGGGTACTGGCAGGTGCCACTGACGGAGTCCGCCAAGGAGAAAACCGCCTTTGTTACGCCGGAGGGTCTCTTCCACTATGTTGTCTTGCCTTTTGGGTTACATGGCGCTCCGGCCACGTTCCAGAGGTTGATGGACTTGGTGCTGGAACCCCACCAGGCGTATGCATCAGCGTACCTTGATGACATCATCATTTACAGCTCCGAGTGGCAGACCCACTTGGAACAGGTACAAGCGGTGGTGGACGCGCTTTGAACAGCCGGATTGACAGCCAATCCCAAGAAATGTGCGTTGGGACTCACGGAAGCCCGCTACTTGGGCTACGTGATAGGCCAAGGAGTGATTAAGCCCCAAATTAACAAGGTTGAGGCGATCCAGAAGTGGCCTAGACCCCTGACCACGAAGCAGGTTAGGGCCTTCCTGGGTATCGTGGGGTACTACAGGAGGTTTGTCAAAGATTTTGCGGGACTATCAGCCCCCTTGACGGACCTTCTCAAAGGCAAGAAGTCCGTCATGGTGCGCTGGACTTCGCAGGCCGAGGACTCCTTCCGGGCCCTAAAAGGGGTCCTGTGCGGACAGCCCGTTCTTGTAAACCCTGATTTCCGGAAGGAGTTCATAGTACAGACTGACGCCTCGGAGGTCGGCCTGGGGGCAGTGCTGTCTCAGGTGGTTCAGGGGGAGGAACACCCCGTCACCTTCTTAAGTAGGAAGCTCACCCCTCCCGAGCGGAATTATAGCGTAGTGGAGAAGGAGTGCCTGGCGATCAAGTGGGCCTTGGAGTCCCTACGCTATTACCTGCTGGGACGGCAGTTTCGCTTGGTGACGGATCACTCTCCACTGGTCTGGATGAGGTCCGCCAAGGAACGGAATGCCCGGGTTACCCGGTGGTTCCTTTCTCTGCAGAACTTCCGGTTTACGGTTGAACACCGGGCCGGTAGGTTGCAGGGCAACGCCGATGCCTTGTCCCGCGGCCCGTGTTTGCTGGCAGGAGTTCAACCCCACTCGCTTGAACTGAGGGGGGGGTATGTGAGACTGTGACTGGGATTATCTATGATGGCCGGTACTTCTCACCCCGGTTGTGCTCACTCCATGATAGAAAGTAACTCCACTCCGGGGTTAATGCTGTTTCCCTACAGGGTTAAAAGGAAACAGAAAGATGGGCGTGGGAGCTGAGTGTGTGAGGGAGTGAACACAACTCCCTGAATTTGCTGCCGGACAGGCCCATGTGTACTGTTGTGGACTTTTGTTTGACTATTAAACCGGATGCTGTGAACCTTGATGCCTGGATCCCGTGTCTTCTGCTGCGCAGCCGACCATACTACCTCACAATATATATATATATATATATATATATATATATATTTATATATATATGCATATATATGTATGTATATATATATATATATATATATATATACACAGTTGAAACCAGAAGTTTACATACACAATCTAAAGCCTGCTTTACACGGGACGACCGATCGTGCGATTTCACGATCGATCGTACCCGCCCCCGTTGTTTTGTGCGTCATGGACAATTGATAGCCCGTGGCGCACAAAGTCGTAAACCCCCCGTGCTTACCTCCCGTGCGACGTCGCTGAGGGCGGCGAACATCCTCTTCCTGAAGTGGGAGGGACGTTCGACGTCGCAGCGACATCACACGGCGGCCGGCCAATAGAGGCGGAGGGGCGGAGATGACCGGGATGTAAACATCTCGCCCACCTCCTTCCTTTCGCATAGCCGGCGGGTGCCGCGGGACGGAGGTAAGCTGCTGTTCATCGTTCCCGGGGTGTCACACGGAGCGGCGTGTGCTACCCTGGGAACGATGAGCAACTGGCGCCATTTTAAATAAACAAGATTATGAAACCGAGCGATGAGTACACGACTCACGATTTGATAGCTATACTGCGTCGCTCGGAGGTGTCACACAGCCCGACGTCGCAAGAGATGCCGGATGTGCATCACAAAAACCGTGACCCCGACGATCTATCGCACGATAGATCGTCTCAATTACACCAGCTCTGTCAGGAAGAATGGGCCCAAATTCCTACCAATTACTGTGAGAAGCTTGTGGAAGGATATCCAAAATGTTTGACCCAAGTCATACAGTTTAAGGGCAATGGTACCAAATACTATTGTAAACTTTTGACTTTGCAGAAATAACAAAAATGCCTTAAAACATTCTGTCTCTCTCATTATTCTGGCATTTGGCAAATATAAATAATTTTGGTAATCCTAATTGACCTAAAACGGGTAATGTTTATTCACATTCTATGTCAGATAGTGAGAAAAACACATCATGTCTATATAAACTTCTGGTTTCAACTATATTATATATATATATATATATATATATATATATATATATATATATATATATATATACATACCGTATGTATATACTGTGTGGGTATATATATCATATTGTGAGTGTTTTAGTGTTTTTTATGTTCGCTCATTCAGCTATTTAAAAAGCACTTTTCTTGAATCTTTTTTCAAGTAGATGCATTTAGCCATCAATTGCACATACATAAAGCAGAGCTTGAGTGTTCCTACGAGACACACATAAAATGATAACTTCATATCATTTGCATATGCCTTTTGATGGCTCAGAAGTATAATGCAATCTAAGCTCTGAAAGGTGTTCTATAACACATTACTTTAATTTAATAAATAAGATTTGATGAGAATAACAAGCTGTTTATAAATTATGTATTTTAAAGTGAAAACAATAAGTGTTTTCATAAAAAGTAAAATAAAAATCAAGGCTGATGAAGATCTGATGAATACTATGAAATTTAATACAAATATGTAACAGCATTCTCATATTTAGTAAAACAAAACAAAGGGTTTACACAGGCTGTAGCTAGCTGAATTGCCAATAATTATGGACATAATTGTGTCAATTGGAAATAGTTACAACCATTAAGCAAATGGGCAAGAGATCATAGGATGAATCATAGAATGTTAAAGCCACTTTACACACAGCGACATCGCTAGCGATGTCGCTGGTGAAAGCACCCACCCCCGTCGGTTGTGCGTTATGGGCAAATCGCTGACCGTGGCGCACAACCTCACTAGGACCCGTCACACACACCTACCTGCCTAGTGACGAACTGCCTCCTTTCTAAGGGGGCGGTTCATTCGGCGTTACAGCGTTGTCACTAAGCGGCCGCAAAATAGAAGCGGAGGGGCGGAGATGAGCCGGCCGAACATCCCGCCCACCTCTTTCCTTCCTTATTGCGGGCGGCCGCAGGTACGGTGATGTTCCTCATTCCTGCGGTGTCCCACATAGCGATGTGTGCTCCTGCATGAACGACGAACAACCTGCGTCCTGCAACAGCAACGATATTCGGGAAAGGAACGACGTGTCAACGATCAACGATTAGGTAAGTAATTTTGATCGTTAAAGGTTGTTCCTGCGTTTCACACGCAACGACGTCGCTAATGAGGCCAAATGTGCGTCACGAATTCCGTGACCCCAACAACATCTCGATAGCGATGTTGTTGCATATAAAACCCACTTTAGAGTTGAAAGGAGCCTCAAGGGCCATCAGGTCCAACCCCCTGTGGGTGCAGGTTTCCCTAAATTATCCAAACTATATCTTCCTCCAGGTTCTGCTTGAAGATTTCCATTGATGACAGTGAGCTCACTAACTCCCGTGGCCGCCTGTTCCACTCCCCAACTGCCCTCACTGTCAGAAAGTTTTTTCTAATGTCTAATCGGAATCTCCTTCCTTTTAGTTTCATCTCATTGCTTCTTGTACTTTCTTCTGCTAATGAGAATAGAGTAATTCCCCCTGCATTGTGACTACCTTTTAGATATTGTAGACCACTATTAAGTCTCTTCTCCGCATTCTCTTTTGCAAACTAAACATTCCTAGTTCTTTTAGCCACTCTTCATATGACATGGCTTGTGGACCATCTTGGTGGCTCTTCTCTGGACTTTCTTGCTCTTTCTCTGGACAGCGAATTAAGCTAAGTAATACCCCTATATACTAGGACCAATGATATGTAAAGATTATGCTGTCAGCGTTATACTGTGGTTATAAGGAAAAGCCTTTTTTTTTTTTTTTGGCACCGTGCTAGTGGCAGCCCATTGCAGCAGCAATAGTTTTAATTTGGAATTATTTTTGTTTTGTGTGAACCTTTTCTTTCTGAACCTCAGTTTTGGAACTTCTAAGGAATTTTTCTCCAGTACCTTCTCTTCTCCTTCTGAACCTTGGATCCTCTGGAATGTTTCCCTTGGATGTATGCTGAACCCTTGGATTTCCCTTGGATGTATGCTTCTGAAAATTGGATCCTCTGGAATAATTCCCTTGGATGTATGCTGCTACCCACAGCTATCTGGATATGCAGTATATCTGTGATCACCTTAGTGATCTGGTATTATATGCACCTACTGCCAGGCGGACACTACCTGTCTCGGAATTGGTACAGCTATGTCTGGAGGCGAACACTATATTCCATCTATTACGGACAGGCTTGGTGCGACAAACATGGACAAGGATTTGATTGATGTCTCAAAGTCTGTTCCTAAACGTGTTGTTTATTCAAGGGGCCGACTTCTGGAGCTGCGCAGGCTAATGTCTTCTCCTGCAGTCGGTATACCACATGTCCCATGTGAGGTAAGGAGTAGAGATGAGCGAACCGGTCGTGGTTTGGCTCAAGTTCAGGTCGTCGAACGGAGGTCTCGTTCGAGTTCAGTTCGTCGAATGTTCGACGAACCGAACTCGAACCGCATAGGAAACAATGGCAGGCAATCACAAACACATAAAAACACCTAGAAAACACCCTCAAAGGTGTCCAAAAGGTGACAAACAACTCACAACACAAACACATGGGAAAGTGACAAGGACATATACTCATGCGAAAACAAAAGAGCTGGACAAGAAAAATAGAGGAGGAGACACAGATATAGGCATGGCACGCCCTTCTAAAATCATGTAAAACACCACAAGGTGACTCCAAGCGGAGTTTTCCCCCGTTTTTCCAAAAATTGGGCCTCACACACCCACCCCTTCAGTGGCAGCACCTGTGCCCCAGTTGTACACTTCACAGCTAGATTTGCATCAAGCACATTCAAAAATACGAAATTCTTAACCGTCCCCAGGATGACACCGGGGTAGGTAGCAAAGTCTTTCCTGATCCCAGCTCTGTTCATCTTGGATCATTTTTAAAAACAATGCAAGCAAGGGTTACTCCAAGCGGAGTCTCCCTTTTTTTCCAAAAATTGGGCCGCACACACACCCACCCATTCAGTGGCAGCACTTGTGCCCTAGTTGTACACTTCACAGCTAGATTTGCATCAAGCACATTCAAAAATACGCCATACTTAACCATCCCCAGGATGACCCCGGGTTAGGTAGCAAAGTCTTTGCTGAACCATGACTTGTTCATCTTGGCTCCTTTTAAAAAACACAGCAAGCAAGGGTTACTCCAAGCGGAGTCTCCCTTTTTTCCAAAAATTAGGCCCCACACACACCCACCCCTTCAGTGGCAGCAGTTGTGCCCCAGTTGTACACTTCACAGCTAGATTTGCATCAAGCACATTCAAAAATACGCCATTCTTAACCGTCCCCAGGATGACACAGGGGTAGGTAGCAAAGTCTTTCCTGATCCCAGCTCTGTTCATCTTGGATCATTTTTAAAAACAATGCAAGCAAGGGTTACTCCAAGCGGAGTCTCCTTTTTTCCAAAAATTGGGCCACACAGACACCCCATCAGTGGCAGTACTTGTGCCCTAGTTGCAAACAGGATATTTTGATTTGCATCAAGCACATTCAAAGATACGCCATACCTAACCGTCCCCAGGATGACCCCGGGTTAGGTAGCAAAGTCTTTGCTGAACCATGACTTGTTCATCTTGGCTCCTTTTAAAAAACACAGCAAGCAAGGGTTACTCCAAGCGGAGTCTCCCTTTTTTTCCA
Organism: Anomaloglossus baeobatrachus; assembly: GCF_048569485.1. Lineage (NCBI taxonomy): Eukaryota > Metazoa > Chordata > Amphibia > Anura > Aromobatidae > Anomaloglossus > Anomaloglossus baeobatrachus. The sequence goes on along the minus strand of NC_134353.1, from coordinate 159,764,128 downwards.
AAAATTGGGCCCCACACACACCCACCCCTTCAGTGGCAGCAGTTGTGCCCCAGTTGTACACTTCACAGCTAGATTTGCATCAAGCACATTCAAAAATACGCCATTCTTAACCGTCCCTAGGATGACACCGGGGTAGGTATCAAAGTCTTTCCTGATCCCAGCTCTGTTCATCTTGGATAATTTTTAAAAACAATGTAAGCAAGGGTTACTCCAAGCGGAGTCTCCCATTTTTTCCAAAAATTGGGCCCCACACACACCCACCCCTTCAGTGGCAGCACTTGTGCCTTAGTTGTACACTTCACAGCTAGATTTGCATCAAGCACATTCAAAAATACGCCATACTTAACCGTCCCCAGGATGACACCGGGGTAGGTAGCAAAGTCTTTCCTGATCCCAGCTCTGTTCATCTTGGATCATTTTTAAAAACACAGCAAGCAAGGGTTACTACAAGCGAATTCTCCCTTTTTTCCAAAAATTGGGCCACACAGACACCCCATCAGTGGCAGTATTTGTGTCCTAGTTGCAAACAGGATGTTTTGATTTGCATCAAGCACATTCCAAATCCACAAGCATTTACTCTCCCCAGGATGACACAGGGGTAGTTAATTCCTTGTGGATCCATGACTTGTTCATTTTGATGAACGTTAGTCTGTCCACATTGTCACTGGACAGACGCGTGCGCTTATCTGTCAGCACACACCCAGCAGCACTGAAGACACGTTCAGAGACAACGCTGGCAGCTGGACACGACAAAATCTCCAAGGCGTAAGTTGAGAGCTCTGGCCATTTTTCAAGATTTGAAGCCCAAAATGAGCAAGGCTCCATTTGCAAAGTCATGGCATCAATGTTCATTTGGAGATACTCCTGTATCATCCTCTCCAGCCGTTGACTATGTGTCAGACTTGTTGTCTCTGGTGGCCTTGATAAGGATGGTCTAAAAAAATTATGAAAAGATTCCATAAAATTACTGTTACCAGCACCAGATACGGTGCTACTGGTATGGGTAGACTGTTGAAGATGACGAGACCGTCCCATGTTTGTCAAGTTACAACTGGGAGATTCATTCCCTGCACCTGCACGGTTGTTTTGTGTAAAATCCGAGCTAAGATCGAGTAACAGCTTCTGCTGATACTCCTGCATACGTGCGTCCCTTTCTATGGCTGGAATTATGTCACAAAATTTGGACTTGTACCAGGGATCTAATAGTGTGGCAAGCCAGTAGTCATCATCACTTCTGATTTTGAAAATACGAGGGTCATGTTGGAGGTAGTGCAGCAAGAAGGCGCTTATGTGTCTTGCGCAGCCATGCGGACCAAGTCCACGCTGTGTTTGTGGCATAGAGGTGATAACCGTTCTTTCTTCCTCTGACATCTCACCCCAACCTCTTTCAACTGAAATTTCACCATTTCTCCCTCATCCGCTGAGTCTTCCATGTCCATGGACAGTTCGTCCTCCATTTCTTCATGTTCTCTTGCACCTTCCTCAACATTTCGCCTGCTACCATGCGCCCTTGTTGATCGCTGTCCCCCATGGTCCCATGCCTGCCGCCTTGGTGATGATGAACGTCTGGACCTTGGTGATGTTGTTGTGTCTTGCGCATATGAATCCTCCTGTAGTTCTTCCCCTTCCTGTTGTCCCACCCCCTGACTCTGAATAGTGTTTAGCGTGTGCTCCAGCATGTAAATGACTGGAATTGTCATGCTGATAATGGCATTGTCAGCGCTAAACATATTCGTCGCCATGTCGAAACTGTGCAGAAGGGTGCATAGGTCCTTGATCTGAGACCACTCCATCAGGGTGATCTGCCCCACCTCTGCATCTCGTTGGCCAAGGCTATACGTCATGATGTATTGCACCAGGGCTCGGCGGTGCTGCCACAGTCGATGTAACATGTGGAGAGTCGAATTCCAGCGTGTCGCCACATCGCATTTCAGGCGATGAACCGGCAGGCCGAAAGACTTCTGGAGCGATGCAAGTCGCTCAGCTGCGGCGGTTGAACGGCGGAAGTGAGCAGACAGTTTTCGTGCCCTGGTCAGAAGGCCATTTAGGCCGGGATAGTGTGTTAAAAATTGCTGGACAACAAGGTTCAACATGTGAGCCATACAAGGCACATGTGTCACCTTGCCCAGGCAAAGGGCCGCACCAAGGTTTGCAGCATTGTCACACACGGCCTTACCAGGCTGCAGGTTGAGTGGAGACAACCATTTATTAAACTCAGTCTCCAGAGCTGCCCACAACTCAGCCGCTGTGTGACTCCTATTTCCAAGACATGTCAAGCTAAAGACCGCCTGATGCAGTTGCGCTCTGCTGCCATCATAGTAATGAGGGGTGCGTGATTCCTTCTGCGCAGTGTGAACGCTGGTGGCCTGACCAGGCAGGCTTGGGGCGGAGGTGGAGGACCCAGATGAGGTGGAGGAGGCAGAAGCAGTGGCGGAACTTGGACAGACAGAGAATTGACACAGAAGTCGTGGGGAGGGCAAGACTTGTGCAGCAGACCCTTCACCATCTATCACCATAGTTACCCAGTGCCCAGTCAGCGACATGTAACGTCCCTGTCCATGCTTACTGGTCCAAGTATCGGTGGTGAAATGCACCCGTTGACACACAGAGTTTCTCTAGGAAGCGGTGATGTTGTGTGCGACATGCTGGTGTAGCGCGGGCACACCTTTCTTAGAGAAGTAGTGGCGACTGGGCATCTGGTACTGGGGCACAGCGACAAACATAAGGTCTCTAAAATCCTGTGTGTCCACCAGGCGGAAAGGCAGCATTTTGGTAGCCAAGAGCTTACAGAGGGAACGTCAATGTCTTAGCTTTGTCATGGGTCGCAGGAAATGGCGTTTTATTTGTCCACATCTGAGGGACAGAGATCTGGCTGCTGTGTGTAGACGGTGTTGAGTAGGGTGTCCAAGGAAAAATGCAGCTTTGTGAGGAAAGTGCAGGCGTAGACATGATGTTGCCTTCATCCAACGTTGGTGCTATCGATGTCTGAGAGAGCTGTACACACGTACTTGTTTCCCCTTCCAAAGCAACTGACGACCTACCAAGCAAACTGCCTGTTGCGGTTACAGTGGGGGAAGTTGTGCGTGGAAAACCAGGTGTGACAGCTGTCCCCACAGTCCTAGAAGATGAAGAGCGCACGGATGCACTAGAAGGGGCAGGCGGTGGATGGTTCGCTCCGCTAGGCCGCATTGCAGCACAGTGAGCTTTGCACTGGGACATATGATATTTATTCATGTGACGATTCATGGAAGAAGTTGTCAAACTGCTGAGGTTTTGACCTCTACTAACAGAATCACGACAAATTTTACAGATCACATAATTTGGGCGATCTTTTTCTATGTTAAATAAGGACCAGGCTAGGCAAGGCTTAGAGGGCATGCGACCTGCTGATCCACCCCGACTAGTGCTCAGAGGCACAGTGGTGGCTGAGGATGCAGTTGTAGACGTGCTACCAGTACTCCTACTCTGTCCAGGAAGGCGCAAGGTAACTTTGTCGTCAGTTGCATCCTCCTCCACCGTCTCTGTTGACCTCCTCGAGGGCCTGACTGTGGGTTGACAGTAGGTGGGATCTAGAACTTCCTCATCAATTGTTGTGTTTGCACTCCCCTCACCCTCAGACCGAGCCTCTTCTTGCCCTGCTAGAATATTTAAGTTGTCATCCCAATCTGGTATCTGCGTCTCATCATCATCAGTATGTTTCTCATTGTCTATAACAACAGTTGTTACAGTTTGTGAAAAAGGGTCAACATTATGCTCAAAACTTGGTCCTCACAGCCTGAATCAGAGTCACAAAGGTTCTGGGCATCACTGCAGACCATTTCCTGGTCTGTACTCACTGTAGCTTGGGAGCAGACCTCTGATTCCCAGGCTATAGTGTGACTGAACAGCTCTGCAGACTCAGCCATCTCAGTTCGACCATACTGTGCAGGGCGGATGGAGACTTCAGAGCTGGGAGAAAGCAAGTGTGATTGGGCTGACAACTCAGAGGACTGGTGTTTTTTGGATGCTGTAGTTGAGGTGGCGAAGAGGGCACTTGTTGGACCACTTGAGATCCATTCAAGCATTTTCCTTTTTTGGCCATCAGCTACCTTTGTTCCATTTGTTCATGTCCGTAAAAAAGGGAGCACATCGGATTGTCCACGGTAAGTAAAAGACATCTTACTTTTGCTGGAAGATGGTCTATCTTCAGCAGATGTTAATGGAGCTTTGCCACCTTCCCCACGGACAAACCCTTTTTTTTTTTTTCCAACACGCCTCTTCCCCTTTCCACCAGCATCTGTCATTTTGCCACTCATTTTGATAGCGACAAGATTGTGCACTTAAAATTTGGTAGTAAAAATTGAGAGGTGGTGTAGATTTCAGCGGTGGTCTAGCTTTATTAACAGCAGAATAAACAACAATAATTATCACTCACAATGCAACTACGGCCCTTAAACTGGCAGCAGTGTTTGCTAGTATAATGGCTTAGTAACAATGAGTTTGAGTGTGCAATGCAGGCAGACGTGCTGCAAATATCTTTGCACTAGTGGGACAATACAGAAGTCCAACAGCCACTTTTATAATGCCACTAAGTTCACTCAGTGTTTGCTAGTATAATGGCTTAGTAACAATGAGTTTGAGTGTGCAATGCAGGCAGACGTGCTGCAAATATCTTTGCACTAGTGGGACAATACAGAAGTCCAACAGCCACTTTTAGGATGCCACTAAGTTCACTCAGTGTTTGCTAGTATAATGGCTTAGTAACAATGAGTTTGAGTGTGCAATGCAGGTAGACGTGCGGCAAATATCTTTGCACTAGTGGGACAATACAGAAGTCCAACAGCCACTTTTAGGATGCCACTAAGTTCTCTTAGTGTTTGCTAGTATAATGGCTTAGTAACAATGATTTTGAGTGCGCAATGCAGGCAGACATGCTGCAAATATCTTTGCACTAGTGGGACAATATAGACGTCCAACAGCCACTTTTAGGATGCCACTAAGTTCACTCAGTGTTTGCTAGTATAATGGCTAGTAACAATGAGTTTGAGTGTGCAATGCAGGCAGACGTGCTGCAAATATCTTTCCACTAGTGGGACAATACGGAAGTTCAACAGCCACGTTTAGGATGCCACTAAGTTCACTCAGTGTTTGCTAGTATAATGGCTTAGTAACAATGAGTTTGAGTGTGCAATGCAGGCAGACGTGCGGCAAATATCTTTGCACTAGTGGGACAATACAGAAGTCCAACAGCCACTTTTAGGATGCCACTAAGTTCTCTCAGTGTTTGCTAGTATAATGGCTTAGTAATAATGATTTTGAGTGTGCAATGCATACAGACGTGCTGCAAATATCCTTGCACCAGTGGGACAATACAGAAGTCCAACAGCCACTTTTAGGATGCCACTAAGTTCACTCAGTGTTTGCTAGTATAATGGCTTAGTAACAATGAGTTTGAGTGTGCAATGCAGGCAGACGTGCGGCAAATATCTTTGCACTAGTGGGACAATACAGAAGTCCAACAGCCACTTTTAGGATGCCACTAAGTTCTCTCAGTGTTTGCTAGTATAATGGCTTAGTAATAATGATTTTGAGTGTGCAATGCATACAGACGTGCTGCAAATATCCTTGCACCAGTGGGACAATACAGAAGTCCAACAGCCACTTTTAGGATGCCACTAAGTTCACTCAGTGTTTGCTAGTATAATGGCTTAGTAACAATGAGTTTGAGTGTGCAATGCAGGCAGACGTGCTGCAAATATCTTTGCACTAGTGGGACAATACAGAAGTCCAACAGCCACTTTTAGGATGCCACTAAGTTCTCTCAGTGTTTGCTAGTATAATGGCTTAGTAATAATGATTTTGAGTGTGCAATGCATACAGACGTGCTGCAAATATCCTTGCACCAGTGGGACAATACAGAAGTCCAACAGCCACTTTTAGGATGCCACTAAGTTCACTCAGTGTTTGCTAGTATAATGGCTTAGTAACAATGAGTGTGAGTGTGCAATGCAGGCAGACATGCTGCAAATATCTTTGCACTAGTGGGACAATACAGAAGTCCAACAGCCACTTTTAGGATGCCACTAATTTCACTCAGTGTTTGCTAGCATAATGGCTTAGTAACAATGAGTTTGAGTGTGCAATGCAGGCAGATGTGCTGCAAATATCTTTGCACTAGTGGGACAATACAGAAGTCCAACAGCCACGTTTAGGATGCCACTAAGTTCACTCAGTGTTTGCCAGTATAATGGCTTAGTAACAATGAGTGTGAGTGTGCAATGCAGGCAGACATGCTGCAAATATCTTTGCACTAGTGGGACAATACAGAAGTCCAACAGCCACTTTTAGGATGCCACTAATTTCACTCAGTGTTTGCTAGCATAATGGCTTAGTAACAATGAGTTTGAGTGTGCAATGCAGGCAGATGTGCTGCAAATATCTTTGCACTAGTGGGACAATACAGAAGTCCAACAGCCACGTTTAGGATGCCACTAAGTTCACTCAGTGTTTGCCAGTATAATGGCTTAGTAACAATGAGTTTGAGTGTGCAATGCACGCAGACGTGCTGCAAATATCTTTGCACTAGTGGGACAATACAGAAGTCCAACAGCCACTTTTAGGATGCCACTAAGTTCACTCAGTGTTTGCTAGTATAATGGCTTAGTAACAATGAGTTTGAGTGTGCAATGCAGGCAGAGGTGCTGCAAATATCTTTGCACTAGTGGGACAATACAGAAGTCCAACAGCCACTTTTAGGATGCCACTAAGTTCATTCAGTGTTTGCTAGTATAATGGCTTAGTAACAATGAGTTTGAGTGTGCAATGCAGGCAGACGTGCTGCAAATATCTTTGCACTAGTGGGATAATACAGAAGTCCAACAGCCACGTTTAGGATGCCACTAAGTTTACTCAGTGTTTGCTAGTATAATGGCTTAGTAACAATGAGTTTAAGTGTGCAATGCAGGCAGACGTGCTGCAAATATCTTTGCACTAGTGGGACAATACAGTAGTCCAACAGCCACTTTTAGGATGCCACTAAGTTCACTCAGTGTTTGCTAGTATAATGGCTTAGTAACAATGAGTTTGAGTGTGCAATGCAGGCAGACGTGCTGCAAATATCTTTGCATTAGTGGGATAATACAGAAGTCCAACAGCCACGTTTAGGATGCCACTAAGTTCACTCAGTGTTTGCTAGTATAATGGCTTAGTAACAATGAGTTTGAGTGTGCAATGCAGGCAGACGTGCGGCAAATATCTTTGCACTAGTGGGACAATACAGAAGTCCAACAGCCACTTTTAGGATGCCACTAAGTTCTCTCAGTGTTTGCTAGTATAATGGCTTAGTAATAATGATTTTGAGTGTGCAATGCATACAGACGTGCTGCAAATATCCTTGCACCAGTGGGACAATACAGAAGTCCAACAGCCACTTTTAGGATGCCACTAAGTTCACTCAGTGTTTGCTAGTATAATGGCTTAGTAACAATGAGTTTGAGTGTGCAATGCAGGCAGACGTGCGGCAAATATCTTTGCACTAGTGGGACAATACAGAAGTCCAACAGCCACTTTTAGGATGCCACTAAGTTCACTCAGTGTTTGCTAGTATAATGGCTAGTAACAATGAGTTTGAGTGTGCAATGCAGGCAGACGTGCTGCAAATATCTTTCCACTAGTGGGACAATACGGAAGTTCAACAGCCACGTTTAGGATGCCACTAAGTTCACTCAGTGTTTGCTAGTATAATGGCTTAGTAACAATGAGTTTGAGTGTGCAATGCAGGCAGACGTGCGGCAAATATCTTTGCACTAGTGGGACAATACAGAAGTCCAACAGCCACTTTTAGGATGCCACTAAGTTCTCTCAGTGTTTGCTAGTATAATGGCTTAGTAATAATGATTTTGAGTGTGCAATGCATACAGACGTGCTGCAAATATCCTTGCACCAGTGGGACAATACAGAAGTCCAACAGCCACTTTTAGGATGCCACTAAGTTCACTCAGTGTTTGCTAGTATAATGGCTTAGTAACAATGAGTTTGAGTGTGCAATGCAGGCAGACGTGCGGCAAATATCTTTGCACTAGTGGGACAATACAGAAGTCCAACAGCCACTTTTAGGATGCCACTAAGTTCTCTCAGTGTTTGCTAGTATAATGGCTTAGTAATAATGATTTTGAGTGTGCAATGCATACAGACGTGCTGCAAATATCCTTGCACCAGTGGGACAATACAGAAGTCCAACAGCCACTTTTAGGATGCCACTAAGTTCACTCAGTGTTTGCTAGTATAATGGCTTAGTAACAATGAGTTTGAGTGTGCAATGCAGGCAGACGTGCTGCAAATATCTTTGCACTAGTGGGACAATACAGAAGTCCAACAGCCACGTTTAGGATGCCACTAAGTTCACTCAGTGTTTGCCAGTATAATGGCTTAGTAACAATGAGTGTGAGTGTGCAATGCAGGCAGACATGCTGCAAATATCTTTGCACTAGTGGGACAATACAGAAGTCCAACAGCCACTTTTAGGATGCCACTAATTTCACTCAGTGTTTGCTAGCATAATGGCTTAGTAACAATGAGTTTGAGTGTGCAATGCAGGCAGATGTGCTGCAAATATCTTTGCACTAGTGGGACAATACAGAAGTCCAACAGCCACGTTTAGGATGCCACTAAGTTCACTCAGTGTTTGCCAGTATAATGGCTTAGTAACAATGAGTTTGAGTGTGCAATGCACGCAGACGTGCTGCAAATATCTTTGCACTAGTGGGACAATACAGAAGTCCAACAGCCACTTTTAGGATGCCACTAAGTTCACTCAGTGTTTGCTAGTATAATGGCTTAGTAACAATGAGTTTGAGTGTGCAATGCAGGCAGAGGTGCTGCAAATATCTTTGCACTAGTGGGACAATACAGAAGTCCAACAGCCACTTTTAGGATGCCACTAAGTTCATTCAGTGTTTGCTAGTATAATGGCTTAGTAACAATGAGTTTGAGTGTGCAATGCAGGCAGACGTGCTGCAAATATCTTTGCACTAGTGGGATAATACAGAAGTCCAACAGCCACGTTTAGGATGCCACTAAGTTTACTCAGTGTTTGCTAGTATAATGGCTTAGTAACAATGAGTTTAAGTGTGCAATGCAGGCAGACGTGCTGCAAATATCTTTGCACTAGTGGGACAATACAGTAGTCCAACAGCCACTTTTAGGATGCCACTAAGTTCACTCAGTGTTTGCTAGTATAATGGCTTAGTAACAATGAGTTTGAGTGTGCAATGCAGGCAGACGTGCTGCAAATATCTTTGCATTAGTGGGATAATACAGAAGTCCAACAGCCACGTTTAGGATGCCACTAAGTTCACTCAGTGTTTGGTAGTATAATGGCTTAGTAACAATGAGTTTGAGTGTGCAATGCAGGCAGACGTGCTGCAAATATCTTTGCACTAGTGGGACAATACAGAAGTCCAACAGCCACTTTTAGGATGCCACTAAGTTCACTCAGTGTTTGCTAGTATAATGGCTTAGTAACAATGAGTTTGAGTGTGCAATGCAGGCAGATGTGCTGCAAATATCTTTACACTAGTGGGACAATACAGAAGTCCAACAGCCACGTTTAGGATGCCACTAAGTTCACTTAGTGTTTGCTAGTATAATGGCTTAATAACAATGAGTTTGAGTGTGCAATGCAGGCAGACGTGCTGCAAAGATCTTTGCACTAGTGGGACAATACAGAAGTCCAACAGCCAAGTTTAGGATGCCACTAAGTTCACTTAGTGTTTGCTAGTATAATGGCTTAGTAACAATGAGTTTGAGTGTGCAATGCAGGCAGACGTGCTGCAAATATCTTTGCACTAGTGGGACAATACAGAAGTCCAACAGCCACTTTTAGGATGCCACTAAGTTCACTCAGTGTTTGCTAGTATAATGGCTTAGTAACAATGAGTTTGAGTGTGCAATGCAGGCAGACGTGCTGCAAATATCTTTGCACTAGTGGGACAATACAGAAGTCCAACAGCCACGTTTAGGATGCCACTAAGGTCACTTAGTGTTTGCTAGTATAATGGCTTAGTAACAATGACTTTGAGTGTGCAATGCAGGCAGACGTGCTGCAAATATCGTTGCACTAGTGGGACAATACAGAAGTCCAACAGCCACTTTTAGGAAGCCACTAAGTTCACTCAGTGTTTGCTAGTATAATGGCTTAGTAACAATGAGTTTGAGTGTGCAATGCAGGTAGACGTGCTGCAAATATCTTTGCACTAGTGGGACAATACAGTAGTCCAACAGCCACTTTTAAGATGCCACTAAGTTCACTCAGTGTTTGCTAGTATAATGGCTTAGTAACAATGACTTTGAGTGTGCAATGCAGGCAGACGTGCTGCAAATATTTTTGCACTAGTGGGACAATACAGAAGTCCAACAGCCACGTTTTGGATACCAATAAGTTCACTCAGTGTTTGCTAGAATAATGGCTTAGTAACAATGAGTTTGAGTGTGCAATGCAGGCAGACGTGCTGCAAATATCTTTGCACTAGTGGGACAATACAGAAGTCCAACAGTCACTTTTAGGATGCCACTAAGTTCACTCAGTGTTTGCTAGTATAATGGCTTAGTAACAATGAGTTTGAGTGTGCAATGCAGGCAGACGTGCTGCAAATATTTTTGCACTAGTGGGACAATACAGAAGTCCAACAGCCACGTTTTGGATACCAATAAGTTCACTCAGTGTTTGCTAGAATAATGGCTTAGTAACAATGAGTTTGAGTGTGCAATGCAGGCAGACGTGCTGCAAATATCGTTGCACTAGTGGGACAATACAGAAGTCCAACAGCCACTTTTAGGAAGCCACTAAGTTCACTCAGTGTTTGCTAGTATAATGGCTTAGTAACAATGAGTTTGAGTGTGCAATGCAGGTAGACGTGCTGCAAATATCTTTGCACTAGTGGGACAATACAGTAGTCCAACAGCCACTTTTAAGATGCCACTAAGTTCACTCAGTGTTTGCTAGTATAATGGCTTAGTAACAATGACTTTGAGTGTGCAATGCAGGCAGACGTGCTGCAAATATTTTTGCACTAGTGGGACAATACAGAAGTCCAACAGCCACGTTTTGGATACCAATAAGTTCACTCAGTGTTTGCTAGAATAATGGCTTAGTAACAATGAGTTTGAGTGTGCAATGCAGGCAGACGTGCTGCAAATATCTTTGCACTAGTGGGACAATACAGAAGTCCAACAGCCACGTTAAGGATGCCACTAAGTTCACTTAGTGTTTGCTAGTATAATGGCTTAATAACAATGAGTTTGAGTGTGCAATGCAGGCAGACGTGCTGCAAAGATCTTTGCACTAGTGGGACAATACAGAAGTCCAACAGCCAAGTTTAGGATGCCACTAAGTTCACTCAGTGTTTGCTAGTATAATGGCTTAGTAACAATGAGTTTGAGTGTGCAATGCAGGCAGACGTGCTGCAAATATCTTTGCACTAGTGGGACAATACAGAAGTCCAACAGCCACGTTTAGGATGCCACTAAGGTCACTTAGTGTTTGCTAGTATAATGGCTTAGTAACAATGACTTTGAGTGTGCAATGCAGGCAGACGTGCTGCAAATATCGTTGCACTAGTGGGACAATACAGAAGTCCAACAGCCACTTTTAGGAAGCCACTAAGTTCACTCAGTGTTTGCTAGTATAATGGCTTAGTAACAATGAGTTTGAGTGTGCAATGCAGGTAGACGTGCTGCAAATATCTTTGCACTAGTGGGACAATACAGTAGTCCAACAGCCACTTTTAAGATGCCACTAAGTTCACTCAGTGTTTGCTAGTATAATGGCTTAGTAACAATGACTTTGAGTGTGCAATGCAGGCAGACGTGCTGCAAATATTTTTGCACTAGTGGGACAATACAGAAGTCCAACAGCCACGTTTTGGATGCCAATAAGTTCACTCAGTGTTTGCTAGAATAATGGCTTAGTAACAATGAGTTTGAGTGTGCAATGCAGGCAGACGTGCTGCAAATATCTTTGCACTAGTGGGACAATACAGAAGTCCAACAGCCACGTTTAGGATGCCACTAAGTTCACCCAGTGTTTGCTAGTATAATGGCTTAGTAACAATGAGTTTGAGTGTGCAATGCAGGCAGACGTGCTGCAAATATCTTTGCACTAGTGGGATAATACAGAAGTCCAACCACCACGTTTAGGATGCCACTAAGTTCACTCAGTGTTTGGTAGTATAATGGCTTAGTAACAATGAGTTTAAGTGTGCAATGCAGGCAGACGTGCTGCAAATATCTTTGCACTAGTGGGACAATACAGAAGTCCAACAGCCACTTTTAGGATGCCACTAAGTTCACTCATTGTTTGCTAGTATAATTGCTTAGTAACAATGAGTTTGAGTGTGCAATGAAGGCAGACGTGCTGCAAATATCTTTGCACTAGTGGGACAATACAGAAGTCCAACAGCCACGTTTTGGATACCAATAAGTTCACTCAGTGTTTGCTAGAATAATGGCTTAGTAACAATGAGTTTGAGTGTGCAATGCAGGCAGACGTGCTGCAAATATCTTTGCACTAGTGGGACAATACAGAAGTCCAACAGTCACTTTTAGGATGCCACTAAGTTCACTCAGTGTTTGCTAGTATAATGGCTTAGTAACAATGAGTTTGAGTGTGCAATGCAGGCAGACGTGCTGCAAATATTTTTGCACTAGTGGGACAATACAGAAGTCCAACAGCCACGTTTTGGATACCAATAAGTTCACTCAGTGTTTGCTAGAATAATGGCTTAGTAACAATGAGTTTGAGTGTGCAATGCAGGCAGACGTGCTGCAAATATCGTTGCACTAGTGGGACAATACAGAAGTCCAACAGCCACTTTTAGGAAGCCACTAAGTTCACTCAGTGTTTGCTAGTATAATGGCTTAGTAACAATGAGTTTGAGTGTGCAATGCAGGTAGACGTGCTGCAAATATCTTTGCACTAGTGGGACAATACAGTAGTCCAACAGCCACTTTTAAGATGCCACTAAGTTCACTCAGTGTTTGCTAGTATAATGGCTTAGTAACAATGACTTTGAGTGTGCAATGCAGGCAGACGTGCTGCAAATATTTTTGCACTAGTGGGACAATACAGAAGTCCAACAGCCACGTTTTGGATACCAATAAGTTCACTCAGTGTTTGCTAGAATAATGGCTTAGTAACAATGAGTTTGAGTGTGCAATGCAGGCAGACGTGCTGCAAATATCTTTGCACTAGTGGGACAATACAGAAGTCCAACAGTCACTTTTAGGATGCCACTAAGTTCACTCAGTGTTTGCTAGTATAATGGCTTAGTAACAATGAGTTTGAGTGTGCAATGCAGGCAGATGTGCTGCAAATATCTTTACACTAGTGGGACAATACAGAAGTCCAACAGCCACGTTAAGGATGCCACTAAGTTCACTTAGTGTTTGCTAGTATAATGGCTTAATAACAATGAGTTTGAGTGTGCAATGCAGGCAGACGTGCTGCAAAGATCTTTGCACTAGTGGGACAATACAGAAGTCCAACAGCCAAGTTTAGGATGCCACTAAGTTCACTCAGTGTTTGCTAGTATAATGGCTTAGTAACAATGAGTTTGAGTGTGCAATGCAGGCAGACGTGCTGCAAATATCTTTGCACTAGTGGGACAATACAGAAGTCCAACAGCCACGTTTAGGATGCCACTAAGGTCACTTAGTGTTTGCTAGTATAATGGCTTAGTAACAATGACTTTGAGTGTGCAATGCAGGCAGACGTGCTGCAAATATCGTTGCACTAGTGGGACAATACAGAAGTCCAACAGCCACTTTTAGGAAGCCACTAAGTTCACTCAGTGTTTGCTAGTATAATGGCTTAGTAACAATGAGTTTGAGTGTGCAATGCAGGTAGACGTGCTGCAAATATCTTTGCACTAGTGGGACAATACAGTAGTCCAACAGCCACTTTTAAGATGCCACTAAGTTCACTCAGTGTTTGCTAGTATAATGGCTTAGTAACAATGACTTTGAGTGTGCAATGCAGGCAGACGTGCTGCAAATATTTTTGCACTAGTGGGACAATACAGAAGTCCAACAGCCACGTTTTGGATGCCAATAAGTTCACTCAGTGTTTGCTAGAATAATGGCTTAGTAACAATGAGTTTGAGTGTGCAATGCAGGCAGACGTGCTGCAAATATCTTTGCACTAGTGGGACAATACAGAAGTCCAACAGCCACGTTTAGGATGCCACTAAGTTCACCCAGTGTTTGCTAGTATAATGGCTTAGTAACAATGAGTTTGAGTGTGCAATGCAGGCAGACGTGCTGCAAATATCTTTGCACTAGTGGGATAATACAGAAGTCCAACCACCACGTTTAGGATGCCACTAAGTTCACTCAGTGTTTGGTAGTATAATGGCTTAGTAACAATGAGTTTAAGTGTGCAATGCAGGCAGACGTGCTGCAAATATCTTTGCACTAGTGGGACAATACAGAAGTCCAACAGCCACTTTTAGGATGCCACTAAGTTCACTCATTGTTTGCTAGTATAATTGCTTAGTAACAATGAGTTTGAGTGTGCAATGAAGGCAGACGTGCTGCAAATATCTTTGCACTAGTGGGACAATACAGAAGTCCAACAGCCACGTTTAGGATGCCACTAAGTTCACTCAGTGTTTGCTAGTATAATGGCTTAGTAACAATGAGTTTGAGTGTGCAATGCAGGCAGACATGCCGCAAATATCTTTGCACTAGTGGGACAATACAGAAGTCCAACAGCCACTTTTAGGATGCCACTAAGTTCACTCAGTGTTTGCTAGTATAATGGCTTAGTAACAATGAGTTTGAGTGTGCAATGCAGGCAGACGTGCTGCAAATATCTTTGCACTAGTGGGACAATACAGAAGTCCAACAGCCACTTTTAGGATGCCACTAAGTTCACTCAGTGTTTGCTAGTATAATGGCTTAGTAACAATGAGTTTGAGTGTGCAATGCAGGCAGACGTGCTGCAAATATCTTTGCACTAGTGGGACAATACAGAAGTCCAACAGCCACGTTTTGGATGCCAATAAGTTCACTCAGTGTTTGCTAGTATAATGGCTTAGTAACAATGAGTTTGAGTGTGCAATGCAGGCAGACGTGCTGCAAATATCTTTGCAATAGTGGGATAATACAGAAGTCCAACAGCCACGTTTAGGATGCCACTAAGTTCACTCAGTGTTTGCTAGTATAATGGCTTAGTAACAATGAGTTTGAGTGTGCAATGCAGGCAGACATGCTGCAAATATCCTTGCACTAGTGGGATAATACAGAAGTCCAACAGCCACGTTTAGGATGCCACTAAGTTCACTCAGTGTTTGGTAGTATAATGGCTTAGTAACAATGAGTTTAAGTGTGCAATGCAGGCAGACATGCTGCAAATATCTTTGCACTAGTGGGACAATACAGAAGTCCAACAGCCACTTTTAGGATGCCACTAAGTTCACTCAGTGTTTGCTAGTATAATGGCTTAGTAACAATGAGTTTGAGTGTGCAATGCAGGCAGACGTGCTGCAAATATCTTTGCACTAGTGGGACAATACAGAAGTCCAACAGCCACTTTTAGGATGCCACTAAGTTCACTTAGTGTTTGCTAGTATAATGGCTTAATAACAATGAGTTTGAGTGTGCAATGCAGGCAGACGTGCTGCAAATATCTTTGCACTAGTGGGACAATACAGAAGTCCAACAGCCACTTTTAGGATGCCACTAAGTTCACTCAGTGTTTGATAGTATAATGGCTTAGTAACAATGAGTTTGAGTGTGCAATGCAGGCAGACGTGCTGCAAATATCTTTGCACTAGTGGGACAATACAGAAGTCCAACAGCCACTTTTAGGATGCCACTAAGTTTACTCAGTGTTTGCTAGTATAATAGCTTAGTAACAATGAGTTTGAGTGTGCAATGCAGGCAGACGTGCTGCAAATATCTTTGCACTAGTGGGACAATACAGAAGTCCAACAGCCACTTTTAGGATGCCACTAAGTTCACTCAGTGTTTGCTAGTATAATGGCTTAGTAACAATGAGTTTGAGTGTGCAATGCAGGCAGACGTGCTGCAAATATCTTTGCACTAGTGGGACAATACAGAAGTCCAACAGCCACGTTTTGGATGCCAATAAGTTCACTCAGTGTTTGCTAGTATAATGGCTTAGTAACAATGAGTTTGAGTGTGCAATGCAGGCAGACGTGCTGCAAATATCTTTGCACTAGTGGGACAATACAGACGTCCAACAGCCACTTTTAGGATGCCACTA
This sequence comes from Anomaloglossus baeobatrachus, assembly GCF_048569485.1. Classification (NCBI taxonomy): domain Eukaryota; kingdom Metazoa; phylum Chordata; class Amphibia; order Anura; family Aromobatidae; genus Anomaloglossus; species Anomaloglossus baeobatrachus. The sequence continues at coordinate 159,747,864 of NC_134353.1, read as the reverse complement.
AGTTCACTCAGTGTTTGCTAGTATAATGGCTTAGTAACAATGAGTTTGAGTGTGCAATGCAGGCAGACGTGCTGCAAATATCTTTGCACTAGTGGGACAATACAGAAGTCCAACAGCCACGTTTAGGATGCCACTAAGTTCACTTAGTGTTTGCTAGTATAATGGCTTAATAACAATGAGTTTGAGTGTGCAATGCAGGCAGACGTGCTGCAAATATCTTTGCACTAGTGGGACAATACAGAAGTCCAACAGCCACTTTTAGGATGCCACTAAGTTCACTCAGTGTTTGCTAGTATAATGGCTTAGTAACAATGAGTTTGAGTGTGCAATGCAGGCAGACGTGCTGCAAATATCTTTGCACTAGTGGGACAATACAGAAGTCCAACAGCCACTTTTAGGATGCCACTAAGTTTACTCAGTGTTTGCTAGTATAATGGCTTAGTAACAATGAGTTTGAGTGTGCAATGCAGGCAGACGTGCTGCAAATATCTTTGCACTAGTGGGACAATACAGAAGTCCAACAGCCACTTTTAGGATGCCACTAAGTTCTCTCAGTGTTTGCTAGTATAATGGCTTAGTAATAATGATTTTGAGTGTGCAATGCATACAGACGTGCTGCAAATATCCTTGCACCAGTGGGACAATACAGAAGTCCAACAGCCACTTTTAGGATGCCACTAAGTTCACTCAGTGTTTGCTAGTATAATGGCTTAGTAACAATGAGTTTGAGTGTGCAATGCAGGCAGACGTGCGGCAAATATCTTTGCACTAGTGGGACAATACAGAAGTCCAACAGCCACTTTTAGGATGCCACTAAGTTCTCTCAGTGTTTGCTAGTATAATGGCTTAGTAATAATGATTTTGAGTGTGCAATGCATACAGACGTGCTGCAAATATCCTTGCACCAGTGGGACAATACAGAAGTCCAACAGCCACTTTTAGGATGCCACTAAGTTCACTCAGTGTTTGCTAGTATAATGGCTTAGTAACAATGAGTTTGAGTGTGCAATGCAGGCAGACGTGCTGCAAATATCTTTGCACTAGTGGGACAATACAGAAGTCCAACAGCCACGTTTAGGATGCCACTAAGTTCACTCAGTGTTTGCCAGTATAATGGCTTAGTAACAATGAGTGTGAGTGTGCAATGCAGGCAGACATGCTGCAAATATCTTTGCACTAGTGGGACAATACAGAAGTCCAACAGCCACTTTTAGGATGCCACTAATTTCACTCAGTGTTTGCTAGCATAATGGCTTAGTAACAATGAGTTTGAGTGTGCAATGCAGGCAGGCGTGCTGCAAATATCTTTGCACTAGTGGGACAATACAGAAGTCCAACAGCCACGTTTAGGATGCCACTAAGTTCACTCAGTGTTTGCCAGTATAATGGCTTAGTAACAATGAGTTTGAGTGTGCAATGAACGCAGACGTGCTGCAAATATCTTTGCACTAGTGGGACAATACAGAAGTCCAACAGCCACTTTTAGGATGCCACTAAGTTCACTCAGTGTTTGCTAGTATAATGGCTTAGTAACAATGAGTTTGAGTGTGCAATGCAGGCAGAGGTGCTGCAAATATCTTTGCACTAGTGGGACAATACAGAAGTCCAACAGCCACTTTTAGGATGCCACTAAGTTCATTCAGTGTTTGCTAGTATAATGGCTTGGTAACAATGGGTTTGAGTGTGCAATGCAGGCAGACGTGCTGCAAATATCTTTGCACTAGTGGGATAATACAGAAGTCCAACAGCCACGTTTAGGATGCCACTAAGTTTACTCAGTGTTTGCTAGTATAATGGCTTAGTAACAATGAGTTTAAGTGTGCAATGCAGGCAGACGTGCTGCAAATATCTTTGCACTAGTGGGACAATACAGTAGTCCAACAGCCACTTTTAGGATGCCACTAAGTTCACTCAGTGTTTGCTAGTATAATGGCTTAGTAACAATGAGTTTGAGTGTGCAATGCAGGCAGACGTGCTGCAAATATCTTTGCATTAGTGGGATAATACAGAAGTCCAACAGCCACGTTTAGGATGCCACTAAGTTCACTCAGTGTTTGGTAGTATAATGGCTTAGTAACAATGAGTTTGAGTGTGCAATGCAGGCAGACGTGCTGCAAATATCTTTGCACTAGTGGGACAATACAGAAGTCCAACAGCCACTTTTAGGATGCCACTAAGTTCACTCAGTGTTTGCTAGTATAATGGCTTAGTAACAATGAGTTTGAGTGTGCAATGCAGGCAGATGTGCTGCAAATATCTTTACACTAGTGGGACAATACAGAAGTCCAACAGCCACGTTTAGGATGCCACTAAGTTCACTTAGTGTTTGCTAGTATAATGGCTTAATAACAATGAGTTTGAGTGTGCAATGCAGGCAGACGTGCTGCAAAGATCTTAGCACTAGTGGGACAATACAGAAGTCCAACAGCCAAGTTTAGGATGCCACTAAGTTCACTTAGTGTTTGCTAGTATAATGGCTTAGTAACAATGAGTTTGAGTGTGCAATGCAGGCAGACGTGCTGCAAATATCTTTGCACTAGTGGGACAATACAGAAGTCCAACAGCCACTTTTAGGATGCCACTAAGTTCACTCAGTGTTTGCTAGTATAATGGCTTAGTAACAATGAGTTTGAGTGTGCAATGCAGGCAGACGTGCTGCAAATATCTTTGCACTAGTGGGACAATACAGAAGTCCAACAGCCACGTTTAGGATGCCACTAAGGTCACTTAGTGTTTGCTAGTATAATGGCTTAGTAACAATGACTTTGAGTGTGCAATGCAGGCAGACGTGCTGCAAATATCGTTGCACTAGTGGGACAATACAGAAGTCCAACAGCCACTTTTAGGAAGCCACTAAGTTCACTCAGTGTTTGCTAGTATAATGGCTTAGTAACAATGAGTTTGAGTGTGCAATGCAGGTAGACGTGCTGCAAATATCTTTGCACTAGTGGGACAATACAGTAGTCCAACAGCCACTTTTAAGATGCCACTAAGTTCACTCAGTGTTTGCTAGTATAATGGCTTAGTAACAATGACTTTGAGTGTGCAATGCAGGCAGACGTGCTGCAAATATTTTTGCACTAGTGGGACAATACAGAAGTCCAACAGCCACGTTTTGGATGCCAATAAGTTCACTCAGTGTTTGCTAGAATAATGGCTTAGTAACAATGAGTTTGAGTGTGCAATGCAGGCAGACGTGCTGCAAATATCTTTGCATTAGTGGGATAATACAGAAGTCCAACAGCCACGTTTAGGATGCCACTAAGTTCACTCAGTGTTTGGTAGTATAATGGCTTAGTAACAATGAGTTTGAGTGTGCAATGCAGGCAGACGTGCTGCAAATATCTTTGCACTAGTGGGACAATACAGAAGTCCAACAGTCACTTTTAGGATGCCACTAAGTTCACTCAGTGTTTGCTAGTATAATGGCTTAGTAACAATGAGTTTGAGTGTGCAATGCAGGCAGATGTGCTGCAAATATCTTTACACTAGTGGGACAATACAGAAGTCCAACAGCCACGTTTAGGATGCCACTAAGTTCACTTAGTGTTTGCTAGTATAATGACTTAATAACAATGAGTTTGAGTGTGCAATGCAGGCAGACGTGCTGCAAAGATCTTTGCACTAGTGGGACAATACAGAAGTCCAACAGCCAAGTTTAGGATGCCACTAAGTTCACTCAGTGTTTGCTAGTATAATGGCTTAGTAACAATGAGTTTGAGTGTGCAATGCAGGCAGATGTGCTGCAAATATCTTTGCACTAGTGGGACAATACAGAAGTCCAACAGCCACGTTTAGGATGCCACTAAGGTCACTTAGTGTTTGCTAGTATAATGGCTTAGTAACAATGACTTTGAGTGTGCAATGCAGGCAGACGTGCTGCAAATATCGTTGCACTAGTGGGACAATACAGAAGTCCAACAGCCACTTTTAGGAAGCCACTAAGTTTACTCAGTGTTTGCTAGTATAATGGCTTAGTAACAATGAGTTTGAGTGTGCAATGCAGGTAGACGTGCTGCAAATATCTTTGCACTAGTGGGACAATACAGTAGTCCAACAGCCACTTTTAAGATGCCACTAAGTTCACTCAGTGTTTGCTAGTATAATGGCTTAGTAACAATGACTTTGAGTGTGCAATGCAGGCAGACGTGCTGCAAATATTTTTGCACTAGTGGGACAATACAGAAGTCCAACAGCCACGTTTTGGATGCCAATAAGTTCACTCAGTGTTTGCTAGAATAATGGCTTAGTAACAATGAGTTTGAGTGTGCAATGCAGGCAGACGTGCTGCAAATATCTTTGCACTAGTGGGACAATACAGAAGTCCAACAGCCACGTTTAGGATGCCACTAAGTTCACCCAGTGTTTGCTAGTATAATGGCTTAGTAACAATGAGTTTGAGTGTGCAATGCAGGCAGACGTGCTGCAAATATCTTTGCACTAGTGGGATAATACAGAAGTCCAACCACCACGTTTAGGATGCCACTAAGTTCACTCAGTGTTTGGTAGTATAATGGCTTAGTAACAATGAGTTTAAGTGTGCAATGCAGGCAGACGTGCTGCAAATATCTTTGCACTAGTGGGACAATACAGAAGTCCAACAGCCACTTTTAGGATGCCACTAAGTTCACTCATTGTTTGCTAGTATAATTGCTTAGTAACAATGAGTTTGAGTGTGCAATGAAGGCAGACGTGCTGCAAATATCTTTGCACTAGTGGGACAATACAGAAGTCCAACAGCCACGTTTAGGATGCCACTAAGTTCACTCAGTGTTTGCTAGTATAATGGCTTAGTAACAATGAGTTTGAGTGTCAATGCAGGCAGACATGCTGCAAATATCTTTGCACTAGTGGGACAATACAGAAGTCCAACAGCCACTTTTAGGATGCCACTAAGTTCACTCAGTGTTTGCTAGTATAATGGCTTAGTAACAATGAGTTTGAGTGTGCAATGCAGGCAGACGTGCTGCAAATATCTTTGCACTAGTGGGACAATACAGAAGTCCAACAGCCACTTTTAGGATGCCACTAAGTTCACTCAGTGTTTGCTAGTATAATGGCTTAGTAACAATGAGTTTGAGTGTGCAATGCAGGCAGACGTGCTGCAAATATCTTTGCACTAGTGGGACAATACAGAAGTCCAACAGCCACGTTTTGGATGCCAATAAGTTCACTCAGTGTTTGCTAGTATAATGGCTTAGTAACAATGAGTTTGAGTGTGCAATGCAGGCAGACGTGCTGCAAATATCTTTGCAATAGTGGGATAATACAGAAGTCCAACAGCCACGTTTAGGATGCCACTAAGTTCACTCAGTGTTTGCTAGTATAATGGCTTAGTAACAATGAGTTTGAGTGTGCAATGCAGGCAGACATGCTGCAAATATCTTTGCACTAGTGGGATAATACAGAAGTCCAACAGCCACGTTTAGGATGCCACTAAGTTCACTCAGTGTTTGGTAGTATAATGGCTTAGTAACAATGAGTTTAAGTGTGCAATGCAGGCAGACATGCTGCAAATATCTTTGCACTAGTGGGACAATACAGAAGTCCAACAGCCACTTTTAGGATGCCACTAAGTTCACTCAGTGTTTGCTAGTATAATGGCTTAGTAACAATGAGTTTGAGTGTGCAATGCAGGCAGACGTGCTGCAAATATCTTTGCACTAGTGGGACAATACAGAAGTCCAACAGCCACGTTTAGGATGCCACTAAGTTCACTTAGTGTTTGCTAGTATAATGGCTTAATAACAATGAGTTTGAGTGTGCAATGCAGGCAGACGTGCTGCAAATATCTTTGCACTAGTGGGACAATACAGAAGTCCAACAGCCACTTTTAGGATGCCACTAAGTTCACTCAGTGTTTGATAGTATAATGGCTTAGTAACAATGAGTTTGAGTGTGCAATGCAGGCAGACGTGCTGCAAATATCTTTGCACTAGTGGGACAATACAGAAGTCCAACAGCCACTTTTAGGATGCCACTAAGTTTACTCAGTGTTTGCTAGTATAATGGCTTAGTAACAATGAGTTTGAGTGTGCAATGCAGGCAGACGTGCTGCAAATATCTTTGCACTAGTGGGACAATACAGAAGTCCAACAGCCACTTTTAGGATGCCACTAAGTTCACTCAGTGTTTGCTAGTATAATGGCTTAGTAACAATGAGTTTGAGTGTGCAATGCAGGCAGACGTGCTGCAAATATCTTTGCACTAGTGGGACAATACAGAAGTCCAACAGCCACGTTTTGGATGCCAATAAGTTCACTCAGTGTTTGCTAGTATAATGGCTTAATAACAATGAGTTTGAGTGTGCAATGCAGGCAGACGTGCTGCAAATATCTTTGCACTAGTGGGACAATACAGAAGTCCAACAGCCACGTTTAGGATGCCACTAAGTTCACTTAGTGTTTGCTAGTATAATGGCTTAATAACAATGAGTTTGAGTGTGCAATGCAGGCAGACGTGCTGCAAATATCTTTGCACTAGTGGGACAATACAGAAGTCCAACAGCCACTTTTAGGATGCCACTAAGTTCACTCAGTGTTTGCTAGTATAATGGCTTAGTAACAATGAGTTTGAGTGTGCAATGCAGGCAGACGTGCTGCAAATATCTTTGCACTAGTGGGACAATACAGAAGTCCAACAGCCACTTTTAGGATGCCACTAAGTTCACTCAGTGTTTGCTAGTATAATGGCTTAGTAACAATGAGTTTGAGTGTGCAATGCAGGCAGACGTGCTGCAAATATCTTTGCACTAGTGGGACAATACAGAAGTCCAACAGCCACGTTTTGGATGCCAATAAGTTCACTCAGTGTTTGCTAGTATAATGGCTTAGTAACAATGAGTTTGAGTGTGCAATGCAGGCAGACGTGCTGCAAATATCTTTGCACTAGTGGGATAATACAGAAGTCCAACAGCCACGTTTAGGATGCCACTAAGTTCACTCAGTGTTTGCTAGTATAATGGCTTAATAACAATGAGTTTGAGTATGCAATGCAGGCAGACGTGCTGCAAATATCTTTGCACTAGTGGGACAATACAGAAGTCCAACAGCCACGTTTAGGATGCCACTAAGTTCACTCAGTGTTTGCTAGTATAATGGCTTAATAACAATGAGTTTGAGTATGCAATGCAGGCAGACGTGCTGCAAATATCTTTGCACTAGTGGGACAATACAGAAGTCCAATAGCCACGTTTAGGATGCCACTAAGTTCACTCAGTGTTCGTTAGTATAATGGCTTAGTAACAATGAGTTTGAGTGTGCAAATGGCAGGAGGGTACAGTGGCAGTGTTGTGGGTCTCTGGGTAGAGGAAAGGAAGGCTGCCTTTCTATCCCTCTTAATGGGGAAATGCAGCGAGGAAATCCCTGACCTTATCTACACAGACGCTGTCATCTTGTGTAGCTGTTAAACTCTGTTTTCACGGACCTGTCACCTATGGCTCTGACCCTGCCGGTATTAGCCCTTAAAAGGACTGATAGAAAGTGCTATCCCTATTTTGTTCAGCGCTGTGTATAGAGCGTGCACAGCAGTATCGGAGATAGGCGCTGCGCCAGCGGTGACTGACACCAAGGACGCAGAAGGCAGATAATGGCGTGCTGTAGGAAAATGTCCGTTTTTATAATGCAGGGACATGTGACATGGACATCCTATCACACATGCCGTTGCTTCTCTGGCTAAAAGTCCACTTAGCTGTGTGTGTGTCTGGGATTGGCTGACATGCTGGCCCGCCCCACTACACGCGCGCGCTTAGGGAAGGAAGACAAGGAAAAAAAAAAAAAATGGCCATTATCCATACAGCAGTGATATGAATGCGCTGTTCCCGCACACTATACACTGAAATTTCATAATAGTGTGAGTCACAGAGTGACTTACACTATTACAGCGGAAAGCCAGCTAGTAATTAGCTGGTCATTTTGCTGCTAGAACTGTTCTCGAACGTATCTAGAACTATCGAGCTTTAGCAAAAACTCGAGTTCTAGTTCGATCTAGAACAGCCCCCAAAATAACTTGAGCCGCGAACTGAAGAACCTCGAACCGCGAACCGTGCTCAACTCTAGTAAGGAGACCTTTCAGAGGTTGCAGAGCGGGCAAAAAACTTAGGGCAAGGCGAAGATGGTTTAAACCTGTGGTCCTGTCCATAATCATGAGGAATGTTCAATCAATGGGAAATAAGTCGGATGAGCTGCTGGCATTAATTCGGACCCAGAGGGAGTACAAGGAATGCAGTTTGATGTGTTTTACTGAAACTTGGTTAGATGGAGAGATCCCTGACTCAAGTGTTTCAGTACCAGGATTTCACATGGTCTGGGCTGACAGAGACATTATGAAGAGTGGCAAAAAAAAGGGTGGAGGAGTTATACTCTACATAAACAATGGATGGTGCAATCAGGGGCATGTGACAGTAAGGGAGCGCCATTGTTGTCCGAACATTGAGCTGCTAGCAGTTGGCCTCAGACCTTACTATATTCCTAGAGAATTCTCACTTGTAACTGCAATAGTGTTGTACATACCACCATCAGCAAACCATGAGGCTGCAGGAGAAGTGCTGTCAGGAGTCATTGCTCGGCTCCAGATGAAACACCGCAACTCGCTTACTGTAATCTCTGGGGATTTTAATCGGGCTAAAATTTCAACTGCTTTACCTAAATTCTATCAATTTGTTAAATGTACAACACGTGACAAAATTATTTTGGATTTACTTGATGCTAATATCAAGAATGCTTATTCATCGTCTATCCTGCCGCCCTTGGGGAAATCCGACCACAATCTTATACTATTGTATCCAGTCTACCAACCTGTTGTTAGTAAACAGCCTGCTACAATTAAAACAATTAGAATGTGGAATCCAACAAATAAAAAGGTTTTACAGGATTGCTTTCATCTTACAGACTGGGATGTGTTGCTAGGGACAATGGACGAGTATACAAATGTTAATGAAGTGGTTGGTAGAGTGACTGACTACATTAACTTCTGCATTGATATGTTGGTGCCTGTAAAAAAAATTAGGTGTTTTGCAAATAGCAAGCCATGGATAACAAAAGAATTGAAGCATTTGCTCAACAGGAAAAAAAAGGCATTTAAATTAGGTGACATAGAGGAAATTAAAATGATACAGCATGAATTGAAGTATAAAATAAAGGATGCCCAGGAAGTCTTCAGAATTAAACTTGAAAAGAAATTGTCCCACAATAATTCCAGGGAGGTTTGGTCAGGAATTAAATTACTGACTGGGCTTAATGTGAGGTGTGTGCATGGGGGAGGAAAACTGGACAAGGCTAATGAGATGAATGAGTATTTCAATAGATTTAGCAATACATGTGTAACACCAACTGACAGAGGATGTGATTCTGGTGCAAATTCTGCAACATTGATATTGGAGGATGAGCAGACAAATTTTAGAGTCTCCAAAAATGATGTGAGGAGGCAGTTTAAGACACTTAACAGTTGTAAAGCTGCTGGGCCAGATGGACTCAGTCCACGTGTCCTTAAAGTGTGTGCAGATCAGCTGTGTTTGGTCTTTACACAAATATTTAATGGAAGTCTACAAACACAGAGGGTACCAGTGTTATGGAAAACTTCCTGTCTGGTTCCGGTACCCAAGACTACTTCTCCTGCAACCCTAAATGACTATCGTCCTGTAGCCTTAACATCTCATGCTATGAAGGCCTTGGAAAGATTAGTGCTTGCTCACTTGAGTCCAAGGGTGAGGGCTTTCAGTGATCCCATACAGTTTGCTTACCGGCATAGATTGGGGGTGGACGATGCTATTCTTTCTCTGTTACATACTGTACATTCATTTTTGGAGAATGATGGAACCACTGTGCGAGCGATGTTCTTTGATTTCTCTAGTGCATTTAACACCCTGCAGCCACTTTTACTACACAAAAAGATGACTGATATGAAGGGGGAGGAGGGGATGAGAAATTGGATAACTGACTACCTATCAGATAGGCCACAGTTTGTACAGATGGGAGCAGTTGTGTCTAGCAGATTATTGAGCAGTGTAGGTGCCCCTCAGGGAACGGTGCTAGCGCCCTTCCTATTCACACTGTATACATCAGACTTTCAGTATAAATCTGATTTTTGTCACCTTCAAAAATTCTCGGATGACTCCGTGGTTGTTGGATGTATTAGGGGGGCCAAGGTGATGAGGAATATAGAAGGGAGGTGTCGAATTTTGTGGATTGGTGCCATGGTAACTATCTACAACTAAATGCTAAGAAAACTAAGGAGTTGGTGGCCAACTATAGCAGGAGAAAGATGGAATGTTTACCGATCACTATTGCTGGTCAGGAGGTGGAGCAGGTGGAGAGTTACAAATATTTGGGGGTCCACCTGGTTAGCAAACTGGACTTAAGATGCCACTCAGAGATGGCCTACAAGAAGGGGATGAGCAGATTGTATTTCCTAAGGAAACTGAGGTCTTTTAATGTGTGCAGCAAAATGTTAGAAATGTTCTACCAGTCTGTAGTGGCAAGTGCCATCTTTTTTGCACTCATATGCTGGGGTAGTAGTTTGCGGGTCTCTGATGCTAATAAGCTGAATAAGCTTATCAAGAAGGCAAGATCTGCTGTTGGTTGCAATCTGGACTCTTTTGAGGAGGTAGTGGAGAGAAGAACTCTGAAAAAGTGTATGGTGATTATGAATAATAATGCACATCCATTATATGAGTTATTCATGAGACAGAAGAGCACCTTTAGTAACCGGCTAATCCTTCTGAGGTGTAAGAAGGAAAAATATAGGAACTCATTTGTGCCAACTACTATGGGAATGTACAACAATAACATTAGTGTTAAATCATCAAGGTGAATGTCTACTTCTTTATTTTTTCTACTTTCAGTTTACCCGCTGTATGTCCTAATCTAATGTATAATGTTCTTCTGTCAACTCTACTGTCTTGTCAATTAAGTAATTCATGTTATGATTTAAGTTGTGCTGCTGTGATACCATAATTTCCCACGGGATCAATAAAGTGTATCGTATCTTATTGTATCGTATCGTAGGTTCCTCATGTTACCATGTAATATGTGTTTACAAACCCAATAGAGCAGTTTCCGAGGTGGTCTAGATACTGTAAACGCACTTTAATATCAGGTAATGCTATCAACTCTGGCTGCTAATCAGCTTATGCTTACAACTGCATATATGCATGTAGCACTTCTAAATAGGAGTGTATCACTGCTGTTTGCTGCTAATGAGTCAATGTTTACACAATACTATGCATGAGAAAGTTTTTTCCGTGATATATGGGTTTGATCAAATTTAGACTTCCCTTGCATCCCCATGTTTCCTAGACTGGGTGAACTGTCCTGAGGTGAACTCATTGAACTCAGCGAGCTCAACTCAGGAGAAGTAAATGACGTTAATGCCATGCTACGTATGGGGAAATACCAAGTGAATGCCGGAAGGGAAAGGAAACCCTGTATCTAGGGAAGGGGAATATTGTGACCCCTTAGCAAGCCTACCACTGGGCCATGGGATCCTTCACCACCCTAGATAGATTTCACACCTATGCACCAAGCCGACTATCTGACCCTTGGCTGACCCTGATCAGTACCCTAGGTAGGGAGTGGATGGGATGAGCTTTTCATCAACCCTGCTAGGTGCTAAAGTATGCACAGAGATAAGAAACAAGGGAATACAACAAACAAATCTCAGGTTGATGGTACATTTTTTTTGCCAAGAGAGGCAGATTTGGTGCGGCAATGTCAGCAACCAAATATTGAATGTGTGCACATCGCTTAATCTGGTAATCTCGGGTTGAGTTCAATGACTTCACCTGAGGTCACAGCTGGGGTTCCCATGGTGACCCAGCTGATCTATTCAGACAGGATCCTGGAAAATAACACGTGTTTTCATGCGTTTCTCTTTGGAAAAACAGGATCCGCTTTTGCAGCAAAAAAAACGATCAGGACGCATGTTAAAAAAACATAGTGTGAAAGCAGCCTAAGGCCTCTATCACACGTTCGTGCCTCCGGTACGTGTTTGGCAGTTTTTTTCATGTACCGGAGGCACACACACATGTAGACATATGATTTCATAATCGTTTGGACACACGTAAGTATTTTGGAACGGAACGTCTGTCCGTTCCGTACTTACGTGTGTCCGTGTGTTTCGCACGCTGACATGTCCACGTTTTCTCCGGCAGCACGGGTGTCACACTGCCCGCACCCGTACCACACGGATGTAGTGTGGATGCGGTCCTTTGTGACATGTGCTGGAGAAACACGTGTCATTATTTTAAAATAAAAAAAAACACATACTCACCTCCACCAGCCCTGCAGAATCTTCCTCTCCAAACAGTTGCTGCCGGCCGCCGCTCGTTATGAGCGTGTTATCGAGGTGGGCGTGCTGTCACAGGCTCTAATCTCCGCCCCTCCGCTCGGCCAGAAGCAGCATCAGCGGGGAGTGGGCGGTGCTGGAGCCGAAGATCAGAACCCTGGACAGAAGCAAGGACCACGTGAGTATGCAAATTACCGGTTCTCCGTGTGTTATCACGGATAGCACACAGAGAACACACGTGGACCGCACGTACTGGAGACACGTACTTACCACACGCAACACGAAGGGAAAATATGTGTCTCGCGGCATCTGCGTGATTTCCACGTGAGTGTGGCAGAGGCCTAAGCTGTTATACCTAGCAGCCTTTTTAACTATAAACCACAGTTTCAGAATTTATATATTACTTTAAATGTGTAAACAACAGTCCAAAATTAATCCCTTTTTGGGGGCAGATGCATGCATTGCTGTTTTAATACACAGGCAACACAAACAGAAGAAGCTGTGGCATTTCCACCTATGTTTAGGGAGTATACTGTTTTAAATGTGAAGAAGTTATTGTTTCCCTAGCAGTTAAAAATTATCCCTTTTTTGGAGTCCGACAATGGTTTGGTGATCACACTATGATTATATAATTGCGAAAGCTTTTTTATAAACCATCCAAAAAGCATCACCTTTTTAGGGAGACAAAAGAGGAATACTGTTTTTAAAGTTAGAAGCTATGGCATTTTCTCGCCGAGGGTTTTAAAAAAAATGAGCCCTATTTTGGCAGCTGGTTCAGGTTTTCACACCCTCGAGAGAGTATTTTTTACCAGGATCAGTAGCACTATGTAACACTATGAAACACAGTTTGCATCCAAGAGATGTGTGGCTGTCACAGCTGTGCAGTAATTTCAGTAAAAGTATAGTAGAGAGTTACTATCAGGCAGGCAAAGAGATGTGTGGCAGTTAACGGCCAGCAACAGCAGCCCTGACAGTAGAAGCATAGTTGTGCACTAATAAGCACAGTGAGCAACTGGGGGTGTGTGGCTGGCATGGCTGTGCAGTGGCTGTGGTAGAAGCACCACAATAGAGAGTTATAATGGGGAAAGCAAGGACATGGTGTGGCATTTTAGGGCCAGTAATGGCAGCCCTAGTAGCAGCAGTACAGTCTACCAATTTGAAACATAGTTGGTAGCCGGAAAATGTACCTTCGGTTACCTTACTGAGTCTACAGTTGTATTTGAAAATTGGATCGGGGATTTTTTTCCCCAACCCTTGCAGAGTGAGTTACAGTTTTTGTTTTGTACAGAACCACGTGGAAGCTTTTAGTACAGGAACCCATGTTCCAATCCATTTGTGTACGGCTGTCCTCATAATTGTGTTAATGGTTCATGTCCCTCTACTCTTCCTTCAGTACCATCACCTCATCTATCATCAAATGAAGCATTTTTTCAAGAAGGCACATAAGTAGGTTAGTAACACTGATGATGGAGTCATCAGTGCTGGCCATGTTAGTGGAGTACTTGAAGCAGTGCAACATAGCACACATGTCCCGCATGAAGGCCCAATCATTGGTCATAAATTGGTGTTCTACAGAGTGCTGCTAATTCTCGCACAGTCTCTCTGGCATATGCAAAGTGGAGTTCCATGTTGTAGAAATATTGCATATAACGTGGCAAGCAGGAAGGCAGAAGCTACATTGCAGTGCAGACAGGCAAGCAGCAAGGTGAGAATCCTTAAAGCACACACAGATGGCCCACATGTTCTGCAGTAGCTCTGACATCTCGGGTGATTTTTCAGGAACCACAAAACTTAGCACATATGGCAGTCAAGGGATGTGCATCAAACTGGCTAAGCATAGAGCCGCTATGAGATTTTACATGTTATTGGACACTTATTGGTCTGTTGTTTGATCCCTGTCCAGAGCTATTGTTCGGTGTGGGATTTTTCCTCAAAACAGATGAGTTTCAGTATAGCCTGCTGTTGTTTCTCACTGGCTGAGCTGATTTTGGTTGTGTAAATGTTACACTAACAAAATGAGGAAGAGGTGGAAAAAGTTGAGTATGAGGAAGAGGCAACACTGACAGAGAAATATCCAGCAAGCAGTTGTGGTAGGACATGCTACAAAATGCTTTCCACCTCAGACCCGGCCACAACTACATTTACCCAGTAGTCAATAAGGGAGATATTTTGACCCTGCCCATGCTTATTGGTGCAAGAGTTGGGGGTTATGTAGACCTTGCCAATGATGGTGTTGCACAATGAACCCCTGATTTTGTCCACAACATGTTCGTGCAGGGCAGGGGTACCCCACCTGGAAAGGTAATGGTGGCTGGGAACCATGTACTATGGAATAGCCATGGCCATAAGTTTTTTAGAAGTGTTCATCTGCACCAGCTGGATTAATGACATTTGAAAGGCAAAGAATTTGGAAATGCTGTCATTCAGGACCAGGGCTCATGGAAAACAAGGTGGTTACTTTTTCTTTTTCTCTAGTGTTTAGGGGATAGACAGGTGAAGGCTTAAATGGGATGGTGGGGAGATGCTTGGTGACACTACTGGTGCTGGTGCTTTCCCATTATCCAATTTCCGGATTCCCCTTTGCAGAGCATTTTGCCTTTGGAGATGCTCTGCTGTGCGTTCCTGAGTTACTGAGCTAGCAGCTTGATTGACAGCGCAGTATTCCATGTTGGTGCTGATTTCCCAGGTGTTCCACCTTGCTGGTAATCGCTCAGCTTCTTTACTGAGCATGCTCGTCCAGAACCTTGCTAGTTGTATTCTCTGGTTCTGCAGTTGTGCTGTTGGCTTGTGTCTCTGTTAGTGTTCTGATCTTGTTTTTCTGACCCCGTACTGTTATTTGACTTCTCTCTGTCCACTCCCTGTTCCTGTCTTGACATCCTGCCTTCTGACCTCGGACTGTTACCTGACCACATCTCTGTTTTCTCAATGAACCTATTACATGCTCTTCTGGAATTCTGACCCTCGGATTGTGACCTGACCACACCTTTGCTTACTTCTTGTGCTCACTCATGTCCTCCCATTACCAGACCCTGGCTTTCCTGACTACTTTTCCGTCCATACTACCCGTAAGTAGTTACTAGCATCACACAAACTTTATCTTATGGTTATAAAGGCCGGGGCACATGGTGCACAAGCCAATCACAGTTGTGCCAATACTTGACATGGTTGCAATAGCTGTGGAAGTGACCACAGCTGAAAATGTTTCTGATTGGTTGCACTGCGGCTTTTCAACAAACTTTTTTCAGCATCCAAACTACAAACTCGAATGACAAGTCCATGCTTGAATTTGATCAAACACTAGGTGTCTGGTATGAACTCTTAACTTTACATTTCAGGTTCACTCATCCATAACTTTTGCAGTATTCATTTTCCAGTTAGGGATGTTTTCATCAAGATATTTTTACATGATATGCTATAGTTATAGGTAAAAATGACAGCTGTATGCCAGTATTGCTAATCCAGTCTGGCAGTGTATTGTATTTATTCAATAGACTGTTGCTAATGCTAAAACAAACAACTATATAATTGCGGATATGCTGTATGATCATTAGTTTTATATATCTTTAAGAGCCTAAACTACCAAGAAATTTTCCTTCCCATGAATCGGGTTCAGAATTATGCTGGCATCTAAACCTTACCATACTAAACCTTCCACCTAAAACCAACTTAAAGGAGCTTTATTAAAAATGTCAAGTATAAAATTTAAACTTTGACTATACAGTCTAAAGAATCTTACATTTATGAAAGTGGCACATACTGTTTGATACATTTTATGCCTTTTTAGATTTTTTTTTTAGGTCTTTTGTTCTAAGTTTACAATCACCTAATAGTTTTCTTACTTCGCACTAGAATTTTGGCCCAATTTTAGATCAAGGTGTCACATCTTAAGTGGGCTTTACACAAAGCAACATCGCTAACCCACGTCAGTGGCGCATCACGGAGTGATCGCTGCCGTAGCAAACAATATCGTTACGGCAGTGTCACACGCAATTACTACTTCAGCGATGTCGCTGTGGCTGCCGAACAATCTCTCCTTTAAGGGGGAGGTTCGTTCGGCGTCACAGCGGCGTCACTAAGCGGCCACTCAATAGAGGCGGAGGGGCGGAGATGAGCGGGTGGAACATCCCGCCCACCTCCTTCCTTCCTCATTGCTGGCGGACGCAGGTATGGTGATGTTCCTCGTTCCTGCGGTGTCACACATAGCAATGTGTGCTGCCGCAGGAACGACAAACAACCTGCATCCTGCAACAGCAATGATAATTGGGATTAGAACGACGTGTCAACAATCAACGATTAGGTGAGTAATTTTGATCTTTAACGGTCGTTCGTGCGTTTTACACGCAAGACGTCGCTAACAACGCTGGATGTGCGTCACGAATTCCATGACCCCAATGACATCTTGTTAGCGATGTTGTTGCGTGTAATGCCCGCTTAGGTCTATACCCCTTTCTCATGAGGACACCTACATTTTATATGAAGTCACAGTTCCTGTTCAAAAAATTCTTAAATTAAAATCTTACTCAGATGTTCGGGGTTTTTTTAAAGTACAAGGAAACAGACCTTTTCCTTAGTGGGACTTTGATCTGAGTGTGGTCCACTGTCATCAATTTTTTTCATACTTGGAGAAACAAAAAAGATTTCCCACCCTCTCGCTTTTGACAGTCCATGAAAATCGGATCACACTCAGTTATCATGCAGTATGATTTTTAATAGACTTATAGAGTTGCATTGCCGATTTTGATTTAACCCTTGGATCAAAAACAGACATTTATCCAAGTTTCTCCATAGAGCATTCCCGGAGATGTGAATGGCCCCATAAACTACCAATGATATGAGTGCTATCCCTGAAAACTTTCTTAAACAGTTGTGTGCAAAAATTGCACATCTGAATGAGCCCTAAATGTGATGAAAGGCCTGTAGGACAGATTTTATTTTTAAAAAAATGAAGCCAACGTCTTGGCATATTTAGCCTAATAAATCTCTCCCATAATGACTTACCTCCTCTGCTCCCAAACAAGAACTGTTATCCACATAACAGGATAGCTAGATTATACTTACAGGGACACTAGCGCTCACAATCAAGAAGTTCTGTGACTGGTTGAATATTGCTTGATGGGGGATAGGTTTTTATGTACCACCTATTGCCCTATTTGCCAAACCAGAAAAATTGGGGAGCTGCCAGGAAAGCTGCAGGTAGTAGGCAGGGTCCGCGAATAACCTGTCCGGGACCGATAAACACTAGCAAGAGTAAAAAGTTATGGCCACCACGCTAACTGGCCGGGGTTAGTTGAATGCAGTAGGTAGATGAATTTACGCAAATTGATATACTGGGGATCAAGTATAAAATCAAGGTAGAACAATGTGAAATTGTTTAAAATTTAAAATAAATGTTTATTTCATATACATAAAATGGAGTAAAAAGGGTTAAAAAGGATCAGGAAATTCTGATGGGATCCAGGTATCTTGAATGATGATGATGATGATTGGATCAATATAGGACCTGAGTAATGAGAGAAAAAAGGGGGAGAATGTGTATATTAGAATATGGGGCCCAATGGGGTAAACCTAGTGTTGTCGTATTCAGTACAAATAGAGGTTACCTGTGTTCCGCAGAAGTGGGACAGTGAAGTGGTGAATAGAATGAGTAGAGCACAAGGTCAATGTACAGGCTGACCAGTGTTCAGCATTCTACTAGGGTCCCCTGCAATTTAACCAAACATTAACCCTTTGCTGTGCCCCACTAAGCTACTGTGAATTCACAGTTATCCTCTTTGCAAGACCTGTCAGCTTACTAGTACAGGCTGATTGGTGCCCAGCAATTTCCTCAGACATCCTGTGTTTAACTCTGTATTAACCCCTTATTAACCCTAAACTACTCCATACCAAAGCTGACCTTCAGAGCAATGTTGATTCTGTCACCTCTGGCTGCTCTCTCTGTGGCCACCATATATTTTCTGCAGAAACGATTGTACTAATATTGGAG
The DNA here is from genome assembly GCF_048569485.1 of Anomaloglossus baeobatrachus. Taxonomy (NCBI): domain Eukaryota; kingdom Metazoa; phylum Chordata; class Amphibia; order Anura; family Aromobatidae; genus Anomaloglossus; species Anomaloglossus baeobatrachus. The sequence goes on along the minus strand of NC_134353.1, from coordinate 159,729,599 downwards.
CTAAAAATACCCCAGCGGTTTTGCTCCAGCTTCATTTCAAGCCATCATCACTTGCTGACACTGTTCAGGTAAACATTTCCAAGGTAGTACTCCACATAGAGTTAGCTATTAAATAGCACCCTAAATTTAATACAATCTTTTATATTTTTAATATTTTAATATCTTATTATCTAACAGGTGCAACTAACCTACCAAATCCTCACTATCTGGTAACACCCGGATAAGATTCCAGAAGCTTCCTAAATTCAGGAATAAGAGTCCATCAACGGTATAAAAATTCCTTTTTTTTCCCTCTATCTCTCGCCCCTATAGATATACATGAGGATACAAATTTTTAATTTTACTTTTTAGCCGATTAGTTGCTGCTGGCATTTTTGGATCTTCAGACACAGCACCTCAACTTGGAGACGACCTCCATGTACATTTGCCAACCATCAATAGGCACTGGAGGTTCGTCACGTATAAAGCTTGGCTTGCTATAAATTTTACCTATTCATTGACTAACTGCTGATATTTTTCCAGGTTTCCTCTGTTATACATTGGACATTGGCCTTGTGCTCTATTCATTCTATTCACCACTTCACTGTCCCACTTCTGCGGAACACAGGTCATCTCTATTTGTACTGAATACGACAACACTAGGTTTACCCCATTGGGCCCCATATTCTAATATACACATTCTCCCCCCTTTTTCCTCTCATTCCTCAGGTCCTATATTGATCTAATCATCATCATCATTTGGGATACCTGGAGCCCATCAGAATTTCCTGACCCTTTTTAACCCTCTTTACTCCATTTTATGTATATGAAATAAATATTTATTTTAGGCCCCTTTCACACGTCAGTGATTCTGGTACGTTTGTGCTTTTTCTTAAACGTACCAGAATCACTGACATACGCAGACCCATTATAATCACTGGGTCTGCTCACACATCAGTGATTTTTCCCTGCACGTGTCTCCGTGCGGCGTACCCGCGTGTCCGTGATTGCCGTACGGAGACATGTCCATTTTTTTCTGGCATCACTGATGTCCCACGGACCACGCAGTGGTGTGGTCCGTGAAACATGTGCCAGAAAAAAACGTGCATTTAAAATAAAAATCATTTTTACTCACCCGGCGTCCAGCGATGTCCTCTGCAGCCCGCGCAGCTTGCTGCTTCTAAGCCGGCTCATTACTGTCACGCATATTCATGATGCATGACACAGCCGACCCGGAAGAAGCTGCTGTGGGGGTCAGCACCGGCCGGATGCTGTGGATGAGCGGGAGCGCGCACAGGTGAGTTAATCTCTAAGTGCAATCACGGCCACGGAGAACGGAGCCCGGATTGCACTTAGACAACCCACGTGTGCCGTAATTCACGGCACACGGAGGGACATGTGCGTGTTTTACACGCCAGTGAAAAACGTCAGTGTTTTTCACTGACATGTGAAACGGGCCTTAAATTTTAAACAATTTCACATTGTTCTACCTTGATTTTATACTTGATCCCCAGTATATCAATTTGCATAAATTTATCTACCTACTGCATTCATCTAACCCCTGCCAGTTAGCGCGGTAGCCATACCTTTTTACTCTAGGATAGCTAGACTGCCCATAGTTGGCATAACCATCAATTTCTCACTAACAATAAACTATTTATTAGGTCCTCACAACAGATGATTCATTTGAAACTTATTATTTCATCAGACAGTCATATCTGTATTAGAACATTTGAAAGCCCTGGCGTTTATGCCATTTTTAATGTGTATTAACATATCATATGAAGCTGCACTATTTCAAGATCAAACCAGTCACCAAAACAGAAATTAGAGAAAAAAGGTTTAACTTTTTTGTTATTCTCTTGATACATTGCTCTTTGGTAAAATGTGATATATTCTGTATAGTTGCTTGATTTACAGAGTGATTATTTTTTTCTTTTGACCTTCAGCCTTATCTTAGGGCATCCTGCACAACATTTAAAGAGTTTATTTACTGCTCAAAAACCTGGCTTACAGAAGAGACAGTTGTGTCTCTTATACCATTGTCTGGTCTGGTATCATTTTGTATTGCCCACATGCTTTACCTTCATTTAAAACAGCACAAGAAAAGAGCTTTAGAAAAGAGCGCCGAGGTTCAGCAGTATATCAGCCGCTGCTTTACAAAAGCTTTGGTCCACAAACAGTATTACAATTTCCAATTGCATCTATTGTGAAATTCTTCTCTAAAAGGAAAATGAACAAGGGGTGCATATTTGGACTCTTATCCATTCACTGTACTAAGAAAACATATAAAGGGAAAGGACATTGATACTAAGGAAATGGGTAAACCAGCAAGAAAATACAGGGTCATATAGAAAAATGAGATATGTGATGAGCCTACAAAGTGAGGAGTAACCGTGCAATAAAGAGGATCAGTTCAAATCACTAAAATGAGTAAAAGAAAAAAAAATTACCAAAATCTACATTTCCGCAACAGCTAAAGAATGATAGCATGCTTACACCTTTTCCAATATACACTGCTCATTCAGAGAATGATAGCCATGCTATGAAGATATCACAAAGAATATGAGTGGGTTATGCTAGTAATATGATTGCTAAGTTTTCTACTGTTTTAGCTGTGTATTAACCCCCTCACCCCCAGCCGACTTTCTGTTTGCATTTTTTTTTTTTGCCCCTCTTCATCCGAGAGCCGTGACATTTTTATTTTTCAGTCAATCTTGCCATGTGAGGGTTTGTTTTTTGCAGGACTAGTTTTACTTTTAAATGAAATTATAAGTTTTACCATATAGAGTACTGAAAGTGGCAAAAAAAATTCCAAGTGCGGAAAAATTGCAAAAACAGTGCGATTGCATGGTTGTTTTTGGGATATTTTATTCAACGTGTTCAGTATATGGGAAAATTAATGTGTCGGTGTGATACCTCAGGTCAGTACAAGTTTGTAGACACCAACCATGTATAGCTTAACTTTTATCCAAGGGGTTAAAAAAACTCAGAAGTTTGTCCACAAAAAGTGGTGTACTTTTTGCACCATTTTCCATGATTTGTAGTGTTCTCATTTTTCGGGATCTATGGCTCAGTGATGACTAAATACGTATGACCATGTGATATTTCAGTTTTTCTTGTTTACTAAATGTTTACATATCAGTTTTTTTTCTGTCAAGATCAGGTGCAGAGTGTGCATTAAAGGGAACCAAGCACCAAGATTTTTGTATATAACCTAAAGCCAGTGCTATACTCGCACTATCAGGCAGATTCTCTACATACCTTTAGTAGTCAGCTCGGATGTTTAGCTTTTGAAGTCCAAGAAACTAAAGTTTATAAAAGTAGCAGCTTCTTGAGTGACAGCAGCTGAGGATCAGATAATAGCTGTGGGGGGTATTCATAGTAATCCCCTCCCCCCTGTTAGAAATAGCATAAGTATTATACAATCAATTTAATTTTTCACTGGCAAGACCATTAAGGCTGGACTCACACTAGCATATGGCATCTGATGCGAGAGTGTAGCGCCCCTGAGACTGGTCGCTAAAGGGTATATCATTATATCCTTCCCAAGCAGGTCAAGATGTTAATCTGGTAAGTTTACACACACCTAACACCACCATACAGCAGGGAGAAGCAGTCACTAGGAAATGGTTAACAATGTTTCTACAAACACAGTCAGGAAGTGACTCAGCCAGTTCCTAGCGGACCCAGGTCGCCATAACAACTTGCAAAAGTGGGGGTATGGGCAGTTAGGAGTGGAGACACTTTTAGACAGGCAGAACAAGCTTGGACATGAGACAGAGCAGGTGCACAGTGTGCAGCTCCCTAAAGGGAGGCTGTCAGGCCTTCAGGGAGGCAGAACAGAGCTGTCTGGATGTAACACCGAACAGACAGCACAACCAAGCTGGGGCCAGTAACACCTAAAGAGACGGGACCCGGCACTTGTAATTGTGGACTAAAATCTTTTGAGATTTGAATCTTCTGATTTCAACCAATATTAACAAAATACAGTATTTCCAATGCTACAGTTTTTTCATAAGGAGTGATGCAAAAATGATCTTTGTTTGGGAAGAATAACAAACTAATTCTTTGCTAAATTAAGAAGAGAACATTTTTTCACTAGCCATCCAAAAATGTTTTCGTTATTCCGGGAGCAAAAACAGTAGTGAAGTTTAAAAGCATTGGCTTCTCAATTATGAGTGAATACAGATGACCTTTTTGGGATCTTGGAATGGCTTACTATTCTCCAAATCACTAAACAATTACAATGACTTCTTATGAATCTGTCCAAAAATGATCCCTACTTTGTAAGCGGTTTCGTGTTTGTGTACCCTAACAAGAGTATAATTCCCAGCAGCAGTACAGTATTGCAATGCAACACAATAGGTGAGCACAGGGGGTGTGGGTGTCTAATAACAGTAAAGGCCCAGTCACACTAAACAACTTACCAGCGATCCCAACAACGATACAATCTGATAGGGATCGCTGGTAAGTTGCTAGGAGGTCGCTGGTGAGATGTCACACTAAGCGATGCTCCAGCGATCCCACCAGCAACCTTACCTGGCAGGGATCGCTGGAGCGTCACTACACGTGGAAGCATGCTGCGCTTGGTAACTAAGATAAATATCGGGTAACCAACCTGATATTTACCTTGGTTACCAGCGCACACCGCTTAGCACTGGCTCCCTGCACACCTAGCCACAGTACACATCGGGTTAATTTCCCGATGTGTACTCTGCTATGTGTGCAGGCAGCAGGGAGCTGGCTTCTGCGGACGCTGGTAACCACGGTAAACATCGGGTAACCAAGAAGCCCTTCCCTTGGTTACCCAATATTTACCTTCGTTACCAGCGTCCGCCACTCTCACACTGCCAGTGCTGGCTCAATGTTCCCTGCACACATAGCCAGACTACACATTGGGTAAATTACCCTATATGTACTTCAGCTACGTGTGCAGAGAGCAGGGAGCCGGCTCTGACAGCTGAGAGCGGCAGACGCTGGTAACGAGGGTAAATATCGGGTAACCAAGGGAAGGGCTTCTTGGTTACCCGATGTTTACCGTGGTTACCAGCGTCCACAGAAGCCGGCTCCCTTCTCACTGCACATTTAGTTGTTGCTCTGTCGCTGTCACACACAGCGATATGTGCTTCACACCGGGAGAGCAACAACTAAAAATGGTCCAGGACATTCAGCAACAACCAACGACCTCACAGCAGGGGCCAGGTTGTTGCTGGATGTCACACACAGTAACATTGCTAGCAAGTTGTGCCTCAGCATCGATGTTGCTAGCGATGTTGCTTAGTGTGACAGTACCTTAACAGGGGCAGAAGCTGCGCTGTAACAAAATATAACAGGTTAGGCAAAGAGATGTCTGGCAGTGTTTGGCCAACAAACAGCAGGTACAGCATGAGTAAAGTATAGTATGATCTATCACATTGGGCAGGCGGGGAGCTGTGTGACTGTGCAGTGGCAGCAACAGACGCTGCATGGTAGAAAAGTAGGACAGGGAATCAAAAAGTTCTTTTGCAGTGAAATTCCAGCAGCAGTACTCCTGGTAGTAGCAGTATAGTATATAATATATATGGCAGTGAGTTGATGACCGACTATTGACAACAGAAGTGTAGAAGACAATGAGCAAAGTCATTGTATAGCAACACTACAGCATGATGCTGCCACCATCATGTTTGATGATTGACCCAATAATCACACAGAAAAAAGTAAAATAACCTTAATACAGAATTTATCAGGCTATGTTCACACTGAGCGTTTTTGCAGCGTTTTTTAGCTACGGATTTGCCTTGGGTTTATGTAAATCCATGTTAATAAAACACTGCTTTTTACAGTCCCAGCAAAGTCTATGAGATTTCTGAAAACACAAACACGTCAGGATTTTTTCCTGACAGTTTTGTGAAGCACCTCCGGTTTTGCTTCGTTCTGAAAAGAATGAACATGTCAATTCTTTTCTGCGCTTTTGCTACTTTTTTTGACTCTAGTGACATGTGGACTTGAAGATACCCTGCGAGTCCACCTGTCACTAATTACCCGGAATTGATCCAGGGTATCTGACCGGCAGTTAAATGGTGGTGGGGATAGGGGGATTTTAGCAGGCACGCTATATTCACTGAATCCCTGGCGCGGCTGTATGCTCCCACAACTCCTCCACTTCCCCACTCATTCCATATTCACTGTTTCATCTGTGATTGATTGCAGTCAGACGCGCCCCCAGCATCTGACTGCAACCAGTCACAGACCTGGTCTGCAGGTCTATATAGAGAATGAGTGAGCCACGCATTCAGCGGTGACCTCACTCAGGCTATTATTCCCAGTCACAGGTATCGCCAGCTGTGACCGGGAATCACCTAAGTGAAGTGACCACTGATTGTGCTGCTCATTCATTCTCTGAAGCTCACAGCCGGCAGTCCTGTTCTATGGCCGCTCACTGTGATCTTCAGATGTAGCAGAGCTGAATCACCATGGGACTTCATATGGATTACATCGGACCTGAAGGGGTGATTATAGGGTTAATAAAGTGGTGAAAGAGGGGGCTTTTTGTAATTTTATTTCAAATAAAGGATTTTTTAGTGTTTGTGTTTATTTCTTTTCACTTATTACAGATTGGTAATGGGAAGTGTCTCACAAACGCCTGCCATTACCAATCTAGGGCTTAGCTGCAGCTATGAGTTGTGAATAACCCCTAATTACCCCGATTGCTACCGCACCAGGGCAATTCGGGAAGAGCCAGGTAATGTGCTGGGATTGTCGCATGGGGTTCCACTTATATTGATACCCAGCCAAGATAAAGCACACAGATGGAGTCTGCAGCCTGTAGCTGTAGGCTTTATCTGTGCTGGGTATCATAATATGGGGGGGACCCTACGTCATTTTTTTTATTTATTTATTTTTTTTACTGTAAGATAGACTAACAGACTCCAGTGGGGGGAGGGGGAAGCAGTGAATATGCATGAGGCTAATTAGCAGCACCAGAAGAAGGAGGGGCCGCGGGAGCAGGTACGGATGAGCCTAGAATGTATGGGCTCCTTCCAGGTTTGTGGGTGTGGCTAGCTGGGTTAGTGGGCATGAACAGCTTGGTTAGTCAGCTTGGAGATGTTTTCTCCCTGCCACTACAATCATGCTTCGCCCCCCTGCCCCCATGTGATAGGGGCCTGTTGAATGACGTCATACCTGGAAGGAGCTCATACACTGTAGCATCTACTGAAGACTGATAAGTATAGCGCGTTTGCTTTATTTTATTTTTTTTCTACCTTTTTTTTACAACCAGAGTGCCGGATCCAGGTCAATCTCGGCCTGGCCCAGCACTCAGGTACTGTTGAACCCTTGCTGGTCTTGACATCACATAAAAAAACGCTGTAAAAACGCCACAAAAAACACCACAAAAACCACACCAAAACTGCACCAAAACCGTAGATGGCTCCCAGAAGACATCCTGCCACAAGATTAGGTTTTGGTCAGGTTTTGGTCAGGAAAAAAGTGATCTTCAGGTATGGTTGTACCTCCACCATTCAGGGTACCCACTTATCTCTCCAGCAGGATCCACAGCTTTAAATGAGATGATTCCTTTTCTTTTCACCTTTTAATTTGAAATCACTTTGCACCCAGGGGAATTGATTGAGATTTCTTTTGGATTTCATGATAGGACAAGTGACAGTTGGAACTGAACTTAGAATACAGTGTGAAGCTTTTAGAGCCTAGAGAATTATAGAGATAAATAGATAGACAGACAGACAGACAGACAGGTAGATAGATAGATAGATAGATAGATAGATAGATAGATAGATAGATAGATATGGCAGGTAAATAATTGCATAATACCTGGATATTTTATACAATTACACCCCTTAATACATTGCATAAGAGGAAACCTAATAAATAAATAATAAAACAATTTGAGCTTCCCCCATGTTTGGTAACCCACAAAGGTAATGCAGACAGCTTTGAGCTGATATTATCAGGCTGGGAGGGTCATGGTAATTAGGCCCTTCTTAGCCTAAAAAAATAGCCTGCAGCCAACCCAGAAATGGCACATCCCATTAAATTTTCCACTTTTAGTGCCTTGCTTTGGCTTTTCCTGATGCTCTGCTGCGTTGGTAATTAAGGTAATGGTGCTTGGGGTTGATGTCAGCTGACATTAAGCCCCGATGCTAGTAATGGAGAGGTGTCTATCAGACACCCCTATTAATAATCCAGTAATAAAAAGGAAAAACACATTCAAAAATACTTTATTAAATTAATCAGTCCCAGACATTGTCCTTGTTCACCAATTTATTAAATAAAAAATTGCTTAGTAGGTCCAACGTAATATTTGCAATCCTGAGTAGTCCCCTAATAGAAACCTAAAATAAATGACAGTAAAAATGCAACATGAGCACACAGACTAACAAGCTAAGCACCTAAGGAGACATTTTTCAACATGTCAATACTAGGATAGTCTAGCCATATTTCCAAGGCCCACAGCATCTCCAACCTTGTTTACCATTGAGCACAGATGGGACATCATTGGTTGGCCATTGCAGAGGAAACTGCAGTGGATCTTGGAAATTTTCATGCCAAATATACCGTCAGCATAGTAGAACATTCCTCAGACAACCATTAATAATCTCATTAATGGCATGTCAGGAATATATGTATGTGTATGTCTGTGTGTTGTACTTAAACGCCATACTAAATAAGTTGAGATGTTTCAAAAATATTGTTTTTCTTCCAATTTTTCATTATTTGCATATTATTAGCATATCATCTGTCAAATGTGATTTTCATAATTTCAAAACTTTTCCTTCTTGGATTTGCAATTTCAATGTTGAGGAGTGTAGCATATTTTTAATTAAGTGAATAGAGTTGAATTGATATAACCCATCAAGAGAGGTGGTACTGTTTCTAGAAAAACAACAACCCCCTTTTTCCTGTTACGTATAACGTTTTCTGTCTGCAGGTTCTTTTACTAAAATGAAACCTCAACATTCTAAAATACATAATTTGTGCATTCATTTAAAATGCATAAAAGATATTATAATACTCCAGTAAATGAGCATATGCCTAGTAAATTGTGTTAGATTAACAGTCATTATTTCTCATTTGTGGTCAGAATAATCTCTTATTTCTTCTACATGGATCATAGCCATCCTAATTAAAGTCACTTAGCAATAGCAATATTATATCTATGATATATTTGCTCATTTAAAAAACAAAGTAGCATTGTTGGGTTTTTAGAAAAACCTAATATGCTTGTAAAATTATTGCACTTGCATTCCCATAGAAGAAAGCTATAATGTAACCCATTAAACACTGCCATTAAAGATGTTTTTTCAAACAGAAAATACCTGATAACACACTGTATTTTGCGGGATCTCGATCATGTGTAGGACTCTTACATATAAATGTGATTCAGTGAACTAACTATTCATTTATGAGTTCAATGATAATTATGAAGTTGGCTTAAAGGGAATCTGTCAGTAGGGTCAACCCCTCCTAATATGTCTATATGGCTATGCAGGCCACAGATATCTAAATACAGTAATACCTTCATATCTGCTATCCGATAGTTTGTTTCAGAGAAGTCCACATTTTCTTAAAAGAGCTGTAAAATGGAGTCAGTCAACGGGTTTCTTGCTATATAATCTCATACAGCATAACATAGAGTAGGAAAGCCTGAGTCCTGGTATGTGTCACTTACTGGGCTGCTTAGAGTACTTTACATAGAATATGTGTTCTTTCTGATAGAGATGTAGCAGAGCTATAACTTAAACTATGTATAAACTGCACTCACTCCTGATTGGCAACTTCCAGTATACACTCTGCATTGTGAACAAGCTACTAATCAGTGGTGGTGGTGGGTTTACATAGATTAGCTGTTCTGGGCTGCATGTGAGCTGTAGGCTGATTAAATACTGATTGCATTAAAACTGCAAGACACAGCTTAATAAGTGACACATCCGTGGAATCAGGGTGCCATGCCCTATGTTATGCTACTTTCAAACTAAGGAGCAAAAACCTAAGAGAGATTCTCTTTAAGAAACATAGCCCAAATACTGATTTTCAGGAAAGACTTCCTCCTAAGCTTTCAATTTAAACTGGGTGCTACCTGGTTGAGACATGTAATGACTGCTCTGTAATGCCTGACTGGAGCCACAGACTCAGACTGTCTGTAAGAGGAGTCTAGAGAAAAGCCGCTGACAAAGTAGGACTCCGAGAACTCTGCAACCCTTTAACCCCCTATACAGGGATTTGGAATAATACAGAGCCCCAGAGATCACTACATGTGGTAGGCTGTAGTCTGTGGTGGTCAGGCAGGGTCAAGAACCAGGAAATGCTAAAGAGGAACAGAATCGGCAGGCAAGGTCGTAGTGAGGAGACAAAGCAGAGGTCAAATCCGGAACTGGCAGCAAGGTACAAAAATGACAGGCAGGAGGGTAGTCAAAAAACAAGCAAAGGTCAGCGGACAGGACTCAAAATACAAACAGCACATGAACCAGAAGTACAGAACTATCTCTGGCAGTGGTCACATGACAGGAGGGGGAATAAGAAGGGTGTGGTGCCTTCCCATTGGCTGCAGGTGAGTGATGGCAACTTCAGCAGGAAGACACACGCCACCTACAGTCAGCCAGTGGTACGGCAGGTTCTAGGGAAACCCAGCCTAGTGGATGAGCAGAGCCTGTGCTGAGCAGAGCAACGGGTACTGACTCCTCTCCCATCACCAGCACTATCCATGGTGGGAACACGGCGTCGCCTGGCGATCAGAGCAGAAGTCGCAGGCGCCGACTCCAGTGGGGACATGACATACTCTCTGACTGCAGAGCTGTGTATATCTATAACTGACGGTACAGCATTAAACAGATCTGCCTTTATCCTTTCCATGTACTTCAGCTTCCATCTCACAGGCAGCCAATGTTGCAATTCAGTAGAGCTGTGAGAACTGCAGCTATTAACGTGTTTATTATGAGACAATCTTCAGTTTTACTGTACTGTGTTAGTTATGTCTCACAGTGGTATTACCCCTTTTCATTTAAAAATAAGTTCTGGTGGCAGACTCTCATGCAGTCCTGGAGACCTGTGTCCGACCCATTGCATAACAGCTTATTTACATTTAAGAGAAATGTGATTTTTCTCTTGAATAAAACATTGGATTACAGATATCAAGGTATCATTTTATTCAGCTTCCTATTGTGATGCAAGCCACTACTCATGGGGAGTGTGGGCAGGATCGTAGTCAGGAAAGCCAGGGTCTGTTAACAGGAGGACACATATAAGCACAAGGAGAAAACAGAGGCATAGTCAGGGCAATATCCCAGGGTCAGAATTCCAGGAGAGCATGTAATAAGTCAGGGGAAAAGCAGAAATGTAGTCAGGTAACAAACTAAGGTCAAACAGGCAGGAGGTCATGACAGCAACAGGGAGTGGGGACAGAGAGGAGTCAAATAACAGTCCGGGGTCAGAGAACAAAGATTAGAACAGAGATACATACCACGTCAACAGCAGAACCAAACAATGCAACTGGCAATGTCCTGGGCGAGCATGCTCAGTAAAAAAGCCTGAGCAATTACTAACGAGACAACTGATTAATTAGCACCAACATGGAATCCTGTGCTGTCAAACACACTGCTAGTTAGTAACACAGGAAAGTGCAGCAGAGCATCTCCAAAGGCAAGATGCTCTGCACAGAGGAATTATGGCAGGTGAAATACCCGAGTAAACAGCACCAACATGGAATCCTGTCCTATTAAACACTGGTGGCTGGATGGGATCTTACGTCACCAGCAATCTGTGTCAGTTCTTGCAACTCACCCAATCTGCTCCATGGGATCGGGCTTTAGTGAAGTTTTTTTTCACCAAGCATAAATAAGAAACTGAGAAATAAGCAAAAATTTCATGCACAAATTAAACACTGCTAGCTCAGGAACACAAGAAAGTGCAGCAGAGCATCTCCAAAGGCAAAATGCTCTACACAGAAGAATCATGACCCCTATGACCTATATGCCCATATAGACATCTTAGGAGGGTTGATCCGTCTGCTAAATTCCTTTTAAGTAAAAGTTGTTTTCTACAAATCTTTGTTACACAATATAATTATCTAAGAATATTATTGTCACTTTTTAAATGCAATGTACAATATAAATCTATTAGCAAACTAATATCATCCTCTTATAGTTATGTTGGATCAACGCAGTATTGTACTTGCCTAATAGTCCATGCTCTTCTATAATCTTCATACTTGAACTCCTGTGCACTAAAGATGAAAAGATTGATCAGCTGTGAATTCATTGAGTCAAATATCCTGAAATTTGCATCTTTCTTCATAAAAAAGGAATAATTTGTGGATGGCTTGATAAAAAAGATTTTTCAATTGTTTAATGAGAAAAGCAAACCTGTTATGGAAGCATTATTACTTCTTCTTAAAAACACCTTAAAAACAGTTAACCTGTTCCAATGTTACATGAAGCAGGCTCACGTGGTGGTGGTGGTGGAACTGGTAGACACATAGCAGTTGCAACATCCTGGTAGAGCACATGGAAAACAGACATGTAGAATACAAAAATAATGGTTTAATCAGGGATAAACAAACAGATGAATAGCGGACATGAGCACAGCTGCAAAGCATAATGCTAGAACACAGCAAGGGCAGATGGGTGCTTAACTGAACACCTGTGACAGATGGTGGCGTAGGAGAAGACCTCGGCTGAACAGCAGGTATACAGACGACTGTAGCATGAGACAGGGTTGCTTAAGGCCGCTGGCAGACAGGTAGCCGAGTTACTCACAACTGAAGACAGGTAACAGAATTACTGGCAGGCAAGTACTAGAGTTACTGACGAACAGAAACAGGTCCCAGTATCTGGCAGACAGGTAACGGAGTTACTCAAGATGGGTAACAGGATGATTGGAAACTGCTGTCAGCAAGCAGCAGAGTTACTGACCGCAGGCAGAATGCACATGACACTTGGGAGTAAATGGTAGTCTGACAACTTTGGAAGTAGCACTAAACTGATGGCAGACATGAGGCAGAAGGTCCATGGACCTAGCACAGTCCTTCAAACAAGTTGATCACCCTCAATGAATAGCAGGGCACATCAAATAGGAACACGTGAGGCTACTTGAAAAACTTTACATGGAGCAGAGCTTAAACTATGAGTAGGAGCGTAACATCCTGCTTCCTAAATAAAACGGTAACTTTTCTATAAGCCATTTCAAACTTATCACCTCTTAATTTAGCAACAAAAGCCTGCTTTACACGTTACAATTACATATGCGATCTCGTATGCGATAATATGTGCAGCATGTTCAATTTGTTGCCCATTTCGCACAAACGATTAAATCCCATCACACGTGTGACGACATGGACTTCCATGGGTTAAAGTTTCTTAAAATCCAGCCAGACAGCATGATAGATTGTCTATAGACGGGGGAGAAGTCCCTCATTGTTTTTACAAGACTCTTGTTGACTCAATGTAATTGTGTTGGCCACTGAAAGCTAGACGTATTGTTCTCCAGACATTTCCAGTAACCATTGTATTGTAGTTGTGTATTGATAATGTAATTACCTTAGTAGCCATTGTCTAGTCGGTGACTCCCAGTTTATATGTACACCCTCAGTCTTTCTACCCATATCATTTAAATGAACATTGTCCATGCAGCTTGAAATTCCTCCAATGGGAGAAGCAATCTTGTCCAACCAATCGATGAGGACGCAGTGTATCCAAGTGGAAGGTTGTGGCTATAAAAAGGACTTCTTTAAGCCACCAGGGGTTGTTGATGGTTGATGGATTCAGTCTAAGCTCTTTGGAGCTGACTGGAGGATCAGGACATCTTATGGCTTCAATCTAGGGACTCCGGATCCGGTTGGAGACCATATCCACAGCCTAGGGATTTCGACTCCGGCTGCCAGGATTGTAACATCAAACCAGGACTACCTAAGGAGGACACGCAGGTTGGGACAGTTCAGTCACCTGTTACAGACTTTGCAGACCTCAGACAACTTGGAACCTGTGAGGCATGGACATTCTAAATCCCTGGTGAGCCAGCGGAAGGGTGAGACTCTGTTGCCTGTTACATTTGTGTGTTTTGCTGGTTATGCGTTATGTACCGTTAATTGTTTGGGGATCCAATAAGGTCTAATTATTGTGGTTCCCTCACCCTGTGTTGTCTGAGTAGTGTTACGCCCACGGTTAAGGAGGCCGGCGTTCAGTTGGGATGAGCCCTGAGCCACACTGTCTTTCTAAAGGCGGCGGGTTTTAGTGGACGAGAGCGCCCACTGAGCCCCGTGTCTCCACAATTGGTGGCAGCAGTGGGATACTACTCAGCCTGGTTTACCCAGGGGAGCTGCAGTGGACTGGTGTTTTCGGACACCGTCTAGGGCTCAACAACCAGGGAGGCACATAAGCATACCCAGCAGGCCATAGGGGAGGCATTCAGGTTTCGGACGCTGCCATGTCCAACCCCACCAGCTCAGCCATGGGACAAGGACCAGAGAGGAGTTACGACCGCAGCAGTAAATGGATGCTACAGGATCTGTGCAAGATGCGAAAGATTGACTACAGGAACACTGACACTCGGTCAGACTTGATCCGGAAATTAGTCTGTTGGGATGCCCAGAATGATGCAGAGGATGATGAGGACACTGCCGTTGTGGTATCAGAGGAGGTAAACCCTGTATCTCATCCTAGATCCAGTGACAGTCTGGAAACAAACCAAACCCAAGCAGACCGAGTCAAGGAATTGTTTACTGCATTGGGGCCTGAAGCTTCAAGGGAAGAGAGGGCTGGTGTTCTGCAATTTGTGTTTGGATTTCCAATTTCCTCACCATCAGCACCTACCTCCAGGATAGACCACCACCAAGGAAGTCATCTTCACTACAGGGATGTGCCAGTGTTTAATGATTCCAGCACTGAGATAGATGAACACTTGCAAAACTTTGAGATGCTAATGCGTATGCACCAGGTGCCCACAGATGAGTGGTCCAAATACCTGTGGACAAGCTTGCCGGTCCGGGCCTAGGAGGCTGTCCGATCACTTGGGCCTCAGGACTGCTTGGACTACGGAATTATTAAGGACACTTTGTTGGCCCTTTTTACCATAACACCCGAGAGACATCGCACTAAGTTCCGGACTATGTCTCGCCAGGGTGTCTCGTACGTCGAATTTGGCAGTCAACTCCGACGACACTGTAATCGCTGGCTCGATGGACGGACTGCCCACTCCGCTGCTGACCTCCATGATGTGATAGTGCTTGAACAGCTGCTGGTGCAGATGGACCCGGAAATCCGAGAATGGGTAGCTGACAGGAAGCCCGACACCCCAGAACAAGCAGCGCGATTGGCTGACGAATTTACAGCCAACCGACCCAGCTGGAGGCCCAATAGGTCCCTCAACCATGGATCCAAGCGACCCCCAGACTCACGTGCTGGACTAACTCGTTACCCCACAGAAGCCCCAACAAGACAAAGGTTTACCAACAGGGTGGGTGACTTGTCTAACTCACGGCGCTGTTATACGTGTGGGCGCCTTGGACACATGGCCAAAGAGTGTCTACAAAACCGGGGCCCCATGCCTGGAGCCCGTCTACCAGTCAACATATGCCGAGATGAACCAACGAGACCTGAGGAATGCTACTCCCAAGAAACACCAATAGCTGAGGAAGTGGTTTATCCAGTCCACACACTACGGCAGGCCGGACACCGTACACCAGCTAACCTCCATCCCCACATCCAGACGGTCAAGGTCGGTGATATACAGGCTCAGGGACTTCGAGACTCGGGATCTTCCATCACCCTGGTCAGCCCAGATATTGTTCCCACAGAACATCACTTACCTGGCCGCCAAGTGACCATCATCCTTGCTGGGGGCCAGCGCTCGAACATCCCTCTGGCACGAGCGCAGTTGGACTGGGGAACTGACCAAGGAGAGGTTGAAGTGGGGCTCATGGACGGCCTCCCCACCCCTGTAATTTTGGGAAATGACCTAGAACAAGGGCTATCCAGCCAGTTTGTCACCGCCATCACCCGCAGTCAAGCCAAACACCATCCGGGTGCAGGTCTTTCTTCCAGCCCATCAGAGGAGAACCCAACTCCTCAATCTTCAGCCTCCTCATCAGAGCCAACAAATGTGAGTACATCAGACCCAACTGTGGCCATTGATTGGGGGGAGATAGATCGTAAAGAGTTCAGGGAAGCTCAACTGTCAGACCCCACCTTAGAGCTTATCCGTAGTGCAGCCACCCAACCTGGGGGAGGAAATCAGGGGGAGGTATATAGATGGGAAAAAGGCCTCTTATATCGGGAGAAGCCCGCATCCTGCCCAGAAAAACCCTGGACCTGTGTACATCAGCTTGTGGTACCCCAGCCATACCGACCCCAACTGTTGCGTTTAGCTCATGATTAGAGTTGAGCGCGGTTCGTGGTTCGTGGTTCTCCAGTTCGCGGCTCGAGTGATTTTGGGGCATGTTCTAGATCGAACTAGAACTCGAGCTTTTTGCAAAAGCTCGGTAGTTCTAGAAACGTTCGAGAACGGTTCTAGCAGCCAAAAAACAGCTAAATCATAGCTTGGTTTCTGCTGTAATAGTGTAAGTCACTCTGTGAATCAAACTATTATCACATTTCAGTGTATAGTGTGCGTGAACAGCGCCTTCAGATCACTGCTGTTTCTATAATGGCGATCGCCATTTTTTTTTTTTTTTTTTCTTGTCTTCCTTCCCTAAGTGCGCGCGTCTTGTGGGGCGGGCCAGCATGTCAGCCAATCCCAGACACACACACAGCTAAGTGGACTTTGAGCCAGAGAAGCAACGGCATGTGTGATAGGATCTGCATGTCACATGTCCCTGCATTATAAAACCGGACATTTTCTTCACGGACGCCATTATCTGCCTTCTGCGTCTTTGGTGTCAGACATCACTGTCGCAGCTCCGTCTTCCTGAGTCCTATAGCCGATACAGCTGTATGCGCTGCATACACAGCGTTAGACAGCTTAGGGAGAGCACTTTATAGCAGTCCTTTTAAGGGCTCCAACCGGCAGGGTCAGAGAGCCATAGGTGACAGGTCCTGCAAACAGCAACAGCGTCTGTGTAGCCCAGGTCAGGGATTTCCTACCTGCATTTCACCATTAGGAGGGAATAGAAAGGCAGGCTTCCATTCCTCTACCCAGAGCACCACAATCCTGCCACTGTACCCTCTTGTCCTCTGCACACTCCAACTGATAACTAAGCCATTATACTAGCAAACACTCAGTGTACCTAGTGGCATCCTATACGTGGCTATTGGACTTTGCTATAGTCCCACTAGTGCAAAGACATTTGCAGAGCGCGTCTGCCTGCATTGCACACTACAACTCATTCTAAACAAGCCATTATACTAGCAAACACTCAGTGTACCTAGTGGCATCCTATACGTGGCTATTGGACTTTGCTATAGTCCCACTAGTGCAAAGACATTTGCAGAGCGCGTCTGCCTGCATTGCACACTACAACTCATTCTAACCAAGCCATTATACTAGCAAACACTCAGTGTACCTAGTGGCATCCTATACGTGGCTATTGGACTTTGCTATAGTCCCACTAGTGCAAAGACATTTGCAGAGCGCGTCTGCCTGCATTGCACACTCCAACTCATTAAAACCAAGCCATTATACTAGCAAACACTCAGTGTACCTAGTGGCATCCTATACGTGGCTATTGGACTTTGCTATAGTCCCACTAGTGCAAAGACATTTGCATAGCGCGTCTGCCGGCATTGCACACTCAAACTCATTTTAACTAAGCCATTATACTAGCAAACACTCAGTGTACCTAGTGGCATCCTATACGTGGCTATTGGACTTTGCTATAGTCCCACTAGTGCAAAGACATTAGCAGAGCACATCTGCCTGCATTGCACACTACAACTCATTCTAACCAAGCCATTATACTAGCAAACACTCAGTGTACCTAGTGGCATCCTATACGTGGCTATTGGACTTTGCTATAGTCCCACTAGTGCAAAGACATTAGCAGAGCACATCTGCCTGCATTGCACACTACAACTCATTCTAACCAAGCCATTATACTAGCAAACACTCAGTGTACCTAGTGGCATCCTATACGTGGCTATTGGACTTTGCTATAGTCCCACTAGTGCAAAGACATTTGCAGAGCGCGTCTGCCTGCGTTGCACACTACAACTCATTCTAACCAAGCCATTATACTAGCAAACACTCAGTGTACCTAGTGGCATCCTATACGTGGCTATTGGACTTTGCTATAGTCCCACTAGTGCAAAGACATTTGCAGAGCGCGTCTGCCTGCGTTGCACACTACAACTCATTCTAACCAAGCCATTATACTAGCAAACACTCAGTGTACCTAGTGGCATCCTATACGTGGCTATTGGACTTTGCTATAGTCCCACTAGTGCAAAGACATTTGCAGAGCGCGTCTGCCTGCGTTGCACACTACAACTCATTCTAACCAAGCCATTATACTAGCAAACACTCAGTGTACCTAGTGGCATCCTATACGTGGCTATTGGACTTTGCTATAGTCCCACTAGTGCAAAGACATTTGCAGAGCGCGTCTGCCTGCGTTGCACACTACAACTAATTCTAACCAAGCCATTATACTAGCAAACACTCAGTGTACCTAGTGGCATCCTATACGTGGCTATTGGACTTTGCTATAGTCCCACTAGTGCAAAGACATTTGCAGAGCGCGTCTGCCTGCGTTGCACACTACAACTAATTCTAACCAAGCCATTATACTAGCAAACACTCAGTGTACCTAGTGGCATCCTATACGTGGCTATTGGACTTTGCTATAGTCCCACTAGTGCAAAGACATTTGCAGAGCGCGTCTGCCTGCGTTGCACACTACAACTCATTCTAACCAAGCCATTATACTAGCAAACACTCAGTGTACCTAGTGGCATCCTATACGTGGCTATTGGACTTTGCTATAGTCCCACTAGTGCAAAGACATTTGCAGAGCGCGTCTGCCTGCGTTGCACACTACAACTCATTCTAACCAATCCATTATACTAGCAAACACTCAGTGTACCTAGTGGCATCCTATACGTGGCTATTGGACTTTGCTATAGTCCCACTAGTGCAAAGACATTTGCAGAGCGCGTCTGCCTGCGTTGCACACTACAACTCATTCTAACCAAGCCATTATACTAGCAAACACTCAGTGTACCTAGTGGCATCCTATACGTGGCTATTGGACTTTGCTATAGTCCCACTAGTGCAAAGACATTTGCAGAGCGCGTCTGCCTGCGTTGCACACTACAACTCATTCTAACCAAGCCATTATACTAGCAAACACTCAGTGTACCTAGTGGCATCCTATACGTGGCTATTGGACTTTGCTATAGTCCCACTAGTGCAAAGACATTTGCAGAGCGCGTCTGCCTGCGTTGCACACTACAACTCATTCTAACCAAGCCATTATACTAGCAAACACTCAGTGTACCTAGTGGCATCCTATACGTGGCTATTGGACTTTGCTATAGTCCCACTAGTGCAAAGACATTTGCAGAGCGCGTCTGCCTGCGTTGCACACTACAACTCATTCTAACCAAGCCATTATACTAGCAAACACTCAGTGTACCTAGTGGCATCCTATACGTGGCTATTGGACTTTGCTATAGTCCCACTAGTGCAAAGACATTTGCAGAGCGCGTCTGCCTGCGTTGCACACTACAACTCATTCTAACCAAGCCATTATACTAGCAAACACTCAGTGTACCTAGTGGCATCCTATACGTGGCTATTGGACTTTGCTATAGTCCCACTAGTGCAAAGACATTTGCAGAGCGCGTCTGCCTGCGTTGCACACTACAACTAATTCTAACCAAGCCATTATACTAGCAAACACTCAGTGTACCTAGTGGCATCCTATACGTGGCTATTGGACTTTGCTATAGTCCCACTAGTGCAAAGACATTTGCAGAGCGCGTCTGCCTGCGTTGCACACTACAACTAATTCTAACCAAGCCATTATACTAGCAAACACTCAGTGTACCTAGTGGCATCCTATACGTGGCTATTGGACTTTGCTATAGTCCCACTAGTGCAAAGACATTTGCAGAGCGCGTCTGCCTGCGTTGCACACTACAACTCATTCTAACCAAGCCATTATACTAGCAAACACTCAGTGTACCTAGTGGCATCCTATACGTGGCTATTGGACTTTGCTATAGTCCCACTAGTGCAAAGACATTTGCAGAGCGCGTCTGCCTGCGTTGCACACTACAACTCATTCTAACCAAGCCATTATACTAGCAAACACTCAGTGTACCTAGTGGCATCCTATACGTGGCTATTGGACTTTGCTATAGTCCCACTAGTGCAAAGACATTTGCAGAGCGCGTCTGCCTGCGTTGCACACTACAACTCATTCTAACCAAGCCATTATACTAGCAAACACTCAGTGTACCTAGTGGCATCCTATACGTGGCTATTGGACTTTGCTATAGTCCCACTAGTGCAAAGACATTTGCAGAGCGCGTCTGCCTGCGTTGCACACTACAACTCATTCTAACCAAGCCATTATACTAGCAAACACTCAGTGTACCTAGTGGCATCCTATACGTGGCTATTGGACTTTGCTATAGTCCCACTAGTGCAAAGACATTTGCATAGCGCGTCTGCCGGCATTGCACACTCAAACTCATTTTAACTAAGCCATTATACTAGCAAACACTCAGTGTACCTAGTGGCATCCTATACGTGGCAATTGGACTTTGCTATAGTCCCACTAGTGCAAAGACATTAGCAGAGCACATCTGCCTGCATTGCACACTACAACTCATTCTAACCAAGCCATTATACTAGCAAACACTCAGTGTACCTAGTGGCATCCTATACGTGGCTATTGGACTTTGCTATAGTCCCACTAGTGCAAAGACATTAGCAGAGCACATCTGCCTGCATTGCACACTACAACTCATTCTAACCAAGCCATTATACTAGCAAACACTCAGTGTACCTAGTGGCATCCTATACGTGGCTATTGGACTTTGCTATAGTCCCACTAGTGCAAAGACATTTGCAGAGCGCGTCTGCCTGCGTTGCACACTACAACTCATTCTAACCAAGCCATTATACTAGCAAACACTCAGTGTACCTAGTGGCATCCTATACGTGGCTATTGGACTTTGCTATAGTCCCACTAGTGCAAAGACATTTGCAGAGCGCGTCTGCCTGCGTTGCACACTACAACTCATTCTAACCAAGCCATTATACTAGCAAACACTCAGTGTACCTAGTGGCATCCTATACGTGGCTATTGGACTTTGCTATAGTCCCACTAGTGCAAAGACATTTGCAGAGCGCGTCTGCCTGCGTTGCACACTACAACTCATTCTAACCAAGCCATTATACTAGCAAACACTCAGTGTACCTAGTGGCATCCTATACGTGGCTATTGGACTTTGCTATAGTCCCACTAGTGCAAAGACATTTGCAGAGCGCGTCTGCCTGCGTTGCACACTACAACTAATTCTAACCAAGCCATTATACTAGCAAACACTCAGTGTACCTAGTGGCATCCTATACGTGGCTATTGGACTTTGCTATAGTCCCACTAGTGCAAAGACATTTGCAGAGCGCGTCTGCCTGCGTTGCACACTACAACTCATTCTAACCAAGCCATTATACTAGCAAACACTCAGTGTACCTAGTGGCATCCTATACGTGGCTATTGGACTTTGCTATAGTCCCACTAGTGCAAAGACATTTGCAGAGCGCGTCTGCCTGCGTTGCACACTACAACTCATTCTAACCAAGCCATTATACTAGCAAACACTCAGTGTACCTAGTGGCATCCTATACGTGGCTATTGGACTTTGCTATAGTCCCACTAGTGCAAAGACATTTGCAGAGCGCGTCTGCCTGCGTTGCACACTACAACTCATTCTAACCAAGCCATTATACTAGCAAACACTCAGTGTACCTAGTGGCATCCTATACGTGGCTATTGGACTTTGCTATAGTCCCACTAGTGCAAAGACATTTGCAGAGCGCATCTGCCTGCGTTGCACACTACAACTCATTCTAACCAAGCCATTATACTAGCAAACACTCAGTGTACCTAGTGGCATCCTATACGTGGCTATTGGACTTTGCTATAGTCCCACTAGTGCAAAGACATTTGCAGAGCGCGTCTGCCTGCGTTGCACACTACAACTCATTCTAACCAAGCCATTATACTAGCAAACACTCAGTGTACCTAGTGGCATCCTATACGTGGCTATTGGACTTTGCTATAGTCCCACTAGTGCAAAGACATTTGCAGAGCGCGTCTGCCTGCGTTGCACACTACAACTCATTCTAACCAAGCCATTATACTAGCAAACACTCAGTGTACCTAGTGGCATCCTATACGTGGCTATTGGACTTTGCTATAGTCCCACTAGTGCAAAGACATTTGCAGAGCGCGTCTGCCTGCGTTGCACACTACAACTCATTCTAACCAAGCCATTATACTAGCAAACACTCAGTGTACCTAGTGGCATCCTATACGTGGCTATTGGACTTTGCTATAGTCCCACTAGTGCAAAGACATTTGCAGAGCGCGTCTGCCTGCGTTGCACACTACAACTCATTCTAACCAAGCCATTATACTAGCAAACACTCAGTGTACCTAGTGGCATCCTATACGTGGCTATTGGACTTTGCTATAGTCCCACTAGTGCAAAGACATTTGCAGAGCGCGTCTGCCTGCGTTGCACACTACAACTCATTCTAACCAAGCCATTATACTAGCAAACACTCAGTGTACCTAGTGGCATCCTATACGTGGCTATTGGACTTTGCTATAGTCCCACTAGTGCAAAGACATTTGCAGAGCGCGTCTGCCTGCGTTGCACACTACAACTCATTCTAACCAAGCCATTATACTAGCAAACACTCAGTGTACCTAGTGGCATCCTATACGTGGCTATTGGACTTTGCTATAGTCCCACTAGTGCAAAGACATTTGCAGAGCGCGTCTGCCTGCGTTGCACACTACAACTCATTCTAACCAAGCCATTATACTAGCAAACACTCAGTGTACCTAGTGGCATCCTATACGTGGCTATTGGACTTTGCTATAGTCCCACTAGTGCAAAGACATTTGCAGAGCGCGTCTGCCTGCGTTGCACACTACAACTCATTCTAACCAAGCCATTATACTAGCAAACACTCAGTGTACCTAGTGGCATCCTATACGTGGCTATTGGACTTTGCTATAGTCCCACTAGTGCAAAGACATTTGCAGAGCGCGTCTGCCTGCGTTGCACACTACAACTCATTCTAACCAAGCCATTATACTAGCAAACACTCAGTGTACCTAGTGGCATCCTATACGTGGCTATTGGACTTTGCTATAGTCCCACTAGTGCAAAGACATTTGCAGCACGTCTGCCTGCGTTGCACACTCCAACTAATTATAACTAAGTTGCATTGTCAGGGATATTTATTCTTTATTATTCTGCTGTTAATAAAGCTAGACCACCACTGCAATCTTCACCACCTCTCAATTTTTACTACCACATTTTCAGTCCACAATCTTGTCGCAATCAACATGAGTGGCAAAATGACAGATGCTGGTGGAAAGGGGAAGAGGCGTGGTGTAAAAGGCAAAAAAGGTTTTGTCCGTGGGGAAGGTGGCAAAGCTCCATTATCATCTGCTGAAGATAGACCATCTACCAGCAAAAGTAAGATGTCTACTACTTACCGTGGACAATCCGATGTGCTCCCTTTGTTACGGACACGAACAACAGGAACAAAGGTAGATGATGGGCAAAAAAGGAAAATGCTTGAATGGATCTCAAGTGGTCCAACAAGTGCCCTCTCTGCCACTTCAAGTACCGCATCCAAAAAACACCAGTCCTCTGAGTTGTCATCCCAATCAAACTTGCTTTCTCCCAGCTCTGAAGTCTCCATCAGCCCTGCACAGTATGGTGGAACTGAGATGGCTGAGTCTGCAGAGCTGTTCAGTCACACTATAGCCTGGGAATCAGAGGTCTGCTCCCAAGCTACAGTGAGTACAGAACAGGAAATGGTCTGCAGTGATGCCCAGAACCTTTGTGACTCAGATTCAGGCCGTGAGGACCAAGTTTCTGAGCATAATGTTGACCCTTTGTCACAAACTGTAACACCTGTGGTTATAGACAATGAGGAACATACTGATGAAGATGAGACGCAGATACCCGATTGGGATGACAACTTAAATATTCGTTCAGGGCAAGAAGAGGCTCGGTCTGAGGGGGAGGGGAGTGCAAACACAACAATTGATGATGACGTTCTAGATCCCACCTACTGTCAACCCCCAGTCAGGCACTCGAGGAGGTCAACAGAGGCGGTGGAGGAGGATGC
Organism: Anomaloglossus baeobatrachus; assembly: GCF_048569485.1. Taxonomy (NCBI): domain Eukaryota; kingdom Metazoa; phylum Chordata; class Amphibia; order Anura; family Aromobatidae; genus Anomaloglossus; species Anomaloglossus baeobatrachus. Next base: position 159,705,305 of record NC_134353.1, on the reverse strand, counting down.
AACCGACGACGAAGTTACCTTGCGCCTTCCTGGACAGAGTCGGAGCACTGGTAGCACGTCTACAACTGCATCCTCAGCCACCACTCTGCCTATGAGCATTATTCGTGGTGGATCAACAGGTCGCATGGCCTCTAAGCCTTGCCTAGCCTGGTCCTTTTTTCACATCGAAAAAGATCGCCCAACTCATGTGATATGTAACATTTGTCATGATTCTGTTAGTAGAGGTCAAAACCTCAGCAGTTTGACAACTTCTTCCATGAATCGTCACATGACTAAATATCATAAGTCCCGGTGGGAAGCTCACCGTGCTGCAATGCGGCCTAGTGGAGCGAACCATCCACCGCCCGCCCCTTCCACTGCATCCGCGCGCTCTTCATCTTCTAGGACTGTGGGGACAGCTGCCACACCTGTTTTTCCACGCAAAACTTCCACCACTGTAACCGCAACAGGCAGTTTGCTTGTAAGGTCGTCAGTTGGTTTGGAAGGGGAAACAAGTGAGTGTGTACAGCTCTCTCAGACATCGATAGCACCAACGTTGGATGAAGGCAACATCATGTCTCCGCCTGCACTTTCCTCACAAACCTGCATTTTTCCAGGGACACCCTACTCAACACCGTCTACACACAGCAGCCAGATCTCTGTCCCTCAGATGTGGTCAAATAAAAGGCCACTTCCTCCGACCCATGACAAAGCTAAGAGGTTGACTCTATCCCTCTGTAAGCTGTTGGCTACCGAAATGCTGCCTTTCCGCCTAGTGGACACACAGGATTTTAGAGACCTTATGTCTGTCGCTGTGCCCCAGTACCAGATGCCTAGTCGCCACTACTTCTCTAAGAAAGGTGTGCCCGCGCTACACCAGCATGTCGCACACAACATCACCGCTTCCTTGAGAAACTCTGTGTGTGAACGGGTGCATTTCACCACCGATACTTGGACCAGTAAGCATGGACAGGGACGTTACATGTCGCTGACTGGGCACTGGGTAACTATGGTGATAGATGGTGAAGGGTCTGCTGCACAAGTCTTGCCGTCCCCACGACTTGTGTGTCAATCCTCTGTCTGTCCAAGTTCCGCCACTGCTTCTGCATCCTCCACCTCATCTGGGTCCTCCACCTCCGCCCCAAGCCTGCCTGGTCAGGCCACCAGCGTTCTCACTGCGCAGAAGGAATCACGCACCCCTCATTACTATGCTGGCAGCAGAGCGCAACGGCATCAGGCGGTCTTTAGCTTGACATGTCTTGGTAATAAGAGTCACACAGCTGAGGAGTTGTGGTCAGCTTTGCGGTCCGAGTTTAATAAATGGTTGTCTCCACTCAAACTGCAGCCTGGTAAGGCCGTGTGCGACAATGCTGCAAACCTGGGTGCGGCACTTCGCCTGGGCAAGGTGACACACGTACCTTGTATGGCTCACGTGTTGAACCTTGTCGTGCAGCAATTTTTAACACACTATCCCGGCCTAGATGGCCTTCTGAACAGGGCACGAAAACTGTCAGCTCACTTCCGCCGTTCAAGCGCCGCAGCAGAGCGACTTGCATCGCTCCAGAAGTCTTTCGGCCTGCCGGTTCATCGCCTGAAATGCGATGTGGCGACACGCTGGAATTCAACTCTCCACATGTTACAGCGACTGTGGCAGCACCGCAGAGCCCTGGTGCAATACGTCATGACGTATAGCCTGGGCCAACGAGATGCAGAGGTGGGGCAGATCACCCTGATGGAGTGGTCTCAGATCAAGGACCTATGCACCCTTCTGCACAGTTTCGACATGGCGACGAATATGTTTAGCTCTGACAATGCCATTATCAGCATGACGATTCCAGTCATTTACATGCTGGAGCACACGCTAAACACTATTCGGAGTCAGGGGGTGGGACAACATGAAGGGGAGGAACTACAGGAGGATTCATATGCGCAAGGGACAACAACATCACGAAGGTCCAGACGTTCATCATCACCAACGCAGCAGGCATGGGACCATGGGGGACAGGGATCGACAAGGGCGCATAGTAGCAGGCGAAATGTTGAGCAAGGTGCAGGGGAACATGAAGAAATGGAGGACGAACTGTCCATGGACATGGAAGACTCAGCGGATGAGGGAGACCTTGGTCAAATTTCAGTTGAAAGAGGTTGGGGTCAGATGTCAGAGGAAGAAAGAACGGGTAGCACCTCTATGCCACAAACACAGCATGGACTTGGTCCGCATGGCTGCGCAAGACACATGAGTGCCTTTTTGTTGCACTACCTCCAACATGACAGTCGTATAGTCAAAATTAGAAGTGATGATGACTACTGGATTGCCACACTATTAGATCCCCGGTACAAGTCCAAATTTTGTGACATAATTCCAGCCATAGAAAGGGACGCACGTATGCAGGAGTATCAGCAGAAGCTGTTACTAGATCTTAGCTCGGCTTTTCCACCAAACAACCGTGCAGGTGCAGGGAGTGAATCTCCCAGTTGTAACTTGACAAACATGGGACGGTCTCGTCATCTTCAACAGTCTACCCGTACCAGTAGGACCTTTTCTGGTGCCGGTAACAGCAATTTTATGGAATCTTTTCATAATTTTTTTAGACCCTCTTTTGCAAGGCCACCAGAGACAACAAGTCTGACACATACTCAACGGCTGGAGAGGATGATACAGGAGTATCTCCAAATGAACATCGATGCCATGACTGTGCAACTGGAGCCTTGCTCCTTTTGGGCTTCAAACATAGAAAAATGGCCAGAGCTCTCCAGTTACGCCTTGGAGATTTTGTCGTGTCCAGCTGCCAGCGTTGTCTCTGAACGTGTATTCAGTGCTGCTGGGTGTGTGCTGACAGATAAGCGCACGCGTCTGTCCAGTGACAATGTGGACAGACTGACGTTCATCAAAATGAACAAGTCATGGATCCAGAAGGAATTTACTACCCCTGTGTCATCCTGGGGAGAGTAAATGCTTGTGGATTTGGAATGTGCTTGATGCAAATCAAAACATCCTGTTTGCAACTAGGGCCCAAGTGCTGCCACTGATGTGGTGGGTGTCTGTGTGGCCCAATTTTTGGAAAAAAGGGAGACTCCGCTTGGAGTAACCCTTGCTTGCTGTGTTTTTAAAAGAAGCCAAGATGAACAGAGCTGGGATCAGGAAAGACTTTGATACCTACCCCGGTGTCATCCTGGGGACGGCTAAGAATAGCGTATTTTTGAATGTGCTTGATGCAAATCAAAACATCCTGTTTGCAACTAGGGCCCAAGTGCTGCCACTGATGTGGTGGGTGTCTGTGTGGCCCAATTTTTGGAAAAAAGGGAGACTCCGCTTGGAGTAACCCTTGCTTGCTGTGTTTTTAAAAGAAGCCAAGATGAACAGAGCTGGGATCAGGAAAGACTTTGCTACCTACCCCGGTGTCATCCTGGGGACGGATAAGAATAGCGTATTTTTGAATGTGCTTGATGCAAATCAAAACATCCTGTTTGCAACTAGGGCCCAAGTGCTGCCACTGATGTGGTGGGTGTCTGTGTGGCCCAATTTTTGGAAAAAAGGGAGACTCCGCTTGGAGTAACCCTTGCTTGCTGTGTTTTTAAAAGAAGCCAAGATGAACAGAGCTGGGATCAGGAAAGACTTTGCTACCTACCCCGGTGTCATCCTGGGGACGGATAAGAATAGCGTATTTTTGAATGTGCTTGATGCAAATCAAAACATCCTGTTTGCAACTAGGGCCCAAGTGCTGCCACTGATGTGGTGGGTGTCTGTGTGGCCCAATTTTTGGAAAAAAGGGAGACTCCGCTTGGAGTAACCCTTGCTTGCTGTGTTTTTAAAAGAAGCCAAGATGAACAGAGCTGGGATCAGGAAAGACTTTGCTACCTACCCCGGTGTCATCCTGGGGACGGCTAAGAATAGCGTATTTTTGAATGTGCTTGATGCAAATCAAAACATCCTGTTTGCAACTAGGGCCCAAGTGCTGCCACTGATGGGGTGGGTGTCTGTGTGGCCCAATTTTTGGAAAAAAGGGAGACTCCGCTTGGAGTAACCCTTGCTTGCTGTGTTTTTAAAAGAAGCCAAGATGAACAGAGCTGGGATCAGGAAAGACTTTGCTACCTACCCCGGTGTCATCCTGGGGACGGATAAGAATGGCGTATTTTTGAATGTGCTTGATGCAAATCTAGCTGTGAAGTGTACAACTGGGGCACAACTGCTGCCACTGAATGGGTGGGTGTGTGTGGGGCCCAATTTTTGGAAAAAAGGGGAGACTCCGCTTGGAGTAACCCTTGCTTACATTGTTTTTAAAAGAAGCCAAGATGAACAAGTCATGGGTCAGCAAAGACTTTGCTACCTACCCCAGTGTCATCCTGGGGACGGCTAAGAATAGCGTATTTTTGAATGTGCTTGATGCAAATCAAAACATCCTGTTTGCAACTAGGGCCCAAGTGCTGCCACTGATGGGGTGGGTGTCTGTGTGGCCCAATTTTTGGAAAAAAGGGAGACTCCGCTTGGAGTAACCCTTGCTTGCTGTGTTTTTAAAAGAAGCCAAGATGAACAGAGCTGGGATCAGGAAAGACTTTGCTACCTACCCCGGTGTCATCCTGGGGACGGCTAAGAATAGCGTATTTTTGAATGTGCTTGATGCAAATCAAAACATCCTGTTTGCAACTAGGGCCCAAGTGCTGCCACTGATGGGGTGGGTGTCTGTGTGGCCCAATTTTTGGAAAAAAGGGAGACTCCGCTTGGAGTAACCCTTGCTTGCTGTGTTTTTAAAAGAAGCCAAGATGAACAGAGCTGGGATCAGGAAAGACTTTGCTACCTACCCCGGTGTCATCCTGGGGACGGCTAAGAATAGCGTATTTTTGAATGTGCTTGATGCAAATCAAAACATCCTGTTTGCAACTAGGGCCGAAGTGCTGCCACTGATGGGGTGGGTGTCTGTGTGGCCCAATTTTTGGAAAAAAGGGAGACTCCGCTTGGAGTAACCCTTGCTTGCTGTGTTTTTAAAAGAAGCCAAGATGAACAGAGCTGGGATCAGGAAAGACTTTGCTACCTACCCCGGTGTCATCCTGGGGACGGATAAGAATGGCGTATTTTTGAATGTGCTTGATGCAAATCTAGCTGTGAAGTGTACAACTGGGGCACAACTGCTGCCACTGAATGGGTGGGTGTGTGTGGGGCCCAATTTTTGGAAAAAAGGGGAGACTCCGCTTGGAGTAACCCTTGCTTACATTGTTTTTAAAAGAAGCCAAGATGAACAAGTCATGGGTCAGCAAAGACTTTGCTACCTACCCCAGTGTCATCCTGGGGACGGCTAAGAATAGCGTATTTTTGAATGTGCTTGATGCAAATCAAAACATCCTGTTTGCAACTAGGGCCCAAGTGCTGCCACTGATGGGGTGGGTGTCTGTGTGGCCCAATTTTTGGAAAAAAGGGAGACTCCGCTTGGAGTAACCCTTGCTTGCTGTGTTTTTAAAAGAAGCCAAGATGAACAGAGCTGGGATCAGGAAAGACTTTGCTACCTACCCCGGTGTCATCCTGGGGACGGATAAGAATGGCGTATTTTTGAATGTGCTTGATGCAAATCTAGCTGTGAAGTGTACAACTGGGGCACAACTGCTGCCACTGAATGGGTGGGTGTGTGTGGGGCCCAATTTTTGGAAAAAAGGGGAGACTCCGCTTGGAGTAACCCTTGCTTACATTGTTTTTAAAAGAAGCCAAGATGAACAAGTCATGGGTCAGCAAAGACTTTGCTACCTACCCCAGTGTCATCCTGGGGACGGCTAAGAATAGCGTATTTTTGAATGTGCTTGATGCAAATCAAAACATCCTGTTTGCAACTAGGGCCCAAGTGCTGCCACTGATGGGGTGGGTGTCTGTGTGGCCCAATTTTTGGAAAAAAGGGAGACTCCGCTTGGAGTAACCCTTGCTTGCTGTGTTTTTAAAAGAAGCCAAGATGAACAGAGCTGGGATCAGGAAAGACTTTGCTACCTACCCCGGTGTCATCCTGGGGACGGATAAGAATAGCGTATTTTTGAATGTGCTTGATGCAAATCAAAACATCCTGTTTGCAACTAGGGCCCAAGTGCTGCCACTGAATGGGTGGGTGTGTGTGGGGCCCAATTTTTGGAAAAAAGGGGAGACTCCGCTTGGAGTAACCCTTGCTTACATTGTTTTTAAAAGAAGCCAAGATGAACAAGTCATGGGTCAGCAAAGACTTTGCTACCTACCCCAGTGTCATCCTGGGGACGGCTAAGAATAGCGTATTTTTGAATGTGCTTGATGCAAATCAAAACATCCTGTTTGCAACTAGGGCCCAAGTGCTGCCACTGATGGGGTGGGTGTCTGTGTGGCCCAATTTTTGGAAAAAAGGGAGACTCCGCTTGGAGTAACCCTTGCTTGCTGTGTTTTTAAAAGAAGCCAAGATGAACAGAGCTGGGATCAGGAAAGACTTTGCTACCTACCCCGGTGTCATCCTGGGGACGGCTAAGAATAGCGTATTTTTGAATGTGCTTGATGCAAATCAAAACATCCTGTTTGCAACTAGGGCCGAAGTGCTGCCACTGATGGGGTGGGTGTCTGTGTGGCCCAATTTTTGGAAAAAAGGGAGACTCCGCTTGGAGTAACCCTTGCTTGCTGTGTTTTTAAAAGAAGCCAAGATGAACAGAGCTGGGATCAGGAAAGACTTTGCTACCTACCCCGGTGTCATCCTGGGGACGGATAAGAATGGCGTATTTTTGAATGTGCTTGATGCAAATCTAGCTGTGAAGTGTACAACTGGGGCACAACTGCTGCCACTGAATGGGTGGGTGTGTGTGGGGCCCAATTTTTGGAAAAAAGGGGAGACTCCGCTTGGAGTAACCCTTGCTTACATTGTTTTTAAAAGAAGCCAAGATGAACAAGTCATGGGTCAGCAAAGACTTTGCTACCTACCCCAGTGTCATCCTGGGGACGGCTAAGAATAGCGTATTTTTGAATGTGCTTGATGCAAATCAAAACATCCTGTTTGCAACTAGGGCCGAAGTGCTGCCACTGATGGGGTGGGTGTCTGTGTGGCCCAATTTTTGGAAAAAAGGGAGACTCCGCTTGGAGTAACCCTTGCTTGCTGTGTTTTTAAAAGAAGCCAAGATGAACAGAGCTGGGATCAGGAAAGACTTTGCTACCTACCCCGGTGTCATCCTGGGGACGGATAAGAATGGCGTATTTTTGAATGTGCTTGATGCAAATCTAGCTGTGAAGTGTACAACTGGGGCACAACTGCTGCCACTGAAGGGGTGGGTGTGTGGGGCCCAATTTTTGGAAAAAAGGGAGACTCCGCTTGGAGTCACCTTGCGGTGTTTTACATGACTTTAGAAGGGCGTGCCATGCCTATATCTGTGTGTCCTCCTCTTTTTCCTTGTCCAGCTGTTTTGTTTTCGCATGAGTACATGTCCTTGTCACTTTCCCATGTGTTTGTGTTGTGTTGTGAGTTGTTTGTCACCTTTTGGACACCTTTGAGGGTGTTTTCTAGGTGTTTTACTGTGTTTGTGATTGCCTGCCATTGTTTCCTATGGGCTCGAGTTCGGTTCGTCGAACGTTCGACGAGCCGAACTCGAGCCAGACCCCCCGTTCGGCGAACCGCCTCGAGCCGAACCGGGACCGGTTCGCTCATCTCTACTCATGATGTTCCTGCGGCTGGGCACATGGGGACCAAAAAGACTCGGGCCCGCCTGCTGCATAGTTTTTTCTGGCCAAGGGTCACTCAAGAAGTGCAAAAATACAGAGCCTCTTGCCCAGTGTGTCAGAGTATGGGGGGAGCCCCATGCCGTGCCCCACTTCAACCCATGCCCTTGATAGGAGAACCGTTCCAGAGAGTTGCCATTGATATAGTAGGCCCCTTAGCCATCCCCAGCCGCAGTGGAAAAAGATTCATCCTCACCCTGGTAGACTTTGCCACCCGTTACCCAGAAGCCATTGCCTTAACCTCCATAGATGCAGAGCACGTGGCTCAAGCTCTACTGGACATCTTTAGCCGGGTAGGGTTTCCACAGGAAGTATTGACTGACCAGGGGGCACAGTTCCAAAGTGAACTGATTCACACCCTGTGGGAAAAACATGGAGTCCGCCCCATGCGCACAACCCCCTACCATCCTGAAACAAATGGATTGTGTGAGCGCTTCAACAAAACGCTCAAACAGCTCATTAGCCGATATGTGGAGTCCGAGGGGGGGGACTGGGAGAAAAACTTGCATCAGCTCCTTTTTGCTTACCGGGAGGTGCCGCAGGACTCCACTGGGTTCTCTCCCTTTGAATTGCTTTACGGCCGAAAAGTACGAGGGCCCCTAGAGCTGGTACGAGAGAGTTGGGAGGGCACCTTCCCCACAGAAGAGGTTCCCATACTGGACTATGTTCAGAAGTTTAGGGAAAGGATGAGGCACCTCATGGCATTAGCCCATGGGAATTTAGAAGTGGCTCAGGAAAGGCAAAAACGATGTTACGACCGCACTGCCCGGCCCCGAGAATTTGCCTGTGGACAGAAGGTCCTAGTACTAGTACCGGTGCGGAAAAACAAGCTGCAAGCCATGTGGGCGGGTCCATTCACCATTACCAAGAAATGTGGCAATACTGAGTACACCGTGGCCCTGGATCGAGCAGGTGTTCGTGAGCGTACCTACCACATCAATAGGCTAAAAGCTTATGAGGAACGAGAAGTCACCAATTTAGCAGTTTGCTGTCCAGAGTTAGATGATCCAGAGTTGGACCAGATCCCAGACCTATTAGTGGACTCCAAAAGGGAAATGGGGGTAAAAGATGTATCACTAGGGGAGCAGCTTTGTCCATCACAGAAGCGACAGATATCAGACATACTCGGAACATATGAAACCCTGTTCACAAGTCAGCCTGGTAGAACCCCCCTTGTCCAGCATCATGTCAATACAGGGGCAGCCACCCCACTAAGACAACCCGCCTACCGGGTGACCCCTCCTGTGTTGGCAATGATGAAGGCCGAGGTGGATGACATGTTAAATATGGGAGTCATAGTCCCCTCCCATAGCCCATGGGCTGCCAGTGTGGTATTGGTGCCAAAAAAGGACAAGAGTACTCGTTTCTGTGTGGACTATAGACGGCTCAATGAGGTCACGATTACAGATGCTTACCCCATGCCCCGGGTGGATGAACTACTAGATAGGTTAGGGGGGTCTCGGTTTATATCTACCCTCTATTTGAGCAAGGGATACTGGCAGATCCCACTCACAAAAGACGCTCAAGAGAAATCGGCCTTCATAACCTCTTTTGGCCTCTTTGAGTTTGCCAGCATGCCTTTTGGGATGAAAAACGACCCAGCCACCTTCCAGAGGATGGTAGACCATTTACTAGAGGGATGTCAGGGGTATGCCCAGGCCTATTTGGATGACATCGCTATCTTCAGCGACACTTGGGAAGAGCATCTTCAGCATGTGTCCCAGGTGCTGCAGAGGGTAGCCAAAGCCCAGCTCACCATCCGACCTGACAAATGCCAAATAGGGATGGCCGAAGTGCTATACCTGGGACATCGGGTGGGAAGTGGGTGCATTCGTCCCGAACCTGCAAAAGTAGAAGCCATTATCCAGTGGCCACGCCCGGTCAATCAAAAACAGGTCCGTGCATTTCTAGGAACCGCAAACTACTATCGAAAGTTTATCCCCAATTACAGTACCATAGCAAAACCGCTCACTGACCTCACAACCAAAAGATATGCCCGTAACCTTATCTGGACCCCAGAATGTGAAACTGCGTTCCTCCAATTGAAAGACCGGCTAGCCCAAAGCCCAGTCTTGACTGCTCCTGACTTCCGTCGCAGATTCATCGTCCAAACAGACGCATCGGACACAGGACTAGGAGCTGTACTTAGCCAAGTGGGGGACAACGGTGAGGAACATCCGATAGCTTACCTCTCCCGGAAACTGTTGGACCGAGAGAGGGCTTATGCCACCATAGAAAAAGAATGCCTGGCCATAGTCTGGGCCCTAAAAAAATTGCAGCCCTACCTCTATGGCAATGAGTTCACAGTCCTCACTGACCACAATCCATTGAGTTGGCTAAATCGCACTGTCGGGGACAACGGACGCTTGCTCAGGTGGAGTCTGGCATTACAATCTTACAATTTTTCCATCTCCCATAAACAAGGCAAGAACCATGGAAATGCGGATGGGCTTTCCCGACAAGAGGAGAAGGATGATCGGAAGCCTATCATGTCTGGCTAATATTAAGAAGGGGGAGGAATGTGACGACATGGACTCTCATGGGTTAAAGTTTCTTAAAATCCAGCCAGACAGCATGATAGATTGTCTATAGACGGGGGAGAAGTCCCTCATTGTTTTTACAAGACTCTTGTTGACTCAATGTAATTGTGTTGGCCACTGAAAGCTAGACGTATTGTTCTCCAGACATTTCCAGTAACCATTGTATTGTAGTTGTGTATTGATAATGTAATTACCTTAGTAGCCATTGTATAGTCGGTGACTCCCAGTTTATATGTACACCCTCAGTCTTTCTACCCATATCATTTAAATGAACATTGTCAATGCAGCTTGAAATTCCTCCAATGGGAGAAGCAATCTTGTCCAACCAATCGATGAGGACGCAGTGTATCCAAGTGGAAGGTTGTGGCTATAAAAAGGACTTCTTTAAGCCACCAGGGGTTGTTGATGGTTGATGGATTCAGTCTAAGCTCTTTGGAGCTGACTGGAGGATCAGGACATCTTATGGCTTCAATCTAGGGACTCCGGATCCGGTTGGAGACCATATCCACAGCCTAGGGATTTCGACTGCCAGGATTGTAACATCAAACCAGGACTACCTAAGGAGGACACGCAGGTTGGGACAGTTCAGTCACCTGCTACAGACTTTGCAGACCTCAGACAGCTTGGAACCTGTGAGGCATGGACATTCTAAATCCCTGGTGAGCCAGCGGAAGGGTGAGACTCTGTTGCCTGTTACATTTGTGTGTTTTGCTGGTTATGCGTTATGTACCGTTAATTGTTTGGGGATCCAATAAAGTCTAATTATTGTGGTTCCCTCACCCTGTGTTGTCTGAGTAGTGTTACGCCCACGGTTAAGGAGGCCGGCGTTCAGTTGGGATGAGCCCTGAGCCACGCTGTCTTTCTAAAGGCGGTGGGTTTTAGTGGACGAGAGCACCCACTGAGCCCCGTGTTTCCACAACACGTACTTAACTTCCATAAGACCTCGCTGTGGGCAGCGAACATCCTCTTCCTGTAGTGGGAGGGACGTTCGGTGTCACAGCGACATCACACAGCAGCCGGCCAATAGAAGCGGAGGGGCGGAGATGAGCGGGACGTAAACATCCCGCCCACCTCCTTCCTTCCTTCCGCATTGCAGGCGGGATGCAGGTAAGATGTGTTCATCATTCCCGGGGTGTCACACACAGCGATGTGTGCTGCCTCGGGAACATTGAACAACCGGACGTTCAATTTTTAGAATTTTAAGGACGTGTATGCGATCAACGTGTTTTCATACAATCGCAATCGCACATAGGTTTCACATGCTACAACAACACTAACAATGCTGGATGTGTGTCACTTACGACGTGACCCCGCCGACACATCGTTAGATTTATTGTAGCGTGTAAAGCCTGCTTAACAAGCTTTTGAAGCTCCCCAAACAGGGACAAGCTGCCGCCCCACCACTGTGCGGAGCTGCCGCCCCACCACCATGCAGAGCTGCCGCCCAACCTACACCCCACTAACTGTCTCCTCCCCAAAATCCTTTAGAATGTAAACACGCAAGGGCAGGGCCCTCCTCCCTCTGTACTAGTCTGTCTATTGTAACTTGTTTATGTATTCTGTACATTCTGTACATACCATTTAATCAATGGTGCTCTATAAATAAATAATAATAATAATAATAATAACTTTTGCACTTCCCTGAATGAAAAGCTATGTGTTTTTTTTTCCGTTTGAATCACCTGAGTATAAACACCTGCAAGGGAGGCATCTACCATTAAAAATTGTTAACTTTTAGATTGCTTTTCCATTTTAAATAGCCTAAAAATTCTGATATTAGAGTGCGTTGTTAAACAGGCTGTTGGTTACCATCAGTTACCATTCATTTTCTCCTTGCCAAATAGGTCATTTGGATAATAATATGGTTGTCTTTGTATTTAAGAATTCAAAAGGGATTGAACAGAATACTAGTGACCTTTGAGTGGAAATTAAAGGCATTGCAAGAGTGGCTTTAGCTGAGAATTTGCAGTGTTGCATGTAAGTTGATTTTCGTGAATTCTGTGCAGTTTCATAAAACAATAAGCATAAAAATATTACTCGTCTATAGAAGCTATTCTTTAAAAGGTAATTTGCACACTTTAAAACCATCAAGGGACCTGACAGGTTTTAGTTAACAGCTAGTAACCAGGGTCTGGGCAAGTGACACAAAACATACATTTTTGGAATTGACATATAGGAGATACACCTTACATTACTTTCTATGGAAATCAAACTAACTTGTCACTGTCAATAGATCATCGGTAATATATCTCCTATAACTAATCGATCTATTGATCTTTGGTTTCCTTCAACAGTATTATCAACATTTTTTATTAGAAAACAAAGGAACGGCATTTTTAGTTCATTTTACTGTACCAAAATGTGAAATTTCTGTGATTTTTATTTGTTGTACAAATGTGTTAACATGTTCTAATAGCATGAAATGTTTACTGTAAATGAGTAATAATAATATTAATAATTATGATATAAAATGTTTTCTTTACTTAGGAATACTCTATTGTTGTCATGATATTCTATGTGAGCCGTCCAACAGGGGTCTGGAAAATTTCCAGTCTGTTTCAAATTGTATTAAATTCTTTCACGGTACTAAAACTTTCACATACACACTACTGAATACGTTTCATATAGGAACAAAATTGTTAGATATACATTTCTTTTATACTTGATAAAAGATTTTCGTGACTCAATAAAAAACAAATCCAAGACACACAAGAAAAGATTAATAATATCTGAAAGCAATTTGGGGTCCCCACTGAGATACTTATTCTTGTCCCAGTCCTCACTTCATTTCTTTCAACAACAAAGTCCACCATAAGAACTAGGCTTGCTGTATGCTGCCATACTCTCTCTTTTGATTCAAAGGAGCCATCAGATATGGCTGATTTCTGAAGACAGTTCTGAATGAGAAGGCTTCATTCGCCCCCAGTGACAACCATCATCAGGAGGTATTTCTGGTGCTGACACCAGAGCCCTAAAAAATTTCAGATACTGAACACGGTGCCTTTGATTTGTAGACCAACTGCTGAGAATTCACATTACAAAAGACAGTGGATAAGGAGGCTGGAAAATACAAATGGACCGAGCAAAGGGAGCAGAGCTTAGACCTCGGAGATTATAAATGATCACCACAGGAATATAATACAGTAAAAATAGGGGCTTTCAGAATTGAATATTTTAAATATATAGAAAGAATTAGCTAAATGATATAAGCAACATACCACTCTGGAAAATGTAAATACAGCAAATGAAACACACTACATTGGGAGAACAAAGTATGAAATGGTCATTACTGTGACACTCTTGAGAAAAGATCCATTTTCGGAAGTAGGACCTTTTCTTTTCTTAAGTGTGCATCTGTAAAACTGTTGCCTCATGCTTTTAAGTAATATGGATTTATTAGAAAAGGGTAAACTGGTACTATTACTTTATGTATAGATTACACTGGAACTGCGTACGGTATATAATCAAACCATAATAACATTTACAAATAATTATTTCTGAATTAATGCTTTACCAGTTTTTTTTTATATCACATGTATATCCAAAGAATCACATCTATATAAAGTGTATTTATTAAGGAATAATTCCAGAAACTTCCCTTTGACCGACTTCTAAATTTATCCCTTCACTATATGTGATGTAGACTTACTTCATATGTATGTAGTGGGTAGGACTCGACTCTACTACTAAATGCTAGGTGTCTGGAGACAAATAAACATATACAAGAAGAATAGCTACAGCACTCGAGGATAAATGCAAGGAAGGGTCATATAAATGTTATTTTTATTTAAGTTTCTGCAAGAACAGTACACCTCAACCAGAGCAAAAACCAGTGTTTCAGCTATTGAAAGCTTTTTCAAAGGTTTTACCTAAACAGAGATAGAAAATATAAATAATGTATATATATACACCAGAATATGTGAAACAAGTGCATATTTACAAAAATATACACAAATATATACAGAGGTTTGATGCACATACGTCATGGGACATTACACAAGGTTCACTCACTGGATAAGGGGGTTTTACTCACTTAGCTTGCTTCATAAAGGTAGCATAGGAAACACTTTCATTTAAAAGGCCAAACAATTTATTACATCCACATGAACTGCTCCTCAAAACATAAACACAGACAGATTTCAGGTCCGTTATATTTGCAGCACCCCCGCAAAGTTCAGATTCATAACACATTAATATAAGACAAAGCCTCTTCTGACTTAAAGAAACATGCACACAGTTTACAGACTGTATTACTATGAGGTACACCCACACAGCCCCAGATATACTCTCCAGCATTCTTTTGGAGCTCACTCAGCCTCCACTCATTCCAGTCAGTTGAAGCAAACCCTCACCTTCCTCAGTTGGGTTTCCTTCAGAGGCTTCAAACCTCTATGAGAGTTTAGCAGCCTCGCCACATCGGCTCCTGCCAGTGCACACATTCTCTCAGAGGCTGCTTTCCACAGAGTGCTCCTCACACAATGAACATCATCACCATGTGTCAAACAACGGGTCTCCATTATACAAACATGTGACACATCACACACACACCCATGGGTGAGATATGTAGGTAGCCAGATCCACTAATCTCTCTAGCTACCTGTGAACCTGACCCAATGAACATTTCAGCAAAAAACATGTGACACTACAAGTTCCAGAACTTGTAGTGTCTCCAGTTCACACCACTTCTGTGGTAAATACTTTCCATCTTACAGTCTTTAGTTAAATGTGGAGAAAAAGTAGGATAAGTCTACGGTCTCAGATGGAAGTTGTAGCATCTGGGATAAGGGTTGGGTGCCCAGGATTGCAGATTAATTTCTCTAAGTGGTAATGAATCAATGAAATATAAGCCAATAAAAAAGCATATTTAACTAGAGTAATAATGCAACAGTATAAGGAAACCAAAAACACAAAGGCTGAATTTCATTAGAGGTCATGAACAAAAATATAGCACATAATAACATACCATATTAGAGCAAGTTTGAAGAAATTAGGGATGGTGGTGAAAAGTGTGCCTGTGGGGAGAGACATATACATAACTAGGGGTGCAAAGTTGATGCTACCTATTAAATAATAAGTACACAGAAAGATCCTAGGTATAGAGTCAATAGCCATATAGTATTACCGTATTTCAGCCCTGGAGAACAGTGGTGGCAGTGGCTGCAGTGGCGGCTATAAACAGTGGTAATACCACTCTTTTTTGTGGAAGTGACGGCCACATCACTTTTGCTTTCTAGGCAATGGAAGGCAGTGGAGTACATGGTTCCGCATGTGAACGTGATGTCATCGTTGACGTATCGGACCCAATGCTCTGTTAGAAGTGCATGTAGATATGTGTTGGCCATAGGAGGATTGCTGTGTGAGCAGAGGGAGTAGGAGGGAACTACCTGGTGGGAGGATATGCAGGAGATCACGGAGGGAGAGTGCACAGCAGTATCTAGATGAGTGGGTGGATCAGGAAGTCTGTGGGGAAGGAAGAAAGAAGGTTATTTGGGAGAAGATAGCATCAGAATATATCACAGGTAAATGGCTAGTATTAAATATGGAAGTAAATGACAAATGAAAATAAAGTACATGGTGCAACCATGTACCATACATTATTGACATCAGCATAGGGAACTATGATGACTACAGAGGTAAATAACATATGAAAAATAACATATGAAAATAAAATATGAAAAATAAAGCTCATGGTATAAAAGCAAATATAATTAACATCAGCAAGGTGAACTATAGACGAATAGGGTGTTAGGGAATCCACCATGAATGTGGTCTGCATGACGTCTATGAGACAAAAATACCACATCAAACATATATTTTGGTAATCAACACAATGATTATACCAATATTTACATGAGTCATAAGGTGACCTTGCATTCGCAACTGAGGTCGTATGGTTCAAGAGTTTGAAGTGTATGAATTCAGTAAGCCGCTTGGTCCCTCAGGATCTTGATTTGGTTCCCCCATCTTCTAGGTGGCAGGGCATGTTCCAAAATCTATAATTTTAATTGGGCAAAAGAATGGCCCTGAGAGATGAAGTGTTCCGGGATCGGAAGTATGGTTTGTTGGCATCAAATGGTATTGAATGGTCAATTTGTGCTTGCTGATGCAATCTCAGATTTGTTGTGTGGTCTCACCAACATATCCAAGACTGCAAGGGCATTTGAAAAGGGAGACTACGTAGTTGAATTCACAAGTGAAGTATCCGCATATGGGGAATTTCTTCCCAGTATGTAGGTGTATAAAATGTTCACCCTTGGTGACATTGTAGCATTACACGCAATACAAGCATGAGAAAGATCATTTATAAATTGTGGATAGCAGTCCTTGACGAAGAGAAGGCTTAGAGCAGGGGTGGGAAATCTACGGCCCACCATGAATCATCGTCCTTCCATAGAGGCAGGCAATACATTGGTGTGCCTGCTATTGGCAATGAAGGCCATCACTTCTATCCGCCTGCACCTGGCAAGCCAACATCAGCTGCCAGCTTCTGATTATCACATGCAGCTGACATAGGCTTTGGAATCAGCAGGTCCACCTCCTGCATGGACCTGGTCATGAGCTTTAGGCAGGCCTTTGGACTCAATGCTTCACAATGGTGATAAAATGTATTAAGGAACAGACAGGGAATGATGGAGGACAATGGGGCTAAAAATGTGAACAGTAAGGTTTGCTGAAGTATATATTTTATTTCTGAACTTTTTATATCCTTTTATAGTTTGGAGAAATGGCAGTCAGTTGGCTGAAATCTTGCTGAATTTGTGTGAAAGTAACACATTTTGGTGAATGCAGAATTTTTGCAGTGTTTGAGTAGAATTACGGTAATATATTTGCTTGTCTCCAACAATGGTAATAAAGAAAAATCCTAAATGAGGTAGGAGGGAATCATCTCAGAAAGATTGATGCTTCTGACATATAACTTTAACACTTGGATATTAAAAAATTAACTCTTTTTTTGTTTTACAAAACGATCCAATATTGCTGATTGTCATACAATCATAATAAAACCTTTCGGATGTTTACTAACAAAAGCACCGAAGTTAAATAACAGTCCTTTCTTGGCTATTTGTCTATCACAGAGAGTCGTAAATTGTTGCCTGTCTCCTGCATAGTGTTTAGACCCATTTTGAGATTAATGGTTTTGCATAGACACTTTAAACTCCAAGTGATTTTATATGAACTCCATCAAAAAGACCTTTCTAATTCAAGTTCCAATATGTGTTGTGCAAGATTTAACTTCAAATCCATCTAGGATTCTTCAGGGTATTCAGTTCTGTCTAGACTAGATTACAAAAAGAGGGAAGATGTGCTATTCTCGCTTCTTGAATGAAGCAGTGCTTGTGTATAATATTAATCCCATGTCTGACATGTCATATACATTTGTTTTCTTGAAAAAATGTGCAGCCAAATTCTTCACATTACGAGGATGTAGGGTCAATAAATGTTATAATTATGCTGGCTAGTCATGCTTGCTCTATGCATTGGATATTTTACAGAGCCTTAGAATTTACATATCCCCCTGTTTCTTCCCATATTCTTCTCTAAAGGCTACTTTACACACTGCGATATCAGTCCCGATATCGCTAGCGTGGGTACCCGTCCCCATCTGTTGTGCGACACGGGCAAATCGCTGCCCGTGCCGCACAACATCGCGCAGACCCATCACACATACTTACCTGCCCGGCAACGTCGCTGTGACCGGCGAACCACCTCTTTTCTAAGGGGGCGGTCCGTGCGGCGTCACAGCGACGTCACTGAGCGGCCGCCCAATAGAAGCGGAGGGGCGGAAATGAGTGGCCGGAACATCCCGCCCACCTCCTTCCTTCCTCATAGCGGCCGGGAGGCAGGTAAGGAGAGGTTCCTCGTTCCTGCGGCGTCACACATAGCGATGTGTGCTGCCGCAGGAGCGACGAACTACATCGTTACTGCTGGAGTAACGATAATCGAGAATGGACCCCCATGTCACCGATGAGCGATTTTGCACGTTTTTGCAACGATGCAAAATCGCTCATCGGTGTCACACGCAGCAACATCGCTAATGCGGCCGGATGTGCATCACAAATTCCGTGACCCCAACGACTCCGCATTAGCGATGTCGCAGCGTGTCAAGCCCCCTTAAGGCCTTATAAAAACATTGTTGACTTGATCAAAAAAGTATCAATCATAAATGAGAACACCCAGTTTGAAAAATAAGATTTTAATCTTCAGTTTTCTTTATTAACATTCACTTCTCTAGTAAAATTTTGTATTTTGAGGGCACTGACAATAGTTAACGCCCCCAGGTAAGACCCTGCCTACGCATTTAACTCACGGTTTCCATGTAAATCCCCCAAAACTGCAATTCCAACAAACCTCAATGGAACCACTCACTATATCGAGGCAGATGGAGACACTTTTGATCCCTTTTGGCATCTGTTCTGGTGGCATCCATCTGTTTAGGCGTATATAAAATTGTGGTCATCCATACTTGTGCGCTAAAAAGATGCCAAAAATAATGGTACACCAGAAGAACAGAGACCAGACGGAGTTCAAAGTGGCTCCATCTGCTTTATTATAGTGAGTTATTCTGTTGGGGTTTTTGTCTGCATTGCAGTTTTGGGGATCTAGATGGAATCACTGGTCTAATGCATTAAAGTATTATTGCACAGCAGGGACTCACTTAAGAGCATCACGCAGCAATAGGCACCTGTGTTTGCAATCCTGTCAATGGGTGTCTTTTAACTCGCTTTTAACCACTTAGATACTGCTATTGCATTTGACAACGATCTGTAAGTGGTTCATTGGCCCAAATTGGTTCCTAAACTGGTTAGGGCCAATGCCTGTGGGTATGAGCTGTCATATACACCTAGGATCAGATTTTGGTTCAGACATGCTTGAACCTGATTAAGAGCATGCCCAGAAGGTCTCAGGCAGTGTTTAAAGCTCACAGTGAATTTCCAAAATATTAACATAATAAAAATTAAAATTTCAATCTTTAGGAGCAAAACAGTAACAATGTAGTGGATCTGCATAACTAATCAAAAGGTAAATAGTTGCAATTCAAATTTACATATGATATAGCCAAGATGATTGTCTATAAAAGAAATGGTAGAGTGCCTGAGAGTCAAAAGTTAAAAACATAGTTACCCTTTTGCTCGTCAGTGTACACTTCAGCTGAATCTATGTTATAGTATGCAGATTCAGCTGGAAATAGAAGAGCCCATGAGTTGAAAGGCCCAATTGTTATGCACATGTATTTGAAATAATTCATACCGTATTTAAAGTGTTTTCATACTGCTTAGCATGTCTATTGCAAATTTACATGTATATCATGTAGGCAAGTCCAACAGTTCATTGTTTTAAAAAGTTGCAAAAACTGTTGCAGACCATATTTAAATACAGTATGTCACAAAAGTGAGTACACCCCTCACATTTTTGTAAATATTATATCTTTTCCTTTTTTGACAACACTGAAGACACTTTGATACAATGTAAAGTAGTAAGTGTACTATATTTGGTGTCCCCTCTACATACCTTAACACACAGCCATTAGGCTATGTGCGCATGTTGCTTTTTTCCCTCGTTAACGTTGCATTTTGAACTGCAAAGTTTCAGTGCCAAATTGCATGAGTTCTGCTTCCCAAGCAAAGTCTATGAGAAGTCTGAAAATTCAATGTGCACGCTGCGTTTTTAAACTCAGCGCTTTGGATGTAAAAAATCGCAGTGGAAAAAAAAAGCAGCATATCACTTCTTTTCTGCGTTGTAGCTGCGTTCTCCACCCATTGAAATGAATGATGTGGGTCAAAAATCAACCAAAATGCACTTGGACTGCATTTTTGTTGTGTTCCGCATGCTTTTTTGACAAACAAAATGAAGGTCTTCAGTCTCTCTCTGTCGATGTTGGTCAATCTCTCTTTGTCTATAGATGTTGGTCAATCTCTGTCTGTCGGTCGCTCTCTTTCTGACAGTTGGTCGCTCTGTCTCTCTCTGTTCGTCGGTCGGTCTCTCCCTCTCTCTCATACTCACCAATTACTGGCACGGCGCTGCACGGCTGTCACAAAGCTCTGGCGCCTTTTCCTCTTTTGAAAATGCTGGCTGCTTATTATTCTGTCTCGTATTCCCTGCTTTCCCCGCCCACCAGCGCCTGTGATTGGTTGCAGTCAGACACGCCCCCAGGCTGAGTGACAGCTGTCTCACTGCAACCAATCACAGCCGCCGGTGGGTGGGTCTATACCATGCAGTAAAATAAACAATTTAAAAAAATGACGTGCAGCCCCCCCCCCAATTTTGATACAAGCCAGGGTAAAGCCACATGGCTAACGGCTGGTATTCTCAGGATGGGGAGCTCCACGTTATGGGGAACCCCCCCAGCCTAACAATATTAGCCAGCAGCCGCCCGGAATTGCCACATCCATTAGATTCTTATTTTCAGATTCTTAGAAAATTCTTTGCCATGAGATGTCATGTTGAACTTTCAGTGACCACCAGTATAAGAGAGGATGTAAGTGATAACACCAAATGCTCTCCATTCACACCTTAGGCATTGTAACACTAATGAGTCACATCACACTAGGGAGGGAAAATGTCTAATTAGGCACAATTTGGCCATTTTCACTTAGGGTTGTACTCACTTTTGCTACAAGTAGTTTAGACATTAATGGCTGTGTGTTTAGTTATGTAGAACCACGGGGAAGACTATTCTCCTTATGGAGACCTGACAAACTAGTTTGGCTGTTAGTAAGGGGACTTATAGCTGCAATGCCCTTCTGGGAATTATTTAATTTGTCCCTCCAGAGAGGAAGGAGACAAACTCTAGCGCCACCTATTGGAAGTAGCAATCCTAAAAGTCAAATGTGGCTTTTTAAACAAGCCTTTTCATAAGACTTAGGATTTATTGCCAGATCAGAATCCCAATTTGCAGACACAGTGTTTCGGATTGATTGCCCCTCGTCAGTGCAAAGTGTGGGTACCTGATCTGGCTTATGAGAAGCTATGTGGGGACCACGGGGAAGACTATTCTTCTTATAAAGACCTGACAAACCAGTCTGGCTGTCAGTAAGGGGACATATAGCTGCAATTCCCCCTCTGGGAATTATTCAAATTGTCCCTCCAGTGAGGAAGGAGACAAACTCTAGCGCCACCTATTGGAAGTAGCAATCCTAAAAGTCAAATGTGGTTTTTTAAACAAGCCACAAACTGTCTGCAAATTGGGATTCTGATCTGGCAATAATACCTAAATCTTATGAACAGGCTTGTTTAAAAAGCCACATTTGACTTTCTGGATTGCTACTTCCAATAGGTGGCGCTAGAGTTTGCCTCCTTTCTCACTGGAGTGACAAATTGAATTGTTATGTAGAAGACACACCAAATTTACACTGTTATACAAGCTGTACACTGACTACTTTGCATTCTATCAAAGTGTCATATCTACAGTTTTGTCTCATGAAAATATATAATAAAATATTTACAAAAATATGAAGGGTGTACTCTGTTTTGTGACATACTTTATATGACCCTGGTTAGAATGTAACAATTATGACAACTAAAACAAGAAAACATGTTTTTGCCTGTAGTCAGGTGCATAGTGAATTGGTTATTCATTAACTCCTTCACCCCTCACAATATTCCGTTTTGTTTTATCTATTCATTCATTCATTCATCTTTCCCTCCCGTTCTCCCTAGAGTCATAAAGTTCTTATTTTTCTGTCAATATAGCCATATGAGAGTTTATTTTTTGTAGAATGAGTTGTACTTTTGAATCACTCTATTTATTTTACCATATATTTTAGTGGAAAACGGGAAAAACTTTCTAAGTGCACTGAAACTGGAAAAAAAAGTGCAATTTTACAACTGTTTTGGTGGTGGTTTAATTACTATAGTCACTATATAGTAAAATTGACCTGAAAATATGACTCTCCCAAGTCAGTTTGGATTTTTTGTTAAGTGGTGAAAAAAATTCGGAAATTGGTAAATAAAATTATTCTGGCTTGTGTCGCCATTTTGCATTACTCTAAACATTTTACATTTTCAGGATCTAGGGCTGTGTGTGGACTTTTTTTGTGACTTGTGCTTGTTTTTACTGATATTGTTTTGGGGTAGATTTGATGTATTGATCGCATCTTTTTGTAATTTATTGAACTGTTGCAAAATATATACAGTTAGGTCCAGAAATATTTGGACAGTGACACAAGTTTTGTTATTTTAGCTAATTACAAAAACATGTTCAGAAATACAATTATATATATAATATGGGCTGAAAGTGCACACTCCCAGCTGCAATATGAGAGTTTTCCCATCCAAATCGGAGAAAGGGTTTAGGAATCATAGCTCTGTAATGCATAGCCTCCTCTTTTTCAAGGGACCAAAAGTAATTGGACAAGGGACTCTAAGGGCTATAATTAACTCTGAAGGCGTCTCCCTCGTTAACCTGTAATCAATGAAGTAGTTAAAAGGTCTGGGGTTGATTACAGGTGTGTGGTTTTGCATTTGGAAGCTGTTGCTGTGACCAGACAACATGTGGTCTAAGGAACTCTCAATTGAGGTGAAGCGGAACATCCTGAGGCTGAAAAAAAAGAAAAAATCCATCAGAGAGATAGCAGACATGCTTGGAGTAGCAAAATCAACAGTCAGGTACATTCTGAGAAAAAAGGAATTGACTGGTGAGCTTGCGAACTCAAAAAGGCCTGGGCGTCCACGGATGACAACAGTGGTGGATGATCGCCGCATACTTTCTTTGGTGAAGAAGAACCCGTTCACAACATCAACTGAAGTCCAGAATACTCTCAGTGAAGTAGGTGTATCTGTCTCTAAGTCAACAGTAAAGAGAAGACTCCATGAAAGTAAATACAAAGGGTTCACATCTAGATGCAAACCATTCATCAATTCCAAAAATAGACAGGCCAGAGTTAAATTTGCTGAAAAACACCTCATGAAGCCAGCTCAGTTCTAGAAAAGTATTCTATGGACAGATGAGACAAAGATCAACCTGTACCAGAATGATGGGAAGAAAAAAGTTTGGAGAAGAAAAGGAACAGCACATGATCCAAGGCACACCACATCCTCTGTAAAACATGGTGGAGGCAACGTGATGGCATGGGCATGCATGGCTTTCAATGGCACTGGGTCACTTGTGTTTATTGATAACATAACAGCAGACAAGAGTAGCCGGATGAATTCTGAAGTGTACCGGGATATACTTTCAGCCCAGATTCAGCCAAATGCCGCAAAGTTGATCGGACGTCGCTTCATTGTACAGATGGACAATGACCCCAAGCATACAGCCAAAGCTACCCAGGAGTTCATGAGTGCAAAAAAGTGGAACATTCTGCAATGGCCAAGTCAATCACCAGATCTTAACCCAATTGAGCATGCATTTCACTTGCTCAAATCCAGACTTAAGACGGAAAGACCCACAAACAAGCAAGACCTGAAGGCTGCGGCTTTAAAGGCCTGGCAAAGCATTAAGAAGGAGGAAACCCAGCGTTTGGTGATGTCCATGGGTTCCAGACTTAAGGCAGTGATTGCCTCCAAAGGATTCGCAACAAAATATTGAAAATAAAAATATTTTGTTTGGGTTCGGTTTATTTGTCCAATTACTTTTGACCTCCTAAAATGTGGAGTGTTTGTAAAGAAATGTGTACAATTCCTACAATTTCTATCAGATATTTTTGTTCAAACCTTCAAATTAAACGTTACAATCTGCACTTGAATTCTGTTGTAGAGGTTTAATTTCAAATCCAATGTGGTGGCATGCAGAGCCCAACTCGCGAACATTGTGTCACTGTCCAAATATTTCTGGACCTAACTGTAATTCAGGTGTTTTTATTATTTTTCTTGCTATACAGTTTACCGATTAATTTAGTTTATATTTTGATAGATCAGACATTTCTGAATGCAGTGATACCAAATATGTGTATTTTTTTATTGTTTTATTTTTAATGGGGCAAAAAAAGGTGATTTGAACTTTTGTGCTTTTTTTACTTTTTTTATATTTTTTAAAACTTTTTTTTCCACTTTGTACTGTATTTACTAGTCTCCTTATGAGCCTGTAATCTGCAATCATCCGATTGCTTGTGCTATATATGTATAGGATGTCTCTATAGCACAAATCATCATCTCCAATGAATGCCGTCTAGCACTCGGCGTTCATGGAAGGATTGTAATGAGAGACACAGGAGTCAGCTCATCGGTGTCCCGTGATCATGTCATGGGTGCGCCGCTAAAAGCAAGGAATTATGTCCCCCTTTACAGCGCATGTTATATCCCGCTTTCAGAGATTGACAGCGGGATCTAACTCATTAACAGCCGCGAGCAGATCTCCGATCCACCTGCTGTTAGAGGTACCTGATGGCTGATTATATCAGCCATCATGTACAGGAAATGATGCAGGCTCGGCGTGTGAAGCATAGGCAGAGCCAAGACTTTTGACGTACTGTACATATACATCAAAAGTTGTTAAGGGGTTAAATATTAGACATTTACATACACTTTTCACAGCCTTCATTGTCTGAAATTTTACATACACTTTTCACAGCCTTCATTGTCTGAAATTTGGTTCCGTAAATGGAAATTTGTCTTTCAGGCATATACTGTACAGACTAGTCACTATTTGTCCCATATTTGCTATAACTTACAATAATAACTATTAATAAATATGACGTCTTCCATCTTACAGCTACTCGTATTCTAAACATATAGTAAATATATTAGATACAATAAAAAAAATAGTATAATAAATATATAATGAATTCTAAAATGAGCAAAAATATTTAATGCATCAAAGGAGGACACCAACTTCAAAACAAAAAAGGCTCCAAGGCTTAAAATATAATTTGTCATTAATAAAAAAAATGAAACCTCTTTGTTGTTTGACTTGAATCATATAAGAGAAGACACATTGAGCTTGTGGACTTCTGACAACATCTATATATGGATCAGAGAATGACAGGTAAAGGTCTCATCCATGGGGTTTTCACCCTCCAGGGGACAATAATTCTTTATGAAGTTGCAGACTTATGGCATGATGGAGCTTGCGCTCTTGTGAAAGTGATTCAACCTTTTAATGCAAGAACTTCAGCATGATATTGATCCATAGAAACTGGAACAAAACAGCAATATTGTTCACTTAATTTCTTTATGACAGTTCCTCATTTTGAATGTTCCTTCACTTGTTACCAATTACCATTAGATCAAAACTTGGTAAAATTTCTGAAAATATATCTAATAATATCATTATTTGGTATAATTCATATGCAAGATTCACTAATAAATGTTATAGGTCTTTAATACAAAATTACAGACTCTGCAAATCAATGTAATGTAAAGGATAACAGTAATACAGTGTATATCTGGTATTGTGTAGAGTCCTACATAATAATATTCCAACCAAGCAGAAATAATTTTAACCCCTTCAGCCCCTGGGCATTTTGCATTTTTCCGTTTTTGTTTTTTCCTCTCTTTCTTCCGAGACCGTAACTTTTTTATCTTTCTGTCAATCTTACCATATGAAGGCTTGTTTTTTGCAGGACGAGTTGTAGTTTTAAATGAAACAATACATTTTACCATATAACGTACTGGAAAACAGCAAAACAAATGTAAGTGTGGAAAAATTGCAAAAAAAGTGTGATCGATTCGCACATTAGTTTTTGGGATATTTTATTCATCATGTTCACTATATGGTAAAACTAATGTATGGGTATGATGCCTGAGGTCAGTGTGAGTTTGTAGACACAAAACATGAATAAGTTTACTTGTATCTAAGGGGTGAAAAAAAAATCACAAGCTTGTCCAATAAAAGTGGCCCACGTTTTGCGCCATTTTCCAAAACCCGTAGCATTCACAATTTATTGGATTAATGCATCAGTGATGGCATATTTTTTGTGCCTCGAGCTGATGTTTTTACCAGTACCATTTTTGCGCAGATGCTACATTTTGATCACCTGTTATTGCATTTTGTTCCAAATTTGAGGCGACCGAAAAACGTAATTTTGTCGTTTGGAATTTTTTTGGTGCTACGCCATTTACCGATCAGATTAATTGATTTTATATTTTGATAGATCGGGCATTTATGAATGCGGCGATACCAAATATGTGTTTTTTATTTTTCTAACCCTTTAATTTTCAATGGAGTGAAAGGGGGGTGATTTGAACTTTTAGGTTTTTTAATTTTTTAAAACTTTTTTTTAACTTTTTTTCATTTTACTAGTCTTCCTAGAGGACTATATGGATCAGCAATTTTGGCGGCGAGATGTAAGGGGTTAATAGTCGCGGGTGGAAGTGATTCCACTCGCAACTAGCAGGCACACGTCAGCTGTTGAAATTAGCTGATATGTGCGCAAATTACCGTTGCCTGCCCACGGCAGGGGGTGGGGATTAACCTCACACAATCCATGACCGATATCTATGTCATGGGTCGTGAAGGGGTTAAAAGCAATGAAGAACTTTTGACATCCTTGTAGTTTTATATAATAATATTAATTTTACCATATAGTGGAGTTAAAAACAGGAAACCAATTCTTATTCTACTTTTGTTTTTTAGCACCCACCGTGCAATAAAAGTGACCTGGTGACATAATTCTCCTCATCAATATGTTGATCTGTTGATATGTTGAATATTGTTGATCCCAGTATTGCTATTTTTTTAGGGGTATAAAAAATACTGTCATTTCTAAAATAAATGTGCTTGTGTTGCTGTCATGAATCCTGCATGATTTTGTCGCTGCAGAACCGGTGCAGGTATCTGTTCCGGGATGTGGGTCTCTGGGGAGGGGCCTGTTCAGTGTGGCCTCGTTCCCAGTGGTCATGTCATCATATCTAAGCTTTTGCCAGTGATATCTCTGGCATGGCGTTGTTCTACTCTTGTGAGAAGTGCTCTGCTCCGTTTCACTGCTAACCGGTACCTTTGAACTGACCCTTGACCTCTATCTCTCCGGCCCTGTATGACCTCCGACCTGCCTCCCCTGCCTGACCTCTGTCCCTCCAGCCCTGACCTCTGCTTCTCCTGCTTGCTCCATCCTCTGTCTGTCCTGCCCAGTCTTACCTCTGTGTTCCCCCAGTTACCCAGTCTTCTGTCCTCCCAGTGTCTCTCCTGTGTAGTTTTCCGGTATCTGACCTCGGTTCTGTTCTTGACTGTGACTAGTTTGCTCCTTGTTTCAAGATGTGACATCTTGGTATTGATTCGTTTCTGTTTGCATACTCTGATGTTTTGTTAGCCGACCTCTGGTAGGCTTCTCTAGTAATACACTCAGGCTAGTTTTCTTGCCTGAGTGTCAGCGCTATTTAGTGGTAGCCTGACATTTGCTATTTTTTGAAACTCATAACTTTTTTATTTTTCATGTCAAAGAAGTTGTGTGATAAATTATATTTTGCTTAACATTTTCATTGTTTTATGCATGCGACGATATCAGTTAGTTATCTTTTTTACTTTTTTTATATCTTTTTTTTTTTAAAAAAAATCAATGATTAAAGAATTTATGTTTCTTATTTTATTTTATTTTTTTTACGTTTTTACTGTGATCATTTCATGGGAGGGCCAATGGTTGTTTCTAGTAAAAAAAGGACATTTTTTAATACTAACTTACTCATACTCTTTTAAAACCACCTGTTTAACAGTGGATTATAATAAAGAACAAGAATCCTAGTTTACTCTATGTGCTGTGGGTTTTAAACAGAGGTTTTGACCCCAAAACTAGCTTATGTGAATTGTTAAGGCTGAACTCACATGAGCGTATAGCATTCGATGCAACAGCATCGGATGCGATATGCTAATGACCCCCGTCAGCATGAGCTGAGTGTCATGCGACTGTGACCCAATCCTGCAATCAGGTCGCAGCTGAGAATCTGACCGTGGGCGCTGCGGAGGAGAGGGATGGGTTAATCCTCCCATCTGCTCTATTGTCAGCCTGTGCATATATCGCACTGCACTGGGATAACAGCTGAGTGCAGTCCGATGTATCTCTCGTACCCATTCACTTGAATGGGTGCGAGGGATATGGCTCTCGCAGAAAAATGCAGCTTGCTGCTACTTTTCTCGCATCCAGAATCTGGATGCAAGAAAAGCTGACCAACTGCTCGCCCTCATTGACTAACATTGGTCAGAGTGCAATGCGAGATTTTCTTGCATTGAACTCGTCCGATTTCAATGCTCGTGTGAGCGTACCCTAACACTGAGTGTTGATCAGAAGGAAGAGGTTGATGCTGGTTGTTTTGCATCTGGAGACACCCAGTGAGGTGCAACAATTGTTTTATTTAATGACTTTGGAATTATTAGACACATTTCCCATTAGTTTGCTGCACCCAAGTGCTAATTTGGATAGACTCATTATTTGTACTCTTCAACAGTCCCATTATTTATGGGCTGACTTTTGAATCGAACCATTAAAAGATGACGTAAAAGTTTCATTAAAGGGTGGCACTAGAGCTTGTCTACTTCCTCACTGAAGAGACAATTTGCATTAAAACATGTTGAAATGTATTTAGAGTATAAATGAGTAAATCTTTTAAAATTACGATTTGTCAGCTTTGAAAAATGTTCTTAGAAATTTAATTTGCATCTACTTCATTCACCATAAACTTACAATGTTGCAAAGTTACAGTATATACGCAAGTCAAGTATTTGCAGCGAATTATTACACGCCAAAAAGCAGTGTTGGCAACAGGTTTGCAGCATAAACTACACGATTTTTATGTTTTTTTAACGGTGTTTTTGTATGTATTATTTTCTTGATTTTTTTTCCCTCATTTATTTGAATGGGAGAAAATGTTGCAAAAATGTTCAATTGATGCAGATTTGTAAAAAAAAAAAATGCTTTAATGGTTCATATCTGCAAGAGTTCAGTGTCCTTCATATGGCTACTACTGATCGAAGACAAAAGGTAAACACAATCCTTCTTGTCTGAGCACTTACTGATCAATATGATATCAGTTTCTGTCTTACACACAAAACAGTAGGAATCTGTACTGGTGAGCAGCCACCCTGCCCTATCCAAAGAGAAAGCTCACACTGTGCAGATAGGGATGTTTTCAGGTTTCAGTGTGTAATACAGGGTAATATTGTGGTACAGGTTTCAGTAAATGTATACACTGTGTTCCAAATTATTATGAAGAAAGAGTTTAGGAGTGATAAGGTCAGAAATGTTTTGTTTGTCATGTAAACTCATTGATGGGGATGTGTGTCAGGGCTCTTTATATCTCTGAAAGCAATTGCAGATACCTGTGCAAATTAGTTTGGCAGGTGTGTCCAAATAAAGGCAAGACTACTTAAGAAGCCTGTTCCACATTATCAAGCAGCCTACATTTTTTGCCAAAATGGGAAAGAAAAAGGATGTGTCGGCTGCTGAGAAGCTACAAATTGTGGAGTACTACAATCAACATTGCCAAGACACTTCATCGTGATCATCGCACAATCAAGAAGTAGGTAGCTGATTCACAGCACATGCGTGTGCATACTGATGAGGAAACATTGAGGACTCTTTCCAACAGGCAATTGCGTCAGGTTAAAAGAGCAGCTGCTAAAATGCCTTATCATAGCAGCAGACAAGTTTTTGAAGCTGCTGGTGCCTCCAACGTCCCTCGAACAACAATATGCAGGGTCCTGCAGAGGTTTGCAGCTGTGCATAAGCCATCCTGTCGACCACCTCTATCGACTGCACACAAGCAGAAACGGCTCCAGTGGGCCAAATGATACATGAAGACTGACTTCCAAACTGTTTTGTTCACCGATGAGTGTCGTGCAACGCTCGATGGTCCAGATAGATGGAGTGGAGGATGGCTGGTTGATGGACACCCCATGAAAACACGACTAAGGCGCCAACAAGGAGGAGGTGGCGTAATGTTTTGGGCTGGAATCATGGGGAGAGAGATTGTTGGCCCCTTTAGGATCCCTGAAGGGGTAAAGATGAACTCCATAATCTATGTGGAGTTTCTAAAACAGCACTTCCTGCCATGGTTCAGGAGGAAGAACCATGCATTCCGCAGCAAGATCATTTTCATGCATGATAATGCACCGTGTCATGCTGCAAATAACACATCTGCATTGCTGGCTGCTATGGGCATATCAGAGGACAAACTTATGGTGTGGCCACCATCTTCCCCTGACCTCAACCCCATTGAGAACCTCTGGAGCATCATCAACCACCGTACGGCCGTTGAGATACGTTTTTTTTGCCAGACACAAAAACGTTCCTTTCAATGTTTCATCCGGCCGCCGGACAAGTAAATTTTGCCGAATCCGGCAAAAAAATGGATGAAACGCAAGGCCATCCAGCACAATCCGGCGCTAATGAAAGTCTATGGGGAAAAAAAAACGGATCCGGCGGCAATAGACGCCGGATCCGTTTTTTCATGTTTTTGCTGGATTGTGCCTGATGGCAAAAAACTGATGTGTGAAAGCAGCCTTACCACTGTGGTTGCAGTTTTCAATATCATTATAATAAATTGGAGTTTTATATATAATTTTTCCAGTCCTGTATTTCTTCACTGGAGCTCCATGGCTTTTTGTTCCAGATTTCTTTCAACTGCTTAATCGTTTCCAAATCCTGAAGTGCTTAAATTCTATAATTGTCTAATTCTGTCTGTCTGTAACGGAAATCCCACATCGCTGATTGGTTGTGCCAGCTGCCCGTGACCAATCAGCGACAGGCGCAGTCCGGCTGCGAATTTGCCTAGGATTTGAACCACGCTTCGCTGATTCTTCGCACACAGACTCCGCGCAACACAGACACCGCCGCACACAGACCCGCCGGATATAAACACCACCGCACACAGACACTGTCGCACACATAAGACTTTATATACACCCCAGCAGCCTCTATATACACCCCAGAAGCCTTTATATAGACACCAACATATACAACCCAGCAGCCTCTATATACACCCCAACAGCAGCCTCCAGTGCACAGTAAAAAAAAAAAGGATTATACTCACCTTGCACTTCCTTCTCTTTTCATACTCTGTTGTACTTTCTCCCTTGCCTCGCTGGCCCTGCAGGCTGGGAGATGTGGCTGCTTCCTATTTCCTCCTTGGCATGTCCCGCCCACCTCTCTGCTCAGCAGCTTCCGGATTGGATGTGGGTGTTGCTGAGGGAGTGGTGCAGGCAGGCCTCTTAGATACCTGACTGCGGCCTTAGCAACATGACACAGAGTGTCACAGAACCTGTGTTAGAGAGCAAATGGAGGGGAGAGGGGAAAATTAGCAAATGCAGGGGAAAATAATGATTGCGGCGTGATGGCGCGATGTGTGTGGGCGGCGGTGGGTGCTGAAGTCGACCCTGCGTAGTTCACTCATGTTTACTAAACAAGTGTGATGTAATTCAGTCACGTTTACTCAACACGTTCTGTCAGTCACAGTGTGACATACTTCTGTCACGTTTATTGAATATGTTCTGTCAAAGTGTAACATAGTTCAGTCACGTTCACTGAACACGTTTAATAATTTCGTTCATTTGTATTAAGTTCTAATTCTTAAATCTTCATAAATAAACTACATACATATTCTAGACTACCCGATGCGCAAGAATTGGGCCACCATCTAGTAAGTAATAAATGACTGAACATGTGCACTGCAATATTGTTATTACATTGCTGTGCATTATTTCATTGTTTTTTGCAGAGGTTATGAGGTAGCTTTTCCACTGATTCCAGACAGGATGGCTGCCTTTAATAATAAAACCATAGTAAAATCAGAACAAATAGTGATCTATGAATGGACTCTTCATCTCACCCAGCACAATACAAAGCCATCAAGTCTAGAACATAGGGCAGAGTCACACTTGTGTATGAC
Source organism: Anomaloglossus baeobatrachus (assembly GCF_048569485.1). Lineage (NCBI taxonomy): Eukaryota > Metazoa > Chordata > Amphibia > Anura > Aromobatidae > Anomaloglossus > Anomaloglossus baeobatrachus. The sequence goes on along the minus strand of NC_134353.1, from coordinate 159,673,334 downwards.
TCGCACGAGTGCAATGTGAGAAAAGCTTGCATTGCATTCAGATCAATGTAAGACAATGCTGCAGCTCAGATCCGTGTGCTTTTCCTCAACCATAATCGAATTGAAGAAAAAAATCGCAGCATGCTGCGATTATCCGCGAGAGTCGTGTCACTCGCACCCATACAAGTCTATGGGTACAAGAGAAACATTGGACTGCACTCGGATGTCATGCATGTGTAGTGTGATGTACTCACAGGCTGACAATGGAGAAGATGGGGAGGATTAATAACGCCCTCTCTTCCAGAGCTGGACTACAATCTCAGGAACGGACCACAGTCGCTTGAAACTCGGCTCATGCTCGCAGAGGAGCCTGAGCCAAGGGTCATTAGCATATCGCATCTGATGCTCTAGCATCAGAAGCGATATGCAAATGTGACTCTGCCCTTTCTGAGAGACTAACATGTAGCCTTTCACCATGTAAAGTTGAAAAACAAGCTGGAATATATATCACATTCTTGATTTTCTTAGTCAGTGCGGTTATATACATATACAGTATATATACAGCATGTAAGTACATTCTCTATCTCACGTCCTGGCCTACAGACTGGCTATTTTTCATAAATTTCCAGTTCATGTTTATTTCCTTTTCAGAAGGGCAAAACAAGAGCATTGTAATAAGAATTGTTAGTCCCTGGTAATATTATTATTATTACTTAAATCTGTTGCATACTACTTGGTCATGAGTTGGCACCTGTTTGTCGACTATATGGTCATTTTTTGTTTCATCATATTCTTCTATGTTCGCACAATATTACATAACATAGAAGATGAATTCTCAATACAGTATTAATAGTGATAAGCAAGCACAACCATGCTAAGGTGCTTAATACTTGTAACGGGCAGTTGAATGCTTGGATGGACTCGACTTGAGTAGACAAATATAATGAAAGTCAAAGGTGAACTATTCTGGAAACTGCTCGAGGTCCCTATTGACTTCCAGTAAACTCGGGTACCCCAGTTGTGCCATCCGAGCATCCAACTCCTCAATACGAGTACCGAGCACCTGAGCATGATAGTGCTTGCTCATCACTAATTATTAACTCAAGCCTGATAAAAAGAATTTTGGTCTTCCTCTCCAATTTAATTTCAGAAAAAGAGAAGGAGCAAAGGTTTTTTGAGACTAGGTACATACAAGGCTTGAAGAGAACAACAAAAGTCCTAAACAAGAACAAGATTAACAACATTTGCTCATTTCTTCTTCGCTTGTAGATAAATGAAACGGCACAGTTAATATGGTCAAATGCCTGGAGCTCATTAGTGGAAAAACATTATAAAATTCCTTGTGCTTATTAGCTGTAATAACATTTTTATTGCAGACAATAAAATGAAGTCCTTTTTGCATGCATTATCAAACAGTTACTTTATACTTTTGCTCTTTAAGAAAAATAATACAAAAAAAAAAAATCTCATTTATGTGTGAACAGGAGAGGGAGGGTGGAATTAATGACACAAGATGACTCACACGGGAAAACATTTCAGTAACATTTGCTGATTCATTTACTCTTATTTGAATAATAGTGAATTAAGTTTAATGTACTACAATAATCTGCAAGGTAATAGGTATTAGTAAAAAGAGTTTCACTAGGATGTACATATATTTACATTTATACACTTTAGGCTGGGTATATAGGGGATTATTTTCTGAATAGGTAACGCAATACACGATCTGACCAACGGTCGCCCGACCCAGCTTCACAGCAAGTGAAAAAAATATTGAACAAATCACCAATTTTCTAAGTAAATCTGTTTCTAAAGGTGCTATTGATATGAATTTTTCACCCAATGTTAGCAACAACCAATTCTTTCCACATAGGCAAAGAAATAAAGCCATAGATGTCCATAAATTTAGTGATGTGTAAGAATGAGAAATTACACAGGGAAAAAGTATTTAACATGCTTACTCAGTATGTCTGCTTTATCTGCACTGGTTATGAAAAATGGGCAGGAGCACACATAGTTTTTTTATTATTATTTATTTAAATATTCAATAAAAATAAAACAGCATGGGGGACTCTCTATTTTTGATAACCAGCCAAGATAAAGCACAAAACCATGGGTTGCAGCCTGCAGCTGTTTACTTTACCTGTGCTGGTTATCACAAATAGGTGGGGGACCGCTTGTCAAAGTGGCGTAATACTCTGACTATATTGTTCTGAGAAGCAACCGTGTTTCAGAGATGCATCCAGGCATATTCTCCATGCTGTTCCAATTCAATTTCAAAAGTTTTCCATCCATTTCAGCATGTTTACAGATCCCTACATCTTGGGAGGGTTCGCCCAAATTTTTGATTAGTTTCCCATTGACTTACATTAGCTTTGTTATTGGTGACAAATACAGAAATAGCACTAAATACACACATGGTCAAAATTGTTGGTACCCCTCGTTTAATGAAAGAAAAACCCACAATGGTCACCGAAATAACTTGAATCTGACAATAGTAATAATAAATGAAACAAAAATCTATGAAAATGAACACATGAAAGTCAGACATTGCTTGTTTAACAATGCTTTCACAGAATTAGAAAAAAAATAAAACTCATAACATAGGCCTGGACAGAAATGATGGTACCCCTGAAAATAATGTGACAAAAGGGATATGTTAAATCCAGTTCTGTTCACTAATTAGCATAATAGGTTTCTACAATGTTGTAATCAGTGAGTGGGCCTGTATATAGGGCTACAGATACTCACTGTGCTGCTTGGCATAGTGTGTACCACACTCAATATGGACCAAAGGAAGCAAAGGAAAGAGTTGTCTCAGGAGATTAGAAAGAAAATTTATAGACAAGCATGGTAAAGGTAAAGGTTGCAAGACCATCTCCAATCAGATTGATGTTCCTGTGATTACAGTTGCACATATTATTCAGAAATGTAAGATCCATAGGACTGTAGCCAACCTCCCTGGATGTGGCTGCAGGAGGAAAATTGATGACAAATCAAAGAGACGAATAATACAAATGGTAACAAATGAGCCCAGAAAAACTTCTAAAGAAATTAAAGGTCAACTTCAAGCTTAAGGAACATCAGTGTCAGATCACACTATTCGTCGTTGTTTGAGCTAAAGTGGACTTCATGGGAGACAACCAAAGAGGACACCATTGATGAAAAAAATCATAAAAAAGCCAGACTGGAATTTGTCAAACTACATGTTAACAAGCCACAAAGCTTCTGGGAGAATGTCCTATGAACAGATGAGACAAAAATGGAAATTTTTGTCAAGGCACATCAGTTTTATGTTTACAGACAGAAAAATGAACCATATCAAGAAAAGAACAGTCCCTACTGTGAAACATGGAGGAGGCTCTGTTATGTTCTAGGAAAGATTTTTTTCGGTCTGCTATAGTGCTTCAGGAACCATTTGCTGATATTTAAATGTTGTATTTTTATTTGTTATTGTTGATAGCGATACCAAAGTTTGGATCCAACAAGCACAGATACAGCAATCAGAACGGAGGCTTACTCCGGACTGTCATGCTTTCACTGGGGTTGTGTGGGGGCGCACAACCTGCAAAGGTGAGCAGAATTTAATTATACCTATTTGGGATTTATCCACGCATTCTTCTCATTTTGCGCCTGCATCTATTTTTATTCTGTTATGTTCTAGGGCTGCTTTGCTGCATCTAGCACAAGGTGTCTTGAGTCTGTGCAGGGCACAATGAAATCTCAAGACTATCAAGGGATTCTAGAGAGAAATGTGCTGCCCAGTGTCAGAATGCTTGGTCTCAGTCACATGTCAGGGTCTTGCAACAGGATAATGACCCAAAACACACAGCCAAAAAAAACCAAGAATGTGATAGAGGAAAACATTGGGCTATTCTGAAGTGGCCTTCTATGAGCCCTGACCTAAATCCTATTGAGCCTCTTTGGAAAGAGCTGAAACATGCCATCTGGAAAAGGCAACCTTCAAACACAAGACAACTGGAGCAGTTTGCTCTTGAGGAGTGGCCAAAATACCTGTCGAGAGGTGCAAAAGTCTCATTAACATTTACAGGAATCATATGATTGCAGTTATTGCCTCAAACGTTTGTGCATCAAAATATTAAGTTAAAGGGACCGTCATTTCTGTCCAGGCCTATTTCATGAGTTTTATTTTTAAAAAAAATTCTGTGGAAGCATGGTTGAAAAGCAATGTCTAACTTTCAGTTGTTCATTTTCATAGATTTTTTTAAATTATTATTACTTTTGTCAGATTTAAGTTATTCTGTGACCATTGTGGGGTTTTCTTTCATTAAATGAGGGGTACCTACAATTTTGACTATGTATGTATTTGAAACGAATTATCCGAAAACAAATATTTTGGTCTTTACCCATCACTACATACCATGTCTCCTTGGCAGTGGAGGACACAACAGAGAGTATACAGACATTAATGCACAGAATCACCTCTGATTTATTTTAGTGAGGAAAAGCATTTCTTTGTCAGTTTCCAAAAAAAAAAGTTTTACCTCAAAGAAAGAATAGTTTGCAATCCTGTGCTCTAATGTTTGTATACTTTTCTACTTCTTTCCTAGAAAAAGAACTGTGGTATGATCAAACCATTTTCCTGTATGGTCTGAGACAACCATTACAGAGTACATAGTAGTGCATCTATAAGATTATCTCAGCACAGGAACATTTTTTTTAAAAAGAACTTTGTTCATGTGAAAATCTTTTTTAATTACAGTAGGGATCATTTAGCTCACATTTTTACTGCTTTAATATATTTTACTTTAGAGGATTTCCTGTACACTATACACTATATACAGAGCTCATGTGTATAATGTCACCAGTGATCACTGTATTACCTGTACACTATACTCTATATACTCAGCTTCTGTGTATAATTGACACTGATGGTAATACTATTGTTAGTAGTATTATGGTATTTATAAATGATCAGTATTGTAGTATTCAGTCACTATATGGTAGTAATATATTGTATGGTAATGGTGTTGCGTTATTTGTTCTTTGTATGTGGTATTATTCTGTCACTATGTTGTGGTAATATGTGGCCTGGTCATAGTGTGGTGGTACTTCTCCCTTGTATGTGATACTATTTAGATACTATGTGGTCTAGTTATGGTTTGGTGGTATTTATCCCTTGTATACTATTCAGTCACTGTGTGGAGGTAATATGCGGTTAGGACATGGTAGGATGATATTTCTCACTTGTATGTGTTAATTGATCACTCTGTAGTGGTAATATGTGATCTGGTCATGCTGTGTCAGTAATTGTTCCTTGTATGTGGTATTATTTGGCCACTATGTGGTGGCAATATTTGGCCTGGTCCTAGTATGATGGTACTTCACCCCTTTATATGGTACTATTAGGTCACTATGTGGTCTGCTCATGGTATGGTGGTACGTCTCTCTTGTATATGGTACTATTTGGTCACCATGAGGTCTGGTTATGGTGTGGTGGTATTTTCCCTTGTCTGGGGTATTATTTGGTCACTATGTGATGGTAATTTATGGTTCAGTCATGGTGTGGTGACATTTGTCCTGTGTATGTGATATTATTCAGTCACTATATAGTGGTAATATGTCATCCAGTCATAGTGTAGTGGTATTTGTCCCTTGTATGTAGTATTATTTGTTCACTATGTGGTGGTAATATGCGGTCTGATCATGGTGTGGTGGTAAGTTGAACATATTTGACTTGGGACTGCTGAAGTCAGAGATTATGTGCAGCAGAGAGTTGAGGTCAAAGATGCAAAGGAAGTCATCTTTTCATATTTGAGCTAGAGGTTTTTATACTAAACTAATTTTCAAAACTTAAAGAAACCCTTTTCATACTATTCACCATACTAAGAAGTAATTGACAGTGACTGGAACAATGTGGACTTGACAGGAAACAATAAGACTGTACATGAAAATACGGTGGGGGAAGGATATTACATTTAGTTACCATTACTTGTATTTTATGGTTGAGTAAAGTGTGCTTGAAAATGGGAATGGTGAATAAAATGGATGTGGTATTAACATGGGCATGGCTTTTAAATGGGTGTGGTTTTCTAACACACAAAGTGAACCTGTTGTTAAAACTTTGAATCCCACTCCTGGGTATTTTTTAGTAGTACAATTTAATAAGCTCCTTTGCTGTTGCCTTTGTTTATTAAAAATGAACTAACCACTAACTAATAAACATCAGTTATGTTACAAGGCTGCAATTAAAATGGTCTTCAGAGATTGAAAAAATGTCAACATGGGGAGGAAAGATGATCGGCCACAATAAATTAAAACAATATAACCAGTTTTTTTATTTTTTTTTAATGTCCTTCCAATATCACTGCTGCAGTGGATTCTGCTGATGTTTGTTACCATCTGCCCAAGTGACCGATGCAGCAAATAACTAACTTCAGCAGCCTTGTACCCTACACCTCGACACAGCTGAGGGTTTTGATTGACTGCAGTGGTAACATAAGGAGATGGCTCATTATCAGTGCAGGAAAATCAACAAGTGGACTAGAACCACTTATTTTCATGTTATTCTACAAAAAAGAACTGGTTGGTTAATATTCTTACTTTTGGATTGATATAAAGTAGGTGTGTATGCATATGAAACGTTATTGTGAGATTGAATGTGGAGTATTATTATTATTATTTATTATTATAGTGCCATTTATTCCATGGCGCTTTACAAGTGAAAGAGGGTATACATACAACAATTATTAACAGTACAAAACAGACTGGTATAGGAGGAGAGAGGACCCTGCCCGCGAGGGCTCACAGTCTACAGGGAATGGGTGATGGTACAATAGGTGAGGACAGAGCTGGTTGCGCAGTGGTCTACTGGACTGAGGGCTATTGTAGGTTGTAGGCTTGGTGGAAGGGGTGGGTCTTGAGGTTCCTCTTGAAGCTTTACATGGTAGGTGAGAGTCTGATGTGCTGAGGTAGAGCATTCCAGAGTATGTCATTGTTAATGTTTTGAATTGGAGTCGTTGGGTGATGGGAAGCCAGTGAAAGATTTGGCAGAGTGGCGAGGCTGGGGAGTAGCAAAGGGAGAGGTGGATTAGGCGGGCCGCAGAGTTTAGGATAGATTGGAGGGGTGCAAGAGTGTTGGAAGGGAGGCCAGAGAGCAGGAGGTTGCAGTAGTCGAGGCGGGAGATGATGAGGGCATGCACTAATGTTTTTGCTGATTCTTGGTTAAGGAAAGCACGGATCTGGGAGATATTTTTGAGTTGTATTTGTCGAGGGTTACTCCAAGGCAACGAGCTTGTGAGACTGGGGAGAGTGAGCAACCATCAAGTTTGATGGAATGGCTTGTGTGTGTGACTGATTAAAGTCATGTCAATCTCTATACAGCACTGCAGAATATGTTGGCCCTATATAACTAACATACATAACCGTCCAATATTGTCAAACATAAAAAGCATGAATGATCCTTTGGTTTTAACATATAGTCAATCCCTACTTATAAATGGGTAAGAAAATGTTTCTGAGTCATTCATTCATCCAGTGCATACATAGAGAGATAGTCCACATGGGCAGACTGTCCAAAATCTCTTGTAAAAATAGATATTTTATTTTTACTCATATACAGCAACAAAAACATGTGCTATAACAATCTGTGCTACAAACCAGTGTTTTGCCCTTTATGGCTTTTTCCGGGGCATCCTATATAATGTTTTATCATCCTAGAAAAACACAAATAATATAGAAAATAAATTATAAAGTTATTATTAATTATAGTTTATTAGAAATATTATTAATCAAAACATAAACTCTAATAATAATTTAATGTATATTATATGAATTATAAAGTTCATAATAATGTAATTGCACCAAAAGCAAAGAAAGTGAGTAATATGAGAAAAGTATGATGCTAACTAAAGTTATTAAAGTTTATATATTTGTCACAGTGATTACAATTATGTTGCTCCTCAGCCATGATACATTTAATCACAGACCCTCATACACAGTAAGTCAAGGAAGAAATAGATTGATAACCGGGTCATACTGAATGATTCTTCATTAACTATTGCTGCTGTGTAACTACGGACAGATGATGAGTAGCTTTGATGAGATCATTGCGAGACAGATAATTTGTGACTGAATTACAGAGATGAAAGACGGGGATGAATTAATAAAGTCAACAAGGCGCAACATGTAATTTTCCAGTTTGTGTGCTATGACCCAAAGTGTTACTAGTCCAAATCAATATGCACTGTAAAACAAATATAGTCTCTAAGGGTCAAGGCATGTGCTGTCAGTAATGCACTACATGCTATACTATTTTTAGCAGTAGAGTATATCGAATACAGTTAGGTCCAGAAATATTTGGACAGTGACACAAGTTTTGTTATTTTAGCTGTTTACAAAAACATGTTCAGAAATACAATTATATATATATAATATGGGCTGAAAGTGCACACTCCCAGCTGCAATATGAGACTCTTCACATCCAAATCGGAGAAAGGGTTTAGGAATCATAGCTCTGTAATGCATAGCCTCCTCTTTTTCAAGGGACCAAAAGTAATTGGACAAGGGACTCTAAGGGCTGCAATTAACTCTGAAGGCGTCTCCCTCGTTAACCTGTAATCAATGAAGTAGTTAAAAGGTCTGGGGTTGATTACAGGTGTGTGGTTTTGCATTTGGAAGCTGTTGCTGTGACCAGACAACATGCGGTCTAAGGAACTCTCAATTGAGGTGAACCAGAACATCCTAAAGCTGAAAAAAAAGAAAAAATCCATCCGAGAGATAGCAGACATGCTTGGAGTAGCAAAATCAACAGTCGGGTACATTCTGAGAAAAAAGGAATTGACTGGTGAGCTTGGGAATTCAAAAAGGCCTGGGCTTCCACGGATGACAACAGTGGTGGATGATCGCCGCATACTTTCTTTGGTGAAGAAGAACCCGTTCACAACATCAACTGAAGTCCAGAACACTCTCAGTGAAGTAGGTGTATCTGTCTCTAAGTCAACAGTAAAGAGAAGACTCCATGAAAGTAAATACAAAGGGTTCACATCTAGATACAAACCATTCATCAATTCCAAAAATAGACAGGCCAGAGTTAAATTTGCTGAAAAATACCTCATGAAGCCAGCTCAGTTCTGGAAAAGTATTCTATGGACAGATGAGACCAAGATCGACCTGTACCAGAATGATGGGAAGAAAAATGTTTGGAGAAGAAAGGGAAAGGCACATGATCCAAGGCACACCACATCCTCTGTAAAACATGGTGGAGGCAACGTGATGGCATGGACATGCATGGCTTTCAATGGCACTGGGTCACTTGTGTTTATTGATGACATAACAGCAGACAAGAGTAGCCGGATGAATTCTGAAGTGTACCGGGATATACTTTCAGCCCGGATTCAGCCAAATGCCGCAAAGTTGATCGGACGGCGCTTCATAGTACAGATGGACAATGACCCCAAGCATACAGCCAAAGCTACCCAGGAGTTCATGAGTACAAAAAAGTGGAACATTCTGCAATGGCCAAGTCAATCACCAGATCTTAACCCAATTGAGCATGCATTCACTTGCTCAAATCCAGACTTAAGACGGAAAGACCCACAAACAAGCAAGACCTGAAGGCTGTGGCTGTAAAGGCCTGGCAAAGCATTAAGAAGTAGGAAACCCAGCGTTTGGTGATGTCCATGGGTTCCTGACTTAAGGCAGTGATTGCCTCCAAAGGATTCGCAACAAAATATTGAAAATAAATTATTTTTTTTTGGGTTTGGTTTATTTGTCCAATTACTTTTGACCTCCTAAAATGTGGAGTGTTTGTAAAGAAATGTGTACAATTCCTACAATTTCTAACAGATATTTTTGTTCAAACATTCAAATTAAACGTTACAATCTGCACTTGAATTCTGTTGTAGAGGTTTCATTTCAAATCCAATGTGGTGGCATGCAGAGCCCAACTCGCGAAAATTGTGTCACTGTCCAAATATTTCTGGACCTAACTGTATATATAATGCAATGCTCAGGGTCAATGCTGCTGTCTTACAGCTTAATATCCATAAGTATTTTAATTTTAAAGAATGTCATTAACCAGAAAAAATATGTAATGCAGACTTGTAAATTATCAGTGTAATCCTTCTAATACCCAAATCAGAACGGAAAATCAAAACTCAAGATTAAATTGCAAAAAATGGAATTCCTAATCTCTTATGGCCTATTGTCTTGATACATTTTTTACTACTTCTAACTAGGCAACAAGAGGCAAAAACTACTTATTTTGCAAAATCTATAAATTATCATAAAAAATGAATACATTACCATAATACTATATATTATAGATGAGTGATTCTGATGAGATTCAAAGTCGCCAAATTGCATGGATTTTACTGGGAAATTTTATTTGCAATGATTCTCCCCAAAGTAAATGTCTCTTATTGTTCTCTGTGGACTGGACAGGCTTCATGGCAGAATAAAGGTAAGATATAGAGAAAAACAACAACTAATCTCACTGCTCACCTCCACTGCTCAGTGTCCCCAATACAGTTCTCAGCACATCATCTTACCATCACCCTGCAAGACTAGGTCCAGAACAACCCTATTGATGCGCATTGTAATATTACATGAACTTTGTGAGATGCGTGCCACAATCTCACGACTTGTAGTGTCATCCCAGGCCTATACATGGCCATGACAAGAATGGGGAAGGTTAAGCAAGGGAGGTAGACATAGACTTGAGCAGTGAAGTATTAGTATTATTATTTGTTTATTTATTTTTTAAGAAAAACTTTATCCAGCCCTCTACAGCACAGCAAAAGAGCAGCCAAACTGTCCCCACTTTGGAGATTTGAATGGAGTAAATTACAAAAACAGGCATTCAGGAGAATACAGGATTTTGTAAATTCCAAGTAGAATTCAATTCAACTTAAATACATGTTCCATCTCTATTGTACATAAAATATTTCAGAATAATACCACATCTTTCAAATTGTGTTCATGGCTGACACAATTGAAATGTTGCTTTAGCATGAAATACAAAAAGAAAACACTTAGTGCCAGCAACACTCATGCACTCCCAAACCTTGTCACTCCCACCACCATGCTTGACTATAGTCCTAAGAAACACTTGTCTTTGTACTCCTTACCTGTTTGCCACCACACACTTGATACCAACTGAACCAAATAAGTTTAACTTTATGTAATCAGATCACGTTTCAGTAATCCATGTCCTTAGTCTGCTTGTTTTCAACAAAATGCAGGCTATCTTGTGCATCAACTTTAGAAAAGGCTTCTTTCTGAGATGGCAGACATGCAGACCAATTTGATGCAGTGAATGGAATGAGTAGTGACAAGACTGACCCCCACCCCTTTAATCTCTGCAGAAATGCTAGCAGGACTCATACATCTATTTTGAAAAGACAGCCTCTGGAAATGAAGCTTAATATGTGCACTCAACTTCATTGGTCAACCACAGTGAGGCCTGTTCTGAGTTTAACCTGTCTTGTTAAACTGCTGTATGGTCTTGGCCAAAGTCCTGCAACTCAGTTTCAGGGTGTTGGCAATCTTTCCATATCCTAGGCCATCTTTACCTAAAACAACAATTCTTTTTTTCAGATCCTCAGAGCATTCTTTGATATGAGGTGACATGTTGAACTTCCAGTGACCAGTATGACAGTGTGTGAGTGATAACACTAAATCTAACACTCCTGCACACTATTCACACCTGACATCTTGTAAAACTAACCAGTCACATGAGATTAGAGGGGGAAAATGGATAATTGCCCCAATTTGTTCATTTTCACTTAGGGGTGTACTCAGTTCTTTTGCCGCAATTTAGACATTATTATCTGTATGTTCAGTTATTTAGAGGGCACTCCATATTTACAATGTTATATGAGCTGGATACTGGCTACTGTTACATTGTATCAAAGTCTCATTTCTTCAAGTGTTGTCATGTAAAAAAGATATAGTAAAATATTTATAAAACATATGAGGGGTGTACTCACTTTTGTGAGATACTGTATCTATCTTTAAATCTATCCATCTATAAATCTGTCTCTTTATCTGTGCCTCTTTAGCTATCCTCTTCTCCAGTGGCATAACTAGAGTTTGATGAGTCCTGGTGCAAAGTTTGGACCTGGAACCTCCCCACACGTACACTGAACCTCGGGGTACGGGATAATGACACTAACACTCAGGGTATGGGATAGTGATTCTGGTACTTGGCTTATTCCCTCAGCACCCAGGTTTCCCTTGATCTGAAATGCCTCTTTCTATCAGCACCCAGTTTTCCTATGTTCTGACATCCATCTTGTCTTCAGCACCCAGCTTCTCCATGCTCTGCTGTACATCTTTCCCTCAGCCAGCATTCAGCACCCAGCTTTATCATGATATCAGAGCATGGGAAAGCTGGGTGCAGTGAGAGATATTTATAGCAGAGCATGGGAAAGCTGGGTGCTGAGGGAAAGAACCTCTTTCCCTCAGCACAAAACTTTCCAATCCCATGCTTGTATCTTTGTCCCCCTCATCTATAGCTCTCCAAATACTATAGTGGCCCCTACTTAGCCTTCCATATAGTGTAATGGGTCCCACATAACCCTTCAAATATTAGAATGCACCCCCATAGTCCTCCATGTATTATAATGCATTTCCTATTGTCTCCCATGTATAAGGTAACTCTCATAGCCCTCCAATTGTTATAATGCACCATCCATGGTCCTCAATGTATTATAATGCACCTCCCATAGTCCTCTATGTATTATAATTCATCCCATAGTCTTCCATGTATTAAAATTCATCCTATAACCCTCCAAATATTTTAATGCATCCATAGACCTCCATATATTATAATGTACCTCCCATAGTCCTCCATGTATTATAATTCACCAGATAGTCCTCCATATATTATAATACACCACATAGTCCTCCATATATTATACTGCAACCCATTAGTCCTCCATATAATATAATAAATCCCCTATAGTCATATGTATTATAATGCAGCCCCCATAGTTCTTCATATTGTATTATTCACTCCATAGTCCATCCAGCATGTATTATAATGCAGCCCATAGTCCATGTATAAGGTAACCCCATTAGTCCTCCATATAATGCAGCCCCCATAGTCCTAGATGTATTATAACGATGCAGCCCCATAGTTCTTCATATTGTATTATGCAGCCCCATAGTCCTCCATGTATAATGCATTCCTTAGGCCTCTGGCCACCGTGTACTCACAGAGTAAAAAAAAAAGTAAACAAGTACTCACCTTTCCTCATCCCCCCCGCTGCTCTGGTCAGGGCGTCCTCCCATCCTGCACACTGCATGTCTCAGCACAGTAGTGATGTAACCAGGCTACACTGCGCTGAAACGTCAAGCCCAGTCACAGTGTCCATCCTTCATCATTGCTGTGTGCGATGACAAGCGAGGGCTCGTTGGTAAGGGGGGCCCAGTGCCACCGCTGGCACAGAGCCACCCTGACTCACGGGCCCCATAGCGGGCATGTGGTCAGCTGTTACAGACCAGCTCCTCTCTCACTGATAAGAACCGACTGCTTCTCTGCAGGGTGGGTGCCGGGCCCGGTCACAGTCACGATGTCTGCGACCACCATTGTTACGCCCCTGCTTTTGTCTATCAAAGGCTTAACAAAGACTACTCCGAGCTGAAACATTTATTTTTTTGCACATGTGGCAAATTTTTGTTCTTTTTTTTACTTTCTTATAGTGTGGTGCCTGCTTTTTTGCACTTGTACTTATCTATCAATCTACATACCTAGCTATCTTTCTATAAATATATCTATCTATAAATTTGTCTATGTATCTATTTATCTGTGCCTATTTAACTATTCATATGTCTGTCTATATTTTCATTTTTTGCATGAGAGCAACCTTGTAGTTGTGTTCTTCATACAATTTGACAAAATGTTAAATATTTAACATTTTAACACATGGCTATCTTTGAAGGCAAATATAGATTCCTTTGAATATTTTACAGTGCATTAAGTGCCTCATTTTCGTACCAACTTTCCCAGTCTGACTTATTTATGGCATTGCAGGGGATCCCACAACAAAGCTTCTCCATAAGGCGAAATACAAGCTTACGGCATAGAAAACTCTGCAGGACGTGGCATGTAGCCACTTGCAAGCAGTTAAAATACAGTCAGAAGCGCTGAGAATACATTCATACAATAAAATCAGTGAGAATAAGTCTGACAGACGGCATGTTACTTATTTATTAATAATTAGCTCGAAAAAAAAGTTTATTCTGTTTATTAATTCTCTGTGGTGAAAACATTCAGTTTACAAACACATTGCATGTATAGTACAGTATATACAACATCAATTCTACAATCCACGTATTATAAACTACAAACAAGTTTATCTTGTTAATAAGATTTTATGCACTTTAGTTCTCCTCCAGATGATAGAAACCAATCTCATATTAGCCAAGACGGGCATTCATTTGTTGACAGCTGTTTCGGAAGTTTTGTCCAATGCCTGAAAAAAGGAGGAAAGTGGTTGACTGGTTAAGATGAGTTTGACAGTTTTGGGTATTGCACCATAGCGATTTCGCTATACTCCACGCCGACCTTCTACACTTGACCTGATCCCTCAGCTGCCGTACGTTTCACAGCTGAATGCAGTATACCTACCTAACACTTGTGACAGTGTATGCATGAGAAAGGTCATTGATTGACTGAAACGTCAAAAGAAACTATACACTACTACTTGATTTAGCCAATTAAAGGGATATTTTGCTTTCACTTCATTTGAGGGCCAGATTATTTTTCTTTATGAATACAAATGCATGTCACAATTTTCAAATTTACTGTATATTTTTAAAAGCCTATATATAATGTCCTTTACACTTCACAAATATTTGCTACTTAGTGTTGGTATATCACATAAAATCCCGATAACATACGTCAGTCTCTGCAAGGAGAAAGGTTTTCCCCTTAGACCCAACTATAGCTTCCAATACATCCAAAGCAGACCTCATACTTTTCACTGACAAAGGGCAATCATCCCAAAGCACCATGTCTGCAAATTGAGGTTCTGATCTGGCATAAATCCTAAGTCATATGGAAAGGCTCCTTAAAGGGCCACTTTAGGATTGCTACTTCCAATAGGTGGCACTAGAGTTCATCTCCTTCCTCCCCGAAGATACAATTTGAATAAAATACATGAAAATGTATGTGTGATATAGGAGAGGGAATAGTAATAGAGGAGGGAGACATATTATATTGTTTTATAAGAGAGAAAGTCAATCTTGTTCTAGACCCCAGGAGGAACAAATCTCTTTGCAATGTGAGTGACGTGTATGTTCCCACTTGTTTAATTATTCAAGTCTATAGATTTGTTCTACTCTCTGCCCACTGCAAAATTGGTGTAGTTTTATTTAATTTGAAAAAAAAAGGTTGGGAATAAGTCTTCTTCTTCTTCTTCTTCTTCTTCTTCTTCTTCATTATTATAGCACCATCTATTCCATGGTGCTTTACATGTGAAAGGGGTATACATAGTAGGGACAAGTACAATAATCATAAACAATACAAGGCACAGACTTGTACAGGAGGATAAAGGTCCCTGTCCACGAGGGCTCACAATCTACAAGGGATAGGTGAGGATACAGTAGGTTAGGGTAGAGCTGGTTGAGCGGCACTATATCAGACTGAGTGTTATGGCAGGTTATAGGCTTATGACACTGATGCTGATGCAAGCAAGTGTCTAAGAGCGTAAGTATACATTTCAGAAAAATTTTAGGGAACAAATAAAGCAGTCATACTGGTGGAGTGAGTGGTAATGAGAGTTTAAACATTTTTCTTATGTGTTTTAAGATCTCTTACTAGTATATTTTAATTTTAGAGCATTCCCTCATTTATTCCAGGTTCCAGTTGGTACTCCCGGCATGTCGAATGGAGTGGAGCTTTTCAGCTAATGTGCCGTCTAGTTAGAATTTTGTATCTGCCCTCCTACAAGCAAAGACATCTTTAGGACAATTCAGGGGCTAGTAATATTCTGTTTATCTCCACAGAAGTAAATTTCCTATTTAGGTCATCTTCCCAAGCTTTGTGGCCAAAGAGAGAGAGTCTGTCAGTAAATCAGTGAAACTCTTTTCCTTTGCAGTTTTAACTTAGGCAGCCATGTTTTGAACCAAGACAGATGTCAGTCAATGTTGAGATTTTTAGCAATAGGTTTAAAAAAGATATGAATTTATTATAATGTATTGGGTTTAAAATGGTAGTAATTATTATGTCTTTTATCTCCTCCTCATCAGGAGAAGGCCTGACTAACAGCATACCGTAGATATTGGTGTAATACTCTTTTGTAGAGCCAGAGGTAAGGTTTTATTTTGTAATGGTACATCTGACTGGAAAGAAACCTGATTTGTATTATAGTAGCGGAATATGTGGTAAAGACCATATTTTATTTGTGACCTGTGTAAATGGATTAGAGACTTTAAATTTTTAAAGTTTTGTAGTGTCTCAGAGTATAAGTTGCCTCAAATGGCAGGACATGTTTTCTTCTTCAATCATCACCCAGGTTTTGTGGACAGGGCATCTTATACAGTCTATTTTTCTTTGTAGATATACTGCTTGTTAAAATTAAAGTGTAGCAGGAAAATCTTACTCCTTTACTATGAAGTATTGTAAGAATATGTTGCACAATTCTACATTTGGAGGAGACCTTCTCACTGTAATTCTGTTAAAGAAAGACTTAGGGAAAGGGTTAGGTTCAGATTGAAGTAGGTAAGTGATTGTCAGTCGTATAATGCATTTTCACATATATTCAGGATATATATGGTATAGACCATGAAGAAATCAAGTTCCTTTTTTTAGTAATTAGCAGAAAGAAATTAATTTTGTAAAGATAATGGATAATAGGAATGGACTATTAAAAATCATTAGAAGATAGTGAACTTAAGCTGTAATTTTATATTCAAAGTCAAAACACTGTATTCCCTCTAACCTTCCATCTAGACTCAATTTTTGTAATAGCGGTTCAACTGATAGAGCAAAGGGGAGTGGTGGGTTGGGACATCTCTAGCGGGGGCCATTGGAAGTAAAAAGAGAGAGGAAGATATGAACAATCACAAAGACTTGAGTTAGAGGGTTACTAGACATAAAAAATACAGAATATATTAATTGGTCTTGAAAGCGAAAGGCTCCCATAGTTTCTTGCATATAAGTCTATTCAACATGATCAAAGGCCTTTTCTTGGGTTGACATTCTAAGCATGTTGAATTAGATGTATAACTATCTATATATTGTCTTTGCCTTCTCTGTTGGTAAGAAAACCTACTTGGTCATAATTAATAATCAATAAACACACACAAAGTACCAGCAGGTAGAATATTTTATAACTATATAAATAATAAAAGAAATGCAAGGGTGCATACAAGCATATACTGTAAAAAATTTATTATTATTATTATTATTATTATTAATAATAATAATAATAATAATAATAATATACTAATAATAATAATA
Organism: Anomaloglossus baeobatrachus; assembly: GCF_048569485.1. NCBI lineage: Eukaryota > Metazoa > Chordata > Amphibia > Anura > Aromobatidae > Anomaloglossus > Anomaloglossus baeobatrachus. Next base: position 159,655,924 of record NC_134353.1, on the reverse strand, counting down.
TTGCTACATTCTCACTGCTATTATTCACCTTATCACTCACGAAGATTACAAGCTACGGTGGAAAAGAACATTTGTGTATGTGCCGATATATTTGCAGTATGCATTGACACTTATTTAGGCTCACCATAAGCTATACTATGCAGGTCAGTGTGGGCCATGACATAATAGTGTTGATGAATGTCACTTCTTATAGACATGTAATACAAGTTCAAAAGCTGTCACAAGCTTTTTTTATGACACAGCTTTCAACAAGAAGCTCTTATTCTAGAACTTCAAAGTGCATAAGCTACAGTAGAAGAAACAATTTTTTGATTCAAAGAATGCAATGATCAAAACCACTGACCACTGATCAATGATCGTAATGTGACACAAGTGTGATTAATGTCACATGGGCTTATGCTTAAGAAAGTTTAGAAAAGTAACTAAATTGCCTATTTTAAAATAATATATTGTATTTCATATCATGAAAGGAAAAAGAAAACTAGTAAGTTAGTTTAAACTGAGAATTGACTTATGGACGTTATTGTAAATTATAACTGTGTGTTCTGGGAAGGAATTTGGATTCCATAACAACAAATTATCGAAACAAGAATCCTTGAATATCTGGGATATCCGAGATAGAGAAATAAGGTGCTTGAACCTATTTTCTAGAGAACATTCTCTCTAAATTTTAACATTTGTATTACCTTGTTTAAACTATTGTTTTAATAAGTTTTATTAAAAATCATAAGCTAAAGTACTTATGCTTTGAAATGATATAGGCAGACACACATCTTTTACATTTCTGTAAGATCACTATAATATAACATTTTTGAAAATGCTTTTTTTGCCAAGCCAATGTTGTTTAGCACTTATTACAGTGCTCCATTTTCCAGGGGTACTAACACACATTTAATTTATAATAAAAATTTCAGACAAAAAAGCATTTATTATATGGACATGTTGGAAAAATTATTAAGAATAAAGATTCTACAGAATGTCCATAGGCCAAGATGCCGATTTGAACAAATTGACAAGATTCACATCAAACTGAAAAACTATACTAATTACTATAACAATAATTAGTAGATAGAAAAGAATGAATCAATTTATTAAAATTAAAATTGTGTCAAATGCTTGTAAGTTTGCTGTGCCTGGCGAATTCGAATAATTTGTAATTTGATTCATGCATAATGCTAAAAAGTCCATAGCCATTTTACACAAAGCAGAAAAATGTATCAACCCAAGAAGACTCACCTGATCTCAGGTATGGCCAAGATTGCTTCCATATAATGGTTAGAAGCTATCACATAACATGATATTGGGACGAACATTACTGCCAGTGGGGGTGGCAATCATCACCAATATGAAAGCAAGGTCAGGGAATGCAGCAGCTATTTTTGACTAAAATTATATAGTAAGAAAACATCACAGCTCATAGCTTACCAATAAAGGGAGAGAAAGCCACAAAACCCTGATAAAACATCACTTATACTATGCAACAGCATCGTATTGAAGAACCGTTACCATCTGTTTAGCTATAGTGAGAAAGGTTGAGGTCACTTTGGTAATACAAAGAATATGTTTTCATTAAAGAACCTGAATTAAGGTGGATATAGTCCTAGGAGTGTGATACATGTTTATCAGGGCAATCGGGATACTTATGATTTGCCCCACATCAATGTACAGTAAATCAAATTTTGAGGAGAAATCGTTAGAAGCTGGAAATTTCAAATTTAAAAAAAAATTCTTATCTCTATTAGCACCCTTACCTTAGTTTCAATGAAATCATGCATATATCTATTTTTTTTAACAGACACTGGAAAAAAGTTCCCTTTTTATACAGTGTGTCCACCCATATTCTGTCCACCGCCATTAACTTGAGAACGGCGGCAGCTATAGGAATAGAAGTGGTGTCTTGGTATAGTAAAGCAGCCATGCACCACGCAATGAAACCACCTATAGCGCCACCTGGTGGAAAACAACGGAGTTGCATTTTTATCTCGAAAACGGAACGACAGAGAGAAAAAAGTTCATTAAAAAATTGTAGGGCATCATCAATTCAATACAAATCAACACCGTCAGCTGCAATGCACATCTGGACTCTGGACAGTATACTGTATCTTGCTGAACGTTTTGCAATATGGTAGGTGACACGTTTGCACAAGCATCTCTGATACATCCTCATAGGTCCTGCAATATTGGTGGAGGGGTCGCATACACCTGCTGTTTGATGTGACCTCAAAGAAAGAAGTCCAATGGGGTCAGGTCAGGTGAGTGTGGAGGCCACTCCATGTAACCACCATACCCGATGACTTGTAGGAAGGTCTCCATGAGGTATCGCTTCACGTCCGCAGCCTTGTGAGTTTTACACGTTCTAATCATAGCATTTCTGTATGCAAGATGTCGATTCGTATTGAATTGTTGATGCCCTACTACTTTGTAATTCACTTTTTTTTTCTCTATCTCATTCCGTTTTCGAGATAAAAATGCTAACTCCGTTGTTTTCCACCAGGTAGCACTATAGGTGGTTTCATTGCATAGCACATGGCTACTTTACTATACCTAGACACCACTTCTATGCCTATAGCTGTCACCATTCTCATGTTAATGGCAGTGGACAGGATATGGGTGGACACACTGTATAGACTGCAGAATTATACAAATAGTTTGCATTCTTACTCTTCATGCTACATCAAAGCATATATCTATCTAAATGTATCTAATTTTTGTGGACAGGGGGAAACGATTCCTTTTTTGTGGACTATGTGAAGTTTATAGGCAGTTGACAGTGTGAGCCGAATCTAGTCAGCGTTAGTCCTAGTTCAGTATTTTGGAATGGATGAAATATTTTTTTATATGTCGCTATGCTTTGTATAGCATGCCAGTCCACCATATTCCCTAATGTCACTGGATACTTTACACTTTCGACATAACGTAATATAAGTCACTATTTTGAAAAATTGATGCCTCACTGTACTACCAATATCTTGCAACTGATACCATCTATTTCCAGCCTTGAAAGCCATGAAATATTCTGTAAATCAATTCTAATGAATTATCATTGGAATTTGCTTTTTTGGACCATGCAAACATAGTTTATTTTCTGGACTTGCAGTAAATTGGAGATGTTAAAACAAAAAAGATATTATACTGCAATTGTAGAAAACTGGTGTGTGGTAATACCACTGTAAGAGCAAAAAGTAATCATTCACAGCATACCATCAGGTACATACCTTATGGGGAGTTTAATTGCCTGTCTAGAAATAGTTAATGCAAAGAGTATTATGAGGATGATGTAAAAATAACTACAGACAGATTATTGCACCGAGGATATAAAAGAGTTGATGTTAAAACAATTCAGATAAATGCAAATGCAATTTCATATGACATGGAATCATGTAAAAGAGTAAATAAAGGTACAAATGATAGACAGACCAAAATATATTTCAGTACACCCTAAATTCGCCAATATAATAGTATTACAGTCATATGAAAAAGTTTGGTCACCCCTATTAATGTTAACCTTTTTTCTTTATAACAATTTGGGTTTTTGCAACAGCTATTTCAGTTTCATATACTTAACCCCTTCACCCCCGGCCACTAAAACACCCTAATGACCGGGCCATTTTTTGCAATTCTGACCAGTGTCACTTTGACAGGTTATAACTCTGGAACGCTTCAACGGATCCTGGCGATTCTGAGACTGTTTTTTCGTGACATATTGTACTTCATGTCAGTGGTAAATTTAGGCCGATATTTTTTGCGTTTATTTGTAAAAATTTAGGAAATTTGGCGAAAATTTTGAAAATTTCGCAATTTTCAAACTTTGAAAATTTATGCCCATAAATCTGAGAGATATGTCACACAAAATAGTTACTAAATAACATTTCCCACTTGTGTACTTTACATCAGCGCAATTTTCGAAACAAATTTTTTTTCCGTTAGGAAGTTAGAAGGGGTCAAAGGTCATCAGCAAATTCTCATTTTTCCAACAAAATTTACAAAATAATTTTTTTTAGGGACCACATTACATTTGAGGTGACTTTGAGAGGCCTAGATTACAGAAAATACCCAAAAGTGACCCCATTCTAAAACCTACACCCCTCACACTGCTCAAAACCACATCCAATAAGTTTATTAACCCTTTAGGTGCTTCACAGGAACCAAAGCAATGTGGAAGGAAAAAATGAAAATTTTACTTTTTAACACAAAAATGTTACTTTAGCCATAACATTTTCATTTTCACAAGAGAGAAAAGAGAAAGTGCACCCTACAATTTATTGTGCATGTTCTCCTGAGTACGCTGATACCCCATATGTGGTAAAAATCAATTGTTTGGGCGCACGGCAGAGCTCGGAAGGGAAGGAGCGCCATTTGAATTTTTGAACGCAAAATTACCTGCACTCATTAGCGGATGCCATGTCGGGTTTGAAGACCCCCTGAGGTGCCTAACCAATGGAGCTCCCCCACAAGTGACCCCATTTTGGAAACTAGAGCCCTCAAATAATTTTTCTGGATGTTTGGTGAGCACTTTGAACCCCTGGGGGCTTCACAGAAGTTTATAGCGTTGAGCCGTGAAAAGAAAAAACATTTTTTTTACAACAAAACTGTTGCTTCAACTAGGTAGCTTTTTTTTCACAAGGGTAACAGGAAAAAATGCACCATAAAATGTATTGTGTATTTTCTCCTGAGTACGCAGATACCTCATATGTGGTGGAAATCAAATGTTTGGACACACAGCAGTGCTCGGAAGGCAAGGAGCGCCATTTGAATTTTTGAGTGCAAAATTAGCTGCACCTGTTAGTGGACGCCATGTCTGGTTTGAAGACCCCCTGAGGTGCCTAAACAATGGAGCTCCCCCACAAGTGACCTCATTTTGGAAACTAGAGCCCTCAAATAATTGTTCTAGATGTTTGGTGAGCACTTTGAACACCTGGGGGCTTCACAGAAGTTTATAGCGTTGAGCCGTGAAAAGAAAACATTTTTTTTTTACAACAAAACGGTTGCTTCAACTAGGTAGCTTTTTTTTCACAAGGGTAACAGGAAAAAATGCACCATAAAATGTATTGTGCATTTTCTCCTGAATACGCAGATACCTCATATGTGGTGGAAATCAAATCTTTGGACACACGGCAGTGCTCGGAAGGCAAGGAGCGCCATTTGAATTTTTGAGTGCAAAATTAGCTGCACTCATTAGCGGACGCCATGTGGGGTATGAAGACCCCCTGAGGTGCCTAAACAATGGAGCTCCCCCACAAGTCACCCCATTTTGGAAACTAGAGCCCTCAAATAATTTTTCTAGATGTTTGGTGAGCACTTTGAACACCTGGGGGCTTCACAGAAGTTTATAGCGTTGAGCCGTGAAAAGAAAAAAAAAATTTTTTAACACAAAACGGTTGCTTCAACTAGGTAGCTTTTTTTTCACAAGGCTATCAGGAAAAAATGCACCATAAAATGTATTGTGCATTTTCTCCTGAGTACGCAGATACCTCATATGTGGTGGAAAGTAATTGTTTGGGCGCATGGCGGGGCTCAGAAGAGAAGGAGCGCCATTTGACAGCAAAATTGGTTGGAATCATTAGCGGACGCCATGTCACGTTTGGAGACCCCCTATGGTGCCTAAACAGTGGAGCTCCCCCACAAGTGACACCATTTTGGAAACTAGAGCCCTCAAATAATTTTTCTAGATGTTTGGTGAGCACTTTGAACACCTGGGGGCTGCACAGAAGTTTATAGCGTTGAGCCGTGAAAAGAAAAAAAATTTTTTTTACCACAAAACGGTTGCTTCAACTAGGTAGCTTTTTTTTTCACAAGGCTATCAGGAAAAAATGCACCATAAAATGTATTGTGCATTTTCTCCTGAGTACGCAGATACCTCATATGTGGTGGAAAGTAATTGTTTGGGCGCATGGCGGGGCTCAGAAGAGAAGGAGCGCCATTTGACAGCAAAATTGGTTGGAATCATTAGCGGACGCCATGTCACGTTTGGAGACCCCCTATGGTGCCTAAACAGTGGAGCTACCCCACAAATGACACCATTTTGGAAACTAGAGCCCTCAAATAATTTTTCTAGATGTTTGGTGAGCACTTTGAACACCTGGGGGCTTCACAGAAGTTTATAGCGTTGAGCCGTGAAAAGAAAAAACATTTTTTATACAACAAAACGGTTGCTTCAACTAGGTAGCTTTTTTTTTCACAAGGCTATCAGGAAAAAATGCACCATAAAATGTATTGTGCATTTTCTCCTGAATACGCAGATACCTCATATGTGGTGGAAATCAAATCTTTGGACACACGGCAGTGCTCGGAAGGCAAGGAGCGCCATTTGAATTTTTGAGTGCAAAATTAGCTGCACTCATTAGCGGACGCCATGTGGGGTATGAAGACCCCCTGAGGTGCCTAAACAATGGAGCTCACCCACAAGTCACCCCATTTTGGAAACTAGAGCCCTCAAATAATTTTTCTAGATGTTTGGTGAGCACTTTGAACACCTGGCGGCTTCACAGAAGTTTATAGCGTTGAGCCGTGAAAAGAAAAAAAAAATTTTTTACCACAAAACGGTTGCTTCAACTAGGTAGCTTTTTTTTTCACAAGGCTATCAGGAAAAAATGCACCATAAAATGTATTGTGCATTTTCTCCTGAGTACGCAGATACCTCATATGTGGTGGAAAGTAATTGTTTGGGCGAATGGCGGGGCTCAGAAGAGAAGGAGCGCCATTTGACAGCAAAATTGGTTGGAATCATTAGCGGACGCCATGTCACGTTTGGAGACCCCCTATGGTGCCTAAACAGTGGAGCTCCCCCACAAGTGACACCATTTTGGAAACTAGAGCCCTCAAATAATTTTTCTAGATGTTTGGTGAGCACTTTGAACACCTGGGGGCTTCACAGAAGTTTATAGCGTTGAGCCGTGAAAAGAAAAAAAAAAATTTTTAACACAAAACGGTTGCTTCAACTAGGTAGCTTTTTTTTTCACAAGGCTATCAGGAAAAAATGCACCATAAAATGTATTGTGCATTTTCTCCTGAGTACGCAGATACCTCATATGTGGTGGAAAGTAATTGTTTGGGCGCATGGCGGGGCTCAGAAGAGAAGGAGCGCCATTTGACAGCAAAATTGGTTGGAATCATTAGCGGACGCCTTGTCACGTTTGGAGACCCCCTATGGTGCCTAAACAGTGGAGCTCCCCCACAAGTGACACCATTTTGGAAACTAGAGACCTCAAATAATTTTTCTAGATGTTTGGTGAGCACTTTGACCCCCTGGGGGCTTCACAGAAGTTTATAGCGTTGAGCCGTGAAAAGAAAAGAAAAATTTTTTACCACAAAACGGTTGCTTCAACTAGGTAGCTTTTTTTTTCACAAGGCTATCAGGAAAAAGTGCACCATAAAATGTATTGTGCATTTTCTCCTGAGTACGCAGATACCTCATATGTGGTGGAAAGTAATTGTTTGGGCGCATGGCGGGGCTCAGAAGAGAAGGAGCGCCATTTGACAGCAAAATTGGTTGGAATCATTAGCGGACGCCATGTCACGTTTGGAGACCCCCTATGGTGCCTAAACAGTGGAGCTCCCCCACAAGTGACACCATTTTGGAAACTAGAGCCCTCAGATAATTTTTCTAGATGTTTGGTGAGCACTTTGAACACCTGGGGGCTTCACAGATGTTTATAGCGTTGAGCCGTGAAAAGAAAATTATTTTTTTTTACCACAAAACGGTTGCTTCAACTAGGTAGCTTTTTTTTCACAAGGCTATCTGGAAAAAATGCACCATAAAATGTATTGTGCATTTTCTCCTGAGTACGCAGATACCTCAAATGTGGTGGAAAGTAATTGTTTGGGCGCATGGCGGGGCTCAGAAGAGAAGGAGCGCCATTTGACAGCAAAATTGGTTGGAATCATTAGCGGACGCCATGTCACGTTTGGAGACCCCCTATGGTGCCTAAACAGTGGAGCTCCCCCATAAGTGACACCATTTTGGAAACTAGAGCCCTCAAATAAATTTTCTAGATGTTTGCTGAGCACTTTGAACACCTGGGGGCTTCACAGAAGTTTATAGCGTTGAGCCGTGAAAAGAAATTTTTTTTTTTTACCACAAAACGGTTGCTTCAACTAGGTAGCTTTTTTTCACAAGGGTAACAGGAAAAAATGCACCATAAAACGTATTGTGCAATTTCTCCTGAGTACGCAGATACCTCATATGTGGTGGAAAGTAATTGTTTGAGCGCATGGCGGGGCTCAGAAGAGAAGGAGCGCCATTTGACTTTTCAAACGCACAGACGCAGTGCACTGATTGGCCGCTGCAGGACGCACGGTCGGATGCGATAAAAAAAAGCGTCGGGGATACGTAAAAAAAAAGTCACGCCAAAAATTGTCCATGGATGCAGATAAGCTATGTGCATCCCTGATCAGCGTTGGCGGGATGCACGGACGGATGCGATACAAAAAGCGTCGTGAATACGGAAAAAAGTCACGCCAAAAATTGACCATGGATGCCGATCCGTTATGTGCATCCCTGATCAGCGCTTGGCGGGACGCACGGACGGATGCGATACAAAAAGCGTCGGGAATACGGAAAAAAGTCACGCCAAAAATTGACCATGGATGCCGATCCGTTATGTGCATCCCTGATCAGCGCTTGGCGGGATGCACGGACAGATGCGATACAAAAAGCGTCGGGGATACGGAAAAAAGTCACGCCAAAAATTGACCATGGATGCCGATCCGTTATGTGCATCCCTGATCAGCGCTTGGCGGGACGCACGGACGGATGCGATACAAAAAGCGTCGGGGATACGGAAAAAAGTCACGCCAAAAATTGACCATGGATGCCGATCCGTTATCTGCATCCCTGATCAGCGCTTGGCGGGACGCACGGATGGATGCGATACAAAAAGCGTCGGGGATACGGAAAAAAAAGTCACGCCAAAAATTGAGCAGGGATGCCGATCCGTTATCTGCATCCCTGATCAGCGCTTGGCAGGACGCACGGACGGATGAGGTGTAAAAATGGACAGGGGATACAGAAAAAAAAAAAGTTATACTCACAGTACCCAGAGGACTAGCAGGAGGATCACTGACCAGAAGAGCTGCAGAGGAACAGATGGCAGAGAGATGGACAGCTTTACAGGAGCAGCAGGCAGATCAGCAGAATGCCCAGGAAGGACCCAGCGATGGACGCAGATGTGATCAGGCCGGTGAAGACAGGTAAGAGGACGTCGGGGGAGAGCAGAGGGGAGAGGGGGGGTTGAGAGCAGAGGGGGAGGGGGGAGAGCAGAGGGGGAGACCGGAGAGGGAGCTGCAGAAGCAGAATAGAGATAATGGGGGAGGCAGTCAGATCGCGGGGGGAGCAGATCGGGATGTCGGGGGGGGGGGTTGGGGGGAACAGATCGGGATGTCGGGGGGGGGTTGGGGGGAGCAGATCGCGGGGGGGCACGGCAGGGGCTATCACAGCAGCGCGCAGGGGCACCACGGGAGCGCGCACGGGCTGCAAAGTGAGCCCAGTACTCACGTGCAGCAGCAGCAGCGGTGACCTCAGCGACGGCGGCGGTGGCAGCAGCAGCGGTGGCGTGGTACCACAAGTACCAGCCACTGCACGCTGCAGCCATGTTGGGGGAGGGCTCGAAGGCCAGCACAGGCCTGGGGAGGGCGGCCACCGGCAGATCAGACCGCCCCACTGCACACTGATTGGAGCGATTGCGCGTCATAGCACGATCGCTCCAATCAGTGCTGCAGGGGCTGGGGGCGGCATGTTTGAGGTCCACCTATGATATGCTGCAGCACTAATTCGGGCATTATTTTTGCCGAAATTAGTGCGATCGATGTGGTTGGCGGTTCAGATTTGAACAGCCAATCACATCGATCGTCGATAGGGGGTGGCGATGTTACCCCCCCTGGGGTCAAGCAAAGGTCCCCTGCTGTAAGAAACAGCAGGGGACATCATTTGAAAGCCGTTGCTATGGCCACGGCAATCAAATGAAGTTTAGGCAGTAAAATTACGTCCCTGGTCGTTAAGTCACGTTAAAATAGGACGTAATTTTACTGCCCGCGGTCGTGAAGGGGTTAATAACTGATGGACTCAGTATTGTTTCTGGACTGAAATGAGGTTTATTGTACTAACAGAAAATGTGCAATCTGCAATTTTAACAAAATTTGACCGGTCTAAAAGTATGGGCACCTCAACATAAAAGTGACATTAATATTTTGTAGATCTTCTAGTCGCTTCCTGTAGCTTTTAATGAGTTCCTGGATCCTGGATGAAGGTATATTTGACCATTCCTGTTTACAAAACAATTCCAGTTCAGATAAGTCTGATAGTAGCCGAGCATTGACTGCACGCTTCAAATCATCCCACAGATGTTCAATGATATTCAGGTCTGGGGACTGGGATAGCCATTCCACAACATTGTAATTGTTCCCCTGCATGAATGCCTGAGTAGATTTGGAGCAGTGTTTTGGATCATTGTCTTGCTGAAATATCCATCCCCTGCGTAACTTCAACTTCGTCACTGATTCTTGCACATTATTGTCAAGAATCTGCTGATACTGAGTTGAATCCATGCGACCCTCAACTTTAACAAGATTCCCGGTGCCGGCATTGGCCACACAACACCAAAGCATGATGGAACCTCCACCAAATTTTACTGTGGGTAGCAAGTGCTTTTCTTGGAATGCCGTGTTTTTTTGCCTCCATGAATAATGCCTTTTTGTATGACCAAACAACTCAATCTTTGTTTCATCAGTCCTCAGGACTTTCTTCCAAAATGTAACTGGCTTGTCCAAATGTGCTTTTGCATACCTCAGGCGACTCTGTTTGTGGCGTGTTTGCAGAAACTGCTTCTTTCGCATCACTCTCCCATACAGCTTCTCCTTGTGCAACGTGCGCTGTATTGTTGACCGATGCACATTGACACCATCTGCCTCAAGATGAAGCTGCAGGTCTTTGGAGGTTGTCTGTGGATTGTCCTTGACTGTTCTCACCATTTTTCTTCTCTGTCTTTCTGATATTTTTCTTGGCCTGCCAGTTCTGGGCTTAACAATAACTGTACCTGTGTTCTTCCATTTCCTTACTATGTTCCTCACATTGGAAACTGACAGTTTAAATCTCTGAGACAACTTTTTGTATCCTTCCCCTGAACAACTATGTTGAATAATCTTTGTTTTCAGATCATTTGAGAGTTGTTTTGAGGAGCCCATGATGCCACTCTTCATAGGAGATTCAAATAGCAGAACAACTTGCAAGTGGCCACCTTAAATACCTTTTCTCATGATTGAATACACCTGCCTATGAAGTTCAAAGCTCAATGAGGTTACAAAACCAATTTAGTGCTTTAGTAAGTCAGTAAAAAGTAGTTAGGAGTGTTCAAATCATGAAATTGATAAGGGTGCCCATACTTTTGCACCGGTCAAATTTTGTTTAAATGCAGATTGCACATTTTCTGTTAGTACAATAATCATCATTTCAATCCAGAAATATTACTCAGTCCATCAGTTATTAGATATATGAAACTGAAATAGCTGTTGCAAAAACCCAAATTGTTATAAAGAAAAAAGGTTAACATTAATAGGGGTGCCCAAACTTTTTCATATGACTGTAAAAATATCATTGAGAGGCATATTCCTATTTCTGTACCAAGATCCAACATTAAATCCGATATTAAGTGAAGGCATTAATTGTGTTGCATGCAGAGGGAGGTTGTTATGTAACATGCTTATGCCCAGTTTGTATAAAGTACCAAAGAAAGAAGACACATGGCTAACCTGCAATGGTTTTTTGTTTGTGCCCAAAATAAGTGCAATGTCTGCAAGTTCGCGAATCAAAAACAAAATATAAGTGAAATGATCAAAATAAATACTTTTGTAAACTGCAATACAACGCATGTAATTTATTTCATCGCATGTATTATTTGTAAAATTAAACATATAGGTTGTTTAGTCTGAAAATTAAAAAGGAGAATAGCAGAACATATTACAAATATTGGGAATAAGAATGCATGCTATTCTGGTGCAACAAAACATTTTGTAGAGATGCATGGAGGGGAATTGTTTTTTTAATTCTATGGTATAGAAAGGGTTAAGAATCACATACATGGGGGAGATTGGAGGGAAAAAAGATTTACTTACGCCCCCTTCACACATCAGTGATTTTGGTACGCATGTTACTGTTTTTACACGTACCAGAATGACAGATATATCAATTTTCACTGATGTGTTTCCGTGTGGAGAACTCACGTGTCCGTGTGCTTCGCACGGAGACAAGTCCGTTTTATTCTGGCATCACTGATGTCCCGCAGACCACACTATGCTATGATCTGTGAAACACGTACCAGAAAAACACCTGCAATTAAAATAAAAAGCTTTCTACACTCATCTGTCTCCAGCGATGCTGTTTTGAGCCGCTGCTGTCTCTGCTTCCAGGCCGGCTAATTATGCTCATACATATGCACTACACAGCCGACCCAGAAGCTGCAGCAGAGGGGAGACAGCGGCACCTGGACACAGCATTTCAGGAGATCTTAGCACCACAGAGAGCAGCAGCGTGGACAGGGGAGTATAAGTGCCTGATCTCCGTGTATTATCATGGATAGCACACAGAGGTCACACGTGTGCCAAAATCACAGGACATGAAGGGACATACACACCTTTATCACGTCAGTGAAAATCGTGTGTGTTTTTCACTGACGTGTGAAAGAGGCCTAAGAGAGACCATTTTGTATGTAAAATTTGACACTAAGTACCTGAAATGGATGAATTATAAAAATGATACCATGTATATTTATTAAGTTTTTCACAAATGTGTATTTTGCTATGAAATTTTTGTATATAATTAATTCAATGATAATTAATTATTTCCATTTTGTATATGTTCTATGATTGGCTGAATTTTGTTTTTAAACTTTGTACCATGATGCAATGCTTTATTCAGTGATCAAGGGCACATAGTCGCAGAAACGCATCTGATTTGTACATCTCTGCTATCATGAAGTTTTATTATATCATGTACAAATAAAATATGCCGATTTTATTCATTGGATTTGCCTGATCTTCTTGCATACAGTAATATAGCAACCAGAACTGAACGCAACATTTGCACCTATAAGACCATCTTCTTCATTTATCATAGCAGTTATAGACTTTGCTGTATAAAATATTATGTAGTACAATAAGTATTGTACATCTTTTTTTGAAAGCTACGTCAATGACAATTATAAAAAGACCAAACTTTTTGTAAGTAATATTCTGCAATATACATGTACATGGTTTGTGTGTACAATGAACGATTTATTTGGCCGTCTGTGCAATATTTTCTTCTCTTTAATATCACTTTTGAAGCTTGAGATAAAAGCAACTAGAACAGATGAAAGAGTTAATATTCATGACTATCAACTCCTATTCTGACAAGCTATTCTGGATGCTCCAAATGCCACAAGTTATTCTCATATAGACTTTGTAGTAAAATACCTCCCAATGCAATCAAGCTGAAGCCGTTCTTGTAAGTCAAAGGTATTATTTAATAAATCCACAAAATTATTCTAAAAATGTCAGTGTCTCCGTTCTTTAATGCATTATTGCGGGTTCTATTTTTATCAGCAGTGCCTGGAACATGCAATTGTAATATAACGTTAAAGCATTTTTGATGTATGGTTATTACACCCAACCTTCCAACCTATTTTGTTTTATAGCTTAATTAAAACACTCCTGAAATGGAATGAATTTCAGTTTTAATGCATCAGGACAATGTAAATATTGTAATAACCTTGCATGTTCATTTGACATTTCAGTTGTATGAGCTGGTAACATGTACTGTATATTAGTTATTCCAAATAACTGATCATTTAGTAAAAAATGCAGACCTACAACTATCATTGTTGTAGTGGTGCATGGTGTTAAAAAATATACAATGGATCTCATGTGTAAGTGTGATATTCTAGTGTCAGTGATATTATATACAGTCATGCTCATAAGTGTTGGCACCTTTGAAATTGTTCCAGAAAATTTCACTGAAAATATTGCAATTACACTTGTTTTGTTATACACATATTTATTTCCTTTGCGTGTATTGGAACAAAACAAAAAAAACTGAAAAAAAAAAAGAAAATTGGACATAATCGGCCAGACAAAATCATTGGCACCCTCAGTTTAATATTTGGTTGCATACATTTTGGAAAAAATAACTGCAAACAATCGCTTCCTGTAAGCATCAACAATCTTCTTGCGCCTCTCAACTGGAATTTTGAATATCTTTTCTTTTCCAAAGTGCTCCAGGTTTCTCATATTGGAAAGGTGCCTTGTCCCCACAACAGTTTTAAGATCGCTCCATGGGTGTTCAAAGGGATTTAGACCTGGACTTATTGCTGGCCACTTAAGAATTCTCCAGAGCTTTGTTTCCATCCATTTCTGGGGGCTTCTTGAAGTTTGTTTTTGTTAATTGTCTTTCTGAAAGACCCATGAGCTAGGACACAAACCCAGCTTTCTGACACTGGGCACTACATTGCGACCCAAAATCCTTTGTTAATTTTCAGATTTCATGATGACTTGCATACAGACAAGGTATCCAGTACCACAGAAAGCAAAAAATCCCCAAAACATCAATGAACCTTAATTGTATTTGACTGTAGGTACTGTATTCTTTTCTTTATAGGCCTCATTCTGTTTTCAGTAAACAGTAGAATGGTGTACTTTACAAAAAAACTCTAAATTGGTTTTCCCACAAGATGCTTTCCCAGTAGGATTTTGGCTTACTCAAGTACATTTTGTCAAACTGTCGTCTATCTATTTAATGTCTCTAAGTCAGCAGTGGGGTCCTCCTGGATCTCCTGACATATTGTTTCAGTTAATTCAAATGTCGATGGATAGTTTGTGCTGACACTGATGCACCCTGAGCCTGCCAGACAGCTTACATTTCTTTGAAACCTGGGGCTGATTTTTCACCACCCGAACTATACTGAAATGCAAAGTTTCATCAATCTTTCTCTGCTGTTCCACATCCAAGGAGATAAGTTACAGTGCCATGGTTTGTAAACTTCTTGATTATGTTGCACACTAAGGACAAAGTAATATTAAGATCTCTGGAAAGGGAGTTATAACCTTGAGATTGTTGATATTTAAAAAAAAAATGGTAATCAAGACATCTTTTACTCTAAAGGGTGCTTTACACGCTGCGACATCACCAGCGATAGCTAGCGATGTCATGCGCGATAGCACCTGCCCCAATCGTTTGTGCGACATTTGGTGATCGCAGCCGTAGCGAACATTATTGCTAAGGCAGCGTCACACACACATACTTTTTCAGCGACGTCGCTGTGACCGCCAAACAATCCCTCCTTCAAAGGGGAGGTGCGTTCGGTGTCATGGCGACGTCACTGCGGCGTCACTAAGCGGCCGCCCAGTAGCAGAGGAGGGGAGGAGGTGAGCGTCCGGAGATGCTGCCCACCTCCTTCCTTCCTCATTGCCAGTGGACAGCACGTAAGGAGATGTTCGTTGTTCCTGCGGTGTCACACGTAGCGATGTGTGGTGCCGCAGGAACGACAAACAACCTCGCTACTGACCAGACAACGATTTTTGGTGAATGAACGACGTGTTACAGACCAACGATTTTTGACGCCTTTGCGATCGTTGATCATCACATCTTGGTGTCACAGGCTGCGATGTCGCTAAGAGCACCGGATGTGCGTCACTAATGACGTGACCCCGATGATATATCGTTAGCGATGTCGCAGCGTGTAAAGCACCCTTAAGATTTTCATACTTATCTCAAAAACAATTTCCAAAATCTTGACAAGACTTAATTTCATAGAATTTTTTTTACATTTTTTGTACAAAATCTTCAGTTTTACTTAAATTAGTTTATGTTAAAATAAATACACCCATGTTATAAATTACATCTAGCATTTCTTTATGACCTCCATGATTTTTAAGGATAGCACCAGGATTCTAGATGGAGAATGATGCTCACTTTTTCTCTTCAGAATTTCACCTAGAAGTTTGAATAGTTTCAGATCAGGAGACATACTTGACCACTGAGTCACTTTCACAATATTCTTTTTCAGAAATGCAACAGTGGCCTTAGATTTATGTTTTGGATCATTGACATGTTAGAAAAAATCATGTCTGTCAAGAGCATGGAGTGATCTTCTCTTTCAATATACAGCAGCATATCTGTGAATTGATGATACCAGCAATGAAATGTAGTTCCCTGACACTAGCAGCACTCATGCAGCCCCACATAGCAACCCTACTACCATCTTGTTTTACTATAGGGATCATTCATTTTTCTTTGCATCAATCACCATTACAATGCCATACAATTTTAAAACCATAAGTTCTAAAAATATGTATATTGGTGTCATTACTCCACAGTAAAGTGTCCCAGTAGCCTTGATAATTTTTAGCCAGTGTACCCTGTACTATGCCATGGGAATCACTTAACCTGGTTTAGCTTTCTACTTGTTTAGCTAACTACAATAAACTTGAATGTCTATTTTCTTCAATCTTTTCATCAGAAGACATTCAAGTGTAGATCTTAACTTCCATAATCTGCTAAGGCGTGTTTCTGAGATGGTTGGAGTTCCAACTTTGGTAAATTTTTGTATCACTTTTGCTATAGTATTCTGACTGACAAGTGAATCTTTGCTGTCTTTACTTCTTTTGCATAGAGAAATGATTTTCTTTCAAATTTTGTGATATTTCTCTTCCATGTGGTGCCATTGCTGACAACAGGAAATTGAAAGAGTATACCTTTATTAAGTAGCATCCTTTTGTATAGTATATTAGAGAGTTTAGGTACTGTGCTGATTGGATACACCTTGTCGCGGTGGGATGGTTTTATACTTTTTTAATCAAAAATAGTGCTTACTAAGTACTCTATGTTTATTTATATGCATTATGCTTTAATTAGTTACAACAGGGTTTATATTATTTTCAGGGGGGGTTTTATGTCTTATGGCCAATGTGAACATGAGCTGACAAGCTGCATGCACACCAACTCATACTCTGGCTCACTTTTTTGTTTTCTAAATTAGAATTTTGTAGTATAAACTCTAGCTTTGCTCTTAAGACTTTCATTTGTTAGAAAAGTTACATTTTTGAGTGTGTAAAATAACAAATCATGTTTTCAATAAATGTCCAACATTTGTTGGAGAAATTTCTAGCATGGTATCCCATAGAAATTGTAAATTCTGAAAAGAAACTAAAGGTTTCCAAGGTTTCCTGTCAAATATGTTGAAGTGTAGTCATTTATACGGAGTACAGTGTATCTATCTATCTATTTATCTGTCTATCTATAGAGCTATGTATCTATCCATATGTATACCACATACCCACATCATGCTGTTTATGCATAAGATGATCATAATAGTATAACAGGAAGAAAGTAAGTCTATGGACCTGAAATTTGACTTTACACTGCATGCAGACTTATTAGGCAAATGAGTATTTTGATTACATGATAATTTTTATACATGTTGTCCTACTCCAAGCTGTATAGGCTTGAGAGCCAACTACCAATTAAGTAAATCAGGTGATGTGCATCTCTGTAATGAGGAGGGGTGTGGTGTAATGACATCAACACCTTATATAAGAGGTGCATACTTGTTAGGCAACTTCCTTTCCTTTGGCAAAATGGGTCAGAAGAGAGATTTGATGGGCTCTGAATACTCCAAGATTGTGAGATGTCTTGCAGAGGGATGCAGCAGTCTTGAAATTGCCAAACCTTTGAAGCATGATCACTGAACAATCAAGCGTTTAGTGGCAAATAGCTAACAGAGTCGCAAGAAGCGTGTTGGGCCAAAAAAGCTCAAAATAACTGCCCATGAATTGAGGAAAATCAAGTGTGAAGCTGCCAAGATGCCATTTGCCACTAGTTTGGCCATATTTTAGAGCTGCAACATTACTGGAGTATCAAAAAGCACAAGGTGTGCCATACTCAGGGACATGGCCAAGGTAAGGAAGGCTGAAAAATGACTACCTTTGAACAAGAAACATAAGATCAAACAACAAGACTGGGCCAAGAAATATCTTAAGAATGATTTTTCAAAGGTTTTATGGACTGATGATATGAGAGTGACTCTTGAAGGGCCAGATGGATGGTCCAGAGGCTGATCAGTAAACGGCAGAGAGCTCCACTCCGACTCAGAAGGCAGCAAGGTGGAAGTGGGGTATTGGTATGGGCTGGTATCATCAAAGATGAACTTGTGGGATCTTTTCGGGTTGAGGATGGAGTGAAGCTCAACTCCCAGACCTACTGCCAGTTTCTGGAAGACAACTTCTTCAAGCAGTGGTACAGGAAGAAGTCGGTATCGTTAAAAAAAACCTCAAGACTTAATGCAAGACAATGCTCCATCACATGCATCCAACTACTCCACAGTGTGGCTAGCCAGTAAAGGTCTAAAAGATGAAAAAATAATGACATGGCCCCCTTGTTCACCTGATTTGATCCCCATAGAGAACCTGTGGTCCCTCATAAAATGTAAGATCTACAGGGAGGGAAAGCAGTTCACCTCTCGGAACAGTGTCTGGGAGGCTGTGGTGGCTGCTGCACGCAATGCTGATTGTAAACAGATCAAGCAACTGACAGAATCTATGGATGGTAGGCTGTTGAGTGTCATCATAAAGAAAGGTGGCTATATTGGTCACTAATTTTTTGGGGTTTTGTTTTTGCATGTCAGAAATGTTTATTTCTAAATTTTGTGCAGTTATATTGGTTTACCTTGTGAAAATAAACAAGTAGGATGGCAATATATTTGTTTTTTATTAATTTGCCTAATAAGTCTGCACAGTAATAGTTACCTGCACAAACAGATATCCTCCTAAGATAGCCAAATCTAACAAAAAACCCACTCCAACTTCCAAAAATATTAAGCTTTGATATTTATGAGGCTTTTGGGTTGATTGAGAACATAGATGTTGATCAATAATAAAAAAAATCCGCTAAAATACAACTTGTTTAATAAGTCTGCACATGGTGTTGATTAATAAATAATAGGGTAAGGCCAACAATTCTGCCACCAAAATAATCTCTTATTTAATGAGTATCTCCTACACCCCGTAGGAGTCAAAGCATAGGAAGTTACCTGATATCAAAGGGAAAGAGCAAAAGAACAGGATAGAAATAACAGAGAAAGCAAGAAAAAGAGGACAAGATTATATTGCAAGAGATGAAATTCAGAGAAAGTATCAGTCCAGTCCCCAACTCCACATCAGAATACACCTATTGGTCCATCAATTCACTATTTCACCTACTTCGTGGATTTGAAACTTTGCATAGGTATTTACTCTACTTAAGTTTGTGAGCACAGAACTTGTCAATGTTTTATATAAAATTTATGACTAAGGGTAATGATGTGAGTGAGAAATGGCAAACATGTTTGATTACAATTCTCTTTGCATCCAAGTAATGATGTAAAATGTTAGGTCAAAATCCAAGGTTGCTATATGTAGCCACACTTATAGATAAAATTTTCATTTGAAAAAAACGGATTAGATATCCTTGGAAAATTGGGATAAACCAAGGCTCCAAACATGACCTATTTCATTAGTGAAAAACTTATTTGTTCTGTTAATCCCCAATTACATTTTGAATGAATCAGCCCTGGCTTCATGAATTAATTGAAATCTCAGACCAAAGAACTGTCTCTCTGATGAAATAGGTCATGTTGATATGATTGCACCACCTTGTAGTCCTCACATGCACTAACGTGTACTTGTAGTTTTCTTCACTTTCCTTTTTTAGAACTCAGCTGTGACCAGCGGATTATTAAACATGGTTTAATGCATTTAAATTACAGATGAAAAATTGCTAGAATATTCCCACAACACAGACTGACGCGATTAACAGCTGAGGAGAGTGACAAAAACCATTAGTGCAAACCCTTAAGAGGCTGAAGGAAAGTAAAACCTGTAATTCTTTGACATGTATATTGTTAAATGGAGGTATGAAAAGGTGTCCCAGCACATAAGCTTGACAGATTTTTTTTCTTTTTTTTTTCACTTAATCTAACATTTTTCTACAGTTTTGTGCTATTATATTTTATGGAAAATTTTACATATAACAGATTTTTCTTATTGCGTACAAATGATTTCTACATTCACATTGTTTGCTAAAGAAATTCTATTTAACATGACAGTTCCACTGTCGGCTGAAACATATATTTATCCAAATCATTATTTTTGATTAATCTCTGAGATGTTAGAGATATCTCTTTTTTACAACTTTATGAATGATCTAAAAAAAATAGAACTTATTTTATTTTATTCTATTCTCATATACCTGCTAAAAGTGTATTTGATCTTTGTACAACGTGAATTCGGCATTACCTTAAGATACAAAAGTTTTTTACATTTCTGAATATGTATTGAGGTTGTTATAGCAATGAATATAGGATCATTAGCAGACACATCCAATTTATTTGAAAGACAAGTAGCCGAAAAATATATATTCTAAAAAATATAAATTAAAGCCATTGTTATCTCCACTGACTTCTCTCCAAACAGGGCGACCGCACTTCATAGAACGATCGTTCCGTGAGCATAGAATATAATTGTTCTTCGCAGAACGTGTCATTGGATCCTTGGCAGCCTATGCAGATAGGGCAATAATCAGCAAAAAAATAACCTTAGGAACATTTGTTTCCGTATCAGTCAGTGTAAATGCACCTTGCTACATATCACAAATGAGATGATGTTTTGTGATTATCTATTGCTGCTTGTTTTTGCATTGGCATTGGATCTCTCAAGCTTAATAACAGCTAAGCTTATACTTATACAGATATATACCAATCTCATCTATTAGCCCCTTCACCCTGAGCCTGTTTTCACCTTCATGACCAGGCCATTTTCTTTTTTTATTTCTGACCAGTGTAACTTTATGATGTTATAATTTTGGAACGCTTCAATGGATTCCCAGTGATTTTGAGATTGTTTTTCCATGACATATTACAATTAATGATCAGGAGTAAATTTTACAATTAATAATAGTGGTAAATTTAGGATGATATTTTTCCCATTGATGTGACAACATTTTAAAAATGTTGCAATTTTCAAACTTTTAATTTTTATGCTCATAAACCATAGTTATGTCACACAAAACAGATAATAGAAAACATTTCCCACATATCAACTTTAGATTAGCAGAATTTTGGAAACATCATTTTTTGTTAGGAAATTAGAAAAGTTCAAAGTTTATCAGCAATTTCTAATTTCTCCAAAAAAATATTAAAAATATTTTTTTAAAACTTTTTATTGTATTTCTTAGTTTCCTTAGGGGACTTGAACCTGCGATCGTCCAAACACTCCTGCTATACAGAGCAGTGCATCAACATCAGCACTGCTCTGTATGGCGGAAATAATGATCTCCTAAGAACACTGACTCCCTGCCATTATTCACTAGAGGATTGTCATGGCAGACACAGCTGACCCCTGGCAACTCCTCGGTGCTCCAGGATGATATCATGGGCATGCCTATGTGAGCAAGGAATGATGCACTCCCTGCCGGTGCATGTTGAATTCAGCTGTCAGACATTGACAGTAAGATTTTACTAATTAACATCATCGGGAGCATCAGAGATCCACCCAAGGCTGTTAGAGGCACATGTCAGCTGATCAGATCAGCCATAATGTGCAAGGAAAGATGCAGGCTCGGTGTGCAAGTCCACATCAAAAGTAGGGGCATGACATATGATGTAAATTTATCTAATATGCCATGAAGGTTGCCAATACAACAAAATAATACTGAGTACAGAGTCAGGATTCATATGTAGGTGTAGTAGATCAGTTTTTTTTTTAGTGATAACAGGGTTCTCCAGATAGGAGACCAGTAGAAGATCTGGGAGGAGAGTGACAGGGGATCAGTATAGGTTTTTTTATATATTAATTTTTTTTTTTGCAAAGCACACTGGGCTCCTTTATTACATCTTTAAAGTGGAGGATAACTTTAATTAATTTGCGTAAATTGCCTATATTTTAGAGTAAAATAAAAATAGCAACTATTTGTTGTTTCTAAATTCAGATTATCCCTTAAGCTTTAATAAAATGTAACATTTTTCCATTATTTTTCTTTTGAAAAGTAAGTTTAGCCCAAAATCCTGTTATTTTGTGCTCTCAGTTAAAGCAATTGGGCACTGTCAAACAGCACCAAATATTTTTGTAGCATACAAAGCTCAATAAATGTCTCAGATACTCCACGTTCAACCCCAGGAGTGAGTGAAGCTATGAAATTAGTCCTATCACAGTCAAGTTGTATTGTAAGCATGATAATGTAATATAGCAATTCTATCACTATTATACTAGTTCCCCATAAAGATGTAACATTTATAATGAATAAATCTTTCATTTCATTGTTTACTAGCTTAACTTGTCATTTGCATTAAAAGCAATAAGCACAAAATTGTCCATTTTCAGCACAACGATCCTCTAAAACCTCAGCCCGAAAATGTATTAGCAGTTTTGATTGTGTCACTGAGATTAGATAAATACTGTATATAACACTGTCTCAATTATTACTTTCTACTTTCCTTATAACATTTTATTTTAGTGTTTATTTTGCAGCATTAAATGGTTTGCTGAGATGGGATGTAATAGACTTGCACTGAGATGTCAAATGCTTACTTTATTATGGCCAGAGACCGACAGTCAATTTAAATTAAAATTTATTGAGAACATTAAGAGCTGGAAGGACTTCGGCTAATCACTGTAATGTCCCCAACAAATGGTAAATGAAAGCATAAGGAAATTGAGTTAACACGAGCTAAAAGTTCACATACTCACCAAATTATATTAGAAGACCGACAAATTAATTAAATTACTTAAATCTACTCATTTTAGATATGTTCATCATATCAAAGAGTATCCTTTACACTCTTAAAGTAGAACCGTGATGTAACCTTGTAAATGACAATTGCAGGATCTGTTTATTCACTTGTATCTGATAGAACAGTGGAATAGTTCCTTTCGGGAGAAATAAAATACACTATAAAGACCCCCATGCAAATTAGTTGTCATCTGAATAATCGCACAAATGACAGCTATATCTCCCATCTCCCCCATATCCATATCACTGAAATTTGCCAATTGCTCCTGTGTTTTCTATGAGGCAGCCATTACTGGACTCCTTTGGCATATTGTTTCCAGGGAGAACTAAAGAACTGGATGCTGAAATTCAAAAGCTCTGATTCTTCTCTTTACTCAAGTCATCAGGGAGCTAGTCAGAAGGTCCTCATATACTTAAGGCCTCCTTCATACATCTGTGTGAAAAAGTACTTGTTGCACAATCTACAGCATTTTGTAAATCCATATAGCCATCTGTGTGTTTGGGTGTTGCATCCATGTGTCATTTTTGTGACATCTGTGAGCTGTCTGTATGTTTCTGTGACACGTCTGTGTGTCATCAGTGTGACCAGTACAGGAAAAATATGCATAACACTGAAATGAATGGTTTATCTGTGTAAAAGATGTGCAAAGACAGAAAATGATTGTCACAAACAGCTGGGGGGGTCACACCAAAATCCCACCCGCTGTTCACGGATTTGTCAAGAACATGACTACTCTCTAGCGGCCCCTTAGTGTCAGGTCAATTTCGGAACTGCCGGACAATAAGTAAATGAGGTTGCTGAGCTAATAATGCCAAATATTAGAGGTCTCCCAGCAAGGGTAAATGTATATATCACCGATTCCCACTAATGGAATACATATATATACCTTGGTACCCTTAATGATAGCACTCCAATAATTCTACACAACAATAATTCCGCTGCCACCACTGAAACTTTCTACAGGTAGTTCAGACACCCATTACAGATAGCATAAGGCCCTTCGGGTTTTGGATTCATATATATAGAGCATGAGGAAAGAAACTATTAAATTTTAGATATTTAATCCAAAATAGAAGGCAGTGTTTATAAAAATATACAAGATTTTACAAAAGGGAACAATACAAATACAGTATACAGTTACATAAAAATAAAAGGGAAAAATGAAAGGGATTACTACACCTGGTCACGGATTTTGGCTCAGCTATAGGGGAGAGGTACCCCCTTGGAAATGGACAATCCTATACACAGAATGAATATTCTCTGGGCATTGATGCAGAGGGTACTAAGACATTGGCTATTATTAACCTCTTTCCAACCCGCAGCCCTCACATCTTCTGACATCATGTAATGGAGGGGATTTTCCCCTCTTTCAACATCATGGAATCCTCATGGTCCTCATATCTCCGTGTGGGAGCATCCCACGCAGACGATATTACCCTCATATTTTATATTATGATTTTAGCAGGTGGATACCACACAAGGGGGATCTGGTATGTTCTGGAGGGCTGATATTTATCTGTGGATCTTCTGTATGTTCTACAATTAAGCTGAAATATGTGAGATGTGTGTTATTGAATTTTGAGATCAGCAGTATGCCCGTCATATCTGGGGGACATATGTATCTCGCAATATTAATACTTCCCCAATGGAGACAATATGGCTGCCCCAGCCTTTTGATCAGAGAAGCTATATTCCTGCAGGAAACTTGTACTCCGCCCCTGTGTATACAGATTGCAGTCGGAGCATCTCTTGCTACGCAGGGGGTCTTTGAAGAACTGGGGAGAGGTGTTGTAAGTTAATTGAAATGTACCTGTTACATCCCCTGACCAGGAAAGCTTTTCCTGGCTGTTAATTTGGCAGGGCTCTGGAGGGAGGGGGGGAATCACTCTTGACCTAGAGACCCTGAAAACATATCTGCTTATTATATTTTCATGACAATGATAGATACATTTTAGATATATAATAGATACAGTAGATAGATAATAGATACAGTAGATAGGTAGATAATTGATAGAAAATAACTACATAGCTTGTACAGCTATTTTGCAGAGTTACTAAATAGTTTTAGAAAAATAAAATTGGGTGTTTCCATAGTTTTCAGATCCAACAAAGGTACAGCAGCAGCTGCAGGCTGCAACCCTCAGCAGTCAGCTGTTCCTTGGCTGGTTTTGAAAAATAGAGGAGATCCTGTGCTGATCTTTTTAATTATTTTAACAAATAATTAAAAGAAAGGCATAGGCTCCCCCCACTTTTTCAAAACCAGCAAAGATATAACAGACAACTGGCACTGATATTTTTACAGTGGCAAGAGACATGGTTATTTGGCCCTTCACAGCCTAAAAATAGCAGCCCGCAGTCAGCCTAGAGATGGCGCATCTAATAGATGCACCAATGCTGGCACTGTAGTCATCTCTTCCCTGTGAAACGCCTGCAGGTATCAAGCAGTAGTTATAGTAATGGATGGACATCTATCAGACACACCCAATACTAATTTAGTAGAAATATAAAAAGATATTTTATTTGAACAAACACCAATGAATGACAGCCTTCGTTCACTATTTTCTTAAAAATGTATTTGAAAAAAAGTCTACCGTAATCCATAGCAATGTCACACAATGATCCCCAAAAGTGAATCTGATGGACATAAAAAGAGAAAATGATTTAAAGAATAAAAATAAAAGACACTTTTATTCAACGATTAATTTCCCTGCAAAAACCTTAATCCAAGGTCTGGCATTATCCAAAGGGAGTCCCACGACGCTCCCATACTCACTGTCCCAGCCAATGATGAACCGATCACTCCTCATTAGCAGTGAGAGAAGTCACTGCAGCGTCACACACTGCTGTGTGAGAACTACTGAAGTGAAATGAGGTTACCTAATGAAGTCAGCACAAGTCACTGCTGTGGGTCACACAGTAGTGTGTGAGCCACAGCAGGCAGTGACAAGCAGTGAAAGCATAAGTAAACCACAGGTCATTGCCCATGGCTTTCGTGTCAAGTATCACAAGAACCTATAGCAATGAAATTTGCTGAACTTGTGCAGCAACGAGTTGTGATGTCATGAGTTCAACCTATGGTTCTCACGCCAAGTAATGCAAAAGCGCTCTCATGATATGTCGCATGAGAAAAGCCATGGGCATTGAACTGCAGTGAACTCATGACATCACCACTTGTCACTGCCTGCTGGTGCTCACAAACTACCATGTGAGCCGCTGCGGTGACCTGGGCTGACCTCATGAGGTGATCTCAACCCACTGCAGGGGTTCTCACTCAGAACAATGTGTGAGGCTGCACTGCCTGCTCTCTCAGCCAATGAGGAAGGATCTGTTTTTCATTGGCTGGGACAGTGAGTCTTGGAACATCGTGGGATCTTTTTTGCATTGCGGAACACCTTGCATTAGGGATAGTGCAGAGAAATAAATTGGTGAATGAGTGTATCTTTTGTCTTTATTTCTTTAATCTTTTTTATATCTTTCAGATTTGCTTTCGTGACATTGCTACATATTACAGCCGACTTTTTTTAAATAAATGTTTACTCAATTGGTGAACAAGGGCTGTAGTCGATGGGTGTTTGTTTAAATTTTTTTTATATATATATATTTCTACTACATTAGTAATGGGGTGTCTGTTATATGCACACCTATTATTAATACTAGGGCTTAATGCTATACTGGAAAGTCACAGTTAGCATTAACCGCATATTCTAAGACCCCATTTGCCACCACAACAGAGCAACGGCAAGAGCCGAGTACAGTGCCAGATTTGCTGCATCTAATAGATGCGCCATCTCTTGGGCATCTGCACGCTGCTATTTTTCCAAAAATAGTCATTAATTCTGCTAAATAACTGTACAAGTAATCTAGTTATCTATCTGTACATCTATCCGTATCTATTAATTTATGTATTCTATGTATTCTATTTATCTATACAATTTATTTTATTTATCTATTCCAGCTATGCTATTCTATCGATCTATCTATATGTCTGTCTATCTATCCATCTATATTCTATCTATCTATCTGTCAAGCATTTATCTAGCATTTTTCCAACTCTGCACATCTTTTACACAGAAACATTTATTACAGTAATATTTGCTTTTTTCCAGTACGTGTCACATGGAAGGGACATGGATGTTTCTGGCTGAAAACACAGAGGTGGGAAGATCTCTATTGATTTTATTTAGAATAGGTGTGAATGTGTAGCCGGTACATATGAAAATGGACACTGCACATAACAGAGACACAGAGGTGTGAAGGAGGCCATAGAGTGTAATTGTCAGGAGTGACAGACAGTGATGTGGTTTCCGGCAATAGAAGGTCATAGCGTTTGGCTGCGCAAAATTCTTTCTGATTTTCTATTGTTCCTGCTGTTAGTATTAATTGTACGAGGTAGCGTTCCAGTTGGATTTTCATCTCTCCCCTTTAAGACCCAGCAGGAGCTTGCTGTCCACACAGCTGCTGAAAATCAACATTCTCTTTTTGCTTAAATACTCCCATCTACCTGGACTGGTGCTGGTTATATTGTTCAGTTCATTCAGCTCTAGTTGCAAGCAGGAGGCTTGTACTCATCTATGGTATTGTTTCTGTAACTTTGGTGAACTTCTACATGTGTGATCTATGGATAAGTAGTTCATGCTTTTTCCCCTGTGTTTCCTCCTTGTGTCTTCTATCGTGTTTAGTGGGGTTGATGAAGAGCTCATCCCATCCATTCCCTATTTAAGGCCCAGCACTAGAGATATCTAGGGTCAGGTATCAGGCTCAGCGCAGAGATGCGGAACCTATCTAGGGTGGTGAAGGACACCTGGGACCAGCGGTAGGTTTGGTCTGGGGTTACCATCTTTCTTTTTCCTAGACACAGGGTTTGACTTTTCTTTTCTTTTACTGTTCACTTAGTACTTACGTTTGCTGTGCACCAGTGGTCACAGACTCCTAAGGTTGAGGATTCTGTAGGTAGGCAATTCTAGCTGGAGCCCAAAATTGCTTTCCCAAACAGGTTTGCAGGGAGTAGAGAATTTTTTTTATAGAGAAGCTTGTAAACTGTACTTTAGGCTTTGGCCTAACTCCTCTGGAGCCACATGGCTTTGGTTGTCTCTGGTCGGTGGATAAAATTTTTAAAGCCTTGGGTTTCATCTATGATGATCCTGACCAAGTGTCCTTCGCTGAGTTCACGCTGCCTCCAGCAGGGACATCAGTCAGCAGAAACATATTGTTCAGAATTTTGTACATAGGCAACCAACACTAAATGGAATGACCCCGCTCTCAGAAGCCAACTATGTCACGCGTTTAAGAGAAATTGATAGATTCCTTGAAGATTTACGAAACTCCTGAGTCCTTGGAGGCTTCCATGACCTTGGCTATATGTGTGGACAGATGCATCGAAGATAGACTGGTTAGACTATTCGGCCTGGAGACCCATTCTCGGGTGGTACCCCATTGTCCAGGGGGGTTGATCTGGCAGTGAACCATCACTCACTAGTTCGGAGGAGCCCATGCAGCTAGGTGGAGCCACTACTTGGAATGTTCCCACTAAAATCCTCAAAAAGAAAGTGGTTTTTTGTGTAAGAAAGGGTCGTTTTGTTGGAGTCTGTCCCTCACTTCCAAAGCAGAAAGGAACATCCAGAACTCCACTTACCCTTGATGATGTGGGGATGGACAATCAGGTTGTTTGTCTTCCACATAAAATTCTCACTTTTTCCTGACAGCAGAGGTAGAGCTAAAGAGCAGGACTGAATAAAAAGTCTGTGTTTGTGGATATTGGAGCAGGAGTCAGCATGGGGGATGTTTTGTTTGTAAGAACTCATGCATGGGCTTACCTGCAGTTAGTTAACTACCCCATCTTCATCTATGCCATTGACTCAGCACCACTTGCTCAGGGATGCCTGACACAAATGGTACATGATATAAAACTGAAACAAATTAGATACTGTCCTAGGTAACACCTGAGAGTTATACAGAACTTTTGAGGAAAACTGAAGTATTTTCATTTCACTCCAAATCAATAACTCACTACTCAAATGTTTGGAAAAATAAACTGAAGCTTGTGAATATTAAATTAAAAATATTAATTCACTTTATCTACAAAATGCTTTACTGGGGTGTTTCCTAGTAAATTGGTTTACACTGCACCTACCAAAGGTGATTTAAGGAACTGTTTTTGTGGCACATTGTGAATAACTCTATATTTAAAGCTTGTGAACGATTTTCAATTTTCCATATTTCTGAATAAATATGTTTTAAATAAGTATTAGACTTTTTTAAATAATTATGATCCAATATGTCATGTCTATGAGTGACAAAAGTATGGGAATCATTGCTTTAAGTATTTGGTCTAACCCCTCCTCGGGCCGCAATAAATGCATTTTAACATAACCGGTGATTGCTAATTAGTCCTTAAAATTGTCTTGAAGGAATCTTAGTAAATTGCTCCCTTCAAACAGCTTAAACTATTTTATAATGGTGTGTTGTCTCCCTTTAACTGTTATGTCTGATCCTACCACAATGTATCTATAGGACTGAGGTCAGGACTTTTACTTGACCATTAAAAAACTTTAATTTTATTCCTCTTTAACCATTTTTTTGTACAAAAACTTATATAGGTTGTTGTTTTGTCTCATTCTCTTGCGATCCAACTCATGGACAGATGTCCTCATAGTTTTCCTTTAGAAGTTGCTGGTATAATTCAGAGTTTTTTCTTTTCATGAATGATGGCAAGCTGTACAACCCCTGGCAAAAATTATGGACTCACCTGGCTCTGAGGATGTTCATTCAGTTGTTTACTTTTGTTTAACCCCTTCACCCCCGGCCACTAAAACACCTCAATGACCGGGCCATTTTTTGCAATTCTGACCAGTGTCAATTTGACAGGTTATAACTCTGGAACGCTTCAACGGATCCTGGCGATTCTGACATTGTTTTTTCGTGACATATTGTACTTCATGTCAGTGGTAAATTTAGGCCGATACTTTTTGCGTTTATTTGTGAAAATTTAGGAAATTGTGCGAAAATTTGGAAAATTTTGCAATTTTCAAACTTTGAAAATTTATGCCCATAAATCTGAGAAATATGTCACACAAAATAGTTACTAAATAACATTTACCACTTGTCAACTTTAAATCAGCGCAATTTTCGAAAGAATTTTTTTTTTCGTTAGGAAGTTAGAAGGGGTCAAAGTTCATCAGCAATTTCTAATTTTTCCAACAAAATTTACAAAATATTTTTTTTAGGGACCACATCACATTTGAAGAGACTTTGAGAGGCCGAGGTGACAGAAAATACCCAAAAGTGACCCCATTCTAAAAACTGCACCCCTCACACTGCTCAAAACCACATCCAAGAAGTTTATTAACCCTTTAGGTGTGTCACAGGAACCAAAGCAATGTGGAAGGAAAAAATGAAAATTTTACTTTTTAACACAAAAATGTTACTTTAGCCATAAAATTTTCATTTTTACAAGGGAGAAAAGAGAAAGTGCACCCTACAATTTATTGTGCATTTTCTCCTGAGTACGCTGATACCCCATATGGGGTAAGAATCAATTGTTTGAGTGCACGTCAGAGGTCGAAAGGCAAGGAGCGCCATTTGAATTTTTGAACACAAAATTAGCTGCACTCATTATCGGACGCCATGTCGGGTTTGAAGACCCCCTGAGGTGCCTAAACAATGGAGCTCCCCCACAAGTGACCCCATTTTGGAAACTAGAGCCCTCAAATATTTTTTCTAGATGTTTGATGAGCACTTTGAACACCTGGGGGCTTCACAGAAGTTTATAACGTTGAGCCGTGAAAAGAAAAAAAAATTTTTTTACCACAAAACTGTTGCTTCAACTAGGTAGCTTTTTTTTCACAAGGGTATCGGGAAAAAATGCACCATAAAACGTATTGTGCAATTTTTCCCGAGTACGCAGATACCTCACATGTGGTGGAAATCAATTGTTTGGGCGCATGGCGGGGCTCAGAAGACAAGGAACGCCATTTGACTTCTCAAACGCACAGACGCAGTGCACTGATCGGCCGCTGCAGGAGGCACGGTCGGATGAGATACAAAAAGCGCTGGGGATACGGAAAAAAAAAAAAAAGTCACGCCAAAAATTGAGCAGGGATGTTGATCCGCGCTCAGCGGGACGCACGGACAGATGCGATACTTTTTTTTCCGTATCCCCGACGCTTTTTGTATTGCATCAGTCCGTGCGTCCTGCCGAGCGCTGATCAGGGATGCACATAACGGATCGGCATCCCTGCTCAATTTTTGGCGTGACTTTTTTTTCTGTATCCCCGATGCTTTTTGTCACGCCAAAAATTGAGCAGGGATGCCGATCCGTTATGTGCATCCCTAATCAGCGCTCGGCGGGATGCACGGACAGATGCGATACAAAAAGCGTTGGGAATACGGGAAAAAAAGTCCCCCCGAAAACTGACCACGGATGCAGATACGTTATCTGCATCCCTGATCAGCGCTCGGCGGGACGCACGGACGCATGAGGTGTAAAAATAGAAAGGGGATAGAGGAAAAAAAGAAAAAAAGAAAAAAGTTATACTCACAGTACCCAGAGGATTAGCAGGAGGAACAGCTTTACACCAGCAGCCAGCAGGCAGGAAGTTGGACAGCTCAGCAGAAGACCCAGGAAAAAGGACCCAGCGATGGAGGCAGATGTGATCGGCCGGTGAAGACAGGTAAGAGGACGTCGGGGGGACAGCAGAGGGGGACGGGGACAGCAGAGGGGGACGGGGACAGCAGAGGGGGACAGCAGAGGGGGAGGGTGAGAGCAGAGGGGGAGAGCAGAGGAGGGAGATACCGGAGGAGCTGCAGAATAGAGATCACGGGGGAGGCCGGCAGATTGGGATGTCGGGGGGCAGACTGGGATGTGGGGGGGCAGATCGGGATGTCTGGGGGCAGACCGGGATGTCGGGGGGGGCAGATCGGGATGTGAAGGGACAGATCGGGATGTGGGGGGGCAGATCGGGATGTTGGGGGGCAGATCGGGATGGCGGGGGGCAGATCGCAGGGGGGCACGGGCAGGGGCCATTACGGGAGCGCCCAGGGGCTGCAAGAGAGCAGGGGAGGAGGGATACCGGAGGAGCTGCAGAATAGAGATGTCGGGGGGGCAGATCGGGATGTCGGGGGGGCAGATCGGGATGTCGGGGGGGCAGATCGGGATGTCGGGGGGGCAGATCGGGATGTCGGGGGGGGCAGATCGCAGGGGGGCACGAGCAGGGGCCATTACGGAAGCGCGCAGGGGCTGCAAGGTGAGCACAATACTCACCGCTCCTGCTCCGTGACGTGACAGCAGCGGCAGCAGCAGCGGTGGCGTGGTACCACTAGTACCAGCCAGTGCTGCACGCTGCAGACATGTTGGGGGAGGGTCCCCAGACCAGCACAGGCCTGGGGAGGGCGGCCACCGGCAGATCAGACCGCCCCACTTCACACTGATTGGAGCGATTGCATGTCATAGCACGATCGCTCCAATCAGTGCTGCAGGGGGGGGGGCACGGTGTCTGCTTGCTTCCAGCCAATGATCGGAGCTGCTGCAGCCCCGGTCCTAGCTGGATTTTACAAGATCACACTATTTTTGGCATTTTTTTTTGCCGAAAACAGCGGGATCAATGTGATTGGCGGTTCCGATTTGAACAGCCAATCACATCGATCGCCTATGGGGGGTGGCGATGCCACCCCCCCTGGGGTCAAGCAAAGGTCCCTTGCTGTAAGAAATAGCAGGGGACATCATTTGAAAGCCGTTGCTATGGCCACGGCAATCAAATGAAGTTTAGGCCGTAAAATTACGTCCCTGGTCGTTAAGTCACGTTAAAATAGGACGTAATTTTACTGCCCGCGGTCGTGAAGGGGTTAAAGAAACGGATCACCGACATGGCACAAAACTAGTCATTTCAAATGGCAACTTTCTGGCTTTAAGAAACACTAAAAAACTCATTTTCAAGACCAAACAGGGGGAAAATTATGGAATCACTCAATTATAAGGAAAAAATTATTGAATCATCCTGTAAATCTTTATTCCCAAAACTAACACCTGCATCAAATAATATCTGCTCATTAGTTTGCATTTAAAAAGGAGTGATCACACCTTGAAGAGCTGTTGCACCAAGTGGACTGACATGAATCCTGGCTCCAACACAAGAGATGTCAATTGAAACAAAGGAGAGGATTATCAAACTCTTAAAAGAGAGTAAATCATCACGCAATGTTGCAAAAAGATGTTGGTTGTTCACAGACAGCTGTGACTAAAATTTGGACCGAATACCACCTACATTTCTGTTAACAGATAACAGACCTGAGTGGGGACTTGTGCTTTTGTGGGTTTAGTTACAATAAATGCTTTTTAGTGGCGATTTGGGTACAGAACATTTTGTATCAGTTCACATTTATTCTGTGCTCTATGCTGAACATTGGAGTTTCAATCTCCATGTCCAAAAAATGTGATTCAGGTAAAACCCTTGATGGATTCATTTAGATGGATGGATCCAGTGAGGCAGCAGAGTTACTGTGGACTCTGTTTATCTTCTTTTCAGTGGTGTTTTTGTGGGTTGGGTTGACTGCTATTATTATTATTTATTATTATAGCGCCATTTATTCCATGGCGCTTTGAATGTGAAAAGGGGTACACATAGTAGGGTCATGTACAATAATCATAAACAAAACAAGGCACAGACTTGTACAGGAGGAGAGAGGACCCTGCCCGTGAAAGCTTACAGTCCATAATTTTTTCCCCCTGTTTGGTCTTGAAAAGTAACCATCACTGGATAGCACATTATGTTTTCATGATTTTTTTTTTAGTGAACCTTAAAGCCAGAAAGTTGACATTTGAAATGACTTTAGTTTTGTGCCATGTCTGTGATCTCCTTTTTTTTTAAACAAACTGAATGAACATCCTCAGAGCCAGGGGATTCCATAATTGTTGCCAAGGGTTATATTATTCCAAAATCAGCAAAACAGGCCAAAATCATGATAATACCATGACTTTTTTTCATAAACAGATTTCTTAAGCAGTGTTTTTATTGCTACCAACATTTCATCCAAAAAGCTGCAATTTGGTCTGTTTTGTCCACAATACATTAATTCAATATCTTTTGGGATTGCTCAGGTGATTGTTAGCAAATTTCAGATGGGCAGCAGTGTTCTTGTATAAAAGCAGTGGCATTTTTCTGGTAATCCTGCTATGCACACCACTTTAATCCTTTTTCTCCTAATGATGAGCTCATGGATTTTCACCCCACAGCCTGTTTTCACCTTCATGACCAGGCAACTTTTTACAATTCTGACCACTGTCACTTTATGACGTTATAACTCTGGAACACTTCAACAGATCCCAGTGATTCACAGACTGTTTTTTTCCACAACATATTGTACTTCATGATAGTCGTAAATTTAGGAAGATTTTTTTTGCATTTATTTGTAAAAATATCGGAAATATTGAAACTTTCGTATTTTTTAAATTTTACAGGGAAAAAGACAGCGAGACAAACAGGGAAAGAGACAGAGAGACAGAATACAAAGAGAGAGAGACAGACAGACAGAAGCAGACAGAGCATGAGACAGACAGAAACTGAGAGAGAAACAGAGAGATAGTTACTATCCCAGGCAACGCCGGGTGCTACAGCTAGTAGTTAGTAAATAACATTTCCCACATGTCTACTTTACATCAGTGCAATTTTTGAAATCTAATTTCTTTTTGTTAGGAAGTTAGAAGGGTTCAAACTTTATCAGCAATTTCTCATTTTTCCAACAAAATTTACAAACCAATTTTTTTAGTGCCCATATCACATTTAAAGTGACTTTGAGAGGTCTAGGTGACAGAAAATACCCAAAATGACCCCATTAAAAAAACTGTACTCCTCACACTGCTCAAAACCATATCCACAAAGTTTATTAACCTTTTAGGTGCTTCACAGGAATTATAGCAATGTGGAAGGAAAGAATAAACATATTACTTTTTGCTACAAAAATGTTAACTTAGCCATAAAATTTTACATTTTCACAAGGGAAACAGGAGAAAGTGCATGTTACAATTTAAGATGTAATTTCTTCTGCGTACACTACATATGTGACCAAAATCTACTGTTTGGGCGCACAGCAGGGCATGTCTCGTTTGGAAAGCTGCTGATTTGCCTAAACAGTAGAGCTCCCTCACAAGTAACCCCATTTTGGAAAACAGCCCCCTAGAGGAATTTATCTATATATTTGGTGAGCAATTTGAATCCCCAGGTGCTTCACAAAATTTTTTAAAGTTGAGCCATGAAAATAAAAAATACTTTTTTACCACAAAAATATTAATTCAACCAGACAGCTTTTTTTCACAAAGGTAGCAGGAAAAAATGCACCATGCAACTTATTACGCAATTTCTCCTGGGTACGCTGATATGTTATATGAGGTGGAAATCAACAGTTTGGGCATACTGCAAGGCTTGGAAGGGAAGAAGTGCAATATCACCTTTTGAATGCTAAAAATAGCTGCAATCGTTCGCAGACGCCAAGTTGTGTTTGGAGAGTCGCTGATGTGCCTAAACAGTGGAGCTCCCCCACAAGTGACCCATTTTAGAAACTAGATGCCTCAAGAAATTTATCTAGATATTTGGTGAGTACCTTCAATCCCCAGGTGTTTTACAGAATTTCATAACGTTGAGCCATGAAATTAAGAAAGTACATTTTCACCACAAGCATGTTATTTCCACCAGATAGGTTTTTCAGGGTAACAAGAGAAAATGCACTATACTTTTTATGGGACCATATCTCCTGATTGTGCTGATAGCAGAAGAGGGGCGGAGATGAGCGGCCGGAAGATGCCGCCCACCACCTTCCTTCCTCATTGCCGGTGGACGCAGGTAGTGAGATGTTCGTCGTTCCTGCGGTGTCACACATAGCGATGTGTGATGCCGCAGGAACAACGAACAACCAGCGGCATGCACCACCAACGATATTATGAAAAGGAGTGACGTGTCAACGATGAACGATTTTTGACACTTTTGCAAACGTTGATCGTCGCTCCTTGCTGTCACATACTGCGATGATGCTAACGGCGTCGGATGTGAGTCACTAACGACGTGACCCCGACGATATATCGTTAGTGATGTCGCAGCGTGTAAAGCACCCTTAAGAGTTTTTGAAGAGTCAACTGTAAGAAAACGTCGAATTCAAGAGATGTTTTTGAGGTGGAGGTGACATGAACGAGCAAGTGAATGAATATGGGGAATGAAGGAAAGATCAGAATCTAATATAACCCCAAGACAGCGGGCATGCTGCTGGGGTGTAATGGTTGAACCACACATAGAAATGGTAATATTGGGTTTGGGAAGATTTGGAGAGGGAGGAAACAGGAGAAGTTCACTTTATAACAGATTCAGTTTTAGATAGAGGGAAGACATGATGTTGGAGACAGTAGGCAGACAATCGCTAGTGTTTTGTAATGATGAAGGGGTGATGTCAAGAGATGATGTGTACAGTTGGTTGTCATCAGCACAGAGATGGTACTGGAAACCAAAACTGCTTATGGTTTGTCCTAGGCAGTGTATAGAGAGAAAAGGAAGGGGCCTAGGACTGAACCCACACTACCACCTATATTTCTGTTAACAGATAACAGACCTGAGTGGGGACTTGTGCTTTTGTGGGTTTAGTTAAATGCTACTTGGTGGCGATTTGGGTACAGAACATTTTGTATCAGTTCACATTTATTCTGTGCTCTATGCTGAACATTGGAGTTTCAATCTCCATCTCCAAAAAACGTGATTCAGGTAAAACCCTTGATGGATCCATTTAGATGGATGGATCAAGTGAGGCAGCAGAGTTACTCTGGACTCTGTTGATCTTCTTTTCAGTGGTGTTTTTGTGGGTTGGGTTGATTGCTATTATTATTATTTATTATTATAGCGCCATTTATTCCATGGCGCTTTGCATGTGAAAAGGGGTACACATAGTAGGGTCAAGTGCAATAATCATAAACAAAACAAGGCACAGACTTGTACAGGAGGGGAGAGGACGCTGCCCATGAGGGCTTACAGTCTGCAAGGGATGGGTGAGTATACAGTAGGTGAGAGTAGAGATGGTCATGCGGCGCTATATCAGACTGAGGGTTACTGCAGGTTATAGGCTCGTCAGAAAAGGCTATTTGGTGCTGATTTTGGTACACAGCATTTTGGATCAGTTCACAAATTTCTTGTGCCCTATGTTGAGCACTTACATCGCGGTTTCCATTTACATCTCGCAATAGATCCAATCACTAATGAGGCAGTGGAATTACTCTAGATTCTGTTTGGCCTCTGTTTAATGGTCTGTTTTTTCAAAGTGAACATGACTGCACTTTTGTGTACACCTAAAAAGACTTGCAAAATGATGGACACCACCGGACCACAGGCCAGACGTGAGGTCAAAATGACTCCCTCTGTCTCAATACAGTGAATTTTTCATCGGGAATATTGTCTGAATAACGCAGTAGAACGATAATGGCCAGTAAACAGTGTTGGAAATGCTGCTGATGTGGTTCCCTATATACAGTAAGTTACATCCGGCCACTGCCAAACCACACAACGGTTAATAATGCGGGTTCTTTTTGACCCCCACTGATCTGATTTTAATAACTCATCCTTTTGATGGATCATTAATAGAGACAAATTTTTCAAAGATTTAAGAGCGTAAATTCTCGTTACCTGTGGGCTAAGGGTATAATTTATGTAGACTGAATATTTTCTAGAATTTGTAGCCGATGAGTAGAGAGCTGTGGAGAAGAAGCGCAATAGGATTTTACCCCAATAACACAGGGGGTAAAGACAGGGAGCAGTAATACTCACCAAATGAAGTTGTGAAAGTCACAACTACTATATAGGCATGGAAAACTGGGATCACGACAGCAGCAACCCAAACGGCAGATAACAGAGAGCAATAGAAGAAAATCGGGTTTTTATGAGCCACGCTAATGATCACATCTCAGGTATTCAGATTAATGGATCTTTAATTTTGCACAGGTCTACGCGTTTCTGGAGTCTCAGCTCCCTTCCTCAGGACCATCAGGCATAAGAACACATCAAATCTACCATAATGGAGATGAACACAGTATAAATACATTTGATGACATCACAAGACTGCCCCTGATAGAAAAAAACGGCAGGAAAAGGGTGCATTGCAGTGAAGCATGACGCAATACAAATAATTTCATGAATAATGTGAAAAATAAAGTCAATTATAGTAGACATAACCCACATCTCAAATCGTGATGTAATAAAATTAATCAAAAATAAAAAAAGAATAAAAAATATATATATATGTGTAATCATGATTATCTCTCAAAAATATATACATCTGTGCAAGAAGGACATATGAAATGAGCCTAGAACTCACTTAAACATGTCAGCGCTGGGAACCACGAGAATATAAGATAGGTCAGTGAGAGCATGAAACCACACATCAAGCCAGGCATATAGTGTTTCAGGGTGAAGAAAGAAACTCAAAATCATCATTTTTTCACTGATTCAGGGGATTTTGAGTTTCTTTCTTCACCCTGAAACACTATACACATATATATATATATATATATATATATATATATATGTTTTATTGTTTTTTATTTTTGATTAATTTTATTACATCACGATTTGAGATGTGGGTTATGTCTACTATAATTGACTTTATTTTTCACATCATTCATGAAATTATTTGTATTGCATCATGCTTCACTGCAATGCACCCTTTTCCCGCCGTTTTTTTCTATCAGGGATGGTCTTCTGATGTCATCAAATGTATTTATACTGTGTTCGTCTCCATTATGGTAGATGTGATGCGTTCTTATGCCTGATGGTCCTGAGGAAGGGAGCTGAGACTCCAGAAATGCGTAGACCTGTGCAAAAATAAAAGATCCATTAATCTGAATACCTGAGAAGTGATCATTGGCGCGGCTCATAAAAACCCGATTTTCTTCTATTGTTCTCTGTTCTAGAATTTTTAAGCATTTCTCTAAATATGAACAGCTTTATTCAAGGTTCAAAGGATCAATTAGGAACCTAGCTTACATTTAGTTCTTTCACACTCTTACTATAGAAGACTTGTTTCTGTTAACAAGTACCTGTTATAGTGACTTTAAAATAGATCTTTTTTTATCTGTGCTGTAAAATAGATTTTGATATGTGTTTTTAAAAATTCTACATTTACATTGTTTCATATTGATTTCAAACCATTTGTACACTTGACAGCAAGTCTTCAATGACAGCAATCTGCCAGATCAATGATACAGCACAGCTTAAGTGATACAATTTTCACTTAGTATCTGTATTTCTAGAGTTGCTGCAACTTCAATGGAATTTGAATGTAAATGTACAGTTAAATCATTTGTGACAGACAAGTAATTGAATATGGTCAGGAGTAATCTTTGTGTTGCAAACAGAGGTAGAGTCTGCAAGCAATTCAGTAGGTCTAGGTAGCTATATACTGTATTCTACGAATGCCCATACTTCTGTAATATTGTAATGTCAATATCCTTCAGGATAAAACAGGTGTCCACAGAATAGTAAATACATTATTTATTTGTCATTTAAGATATTTTTTTTTCTACATTCCAAACTTTATACCTGGTTTGAAAATTATTTGATGTTTCACGAGAATTTCCCCTGGGGTCTACAGGAGAAACTGATAAACTCTTCAGATTTCAGATATGCCATGATTCATCATCAAGAGTCAATGGGGGGAAGATCTGCTTAATAGGTCTTACAACACTGTAAAAATATATCGCGATGCTCACCAACTTTTGACAGTATATCCGATTTTTAAACAGTTATATACACACTATGACAAAGGACTAGTGACCAGTGCACCTTCCCTGTGCACCTTCCCTGAGCTCTCCACTCTCTAATCTATATTAAATACAGCAACCAGGCTCAATTTTCTTTGCAACCACTTCACTGATGTCTCTGACCTCTGCCATTCCCTGCAGTGGTTTTACTTTGTAATCCTATTTAAAATTATTTTTCTTGCCCCTATAACTTTCCAAAAACAAAAACCAAAACCTGCAAAACCCTACTTGTCTTCTCTTGTACAAGTCTACCACCATACTTAGATTTCAGTCTGGGTTCTTCGCAGCAGGAATTGCCTATCTACTTTAGAATGCAATTTAAAATAATTCCTCTCACACACAAGTGCTGCAACACTCTACATATCCCCTCCCACTCATATTAGCCTACACCATACCTGGACCTTTACCTTTTGCAAATAATCAAAAACGGACATTCTCCATAATTCTACTTTTGTATCCAATATTTTCATATGCTGCAACCTTTTATTGGAGTATGCCAGCTCTGGCAGACCTTTCCTATTCTTTCTCTAGATTCTATATTTACTTCCCATCGGCATTATATTTAAAATTTTAATCTCTTTATTTAGCAGAAACCCTAAACTTTTTCTGTGTGCACACATAGCTCTGGCTTTATGACTGAACTATAGGCTGGACCATTGAAGAAAACAAATACTATTACTTATCCTGCCTTCCCTATTTCTTCATAGATTCTTGTTGCTAAACAGGTCGGCCAGTACTATTTATTCATGACATTTCCTTAGAAAGGGACAACAATATCTGATTGGTTGGGTATGTGGACCCCCCTCACCCCACCGTTCAGCACCCCTTCTGGCCGGAAACCTGAAATCCTGCTATCAATACAATAAAAAAAAATGTAAAAAATATTATACTGTAGAGAAAATGTAAGTTTTTACAAGTGTTAAACTCTTTTTCAACTCATTCAAAAACTCTTGATTTTTAACTTAACTTCCTTCCTTAATCACTTAGGGCAACAAACCATAACTGAGCAAGTTCAGGGTCCTTTGGATTAATCTAAACACTTAAGAACAATTAACTTCTCCTAATGAAACACATAGGACAGAGGAAAAAGGGAAAATTAGGCATTTAGTTTGTGTCAGAAGTTACAACTAGAAATGGGCAAATAGTCAAATATGTGGGTTCGGATTAGTCAAGCTGAATAATTTCTAATATTTATGTATTCATACCAAATAATAAACCCAATGCAAGTCAATAAGAAACTTAATACATTTTCTGGTGGACCTTGGAATTTGGTCTGGGAGGGCTGTAAAAATGCTGAAATGGATGGAAAAGTGCTGAAACTGAATGGCAAGAGCATGAGGAAGATGCCTGGATGCATTTTCTGACTCAGAATTGTTTTTTGGGAATAATGTTGTCAGGTTATGCTGTGGATTAAAGCAGGGATATTACACTTACTGAATTTTGTCTCCTGGTGTCACACTGTTTTCTGGTCCGATCATTAGATCTCATGCATATTCACTGCTTCCCTCTCCCACTTTCTGAGACAGTCTGTGATTGGCTGCAGTCAGACTGCTGGCATGCCGGCATCTGTAATTGGTTGCCCTGACAGTAGCTGTCTGGGGTAGGACGTGCAGTGTAAAAATAAATAAACAATTTGAAACAATTATGTATGGTTCCCGTATATTAATATCCAGCACACATAAAGCAGATGGCTATAGGCTGCAGCACACAGCTGTGTGCTTTATCTTGCCTTTGTATCAAAATATGAGGGACCTATGCAGCTTTTTTATTATTATCATTATTTAAATAAATAAGTAAAATGAGACCCCCCATTACTAACCCTGTAAGTAAAAAAATAAAAAAAAAACCACACAAACATCCATTATTTAAAATTAAAAACACACTTTTACCAATTTATTAACCCCCAAAACACTCCTGCAGGTCCAAAGTAAGCCACACAAGGTCCCAAGACGATCCCAACTCTACTACATTTGATGTCACAGTACACTGTCACATTAGAAAGTGTGACCACTAACTGCGGCAGCAGGTACACACTGAGTCACACCTGTGAGCGGTGACGTCACTGAGTTCACCTAACAGCACAGCTGGGTTCCCATGGTACCCCAGCTGTGACCACAGGTGAACTGACTTGAGGTGAACTCATTTAACTCAGTAATCTCCCCTCAGGTGCATTTTTTACCAGGTGCAGATTCGGTGTCTAAATGTCTGCAATCAATTACTTAATGTGAACATATTGCCTAATCTAGTAATCTAGCATTGAGTTCAATGACTTGAACCGTGAAGTAGTTTTTATGCGTTTTTGATTCGGTTTTCTGCCAGGAGATGCAAATTTTTTTCAGACGTTTCTTCTTGACATTTCTGCACCAAATCTACATCTTCTATCAGAATACCACAACAAAAACGGTTCCAAACTGCAGATTTTGGCTGCAACAAATTTCTGCTCAAAATTTTCACTTCCTGGCAGAAAAATGTACCAAAACCATGTGTTTATAATGCAGTTTAAGCGCGTTTGTTTTGTGAGGATATGCAGATTTTATGCAGAAATTTGTTACAGACCAAATCTGCATTTTTGACAAGTCTTTGACGCAATTTTCTGCCAGAAAATGCATATTTTGTATAGAAATATCTGCAACAAATTTCTGAAACAAATCTGCATCTCCTGGCAGAAAATCATAGATTTTATGGCAGCTTTCAGCTAGAAGATGCAGATTTGATGCAGAAATGTCTGCAACCAAATACTCAAAGTGCACACAGGGCCAAATCTGGTAATCCAGCATTAAGTTCCACAACTTCACCTTCGGTCAATGCTGGGGATGCCATTGTACTCCAGCTGTAACCTCAGGTTAACTTACTTGAGGTGAACTCAATACTCAGTATGGTGAACCTCTGAACTCAGTAAACTTGCCTCAGGTGAAGTCAAGGAACTTAATGCTGGATTACCAAATTAGGCAATGTGTGTACATTGAAAATTTGGTTAAAGACATTTCTGCACCAAATCTGAATCTCCTGGCAGAAAAATGCACAAAAACCATGATGCAATTTTGACATGTTCTTGATGCAATTTTCTTCCAGGAGATGCAGATTTTTTGCAGTGATTTGTTGCAGCGGGTACCACTTTTGTTAAGGGCATCAGGAAGCCCTGAATGTGAAATCTGGTGACCTGACTGCTGGATTGCCAGACTGCGGACTGCTGGACATGGCGACATAGCAGTCCTGCAATCCGGCAGTCAAAGGTGAGGTCACTGAGTTCACAGACCTGCTTTTAATAGGAGAAAATCATGTTTCTTATGCCAAAAGATGCACATTTGGTGCTGAAATTTATACACCATATTCCTGCACCAAATCTGCATCTTCTGGCAAAAAAATCACATCAAAACACAACATGGTTTTGATTAGATAGTGATGCAATTTTTTGCCAGGAGATGCAGATTTGGTGCAAAAATATGGTGTAAAAATTTCAGCACCAAATCTGCATCTCTTGACCCAAAAATACACAAAACAGTTTTTATGCTGTTTCAATGCAATTTTCTTGAAGAGGGTGTTCATTTTGGTGCTAAAATGTCTGTGCCACAAGCTGTGACTACAAATAATCTGAGTGTTGTCTGAGTAATTCTCTGCTGGAAGCCCACAGCATGCGGTCACGCTCTGTGTGCAGTCAGTTCAGTATGTAGAAGAGCTGGAATCATCATGGGACCTTGTGTGGATTATGTCATAACTGGGAGTTTTTGGGGTTAATAATTGACCCTCCTCATTGCTAATCAAAGGGATTAGTGGGAACTATGAACTGTGATTAACCCCTCATTTCCCTATTTGACACTGCACCAAGGCAATCAAGATGAGCTGGGTAAAGTTTGGGGATTGTCACATCTAATGAATACAAAAATTCTGGGTAGCTGCAGGCTGCTACTTTTAAGCTGGGGGAGCC
The DNA here is from genome assembly GCF_048569485.1 of Anomaloglossus baeobatrachus. Lineage (NCBI taxonomy): Eukaryota > Metazoa > Chordata > Amphibia > Anura > Aromobatidae > Anomaloglossus > Anomaloglossus baeobatrachus. Next base: position 159,612,432 of record NC_134353.1, on the reverse strand, counting down.
CAATACCCATGCATCTCCACATCCTGAGAATACCAGCCTCGAGCTGTTAGCTTTATCATGGCTGGGTATCAAAACTGAAGGGGGGGGCACGGGGGACAACACTCCATTGTTTTAAAATGATTTATTTAAATAATTAAAAAAAAAGATGCATACGGTCCCTCTTATTTTGATACACCGCCAAGATAAACACATGGCTGGGGTCTGTAGCCTTAGGCTTTATCTGTGCTGAGAAAGATAATATAGGGGGACCCTATACCAATTTATTTATTTATTTTTGCACCACAGTAGGGACACACACAGCGCCTGTAATTGCAAGCAGTCAGATATGTTGTCACACAGAGTGGGGTTGCAGTCTGACTGCAACCAATCACAGATGCCTGCATGTCCGGTGGGCAGGGAAAGCATGAGGTTAATGAGCTGCCCTCTCTCCTTATCCCTTCTACCAACCATTTTAAAGCTCTGGATTCTAATCCCCATATACTTATAAGAGGACCAGCGTCCAGGCAGATATTCAAGATCAATTCTGGGCCAGAAACGGGTTATAGACATGAACAATCTATAATTTTAAGGGTAGGTTAATTTTAACAGTGAGAGATAGAATATCAAAAATAAAATCTAGAAAATCTCATTGTATAACTTATAGAAATGTATTTGCTGAAAGAAATAAGTATTAGATCCCCTAGAAATGATTAAGAGTTCTGGCTCCTACAAACCAGTTAGACGCTCCTAATCAACTTGTTATTTGCACGCCTGTCTTAAATTATCACCTGTATACAAGTCTCCTGTCCACACACAATTAATCAGTCAGATTCTAACCTCTACAAGATGGCCAAGACCAAAGAGCTTTCCAAGCATGTCAGTGACAATATCATAGACCTGCACAAGGCTGGAATGGGCTACAAAACCCATACGTAAGATGCTGCGTGAGAAGGAAACAACTGTTGGTGCAATAGTAAGACAATGGAAGAAATTCAAAATGAGTGTCAACCGACATCAATCTGAGGCTCCATACAAAATCTCACCTCGTTGGGTATCCAGGAAGGTGAGAGATCAGCCTAAAACTTCATGGGAGGGAACTTGATAATGATCTCAAGTCAGCTGGGACCATTGTTACCAAGAAAACCATTGGTACATTACACCATAAGTCCCCTTTCACATTGCGTTTTACCTTCCACTCACAAGTCCCATCGGAGCATCCAGGGGGCAGTTTGGACGGATGCTCCGATGGGACCCGTGAGCGGAAGGTAAAACGCAATGTGAAAGGGGCCTAACGCATTAAAATCCTCCAGTGCCAGCAAAGTCCAACTGCTCAAGAAGGCATATGTGCAGGACTTTCTTAAGTTTGCCAATAAACACCTAGATGATTCTGAGAGTGATTGGGAGAAGGTGCTATATTCAGATGAGACAAAAATTGAGCTCTTTGACATTAACTCAACTCACCGTATTTGGAGAAAGAGAAATGATGCCTATGACCCAAAGTACACCGTCCCCGCTGCCAATCATGGAGGTGGAAACATTATGTTTTGGGTTGTTTCTTTGCACAGGACTACTTCACGGTATCAATTGGACAATGGATGGACCCATTCACTGTAAAATCCTGAGTGACAACCTACTTCCCTTCACCAGGACAATAAACATGGGTCATGGCTGGGAATTCCAGCATGACAATGACCCAAAACATACAGCCAAGGCAACAAAGGAGTGGCTCAAAAAGAAACACATTAAGGTCATGGAGTGGCCTAGCCAGTCTCCAGACCTTAATCCCATAGAAAACCTATGGAGGGAGCTGAAGCTCCGAGTTGCCAAGCAACAGCCTCAAAATCTTAATGATTTAGAGATGATCTGCAAAGAGGAGTAGACCAAAATTCCTGCTGACATGTGGACAAAAATCACCATCAACTACAAAAATGTCTAACTGTGCTTGCCAACAAGTATTTTGTCGCCAAGTGTTAAGTCTTGTTTACCTGAGGGATCAAATACTTATTTCTCTCTGCAAAATACAAATAATTATTTATAATCTATACAATGAGATTTTCTGTATTTTGTTTTTGATATTATATATATATATATATATATATATATATATATATATATATATATATATGTTATTGATGTCTCTCACTGTTAAAATGAACCTATCCTTAACCCCTTCACGACCGCGAGCCGTAAAATTACGTCCTATTTTAACGTGACTTAACGACCAGGGACGTAATTTTACGGCCTAAACTTCATTTGATTGCCGTGGCCATAGCAACGGCTTTCAAATGATGTCCCCTGCTGTTTCTTACAGCAGGGGACCTTTGCTTGACCCCAGGGGGGGTGGCATCGCCACCCCCCATAGGCGATCGATGTGATTGGCTGTTCAAATCGGAACCGCCAATCACATTGATCACGCTGTTTTCGGCAAAAAAAAATGCCAAAAATAGTGTGATCTTGTAAAATGCAGCTAGGAACGGGGCTGCAGCAGCTCCGATCATTGGCTGGAAGCAAGCAGACACCGTGGCCCCCCCCTGCAGCACTGATTGGAGCGATCGTGCTATGACGCGCAATCGCTCCAATCAGTGTGCAGTGGGGCGGTCTGATCTGCCGGTGGCCGCCCTCCCCACACCTGTGCTGGTCTGGGGACCCTCCCCCAACATGTCTGCAGCGTGCAGCACTGGCTGGTACTAGTGGTACCACGCCACCGCTGCTGCTGCCGCTGCTGTCACGTCACGTCACAGGAGCAGGAGCGGTGAGTATTGTGCTCACCTTGCAGCCCCTGCGCGCTTCCGTAATGGCCCCTGCTCGTGCCCCCTGCGATCTGCCCCCCCCTGACATCTCGATCTGCCCCCCCGACATCCCGATCTGCCCCCCCGACATGCCGATCTGCCCCCCGCCATCTCTATTCTGCAGCTCCTCCGGTATCCCTCCTCCCCTGCTCTCTTGCAGCCCCTGCGCGCTCTTGTGATTTGCTCCTGCGAGCTCCCGTAATGGCCCCTGCCCGTGCCCCCTGCGATCTGCCCCCCGCCATCCCGATCTGCCCCCCCGCCATCCCGATCTGCCCCCCGCCATCCCGATCTGCCCCCCCACATCCCGATCTGCCCTCCGACATCCCGATCTGCCCCCCACGACATCCCGATCTGCCCCCAGACATCCCGATCTGCCCCCCGACATCCCGATCTGCCCCCCAGACATCCCGATCTGCCCCCAGACATCCCGATCTGCCCCCAGACATCCCTATCTGCCCCCAGACATCCCGGTCTGCCCCCAGACATCCCAGTCTGCCCCCAGACATCCCTGTCTGCCCCTAGACATCCCGGTCTGCCCCCAGACATCCCAGTCTGCCCCCGACATCCCAATCTGCCGGCCTCCCCCGTGATCTCTATTCTGCAGCTCCTCCGGTATCTCCCCCTCTGCTCTCCCCCTCTGCTGTCCCCCTCTGCTGTTCCCGTCCCCCTCTGCTGTCCCCGTCCCCCTCTGCTGTCCCCCCGATGTCCTCTTACCTGTCTTCACCGGCCGATCACATCTGCCTCCATCGCTGGGTCTTTCTTCCTGGGTCTTCTGCTGAGCTGTCCAACTTCCTGCCTGCTGGCTGCTGCTGTAAAGCTGTTCCTTGCCTTCTGTTCCTCCTACTAAACCTCTGGGTACTGTGAGTATAACTTTTTTTTTTCTTTTTTTTCTTCTATCCCCTTTCTATTTTTACACCTCATGCGTCCGTGCGTCCTGCCGAGCGCTGATCACGGATGCAGATAACGTATCTGCATCCATGGTCAGTTTTCGGCGGGACTTTTTCTCCCGTATTCCCGACGCTTTTTGTAACGCATCAGTCCGTGCGTCCCGCCGAGCGCTGATCAGGGATGCACATAACGGATCGGCATCCCTGCTCAATTTTTGGCGTGACAAAAAGCATCGGGGATACGAAAAAAAAAGTCACGCCAAAAATTAAGCAGGGATGCCGATCCGTTATGTGCATCCCTGATCAGCGCTCGGCAGGACGCACGGACTGATGCAATACAAAAAGCGTCGGGGATACGGAAAAAATAGTATCGCATCTGTCCGTGCGTCCCGCTGAGCGCGGATCAACATCCCTGCTCAATTTTTGGCGTGACTTTTTTTTTTTTTCCGTATCCCCAGCGCTTTTTGTATCTCATCCGACCGTGCCTCCTGCAGCGGCCGATCAGTGCACTGCGTCTGTGCGTTTGAGAAGTCAAATGGCGTTCCTTGTCTTCTGAGCCCCGCCATGCGCCCAAACAATTGATTTCCACCACATGTGAGGTATCTGCGTACTCGGGAAAAATTGCACAATACGTTTTATGGTGCATTTTTTCCTGATACCATTGTAAAAAGAAAAAAAAAAAAGCTACCTTGTTGCTGCAAAAATTTAAAATTTTTTTTTTAAAAAAATAAATAATTTTCACGGTTCAACGTTATCAACTTTCAGTGTAGCCCCTGGGGGTACAAGGGGCTCACTAAACATCTAGATAAATTCCTTGAGGGGTCTAGTTCCAAAATGGGGTAATTTGTGGGGGAGCTCCACTGTTTAGGCACCATGGGGGGGGGTGTCTAAAAACGTGACATGGCGGCCGCTAATGATTCCAATCAATTTTGCTGTCAAATGGTGCCCTTCTCTTCTGAGCCCCGCCATGCGCCCAACAATTACTTTCCACCACATGTGAGGTATCTGCGTACTCAGGAGAAAATGGACAATACATTTTATGTTGCATTTTTTCCCGATACCCTTGTGAAAAAAAAAGCTACCTAGTTGAAGCAACCGTTTTGTGGTAAAAAAAAAATTTTTTCTTTTCAAGGCTCAACGTTATAAACTTCTGTGAAGCCCCCAGGTGTTCAAAGTGCTCATCAAACATCTAGAAAAAATATTTGAGGGCTCTAGTTTCCAAAATGGGGTCATTTGTGGGGGAGCTCCATTGTTTAGGCACCTCAGGGGGTCTTCAAACCCGACATGGCGTCCGCTAATTAGTGCAGCTAATTTTGCGTTCAAAAATTCAAATGGCGCTCCTTGCCTTCCGAGCACTGCCGTGTATCCAAACATTTGATTTCCACCACATATGAGGTATCTGCGTACTCAGGAGAAAATGGACAATACATTTTATGTTGCATTTTTTCCCGATACCCTTGTGAAAAAAAAAGCTACCTAGTTGAAGCAACAGTTTTGTGGTAAAAAAATTTTTTTTCTTTTCACGGCTCAACGTTATAAACTTCTGTGAAGCCCCCAGGTGTTCAAAGTCCTCATCAAACATCTATAAAAAATATTTGAGGGCTCTAGTTTCCAAAATGGGGTCACTTGTGGGGGAGCTCCATTGTTTAGGCACCTCAGGGGGTCTTCAAACCCGACATGGCGTCCGCTAATTAGTGCAGCTAATTTTGCGTTCAAAAATTCAAATGGCGCTCCTTGCCTTCCGAGCACTGCCGTGTGTCCAAACATTTGATTTCCACCACATATGAGGTATCTGCGTACTCAGGAGAAAATGGACAATACATTTTATGTTGCATTTTTTCCCGATACCCTTGTGAAAAAAAAAGCTACCTAGTTGAAGCAACAGTTTTGTGGTAAAAAAATTTTTTTTTCTTTTCACGGCTCAACGTTATAAACTTCTGTGAAGCCCCCAGGTGTTCAAAGTCCTCATCAAACATCTAGAAAAAATATTTGAGGGCTCTAGTTTCCAAAATGGGGTCACTTGTGGGGGAGCTCCATTGTTTAGGCACCTCAGGGGGTCTTCAAACCCGACATGGTGTCCGCTAATTAGTGCAGCTAATTTTGTGTTCAAAAATTCAAATGGCGCTCCTTGCCTTTCGACCTCTGCCGTGCACCCAAACAATTGATTTTTACCCCATATGGGGTATCAGCGTACTCAGGAGAAAATGCACAATAAATTGAAGGGTGCACTTTCTCTTTTCTCCCTTGTAAAAATGAAAATTTTATGGCTAAAGTAACATTTTTGTGTTAAAAAGTAAAATTTTCATTTTTTCCTTCCACATTGCTTTGGTTCCTGTGACGCACCTAAAGGGTTAATAAACTTCTTGGATGTGGTTTTGAGCAGTGTGAGGGGTGCAGTTTTTAGAATGGGGTCACTTTTGGGTATTTTCTGTCACCTAGCCCTCTCAAAGTCACTTCAAATGTGATGCGGTCCCTAAAAAAAATATTTTGTAAATTTTGTTGGAAAAATTAGAATTTGCTGATGAACTTTGACCCCTTCTAACTTCCTAACGAAAAAAAAATTTCTTTCGAAAATTGCGCTGATGTAAAGTAGACAAGTGGCAAATGTTATTTAGTAACTATTTTGTGTGACATATTTCTCAGATTTATGGGCATACATTTTCAAAGTTTGAAAATTGCGAAATTTTCCAAATTTTCGCACAATTTCCTAAATTTTCACAAATAAACGCAAAAACTATCGGCCTAAATTTACCACTGACATGAAGTACAATATGTCACGAAAAAACAATGTCAGAATCGCCAGGATCCGTTGAAGCGTTCCAGAGTTATAACCTGTCAAAGTGACACTGGTCAGAATTGCAAAAAATGTCCCGGTCATTAGGGTGTTTTAGTGGCCGGGGGTGAAGGGGTTAAAATTATAGACTGTTCATGTCTTTGTCAGTGGGCAAACTTACAAAATCAGCAAGGGATCAAATAATTACTTCCTTCACCGTAGATGACATTAGTTCAGTCTATAAATTAATTTACTACCTGAGATGTCCTTTTCACTTTTGTTTTTAGGCACATTAATAGTTGTTGCATCTTAATGGAAATACCGACATCTAATTAGAGCAGATTTGTGCAAAACACAATGCTAATCATTTTTTTTTAGGAGAAAAGAATAAAAACTAGAAAATAGAAACTTTTCAAAAACCTAACAAAATCAGGAGATGGATATGAAAAAGAGGAAGAGAAAAAATATATAATTTGGCTTTAAAGAGTTTAATTAATGGGAGCATATAATCTTAAAGGCTTAAGGCGGTATTATATTCTACGATTTATCTGACAATATTTCGTCGGGGTCACGGATTCTATGACGCATCGTTAGCAACGTCGTTGCGTGTGACACCTACGTGTGACTCTGAACGATCACAAAGAGGTTGAAAATCATTGATCATTGACACGTCGTTCAGTTTCAAAATATTGTTCATCGTTTGGAATGCAGCAGATATATTGCTACGTTTGACACCCTGGCAACGACGAGCAATATCCACACGACCGCCTTGGTCAAACAATATATCGCTGAACAATGTTACGTCGTTTGTGAGATGTGTACGTGTGACCACTAATAAACGACCTATGTGCGATCTCGGCAAATCGTAACTGCGATCTGGGCGTGTCACATCGCTACTTAGATCATCAGATAAATTGTAGCGTGTAACGGGGCCTTTAGGATATGTGCCATGTGTTGAAACTACTAGTTCTGATTTTAAGGGGCATTTTTATAAAATATTAAGGTCTCTTATCAGATCCGATGGAAAATGTTAAATTTTCTTATGACAAAGAAAAAAAGGATATTGTATACCCTATATTAATAATATTAGATAGATTAAAAAGGAAATCCAGTTTTGACCAATGTTTACATCAGCTGCCCTGGATATCTTTTAAGATATTGTGGTGAAGGAGATTAGTGCATCTTGACGAAAAGAAATGGCTAATAGAAAAAAACATACCTGAAGAATTAATGGCACTAAAATTTCTTCAAAATTACTCGATTGTCATCATAAAATCTGACATGAGAGGAGTTATTGTTGCATTTAGAGATGAGCAGATATATTTGAGTGGAAATGAATTCTGCATTTGCCAAAAAACAGATTCTTTGAAATTTGCTGCTGCGCAAATTCAGCATAGTCACGTTACCCATTATAATGTTATGATATTGTGACCTTACATGCATTACGCAGAACCTTCTTGAGCCTCATCAGAGATGAATGTCCTGGTAGGGTTTGAGAGGCCAAGAAATTTGATCATTTGCAACAGGTATAAGAAAATTTAGAGGACCAAATGGAGAGTCCGAAGAAGTGAGCAGTAAGGATTCTTTTTATTTTTTACGTCTTTATTTTTATTATATTCTGGGTCTGTTGAGACTCCAGAGCATAATGAGTGACATTAAATTCACAGAGAATAACTTCCGGAAGATCCAAGCAAACAGGTAAATTAGAATTTTGACTGATCCATGCATCTCTAGTTGTAATGTATAAATATTGTAGATGAGGAATATGGAGAGTTTAATGAGATAACCGTTTAAAAGGAACTTGTGAATGATTCTACAATGACATGTAAAAGAAAAATTGAGATGTTTTTAAAGGGTTCTTTTAATAATGGTTTGATAAATGAATATGTCTTAAAATCATTAAAAAATTATTCACTAAGGCTACCGCTAGTATATTCGTTGCTCAAAGTGCACAAAAAAATCTCTATAATCCTACCGGATGTCCTATAGTGTCTGCCCTATATTTTGAGGCTTTTCTATAAAAATAATTATAAATTTTTTTCTATCTTAAATATAAAAATGTTTATTTTGGAAACATACTGGACCTTGGTGGGGATTAGGTAAGGCTCTTGTACACATTGGATATACAAAGGCTATGTACAAATACATCATAAGAAATAGGAATTAAAGGATATAGAGAGAAGTTATGTTAGGTTAATATAATGAGTAATTAAAAAACAACTAATGATATGATTTGGTTTATTTATGGTTTATTTTATTAGATATTATACTTAAAGAAAAACTTTCAGGTTTCTGAAGATTTTTTTACTTGAAACTGCAAAGAGCTTTGATAGTGTCCTCTGCAGCTCTAAGATCTGCTAATATATTCATGAACTTGATTAAGACTTATTTTATATTTACATTGGGCTAGATAAAATGTTTTAAGAAATGGCTATGTTTTATAGATGATATATTCTTAGCATGGTGAGAAACAGAAAAGGATTTTATGGAATTAGTTAATTATTTAAATTAATGTCAAGAATATATTAAACTTTCTCCAGAAAATAATGACCAATCTATTCATTATTTAGATGTTTAATTAATTAGTCGCAATGGTAATTTTGAAATTACGCTATATTAAGAGTACTGGTCACAACAATTTGTTGCAATCTGAGAGTCGTCATTCCTTTCCTGTTTTCACAAGTATACCAAATAGTCAATATGTAATCGGTGAATTAAGAACCGAGAAGTATAAAGAAAATAATAAAAAAAAGTATCTGTAGAAAATGTATCCAAAGATGTTGCCAATACAAACTTTGTTTATCGAGAAAGAAAAGCAATACAAAATTGATTATTCAAAGCAGACATAAAAAGAATAGATTGAATAAAGAACTTAGAATTACTAGTGAAAGAAAAGGCAGATTTGGATGTTTCAGTTGTCAAAATTGTCATTCTGCTATTAAAGGTGAATTTCAACATCAGCTGATGAATCGGTACAAAATACCTAGTCAGAGATAAAAATGCAGATTTGCAATTGAAATGTCCATGCGGTATCTCAAATTTTGATAGATTAAGATGATAAATGACTTAAATTGAGCTTATATGAGAACACAACTGTTAAATTATAAAAATAAAAAATACAGAAAAGTGTAATTGATCAAAAAGAAAATACATATTGGGAAAAGTGTTTAACATAACATTTTTTGAGTAAAAAAAAAATCAATCTAAGCAATTTGCGCCAGCAAATCATGATGGGAGAGAAGATGCTAACATTAGGCAACTCCTGCAAACAGAAGTTTATTAGATGGAGACATCTGCCCCAAAAAGGGATGAATGAAAATTATCATTCATTATTATATTATCATTATTATTCAAAATTAAATGAAGACTTTAAAGTCTTATTCATCAAATTTTCACAATTTTGATGGGTAAATGCTACCATATATTATTTAGTTTTGGATTCTGTAAGGAATTGGTGGAAAATCCACATAGCATTTTATATGGTAACACTTGGTGCTGCATGTTTTGAAATTTCTATGAGCATTGAAATAGATGAACTTGGGATGAATTTGCTAGGATATTCATCCCTGGGAAGATTGTCATATGTCTTTAATATGTTACACTTGGGAATAATCTTTTCTTATGTAGAATGATAAACTAAATTGCTCAGAAATGGACTTATAACTTTTCATAGAATGATAGGCAAGAACAATTGCTTCCCTGAGATCATTGCTGATGTCCTTCCTCCTTGAAATTGTGTTAACACATGCATAAATTCTCCAGACCAACAAACCGTCAAAACTCCTGCTTTTGACAGTAGTTGTCACATTTTCTGATACACAGATTAATAAATATATATTTTTATATATATATATATATATATATATATATACACATACTGTGTATATATATATATATATATATATATGTGTATATATATATATATATATATATATATATATATCGTATTTTTAGGACTATAAGACGCAACGGACCATAAGAAGTACCCTGGTTGTAGAGAAGAAAATAAAATTTTAAGCAAAAAATGTGGTCATGACACAGTTATGGGGCGAGGATCTGCTGCTGACACTGTTATGGGGGTAATGTCCCCAAATTCTCTACTAAGGTACCCCATCCTGGTAATGATCCTCCTACCTTGTATATAATCCTCCTGCCTTGTGTATGATCCTCCTGCCTTGTATATATATGTTGTAAACCGTGGAAAAAAAAACTTAAAAAATTCACTTTTTATTAATTTAGATTAAAATAGATATCCCAAAATGAATAAACATACACACATATATATACATACAGATAAATAGAAAAGTGCTGCAGTCCATTCTGCACTGCAGCACTTTTCTATTTATCTGTATGTATATATATGTGTGTATGTTTATTCATTTTGGGATATCTATTTTAATCTAACTTAATAAAAAGTGATTTTTTTAAGGGTTTTTTTCCACGGTTTACAGTATATGATCCCTTAATAATTATTTATGACGGTTTTTTCTTGTATATATATGTCCCTCATCCTGGTATAGCCCCCATCCTGCTATATACTGTCATCCTGCTATGTGCTCCAATCCTGCTATATACCCCATCCTGGTATATGGGCACATCCTGCTATATACCCCCATCCTGATATATGGCCACATCCTGCTATATACCCCCATCCTGGTATATGGCCGCATCCTGCTATTTACCCCATCCTGGCATATGGCCGCATCCTGCTATATACCCCATCCTGGTATATGGCCACATCCTGCTATTTACCCCATCCTGGCATATGGCCGCATCCTGCTATATGCCCTCCTCCTGCTCATGATATACTTCCATCCTGGTATATGGCCTGCATCCTGTGGCCCACAAAAAATAAATGGTAATACTCGCCTTTCCTCACTCCATGCAGCATCGCTTCTCCTCCTGTCTGTGTAAGCAGCAGCGCGGAGGGCAGTGAATACAGCCGCACATGATCACTCCAGGCTGTAGTTGCCAGGGGTGATCATGCGGGTCGGCTGTTTATTATGCGCACATCCCACGCCAATCACCCCAACAACCTGTCAGCTCCAGCTTCAGCGCTGAGAGATGATGGGCGGGATGATGGATGTGCATATGAAATGAGTGGGCCCACGTGGTCACGGCAGGCGCTGCTAAAGCTTGCTTGTGCCCCCTATTACCTGTGCCACCGCAGCACCCTCATTCCCCGCAACCATGCCCTACATTCAGACTATAAGATGCATCCCCCCACTTTCCCCCAACATTTGGGGGAAAAAAGTGTGTCTTATAGTCCGAAAAATATGGTACATATATTTATTTATTTATTTATTTTTATTTATTTATATTTATTTATTTATTTTTATTTCTCCACTTATTTAGCACCATTAATTCAACAATTAATTTTACATACATTTTCAAAAATGTCCCCATTTTTGGGGTTTACAATCTAAATTTCCTATCAGTATAATTTTGGAGTGTGAGAGGAAACTGGAGTACCTAGAGTAAACCCACGCAAACACGAGAACATACAAGCTCCTTACGCATGATGTCCCTGATGGGAATTGAATCTAGGACCTCAGAGTTGCAAGACTACAGTGCTAACCACTGAGCCAGAGTGCCACCCAGCTACTGATTTGATTGGCAACATCATGCCCTTGTAATTCCTATGGAAGCATAAGATGGGCTTACATTCTCACACTCACAGCTTCTGAAATTTGAATTAGTTTCTGTTAACTAATTAATGACATAACTTAAGGAACACATTTTTCAATATTTTTACCTACTAATTTGTTAAACTACAGAATTTAATGGTGCACTTAGTTTTTCTCATGACTGTATAACTATTATAAAATATGTTGGGGGGAAAAATAGTGAAAGTAAAATTGCTTTTAATGTTTTATTTTTCAGCCACACACCTTCAGTTTAAAGCACCACTCCAGTGTTTTATATTTTTTCACTGCTGGAGTTTAGCTTTAAATCTAAGTCCCCTGCGACTTATCTTATACTCACCCTCTGGCGGCTTTATCTTTTTTTCAGCATCGTTCCGGTCCTACGTCACCATATTATACCCATAGATTCTGACTGGCCAGAAGTCAGAAGTTATGTCACAAGCTCTCAATACAGTAATGAAATAGTAGGTCTTGTAATATTAGAGCGAAAAATAAAAAACTTGGATGAACAAAAATCAAACCTATGAAATGTGATGAACGAAAGGAGTGGGCTATTTGACTTGTATCAATGCTGCAGCAACAAGGCAAAGAATGTGTCAGCAGAGAAAAAAAATGAGCCACAAGATAAGGATTATTTATAAAAAATATCTATTGAGAATGCCCAAGATATTAGAAAAAAATACAAAATAAAAATGGAAGGATATAATGTATATCTATCTATCTATCTATCTATCTATATATCTATCGATTCATCCATCCATCCATGCATCCATCTATATATATATATATATATATATAATTTATTAATTCTTAATATACAGTATATCTAAATATCTCTCTCTCTGTATATATATATTTTTTATATATATATATATATATATATATATATATATATGTGTGTGTATATATATATATATATATAAATATATATCTATCTAAATGTGTGCATATCTATCTATCTATATATATGTATATATATATATATATATATATATATATATATCCAGTTAGGTCCAGAAATATTTGGACAGTGACACAATTTTCGCGAGTTGGGCTCTGCATGCCACCACATTGGATTTGAAATGAAACCTCTACAACTGAATTCAAGTGCAGATTGTAACGTTTAATTTGAAGGTTTGAAAAAAAAATATGTGATAGAAATTGTAGGAATTGTACACATTTCTTTACAAACACTCCACATTTTAGGAGGTCAAAAGTAATTGGTTAAATAAACCAAACCCAAACAAAATATTTTTATTTTCAATATTTTGTTGCGAATCCTTTGGAGGCAATCACTGCCTTAAGTCTGGAACCCATGGACATCACCAAACGCTGGGTTTCCTCCTTCTTAATGCTTTGCCAGGCCTTTACAGCCGCAGCCTTCAGGTCTTGCTTGTTTGTGGGTCTTTCCGTCTTAAGTCTGGATTTGAGCAAGTGAAATGCATGCTCAATTGGGTTAAGATCTGGTGATTGACTTGGCCATTGCAGAATGTTCCACTTTTTTGCACTCATGAACTCCTGGGTAGCTTTGGCTGTATGCTTGGGGTCATTGTCCATCTGTACAATGAAGCGCCGTCCGATCAACTTTGCGGCATTTGGCTGAATCTGGGCTGAAAGTATATCCAGGTACACTTCAGAATTCATCCGGCTACTCTTTTCTGCTGTTATGTCATCAATAAACACAAGGACCCAGTGCCATTGAAAGCCATGCATGCCCATGCCATCACGTTGCCTCCACCATGTTTTACAGAGGATGTGGAGTGCCTTGGATCATGTGCCGTTCCCTTTCTTCTCCAGACTTTTTTCTTCCCATCATTCTGGTACAGGTTGATCTTTGTCTCATCTGTCCATAGAATACTTTTCCAGAACTGAGCTGGCTTCATGAGGTGTTTTTCAGCAAATTTAACTCTGGCCTGTCTATTTTTGGAATTGATGAATGGTTTGCATCTAGATGTGAACCCTTTGTATTTACTTTGATGGAGTCTTCTCTTTACTGTTGACTTAGAGACAGATACACCTACTTCACTGAGAGTGTTCTGGACTTCAGTTGATGTTGTGAACGGGTTCTTCTTTACCAAAGAAAGTATGCGGCGATCATCCACCACTGTTGTCATCCGTGGACGCCCAGGCCTTTTTGAGATCCCAAGCTCACCAGTCAATTCCTTTTTTCTGAGAATGTACCCGACTGTTGATTTTGCTACTCCAAGCATGTCTGCTATCTCTCTGATGGATTTTTTCTTTTTTTTCAGCCTCAGGATGTTCAGCTTCACCTCAATTGAGAGTTCCTTAGACCGCATGTTGTCTGGTAACAGCAACAGCTTCCAAATGCAAAACCACACACCTGTAATCAACCCCAGACCTTTTAACTACTTCATTGATTACAGGTTAACGAGGGAGACGCCTTCAGAGTTAATCGCAGCCCTTAGAGTCCCTTGTCCAATTACTTTTGGTCCCTTGAAAAAGAGGAGGCTATGCATTACAGAGCTATGATTCCTAAACCCTTTCTCCGATTTGGATGTGAAAACTCTCATATTGCAGCTGGGAGTGTGCACTTTCAGCCCATATTATATATATAATTGTATTTCTGAACATGTTTTTGTAAACAGCTAAAATAACAAAACTTGTGTCACTGTCCAAATATTTCTGGCCCTGACTGTAGATATATATATATATATATATATATATATATATACACATTTATATTTATATACTAGAGGGTGGCCCGATTCTAATGTATCGGGTAGTCTAGAATGTGTATGTAGGTTAGCAGATTGATTAATAGTATAATTATCAAGTCTTGAATAATGATGGTTCATTTCTTGCTCGTTGGTCTCCCGCTGTGCAGCACGCATCGGCGTGTTTGACAGTGAGAGTCCATCGATCTGAATGGGCAGGGAGCCGGCGTACACTGGTAACCATGTTACACAATCAGGTAAGTATACAAAGCGCTTTGCTTAGTTACCCGATGTGTACCATGGTTACCAGCGTACGCCGGCTCAAGCACACGTGTGCCAGGAGCCGGGGGTAAGGTGGTAACCATGGTACACATTGGGTAACTAACGAAAGCGCTTTCCATAGTTACAGGATTGTGTACCATTTGTTACCAGCGTACGTCGGTAAGCTGATAACTATGGTACACATTGGGTAACTATGCAAAGCGACAGTGCTGGTTTATTTTTTGCTTGTTGGTCTCCTGCTGTGCAGCACGCATCGGCGTGTTTGACAGTGGGAGAGCAACGATCTGAATGGGCAGGGAGCCGCGGTAAGCTAGTAACCATGGTACACATCGGGTAACTATGCAAAGCGGTTTCCATAGTTACCCAATGTGTACCATGGTTACCAGCCTACGACGGCTCCGGCACACGTGTGCCGGGAGCCGGGGTAAGCTAGTGGTTTCACACATCCAGCTTTTCTCCACTTTGTCAGATCCGGCGCGCTGCCGTAGGCTGGTTTCAGACGTCCGTGTTTTCGGTACGTGTGACATGTGTTTTGTAACACGGATGTCACACGTACCCATGTTTTTCTCTGATGTGCCTCACACGTCTGTGTTTTCACACGGACCATGTGACTTTTCATGACCCCGCACGCACACACGCAGGCATCTCCGGCAGCACGGATGTCACATGGATCGCACACTGATGTGATCCGTGCGACATCAGTGTAAAACATACCGGAGAAAATATGGGTCTTTTTAATGAAATTATTTTCTATATTTACCTCTCTCCAGAAATGCTCTCTCCGGCTCTGCTGGCTCCCGCTCCTTATCGCCGCTCATTATACTCACTGAATATTCAGTGCCCTGAGGAGCTGGAAGCAGGAACAGCGCTGGGGACTTCAGAGCCGGGGACCGCATCGCTGGGTGAGTGTACAGCAGAGTGTGTGTGTGTGTGTGTACATGCATGTGCGGTATGTGTTATGCGCTCGGTGTATCCATGTGTGTCTGCTGTGTCTGCTGTGTGTGTATATACATGCATGTGTGCTATGTGTGACACGGATGTTTGAAGGCAGCCGTACACTATGTACAGGATAGTGGCTGTGCCGCAACTTCCTGGTCACATGACAACATGTGATCGGAGCTTGTCGCACGGCAACTGTAGTGTACACAGTGCACGGGAGCGCGCCAATAAAGTGGAGAAAAGGTAAGTATTAGGCCCTGTGCGCACTGGAAAATGGAATTTTCTTAAGAAAAGTCCGCAGGGTCTGAAAGATTACCGCATCTGCGGTAAAAAAACGCAGCAAACCGCACCCAAAAACCACATGCGGTTTGCGGCGGCTTTACCACGGTATTGTTCGCGGTATTGCCGCGGTTTTGCCGCGTTCGGATTGGTACATGTGTTTTAATGCATTCGATGCAATAAAGTACATTAAAAAAAAATTCCTTCTGAGATAGAGGGATAGATAGATAGATAGAGAGATAGATAGATAGCCAGATAGATGATAGAGGACAGATTGACACGCTGCATTTCTCCCGGGCGGTCGTGTGTTTATATTGCCGGCCGTGGGTAATGACCTGTAATTACCTCTACAGGCTCCCTGCGAGGCTGCATTCATTCAGCGCTGTTGTCAGTCGCAGCTGGATGCAGGCATCGGAGGACGTGGATTACGTCGGAGCTGTGTGTTTTGGGGGGCTTAATAAACGGGTGAAAGAGGAGCTTTTTGTTTTATTTAAAATAAAGGATTTTTCGGTGTTTGTGTTTATTCACTTTAATTACGGGTTTTAATCATGAAAGCTGTCTCATAGGCGCTGCCATGATTAAAAGCCGGGACTTAAATGGCGGCGATACGCTTTCATTTAACTCCTTATTACCTGGACTGCCACCACATCACGGCATCTGGAAGAGTCGGGGAAACTCCAGGACCGCCGCATAATGGATGCGACAGTCCCGGAGCAGCTGCGGGCTGATACTCTCGGCTGTGGGAGGGGGGGTACATTAACGCTGTCCCTCGCTCTCCCCAGCCTGAGAATACCGGTCCGCCACTGTGTGTTTACTACGGCTGGATGGTAAAAATACAGCGGAGCCCACGTGTTTTTTTTTCTATATGTCCGTTTGATTTCTGTGTGTATTCTATATGTCTCTGTCTGTGTGTGAGTGTGATGTGTGTGTATTCTGTGTCTGTGTGTGATATGATGTGTGTATTCTATATGTCTCTGTGTGTGATCTGTGTGTGATTACTCTCTGCTCCGCTTCCTCTTCCTGTCATAATGACATCCCTTCCCTGCAAACCGCAGGGCAGCGATGAACATTACCGCAGGTAAACCGCGAAATACCGCAGGGAATAACGCAGGAAAACACAATGAACCGCACCGAATTTGCTGCCTGCGTTATTTCCTACGGGATTTCACGATTACATTTCAGTCAATGGAGTGAAATCCCGCAGCTACCTGCGGAAAAGAAGTGACATGCAATTGTTTTCGCTGCGGGAATCCTGTAGCAAAACATGCAGCTCTTACAATTCGCATAGTGCGCACAGCATTTTTTTTTCCATAGGTTTTGCTTTTAATAAAAATATTTTCTATATTTACCTCTCTCCAGCGATGCTGTCTCCGGCTCTGCTGCCTCCCGCTCCTTATCGCCGCTTATTATACTCACTGAATATTCAGTGCCCTGAGGAGCTGGAAGCAGGAACAGCGCTGGGGACTTCAGTGCCGGGAACTGCATCGCTGGGTGAGTGTACAGCGGAGTGTGTGTTTGTGTGTGTACATGCATGTGCGGTATGTGTGTATGCGCTCGGTGTATCCATGTGTGTCTGCTGTGTGTGTATATACATGCAAGTGTGCTATGTGTGACACGGACGTCTGAAAGCAGACGTACACTGTGTACAGGACAGTGGCTGCGCCGCAACTTCCTGGTCACATGACAACATGTGATCGGAGCTTGTCGCGCGGCAACTGTAGTGTACACAGTGCACGGGAGCGCCGACAAAGTGGAGAAAATGTAACTATTAAAAGCGACAGTGCCGACGTGTGCGGGACCCGGGGTAAGCTAGTTACATCAGGTAACTAAGGAAAGCGGTTTCTATATTTACCCGATGTGTACTATAGTTACCAGCCTACGCCGGCTCCGGCCCACGTGTGCCAGCAGGCGGGGTAAGCTAGTGGCTTTTCTCCACTTAGTCCTGCCGATGTGGGCTTCCGGGGCTGCAGCAGTCACCTGGGAGTCAGACGTCTCCGTGTGGGTTCAGGGAATGCGTGCCGGGGGCGGGGCCAGGGCGAGCATCCAATGCGTGAGGGGGCGGGGCCTGGCCGAGCACCCAATACGTGCAGGGGGCCGGGGCGAGAGGACAATCGTGCGGGGGGGCGGGGCCATGCCGAGCCCAGCGGCCAATCCGCTGGTTGTCACTGTAACGACACAATTTTGGAGCAAGACAGACAGACAGACAGACAGAATAAGGCAATTATAAATATAGCTATATACAGTTAGGTCCAGAAATATTTGGACAGTGACACAATTTTCGCGAGTTGGGCTCTGCATGCCACCACATTGGATTTGAAATGAAATCTCTACAACAGAATTTAAGTGCAGATTGTAACGTTTAATTTGAAGGTTTGAACAAAAATATCTGATAGAAATTGTAGGAACTGTACACATTTCTTTACAAACACTCCACATTTTAGGATGTCAAAAGTAATTGGACAAATAAACCAAACCCAAACAAAATATTTTTATTTTCAATATTTTGTTGCGAATCCTTTGGAGGCAATCACTGCCTTAAGTCTGGAACCCATGGACATCACCAAACGCTGGGTTTCCTCCTTCTTAATGCTTTGCCAGGCCTTTACAGCCGCAGCCTTCAGGTCTTGCTTGTTTGTGGGTCTTTCCGTCTTAAGTCTGGATTTGAGCAAGTGAAATGCATGCTCAATTGGGTTAAAATCTGGTGATTGACTTGGCCATTGCAGAATGTTCCACTTTTTTGCACTCATGAACTCCTGGGTAGCTTTGGCTGTATGCTTGGGGTCATTGTCCATCTGTACTATGAAGCGCCGTCCGATCAACTTTGCGGCATTTGGCTGAATCTGGGCTGAAAGTATATCCCGGTACACTTCAGAATTCATCCGGCTACTCTTGTCTGCTGTTATGTCATCAATAAACACAAGTGACCCAGTGCCATTGAAAGCCATGCATGCCCATGCCATCACGTTGCCTCCACCATGTTTTACAGAGGATGTGGTGTGCCTTGGATCATGTGCCATTCCCTTTCTTCTCCAAACTTTTTTCTTCCCATCATTCTGGTACAGGTTGATCTTTGTCTCATCTGTCCATAGAATACTTTTCCAGAACTGAGCTGGCTTCATGAGGTGTTTTTCAGCAAATTTAACTCTGGCCTGTCTATTTTTGGAATTGATGAATGGTTTGCATCTAGATGTGAACCCTTTGTATTTACTTTCATGGAGTCTTCTCTTTACTGTTGACTTAGAGACAGATACACCTACTTCACTGAGAGTGTTCTGGACTTCAGTTGATGTTGTGAACGGGTTCTTTTTCACCAAAGAAAGTATGCGGCGATCATCCACCACTGTTGTCATCCGTGGACGCCCAGGCCTTTTTGAGTTCCCAAGCTCACCAGTCAATTCTTTTTTTCTCAGAATGTACCCGACTGTTTATTTTGCTACTCCAAGCATGTCTGCTATCTCTCTGATGGATTTCTTCTTTTTTTTCAGCCTCGGGATGTTCTGCTTCACCTCAATTGAGAGTTCCTTAGACCGCATGTTGTCTGGTCACAGCAACAGCTTCCAAATGCAAAACCACACACCTGTAATCAACCCCAGACCTTTTATCTACTTCATTGATTACAGGTTAACGAGGGAGACGCCTTCAGAGTCAATTGCAGCCCTTAGAGTCCCTTGTCCAATTACTTTTGGTCCCTTTAAAAAGAGGAGGCTATGCATTACAGAGCTATGATTCCCTTTCTCCGATTTGGATGTGAAAACTCTCATATTGCAGCTGGGAGTGTGCACTCTCAGCCCATATTATATATATAATTGTATTTCTGAACATGTTTTTGTAAACAGCTAAAATAACAAAACTTGTGTCACTGTCCAAATATTTCTGGACCTAACTGTATATATATATATATATATATATATATATATATATATATATATATATATATATATATATATATATAAAAGAGACAGAGATTTAGATATATTGTATATATTAGGAATTAATAAATATTTTTTTTTTTGTTTGGAATCCAGTGTTTGAGAAAGACGTATATTGTATTTTATTTCCTATTCATATAAATAGTGCCTAAATCACATTTTTGCTGTCTTAAAAATAAGTCAGTGTTTCAGGACAATTGCTTTGATTAGATATATATTGTATTTGGATGCTATTTCTTCTGCATGACCAGCAAGAGAATTTGCCATAAGCATAACAGAGTTTACAGAGCTTTGAGAGCCTAACATGTCACCCCTTGTACACTATACATACATAATAGAACTGGCTTTCAAAAAAGCTGCACACAGTGCTCAAGGATCTGAGAAAGTCTTTTATTAGTGTAGTCAATGGTATTACAATCCATGACAAATCTATTGTTCCCTGGGACTTCTAAGGAAGCGTATCCCTGTGCTTTCCATGTTAGTTACTTGCTGTGTCAACATTGAAATTCATCTGGTGAAGAAATTGATGTTTCGGGAACACATGGAAATTGCACATTTTATACAATAAGAATCGATGCTTTTTCCCTCTGATTTCAGTTCTAATTGCATGTTCGGTCTGAATTTCAACTGTGCTGCTTTTTCAATTAATGCTACTGTTGTTTGTTAGGCAAAAATGACTTAAAGATAGATTGACTTGACATCATAAGTAGCAACCAAAAGATTTCTTCTGATATTTATCACTTTCTATAACAATTCTGATGGTATATGCATTTACCATGGAGCTATTGTAGTACGTCTTGTAAATAAGCAATCAACATAGATTTATAATTTTTGAAAAATCAATGTCATTATGGGTTGGTTTTAGCGATGAATGGATGATCAAATTTGAGGTTAATTTCCTGAAAATCAGGGTTTCATGAGAATTCAACCACTTTAAGATTCAGTTTTCAGTTTGCAAAAAAAAGTAAAAAATTGCCCAGCACCATTTCCCAGATTGCTGAAGCATGTGAAAGTACTTCAGCAGTGCCTTCATCCTGTAAAGTGGTGGTCAGTACCTGGGCTATTGTGACGTCCTGGACTAGCCAGGTAGTCACAGGAAGGCCCTTTCACAAACACCCGTTCCCCTAACAAGGTAACTCAAAAAAGTCTGTGGAGCCTCTGTTAGGAGTCTCAACACAGAAACTAGCCAGATATCCCTCCGGGAAGGACCTTGCCAAGAAGTGTCTCTTTTTAGGAAACCACCATAACCACCATATGAAGTGGCCCTTTTAGTCAACATCTAACTCTTTGGCAAGTTTAAAGATATGACAAGGGAAATACCAAGGCCAGGTATCCATCCACAGACAGCTGTTTCGGGGTATTGCCCCTCATCAGTGTGGAGTAGGGTTCTGGCCAGGTGGGAGCAATGCCTAGTAGACCAACAAGACAAAACAATCACTGATCTCGGGGAGACCAGCCAGAGAAAACACTGCCGGCAGCCAACGAGGGCGCTCCATACAGTGAAATCCTAGGTGTATTGCCGCCTGGGAAATATGCAAATCAAAAAAGTCAGTGGAGCCTCTGTTAGGAGTCTCAACACAGAAACTAGCCAGATATCCCTCCGGGAAGGACCTAGCGAAGGAGTGGCTCTTTTTAGGAAACCACCATAACCATCATATGAAGTAGCCCTTTTAGTCAATATCTAACTCCCCGAGATCAGTGATTGTTTTGTCTTGTTGGTCCACTAGGCATTGCTTCCACCTGGCCAGAATCCTACTCCACACTGATGAGGGGCAATACCCCGAAATAGCTGTCTGTGGATAAATACCTGGCCTTGGTATTTCCCTTGTCATATCTTTAAACTTGTCAAAGAGTTAGATATTGACTGAAAGGGCCACTTCATATGGTGGTTTCCTAAAAAGAGGCACTCCTTGGTTAGGTCTTTCCCGGAGGGATATTTGGCTAGTTTCTCTGTTGAGACCCCTAACAGAGGCTCCACGGACTTTTTTGATTTGCATATTTCCCAGGGGGCAATGCACCTAGGATTTCACTGCATTGAGTGCCCTCGTTGGCTGCCGGCAGTGTTTTCTCTGGCTGGTCTCCCTGAGACGGCTGGTGGAACCGTAAGGGACCAGGACAGGGTAGTGGCCCACCGGTACCGAACCGGGTAACCACCTGGAAACCGGAGCACCAGGAGGGGTACTCAGACCCAGAACGAGGTCCAGAAGCCAGTTGCCGTCCCAAAACCCGAAAGACGGCAACAGCCTACCGAGGGGGATAGAAAGCCACCGCACAGGCAGAGAGATCCCATGGGCCAGCGCCTGCGGGCAAACGGGTTCCCCAAAACACATAAAGCCGGGGAGCGGACTACCATCGCTGAGACGTAGGCAGTCAAAATTCTACAAAACGAGGTGCAGGAGAAAGGCAGGAACCACCGAACCGGGTGGGGGATCAAGCGCAGCCGGCTGCAGGCACCGACCACCATACTTTTGGTTTACCAGAGACTCCAGTGTATCTGTCATAGTGAGTACAACAGTGCCCTCGGGCTGCGCACCGCACCGCACTAACACGCCCGCACCTCGCAACCACCGGGCCCCGGGACCATCAGCCCCTGCCTACAGAGGGGTCAACACCAGGCTGCACAACACCATCCCCGGGAGCCTAGTTAACGGCAGCGGTGGTGTCCACACTCACCACAACCTGTGGGTGGTGTCACGAACTTAAATCCCTAAACACCACGGCCTCGGCCGTGAACCTCCCCACCGAAATCCCCTCATGTAGCGCCAGCCTCCCTTCAGAGCGACATGACCCCCAGGTCTGGAGGCGCTTGAACCACCCAGCAAACGAGCCCAGATCCGAGCGGCTCAGCTGCGGACGAGCGCGGTGCGGTACACTATCACAGATTATCGGTTCCCAGTAGAGCACAGTTTGTACAGCCGGTTCATTTTCCATCTTCAGAATACTGGAAAAGCTTATTTTTTGTTGTGTTTAAGATCTTAAGGTCAGCAAGGCCCTCTATTTTTATTTCTTGCAGAGTGTAAGCTCTTATAATCAATGGGATCCTCTCAGAGGCGTACAGTTAGGTCCAGAAATATTTGGACAGTGACACAATTTTCGCGAGTTGGGCTCTGCATGCCACCACATTGGATTTGAAATGAAACCTCTACAACAGAATTCAAGTGCAGATTGTAACGTTTAATTTGAAGGTTTGAACAAAAATATCTGATAGAAATTGTAGGAATTGTACACATTTCTTTACAAACACTCCACATTTTAGGAGGTGAAAAGTAATTGGACGAATAAACCAAACCCAAAAAAAAAATTTTATTTTCAATATTTTGTTGCGAATCCTTTGGAGGCAATCACTGCCTTAAGTCTGGAACCCATGGACTTCAC
Organism: Anomaloglossus baeobatrachus; assembly: GCF_048569485.1. Classification (NCBI taxonomy): domain Eukaryota; kingdom Metazoa; phylum Chordata; class Amphibia; order Anura; family Aromobatidae; genus Anomaloglossus; species Anomaloglossus baeobatrachus. The sequence continues at coordinate 159,588,880 of NC_134353.1, read as the reverse complement.
CAAATGCTGGGTTTCCTCCTTCTTAATGCTTTGCCAGGCCTTTACAGCCGCAGCCTTCAGGTCTTGCTTGTTTGTGGGTATTTCCGTCTTAAGTCTGGATTTGAGCAAGTGAAATGCATGCTCAATTGGGTTAAGATCTGGTGATTGACTTGGCCATTGCAGAATGTTCCACTTTTTTGCACTCATGAACTCCTGGGTAGCTTTGGCTGTATGCTTGGGGTCATTGTCCATCTGTACTATGAAGCGCCGTCCGATCAACTTTGCGGCATTTGGCTGAATCTGGGCTGAAAGTATATCCCGGTACACTTCAGAATTCATCCGGCTACTCTTGTCTGCTGTTATGTCATCAATAAACACAAGTGACCCAGTGCCATTGAAAGCCATGCATGCCCATGCCATCACGTTGCCTCCACCATGTTTTACAGAGGATGTGGTGTGCCTTGGATCATGTGCCGTTCCCTTTCTTCTCCAAACTTTTTTCTTCCCATCATTCTGGTACAGGTTAATCTTTGTCTCATCTGTCCATAGAATACTTTTCCAGAACTGAGCTGGCTTCATGAGGTGTTTTTCAGCAAATTTAACTCTGGCCTGTCTATTTTTGGAATTGATGAATGGTTTGCATCTAGATGTGAACCCTTTGTATTTACTTTCATGGAGTCTTCTCTTTACTGTTGACTTAGAGACAGATACACCTCCTTCACTGAGAGTGTTCTGGACTTCAGTTGATGTTGTGAACGGGTTCTTCTTCACCAAAGAAAGTATGCGGCGATCATCCACCACTGTTGTCATCCGTGGACGCCCAGGCCTTTTTGAGTTCCCAAGCTCACCAGTCAATTCCTTTTTTCTCAGAATGTACCCGACTGTTGATTTTGCTACTCCAAGCATGTCTGCTATCTCTCTGATGGATTTTTTTCTTTTTTTTCAGCCTCAGGATGTTCTGATTCACCTCAATTGAGAGTTCCTTAGACCGCATGTTGTCTGGTCACAGCAACAGCTTCCAAATGCAAAACCACACACCTGTAATCAACCCCAGACCTTTTAACTACTTCATTGATTACAGGTTAACGAGGGAGACGCCTTCAGAGTTAATTACAGCCCTTAGAGTTCCTTGTCCAATTACTTTTGGTCCCTTGAAAAAGAGGAGGCTATGCATTATAGAGCTATGATTCCTAAACCCTTTCTCCGATTTGGATGTGAAAACTCTCATATTGCAGCTGGGAGTGTGCACTTTCAGCCCATATTATATATATAATTGTATTTCTGAACATGTTTTTGTAAACAGCTAAAATAACAAAACTTGTGTCACTGTCCAAATATTTCTGGACCTAACTGTAGCTAAGGGTTCAGCTCAGAAAAGGCAAAACATCCGAGTAAGCCCCTAAGCAATTAACTGTGGTAACAACTATAATGGTGCAGCCTACTCATGCGCACAAAGTAACCTCAGCAGATTACTGTGCTGTTACTGCAAATACTGTATATCTCTCTAAAAAAGCCAACACCGATATTACCACTCTAGGGTGATCATATAATGGTAGATGCCAGTCCTGCAGAACATTCAATAGATTACAATAGAGTTATATATATTTACTTACAGTGGAAATTCTTTCTTGGGGAGTCATTCACTTTTCCTATTTTTTCCATTTGGCACAGACCAATTTCACAGCAGTATCTCCATTTATGACTCATCTTCAGACATTACAACAATGACACAATGACACAATTGACTTCTCACATTGCCAGCTATCTACCCATCTGTTCCCAGCCTACACAAACTCCTTATCCTGCTGATACCCCAATACTGAACTGCAGCTGCTGTATGTGTCCTTATTAGTGCACCTGCTATGTGTACAAAGACAGGGCTCCTTTAATTGCCCTATATAATAATGCTCACCACAGTGCCCCTTACAAAGTAATAGTGCCTCCTTTGCGTCCTCTAGAAGGTAAAATTGCCCTAGAAATTATTAATGGCATCTGCATTTGCCCTAGAAAAGTGTCCACATTTTTCTTTAAGAAAGTAATAAGGATTAATGATCATGGGCACCTTTGACAATCACAATACTCTGAGTGCCCCTATAACAATAATGTTTCATAAATGCTTACTTAACATTTAATAATGTTTCCTTAGTCCCCCCATGGACAATTCTCCTATGCACAGTATAATGCCTTTACATCTCTCCTATACACATATGATGGGCACATTGCTCACCCAAAACAATGGTTCACACACTGTATCATAGCCACAAAGGTAGCCAATACAATGTTTAATGGTCTCCACAGTAGCCCACACATTGTATAATGGCCTCCATAGTAGCCCCACACTGTATGAGGACCCCAAAGTAGCCCACAAATAGTATAATGGCCCCAAAGTAGTCCCAACAGTTTATGACAAACCCATATTAGCTCCCATACTGTATAATGGCCCCCATATTAGCTCCACACTGTATAAGGGCTCCTCACACCAGTGGCATAACTAGATTCTGATGGGCCCCAGTGAAAGATTTGGGCATGGCCCTCCATTTCTACTCCCTTGCATATTGATCAGAAGTATGGGTCCTTGTAGCTTTTTAAATAAAGACATATGTGTTTTTTCCCCCTTAATTATGTGCTAATGTCCTCCATCCTGTACTAATGTCCCTTATCCTGACCTCCTTCCACTTATTTTTATATGAACCCATTTTGGGCCCATCATGGTATATATGTCGCCCATTCTAGTATATCTGTCCCTCATCCTGGTATATACTGTCCCTCATCCTGAAACTGTCCTTTTATATATTGTATGTCTCCCATCCTAGTATATATGTCACTCATCCTGGTGTATGTATCTCCCACCCAGGTGTATACGATATCTCCCGCATTCAGGTTTATCTGTCCTCAGCTGGTATATATATCATCTATCCTCGTATATATGTCGCTCATCCTGTTATATCTTTTCTCCATCCTGGATTGTACTGTATCCGATCCTGGGACCATCTGGTTATATATTATTTGTCTCCCAGGTCTACACTTTTGCCCCCTGATGTCCTTAGATAGCTCTTTGCTCTTGGCCATGGTGGTGAGGTTAGAGTTTGATTGAATGAGTGTGTGGAAAGGTGTCGTTAGTGTAAAGATTTAAAACAAGTGCAATTAATTGCAATTAATACAGATGAGTGCAGAATAGGATGGCTTTTTAAAGAAAAAATTGGTCTATATGACAGGTCTATATCAGCCCGATTTCTTGATGGTTGGTATATGATCAAATGCCTATTTCATGCAATAAAATGCGAATTAATTATTTAAAAATCATACCTTGTGATTTACTGGATTTTTTTTAATTCTGTCTGTCACAGTTGAAGTGTACCTATGGTAAAAATGACAGACCTCTCCATTATTTGTAGGTACGAAAACCAGCAAAATCTGAAGTTTAGCAAGAACTTATTTTCCCACTATATATATGTCCCCATCCTGATGTAAATATCCACCATCCTAGTATATATGCCCCACAAATGTTCCTCCTTCTAGTTTATCCAGGATAATCCTGGTATATCTGTCATCCATCCTGGTATATAGTGAATGTCTCCAATACTGGTATATATGTCCCTATCTTGGGCTTTTTCCTTTATATATATGTTCCCCATCCTAGACCCCTTCTTGGTATATATGTTCCCCATCCTGAGCCCCTTCCTGGTATATATGTTCCCCATCCTGGTACATATGTTCCCCATCTGGTATATGTGTCCCCATCCAGGGCCGATTCCTTGTATATATGTTCTCATCCTGGTATGAATTTCCCCATCCTGGGCCCCTTACTGGTAAGTCTGTACCCAGTGAAAGAAATACTTGTTTGATCCCTTGCTGATTTTTTAAGTTTACCCACTGACAAAGACATGAACAGTCTATAACTTTAAGGGTAGGTTAATTTTAACAATGAGAGATAGAATATCAGAAATAAAATCCAGAAAATCACATTGTATAAATTGTAAAAACGTATTTGCATTTTGCATGGAGAAGTAAATATTTGATCCTTCCGGCAAACAAGACTTAATACTTGGTGGCAAAACCCTTGTTGGCAAGTACAGCAGTCAGACATTTTTTGTAGTTGATGACGAGGTTTGTACACATATCTTGAGGAAATTTAGTCCACTACTCTTTGCAGATCCTCTGTAAATCATTAAGACTTTGAGGCTTTCACTTGGTAACTGGGAGCTCAGCTCCCTCCATAAGTTTTCTATGGGATTACGATCTGGAGATGGGTTATGCCACTTCATGACCTTAATGTGCTTCTTTTTGAGCCATTCCTTTGTTACATTGGCTGTATCTTTTAGGTCATTGTCATAATGGAAGACCCAGCCACAACCCATTTTTAATGTACTGGCAGATGGAAGGAGGTTGTCACTCAGGATTTTACGATACATGGCTCCATCCATTGTCCCATTGATGCGGTGAAGTAGTCCTGTGCCCTTAGCAGAGAAGCACCCCCAAAACATAATGTTTCCACCTCCATGCTTGAGAGTTAGGACGGTGTTCTTTGTGTCATAGGCAGCATTTCTTTTCCTCCAAACACGGTGAATTCAGTTAATGCCAAAGAGCTTAATTTTTGTCTCATCTGACCACAGCACCTTCTCCCAATCACTCTCAGAATCATCCAGGTGTTCATTGCCAAAGTTCAGATGGGCCTGCACATGTGCCTTCTTGAGCAGTATTTTAATCCATTATGGTGTAATGTGTTACCAATAGTTTTCTTGGTGATATTAGTCCAAGGTGCCTTGAGATCATTAACAAGTTCCTCTCATGTTGTCTTAGGCTGATCTCTTACCTTCCTCATGATCTTGGATACCCTACAAGGTGAGATTTTGTATGGAGCCCAAGATCGATGTCAATTGTCACGCATTTTGTATTTTTTCTATTGTCTTACTATTGTGTCGCGGGCGGAGGAGGGGACACTGCGCTCTCCCACTGCTCGGGTCCGGCCGCTTCTGCTGCGGTTGCTGCTGCTCGGTGGTGGCTCGAGCGGTGGGCCGGATCCCGGGGACTCGAGCGGCGTTCCTCGCCCGAGAGTGAAAAGGGTGGGGATTGATTGTGGGGATTTGAGATTGTCCGTGACGCCACTCACGGTTGTGGTGAGGTTGTGACACCACCGCTGCTCTGGACGGGGATCCCAGGAGCGATGACAGGGAGCAGCCTGGGTGTTAGTTATCCCCTCTGTGGGTAGGGGGTTGGTTGACCCAGGGCCCAGGGATGGGGTAGGGATGAATTGCAGGTGGGTTACGGGGCCTGGCGAGGTGCAGGGTCGCGGGGCACGGTGGTACTCACTCAGCTAATGATGTACACAGAGTCTCCAGTAAAACAAACGGCTGGATGTACGGGTCCCACAGACGGCTGCGGTGTTTCTTCTCCCGGCAGGTTGATGGTGACTGTCTTTCCCTGCACCTGTGTAGTGTGTACGGTTCCAATGGGTTCCCACCGGTAACCCGCTCCCCAGCTTGAAGGTTGCTGAAGGAGCCCTTTTTGCCCGCAGGCTCTGGCCCTGGGAACTTTAGCCTTGGCGGTGACTGTGTTTCCCTCTCTCGGTTGGACTGTTGCCTTCTGTCGGGACTTGGCTGCTGGGAAACCCAGGAGGTTCCCTTCGCTAACGGATTTGGCAAATTCATGGCGACTCCTAGTCTTGCCGGGGTCCGTAAGCCTCTGCCGGATGGTGCTGGCTTCTCTTTGAGTACCGGTCCGGTACCGCCGGGCCACCGCCCGTCCACAGTCCTTACGGCTGGCTCCAATAGGCCTCTCCTGCAGACGGTCACTACCGCCTGCCAACCTTGCTGATCCGTCCGGGCCACACACCTGGACCAACTTCAGTCTGCTCCTCTACCACTTTCCTTCCTCTCACCTTCACTTCCAAACTGAACTCCTTACTTTTCCCGCCTCCAGGACTGTGAACTCCTTGGTGGGCGGGGCCAACCGCCTGGCCCCCTTCCTGGTGTGAACATCAGCCCCTGGAGGAAGGCAACAAGGGTTTTTGTCTGACTTCGATGTGCCTGACCGGGAGTGTGGGGTGTGTTGGTGTTGTGCTTGTGATGTCCTGGCTTGCCCAGGGTGCCACAATTGCACCAACAGTTGTCTCCTCACCCAGCATCTTACTTATGTTTTGTAGCTCATTCAAGACTTGTGCAGGTCTATGATCTTGTCTCTGACATCCTTAGAAAGCTCTTTGGTCTTGCCTATGTTGTAGAGGTTAGAGTCTGACTGATTAATTGAGTGTGTGTACAGGAGTCTTTTATACAGGTGACAATTTAAAACAGCTGTCTTTAATGCACATAGCAAGTTGATTAAGAGCATTGAACTTGTCTGCACAAGCCAGAACTCTTAGGCTATGTGCCCACGCTGCGGAAAATGCGCAGATTTTGCCGCGGATTTCTCGCGGAAAAGCCACGGATTTTCCGAAAATCTGCAGCAGCGGCACTTCCCAGCCATTTCTATGGCATTTTGGAAACGCTGTTCCCATGCTGCGGATTTTTCCGCGGCGGATTTGCAGCGGATTTTGATCCGGAAAAATCTGCAACATGTCAATTATTGTTGCGGATTTTGATCCGGATTTTGGCTTCAGAATTGGGAAAAAAAAAAATCCGCACCAAAATCCGCGGCAATTCCGCTGTAAATCCACACCTTTGAAAAGGTGCGGACTTGCCGGAAAAGTCACGGATTTTCATGCAGAAAAATCCGCAGCAACATTCTACCATGGACACATAGCCTTAACCCCTTCACGACCGCGGGCCGTAAAATTACGTCCTATTTTAACGTGACTTAACGACCAGGGACGTAATTTTATGGCCTAAACTTCATTTGATTGCCGTGGCCATAGCAACGGCTTTCAAATGATGTCCCCTGCTGTTTCTTACAGCAGGGGACCTTTGCTTGACCCCAGGGGGGGTGGCATCGCCACCCCCCATAGGCGATCGATGTGATTGGCTGTTCAAATCGGAACCGCCAATCACATTGATCACGCTGTTTTCGGCAAAAAAAAATGCCAAAAATAGCGTGATCTTGTAAAATCCAGCTAGGACCGGAGCTGCAGCAGCTCCGATCATTGGCTGGAAGCAAGCAGACACCGTGGCCCCCCCCTGCAGCACTGATTGGAGCGATCGTGTAATGACGCGCAATCGCTCCAATCAGTGTGCAGTGGGGCGGTCTGATCTGCCGGTGGCCGCCCTCCCCAGGCCTGTGCTGGTCTGGGGACCCTCCCCCAACATGTCTGCAGCGTGCAGCACTGGCTGGTACTAGTGGTACCACGCCACTGCTGCTGCTGCCGCTGCTGTCATGTCACGTCGCAGGAGCGGTGAGTATTGTGCTCACCTTGCAGCCCCTGCGCGTGCCCCCCTGCGATCTGCCCCCCCCCGACATCCCGATCTGCCCCCCTGACATCCCGATCTGCCCCCCTGACATCCCGATCTGCCCCCCCGACATCCCGATCTGCCCCCCGCCATCTCTATTCTGCAGCTCCTCCGGTATCCCTCCTCCCCTGCTCTCTTGCAGCCCCTGCGCGCTCTTGTGATTTGCTCCTGCGCGCTCCCGTAATGGCCACTGCCCGTGCCCCCCTGCGATCTGCCCCCGCCATCCCGATCTGCCCCCCCGCCATCCCGATCTGCCCCCCCACATCCCGATCTGTCCTCCGACATCCCGATCTGCCCCCCCAGACATCCCGGTCTGCCCCCAGACATCCCGATCTGCCCCCAGACATCCCGATCTGCCCCCAGCATTCCCGATCTGCCCCCAGCATTCCCGATCTGCCCCCAGCATTCCCGATCTGCCCCCAGCATTCCCGATCTGCCCCCAGCATTCCCGATCTGCCCCCCGACATCCCGGTCTGCCCCCAGACATCCCAGTCTGCCGGCCTCCCCCGTGATCTCTATTCTGCAGCTCCTCCGGTATCTCCCTCCTCTGCTCTCCCCCTCCCCCTCTGCTGTCCCCCTCTGCTGTCCCTCTCCCCCTCTGCTGTCCCCCTCTGCTGTCCCTCTCCCCCTCTGCTGTCCCCCCGACGTCCTCTTACCTGTCTTCCCCGGCCGATCACATCTGCCTCCATCACTGGGTCCTTCTTCCTGGGTCTTCTGCTGAGCTGTCCAACTTCCTGCCTGCTGGCTGCTGCAAAGCTGTTCCTCCTGCAAATCCTCTGGGTACTGTGAGTATAACTTTTTTTTTTTTCTTTTTTTCCTCTATCCCCTGTCAATTCTTACACCTCATGCGTCCGTGCGTCCCGCCGAGCGCTGATCAGGGATGCAGATAACGTATCTGCATCCGTGGTCAGTTTTCGGCGGGACTTTTTTTCCCGTATTCCCGACACTTTTTGTATTGCATCTGTCCGTGCGTCCCGCCGAGCGCTGATCAGGGATGCACATAACGGATCGGCATCCCTGCTCAATTTTTGGCGTGACAAAAAGCATCGGGGATACGGAAAAAAAAGTCACGCCAAAAATTGAGCAGGGATGCCGATCCGTTATGTGCATCCCTGATCAGCGCTCGGCGGGGCGCACAGACTGATGCAATACAAAAAGCGTCGGGGATACGGAAAAAAAAGTATCGCATCTGTCCGTGCGTCCCGCTGAGCGCGGATCAACATCCCTGCTCAATTTTTGGCGTGACTTTTTTCCGTATTCACGACGCTTTTTGTATCGCATCCGTCTGTGCGTCCCGCCGAGCGCTGATCAGGGATGCAGATAACGGATCTGCATCCGTGTTCAGTTTTTGGCGTGACTTTTTTCCGTATTCACGACGCTTTTTGTATCACATCCGTCCGTGCGTCCCGCCGAGCGCTGATTAGGGATGCAGATAACTGATCGGCATCCCTGCTCAATTTTTGGCGTGACTTTTTTCCGTATTTGCGACGATTTTTGTATCGCATCCGTCCGTGCATCCCACCAAGCGCTGATCAGGGATGCACATAACGTATCTGCATCCATGGTCAATTTTTGGCGTGACTTTTTTTTTTACGTATCCCCAACGCTTTTTTTTATCGCATCCGACCGTGCGTCCTGCAGCGGCCGATCAGTGCACTGCGTCTGTGCGTTTGAAAAGTCAAATGGCGCTCCTTCTCTTCTGAGCCCCGCCATGCGCTCAAACAATTACTTTCCACCACATATGAGGTATCTGCGTACTCAGGAGAAAATGCACAATACATTTTATGGTGCATTTTTTCCTGATAGCCTTGTGAAAAAAAAAGCTACCTAGTTGAAGCAACCGTTTTGTGGTAAAAAAAATTTTTTTTCTTTTCACGGCTCAACGCTATAAACTTCTGTGAAGCCCCCAGGTGTTCAAAGTGCTCACCAAACATCTAGAAAAATTATTTGAGGGCTCTAGTTTCCAAAATGGTGTCACTTGTGGGGGAGCTCCACTGTTTAGGCACCATAGGGGGTCTCCAAACGTGACATGGCGTCCGCTAATGATTCCAACCAATTTTGCTGTCAAATGGCGCTCCTTCTCTTCTGAGCCCCGCCATGCGCCCAAACAATTACTTTCCACCACATATGAGGTATCTGCGTACTCAGGAGCAAAGGCACAATACATTTTATGGTGCATTTTTTCCTGATAGCCTTGTGAAAAAAAAGCTACCTAGTTGAAGCAACCGTTTTGTGGTAAAAAAAATTTTTTTTCTTTTCACGGCTCAACGCTATAAACTTCTGTGAAGCCCCCATGTGTTCAAAGTGCTCACCAAACATCTAGAAAAATTATTTGAGGGCTCTAGTTTCCAAAATGGTGTCACTTGTGGGGGAGCTCCACTGTTTAGGCACCATAGGGGGTCTCCAAACGTGACATGGCGTCCACTAATGATTCCAACCAATTTTGCTGTCAAATGGCGCTCCTTCTCTTCTGAACCCCGCCATGCGCCCAAACAATTACTTTCCACCACATATGAGGTATCTGCGTACTCAGGAGAAAATGCAAAATACATTTTATGGTGCATTTTTTCCTGATAGCCTTGTGAAAAAAAAAGCTACCTAGTTGAAGCAACCGTTTTGTGGTAAAATTTTTTTTTTTCTTTTCACGGCTCAACGCTATAAACTTCTGTGAAGCCCCCAGGTGTTCAAAGTGCTCACCAACAAACATCTAGAAAAATTATTTGAGGGCTCTAGTTTCCAAAATGGGGTGACTTGTGGGGGAGCTCCATTGTTTAGGCACCTCAGGGGGTCTTCATACCCCACATGGCGTCCGCTAATGAGTGCAGCTAATTTTGCACTCAAAAATTCAAATGGCGCTCCTTGCCTTCCGAGCACTGCCGTGTGTCCAAACATTTGATTTCCACCACATATGAGGTATCTGCGTATTCAGGAGAAAATGCACAATACATTTTATGGTGCATTTTTTCCTGTTACCCTTGTGAAAAAAAAAGCTACCTAGTTGAAGCAACCGTTTTGTTGTAAAAAAAATTTTTTTTCTTTTCACGGCTCAACACTATAAACTTCTGTGAAGCCCCCAGGTGTTCAAAGTGCTCACCAAACATCTAGAACAATTATTTGAGGGCTCTAGTTTCCAAAATGGGGTCACTTGTGGGGGAGCTCCATTGTTTAGGCACCTCAGGGGGTCTTCAAACTCGACATGGCGTCCGCTAACAGGTGCAGCTAATTTTGCACTCAAAAATTCAAATGGTGCTCCTTGCCTTCTGAGCACTGCTGTGTGTCCAAACATTTGATTTCCACCACATATGAGGTATCTGCGTACTCAGGTGAAAATGCACAATACATTTTATGGTGCACTTTTTCCTGTTACCCTTGTGAAAAAAAAAGCTACCTAGTTGAAGCAACCGTTTTGTGGTAAAAAATTTTTTTTTTCTTTTCACGGCTCAACGCTATAAACTTCTGTGAAGCCCCCAGGGGTTCAAAGTGCTCACCAAACATCTAGAAAAATTATTTGAGGGCTCTAGTTTCCAAAATGGGGTCACTTTTGGGGGAGCTCCATTGGTTAGGCACCTCAGGGGGTCTTCAAACCCGACATGGCGTCCGCTAATGAGTGCAGCTAATTTTGCGTTCAAAAATTCAAATGGCGCTCCTTCACTTCCGAGCTCTGCCGTGCGCCCAAACAATTGATTTTTACCACATATGGGGTATCAGCGTACTCAGGAGAACATGCACAATAAATTGTATTGTGTGCTTTCTCTTTTCTCCCTTGTAAAAATGAAAATTTTATGGCTAAAGTAACATTTTTGTGTTAAAAAGTAAAATTTTCATTTTTTCCTTCCACATTGCTTTGGTTCCTGTGAAGCACCTAAAGGGTTAATAAACTTCTTGGATGTGGTTTTGAGCAGTGTGAGGGGTGTAGTTTTTAGAATGGGGTCACTTTTAGGTATTTTCTGTCACCTAGGCCTCTCAAAGTCACCTCAAATGTAATGTGGTCCCTAAAAAAAATTATTTTGTAAATTTTGTTGGAAAAATGAGAATTTGCTGATGACCTTTGACCCCTTCTAACTTCCTAACGGAAAAAAAATTTGTTTTGAAAATTGCGCTTATGTAAAGTACACAAGTGGGAAATGTTATATAGTAACTATTTTGTGTGACATATCTCTCAGATTTATGGGCATAAATTTTCAAAGTTTGAAAATTGCGAAATTTTCAAAATTTTCGCCAAATTTCCTAAATTTTCACAAATAAACGCAAAAAATATCGGCCTAAATTTACCACTAACTTGAAGTACAATATGTCACGAAAAAACAATCTCAGAATCGCCAGGATCCGTTGAAGCGTTCCAGAGTTATAACCTGTCAAAGTGACACTGGTCAGAATTGCAAAAAATGGCCCGGTCATTAGGGTGTTTTAGTGGCCGGGGGTGAAGGGGTTAATGGTTGGTAGGGGAGCAAATACTTATTACTCCATGCAGAATGCAAAATTAGTTTTTATAATTTAAACACTGTGATTTTTTGAATTTTATTTTTGATATTCTATCTCTCACTGTTAAAATTAACACCCTTAAAATTATAGCCTGTTCATGTCTTTGTCAGTGGGCAAACTTACAAAATCAGCAAGGAATCAAATAATTATTTCCTTTACTGTATTCCCCATCCTTGGCCCATCCTAGTATATATGACCTTTTCCTGTTATATATGTTCTCCCTTCCACATAAAAAAGAACTATAAAAACATCATATATTTACTTAATCCAGTATCCAGGGTCCTGATGAGTGGCGTGTGTCATGAAGCTGTCATTGCATGCACAAGACATCAATGTCCCGACAATGCATGATGACCTTTTATCCTGCTGTAGTGTAGACTATAGGATATCTTGTCTCCCTGCTCTACCGCAGAGATTAGCTATAACACGTCGATGTACGAGGGGCTGCTGATAAGTCTTTATCCAGAAAGAAACGAGATAAGATGATGAAACTTTACATTTATTCCATATACTCTCCACTGATTTCAACACACTTCTTATATCCAAGTATTCCAAGTTCTGTAAGCCTAGCAAAAAGAAGGATGTCAGTTGTCCCTCAAGCCAGGTATCCGCAGCATCCATGGCATTAGAAATGGTGTGAAATTTGGTACCCTTGAAGTGTTTCTTCAGGTTTCGAAACAGATGATAGTCAGAGGGACCTAGATCTGGTGAATAAGGTGGGTGTTCAGCCAGCTGGAAGCCCAGCTCTACCAGTTTTGCTGCGGTTGCTTGTTCAGTGTGAGCGGTGGTATTGTCTTGCAGGAACAAGATTCCTTTGGACAGCTTGCCGTGACTTTTGGCTTTCAGAGCTACCTTCAATTGGTCCAAAAGTTCAATGTAAGATCTTGCATTGATGGTGGAACACTTTTGAAGGTAGTCCACTAGCAGTATGCCCTTCTTATCCCGGTACACAGACACATCACCTTAGTGGTTGATTTTTGCACCCTGAACTTATTTGGATGGGTAGAACCACTGTGCCACCACTCTTTTGACTGTTCCTTGTTTTCAGGGTCATACAAATAAATCCAGGTCTCATCCATAGTGACCAGTCGATTCAGGAAGTTCTTATCAGCCCAGAAACACTGACAAATTGACTGGGAAGTTTTCACTCGCATACTTCTCTGATCTGTTGTCAAACATTTGGGACCCACTTTGCAGATAGCTTCCTCATGTCCAAATGTTCATGGATAATGACAAAAACACCTTCATGGGATATCCCCATGATATTTGCTATATCTTTAGCTGAAATTTGTGGATTCTCCAGTATGAGGTTGTGCACAGCATTGACGATCTCCGGAACAACAACCACTCTCGGTTGTTCAGGACGTTCCTCATTATTGGTGCTGAAGTGACCAATTTTAATTTTGGCAACCCAAATCTTAACTGTGAAATATGAATGGCATTCATCCCCCAATATTTACGACGTATCACCGTGAATATCCTTTGCGGACTATCTTTGCATACATGAGAATTTTATCAGTCCTCTACTATTAGTTGCTGTGAATATCGCATTACACTCCACCATTTTGTTTTCCCGCATGCGTAGAACACTGATGTCATGCCTATATGACCAGAAGGATGGATTTAATGGATGCGATAATCTCAGGCAGCTACATGTTGCTAATTTAAGGCTGGGGGGCCTAATAACCATAGGCCTCCCCAGCCTGAGAATACTAAACCCAGATGTCAGGCTTTATCATGGCTAGGCATCAAATTTGGAGGAGACCGCACATCATTTTTTAAATTATTTATTTGAATAGTTAAATAAAGCTGCATGCGGTTCCTCTTTTTTAATACACAGATGAGCGCAGGGCTGGGGCTGCAGCCTGTACTCATGGGCTTTACCTGTGCTGGGTACTAGAATGCGGTGCCCTACAACAATTATTTTATTTATTTATTTATTTTTATACCATGATACTGACTTTGCAGACTGGGTCTGTGAGTGGTTGGAGTCATACACGCTGTCACACAGGCTGGGGGCTTGTTTGACTGCAACCAATCACAGACTGCAGGCCAACCAATGGGCGGGGAAAGCACTGTATAGGTGATGAGTAGCCCAGGGACTGAAGGAGAGACCATGAGAGCAGCATACAGCCCCATGAGAGTAGTGTGACAGCTGCCCCGGTGATCAGTGAGTATGAAGCTTGGTCCTACCCCTTTGTGCCGAATTCCAAATGTATTTTTGAAAGCACGGTATTCATACTGAACCTGAGTTTGGTGAGCCTTTATCAAACAGGTTCGCGCATCTCTAGTTGTGGCTAGATTAAACTAAAAAAAACTTTTTGGTAAAGCACATCTTTCTATTGTTTACAAAAAAAATGGGGACTACAAAGAAAAGAATACAGTACCTACAGTTAAATGTAAAAGGTTCAAAGAAGTTTTAGAGTTGCATTGCTGCCTCAGGCAGTGGGTTGCCTTGACTGTGTGCAAAGCATCATGATATACCAAAGGATTTCAAATCACAATGTAGTACCTATTATCAAAAGCTGGGTTTACGTTCTTGGTCTTGGGTCTTCCAGCAGGACAATGATCCCAAACATACTTCAAGAAGCAACCAGAAATAGATGAAAACAAAGTGCTGAAGAGTTCTCAAGTGGCTAGCAATGAGTTTGGATGTACAGTATATTAAATTGCACACCTGTGGATAGATCTTAAAATTGCTGTTAGGAGAAGGCATCTTTCAAATATCAGAGACCTTGAACAGTATGCCAAGGAAGAGTTGTCCAAAATTCTAGTTGAGAGGTCTAAAAAGCTTGTTGAAGTTTCCAGGAAGAAATTGATTGTAGTTTTGTATCCCAAAGGGTGTTCAATCTAATATTAATTTGAGAGTGGCAACAATTTTCTCTAGACCATTTTAAAGAATTGTGTGAATTTATTTCGAATTTGACATTTTTTCTCTCCTTTTTTGTGTTCTTCCAATTCGCATAAAGGAAATAAGCATGTTTTATAACAAAACATTTGTAATTGGAATCATTTTCTGGGAGAAATAACTCATTTTCTGGAACAATTTAAAGGGTGCCAACACTTTTGACCACAATTATATACTTACTTTACCACTCACGTCTCTGGCCCCACCGCATGTCTCCTGTCCTTGCAACATCATTTTGAAGAATTACCATGTTTGTAACATTCAAGTAGAATTTATTTCCACTTTATTTGCTCAACTGTAGCACACAGCATACTTAAACACAAGCAAAACCAGAATAAGGTTATGTGCGCACGTTGCGTTCTGTTACTTGCAGTTGTAAATGCATCCTCTTTCAGAATTTGTCAATGTCAAATATTGTTTTGGCCACATAGACGCAGGAAATACACATGCGTTTTTCTAGCATTTTTGCTGCGTTTTTACCGCGTTTTACATGCATTTTCTGTGCTTAAAGACAGATGCGTTTTCAATAGAAATACACTACTAAATAAAGGTTTAACATTCAAACACTAGGAAAAAAATGGAAAAAAATGATACGAAATATCATGCTTGAAATAATACACAAAATAGCTAATTTCAATAAAAAGATTAATGTCATCTATTATTTATGTATAAAATAACGTTAAATTATTGTTTTTCACTTTTTTTTATAGTCGGACTATATGTGTGTGAAAAAGGAGACGTCATGACCTCACTATTAGAGTTGAGAGCGGTTCGTGGTTCGTGGTTCTCCAGTTCGCGGTTCAAGTGATTTTGGGGGGTGTTCTAGATTGAACTAGAACTCGAGATTTTTGCTAAAGCTCGATAGTTCTAGTTACGTTCGAGAACGGTTCTAGCAGCAAAAAGCCAAGCTAATTACTAGCTGGCTTTCCGCTGTAATAGTGTGAGTCGCTCTGTGACTCACACTATTATGAAATTTCAGCGTATAGTGTGCGGGAACAGCGCATTCAGATCACTGCTGCTGGGATAATGGCGATCGCCAATTTTTTTTTTCCTTGTCTTCCTTCCCTAAGCGCGCGCGTGTAGTGCCAGTGCCAGCATGTCAGCCAATCCCAGACACACACAGCTAAGTGGACTTTTAGCCAGAGAAGCAACGGCATGTGTGATAGAATGTCCATGTCACATGTCCCTGCATTATAAAAACGAGTATCTGCCCATCCGGACGCCATTATCTTTTCTGCGTCTGGGTGTCAGTCACCGCTGGCATAGCTCCTGTCTCCGATACTGCTGTGTACGCTCTACACACAGCGCTATACAGAATAGGGAGAGAAGTTTCTATTAGCCCTTGTAAGGGCTATACACTAAACAGAAAAAGAGGTATACCAAAACAAGGATCACCAGACACAAATAATTGGCAAAATTTAACAAACTTTATTTATAAGGCACAGCAGCACATAGTCGAACACACTAGATAAATAGGACACACCGAATATAAAAACATTTAAAAAGCCAAAAGGCATGAAAGACTAAGTCAGAATCCTCAAGTAAGATGATAAGTAGCAAATGTGTGCTTGAAAAAAGCCCCTCTGTGACAACGCATACAAATCAAGGCAAAATATTAGGAATAGACCAAGGCTAGGTAAATGCAAAGAAAATAACTATATTCACTAATGAACATTACATGCAGTGGTAATTCCGCATTGGTCACTTACGGCAAAGTTGCCATATCATAAAACAGCTGTTCATGATAGGAATAGTATGACAAAATCCTATACAATAGTCAGAGACAACAAGTGCACCTGTGTCTCTGAGATCGACAGTGTTGTGAAATATATGAAACAGGCTAAATAATGCTAAGGTTCAACAGTTCCCAGAAAAATACAAGATCTTATTAGAGCATAAATAGTGTTTTCTGGACCAACTAGGAACACTACAGAAACAATGTCAATCTGAACAGCAGCAGGATATGCAGATTTAGTTAGAGATAGAGTATTGCAATGAGGAGGTCAAAGTGAGCGCAAATACCATTACCCAGCCGGGTGATTATCACAGAGTGGGAGGGTTCTGGCGTGGTTACCCTAAGCCACGCGTATCGCCACTTTAGGAAGTGGCTTACTCAGGGCAAAAGGGGCAATGTACGATCGGGTAGACGCCCTATTTAAATGCAGAATTGACAATTAATTGCTTACCAGTGTGTAGGAATATGGCGTGGCGCGAGGTAGCAGCGATGGCGGCCGCCATCTTGGCTGAATCACATGATTCAGATCTGTCAGAAAAATTTCCGGTCTTGTTTTGTTGTGCGCATGCGCATAGGATGTAATGAGGTTACTACTGCGCATGCGTTACGAACACAACGCTGTGGGACATTCATGAAGAGAGGAGTCAGAACATGTTCAAAACTTGCGTAAATAGCGTACATCCGGACAAAATGCACAGATAGCAGAGAAAAGACATCCGCATGCGCGATATCGCGACCTATCCGGATAGTGAGGTCACAGCTCTATCTTTGCAAACGCAAGGTCGCATATACAATCTGCGCAAACATTAGGTCACATATTTGTAATATAGTAGGAGGCTGTGCTTGCACATTTATACCACAGAACAATAATAGGATCAACATTGCGGCCCCCATAATTGGAGGGCTCACACTATATGAAAAGCGTGAAAGCAAGATAATTCAGTTGTACGTACAGGAGGTGAACATTAAGATAAAGCGATGGTATTAGAGACCACACAGAAATAAAGCCCTAAATGGTTATGACGTCAAAAATTTGGTGTGAGGTTGAATTAAGAGTATTAATTCAAATAATCAACATTACACAGCATGACGCAAATATAAGGTCATGTCATCTTAAGGGCGTAATTGGAAGGAGGAGATTCATCGGAAGGTGAGAAGTGGGGTAAGTGAAGACAGGGGGAGATATTCATTACAGTATGAATTGATGAGTAGAACGTAAAAATCAACATTCTATTCAAGTAATGAATATAACTGCTCATATGGTCACAATAGCACAGATAGAGGGGATCGAACGCAATATACAGGAAGAGGAGCATGAGCTTACTGAGGTGCGACATGGAGGACAGCCAAAGGTACTATTGATAGCACTATAGTGCATGATAAAAGGCTAGATTTTATTAATTTGACAATATGGTTGGATAGTCAGGGAAAACAATTTCAATTGTGCCCGCAGTATCACAACGTGCATTCAGTTGCTACATATCTCCAAAGACAGGGGACCATGATGCCATATGGCCCTAGAAGAAGGTAGTAGAAATACGTACACTACACAATAAGTATAGCCGATCGTGTAGTCACATCGGCCCGTCTCATGAGGGCAGACATAATATCTGGCAATAAGGCTCCTCCATCACCTGTGAGTATATAAAGAAATAGTAAGCTGAGGTACAGCATAGAAGAAACACAGGAAGCACTAACATGAGCCCTGTGTCCAATGTGCACAAAAACAGAAAACCATGGCACAACTTGACCCCACAGGAGAGACCTCGATATTTGTCATATTACAATGTAGAAAAACTCCAAAAGGGGGGGGCCAGGCTGAACCTCAGGGACACAAGAGGACCTGCCTGGCTGGCAGATGAGGATGCAAGTAAATACTTGTCAAAAAAGCCTCAGTACAAAGCTCATACCATGTGTCAATAAAGCGCATAAAGATTGGCACACGTGAACTGACAAAAAAGGCCTTGGAAACCAATTCATTATATTTATAGAGACAAATGGGAGACTAGGATATGTTTGCCCGATTAGTATAGATGAAAATGATCGGGTGGATGGACGGGTCCCGTTAAATAATTGATGTTTATAAAGTTTATGAAAACGTCAAAAGGTATCCAAAACCGGCTGTATTGGCCAGGAACTTCTTGTGCCCAGTGTGGTTCTTAATCATACTTTGGATGATTCCATATAATTTCAGTTGGTACGCTGTAATTGAGTAAAACCCAGTCTCGTGAAATGCCTCTTCGTCCAAAGGAGTCCTGTCAATTTTCTAGCGATGGTAGGTTGGTAACGGGAAGTAAGCAGCCTAAGGTCTGATGTTGGTAGACTGAAAAGGAAGAGTAGAGTTAGATGGGAGGAGCAAGGAGACCTTACATCACATTGTAGAACACCGTATTGAGAAGTTCTTCGTTCAAACCTAGTGGAGCCATGCTTTTAAGGTTATAAATCCATTTGGATTCTTTCTGAAGCAATATCTTCACACAGTCTCCCCCCTGGAATTCTGTTTAACCGAATCCACCACTAGAACTCTGAGATCAGAAAAACGTCCCCCATGTTGGGTATAGAAATGTGAGGCCACTGAAGTCAGGGTTTTGCCCCTTTTCAGGTCTGCCTCGGCGGTGTTGATGGTAGAAAGATGCTGCTGAATTCTCCTCCTTACCTCCTGTGAAAAAGGAGCCAGCACGAACTGAAATTGGCATGCATCATATAAAAAGTGAAAATTCACAGATTTATTCCAACTGTACTATAATAAAAAAATGAGATTTTTAGCAAATAATTGATCAATTTTTTGAGCCACCCCTGCCAACGTCATGGCAAATCTCAATAGGGGGGTCCTACTCTATATTCTGTATTTCATGTGCCATGCGGCCTCCTAGATAAAGTTAAAAGCAGAACCATAATGGTAATAGATTGTCCAAGGACAAGGGTAAGCGCTTGATCCAAAAAACTCACTTAAAATTCTGCAGCTGGTTTAAAGGCAAAAACACCCCAAAAATTGCCTGGGTACAAACGAATAATAAGTTGAGATTTTTCATAGGTAGGAAAAACTCACCAACCAGCGCTGAATAGTAAGATTAGTTAATAATTTATTAATAACAATATAAAGATAACAATGAATAATGAAATTACTGCACAAGACAGGACACAAAGGACATAATAATAAATACGCAAACAAGAGTAAATGTAATAGAAACTGTGTCCTCGTGGGGCTCCGGCCGGTGGCAACCACGAATATTACTAGGTACTAAAAGTCCAACTAAGGAAAATAACTTCCTCAGGAATGATCAATAAATGAATAATAATTGTTGCAAGGATTTCTTTCGAGGGGGTACCACATCCGTGCTAGCCCATATGTGAGGGCAAAGATTCCTTCTAGCGGGTACTTATGCCCAGATGAATACTTCAAAGTTGATTAGATTGTACTAACATCCACGCTGCAAGTTTTCACGGTCCCTGATTGAGGTTGAATATGCCGCGCTTCTACCAAGGAGTCTAACAGGCAGAGGGATCAGTGCACCGGGAACTCGTTACAAGTCCCAGTGTATATTACCTGACACCCGCGCTGGCAATGGGAGCTCCGTGAAATATGGTCCTTGCGTGGGGCAATTCTCTCTCCTAGTTGGAGAGGAGGGAGTAATGCCGGGTCGCAGTTTGCGAGAGTCTTTAGGTCCAAAATACAGGATGCTAGTTGAAAGTTGCTGTAGCAGGATTGCACCGTCCTAGGACATGGATTCCTCCGTGCACCTACTTAGGCGTACACCTGCCAGTGGGCCGGTAAAGTCCGTAATCGGTAGAGACAAGAAGACAGTTACGTCCACTTCACAATATTAGACTAAGCTAGATCCGACGCGCGTTTCGGGGGCGTCACCAGTCCCCCTTCCTCAAGGATAGCTCAGTCATTCCATTAGAACCGGGGCGCTCCCTGTGGAGGTGCACGGTCCCTGGCTGGCTGGTGCGGGGCGGAGTCTAGGTAGGAGGGCGTGGCTATCGCGGCGCTGGTTCTCGCGAGTGTGTCCGGGCTGCACTCCGCCTCCTCACTCGACGCCTCAGGGTGAGAGGAGCTCCCGGTCCGGGGAGACGCGGCTGCAGGAGCAGCACAGGGAGGGGAGGAAGGAGCCAGTCCGCCGGCCTGCTCACCGCAGCGGCTGTGTGCGCTGCCCCGGGGGCCGCAGGGACCGTGCACCTCCACAGGGAGCGCCCCGGTTCTAATGGAATGACTGAGCTATCCTTGAGGAAGGGGGACTGGTGACGCCCCCGAAACGCACGTCGGATCTAGCTTAGTCTAATATTGTGAAGTGGACGTAACTGTCTTCTTGTCTCTACCGATTACGGACTTTACCGGCCCACTGGCAGGTGTACGCCTAAGTAGGTGCACGGAGGAATCCATGTCCTAGGGCGGTGCAATCCTGCTACAGCAACTTTCAACTAGCATCCTGTATTTTGGACCTAAAGACTCTCGCAAACTGCGACCCGGCATTACTCCCTCCTCTCCAACTAGGAGAGAGAATTGCCCCACGCAAGGACCATATTTCACTGAGCTCCCATTGCCAGCGCGGGTGTCAGGTAATATACACTGGGACTTGTAACGAGTTCCCGGTGCACTGATCCCTCTGCCTGTTAGACTCCTTGGTAGAAGCGCGGCATATTCAACCTCAATCAGGGACCGTGAAAACTTGCAGCGTGGATGTTAGTACAATCTAATCAACTTTGAAGTATTCATCTGGGCATAAGTACCCGCTAGAAGGAATCTTTGCCCTCACATATGGGCTAGCACGGATGTGGTACCCCCTCGAAAGAAATCCTTGCAACAATTATTATTCATTTATTGATCATTCCTGAGGAAGTTATTTTCCTTAGTTGGACTTTTAGTACCCAGTAATATTCGTGGTTGCCACCGGCCGGGGCCCCACGAGGACACAGTTTCTATTACATTTACTCTTGTTTGCGTATTTATTATTATGTCCTTTGTGTCCTGTCTTGTGCAGAACCATAATGGAGCACACATACCTGTATATAGCCGCTTCCATGTTGCAAAAAAGGCAATTGTGGATAGAGACCAGCCCAGGTCCCAGCATGTGGAGCAAGCTCTACACATACCAGGACTATATCAGAACTGACCCTCCCAGTGCCAGACAGCAACCATTGATAAAGGCGGACCAGATCCAAGAATGGTGCTTAATTAGCATTCCTTGTGGAAAGGGGTGAGGTAACTGAATCTGAACAGCTACCAACAGGAGGAATACATTGCAAACCAAAATCAGGCGTGCATGGTATGGTGATGGTCAGTCACCAGAAATTGTAGCATACTACAGTCATAACAGAGAAAAAGGAGCCAGCACGATCTGAAATTTGCATGCATCATATAAAAAGTGAAAATTCACAGATATATTCCAAATGTACTATAATAAAAAAAATGAGATTTTTAGCAAATAATTGATCAATTTTTTGAGCCACCCCTGCCAACGTCACGGCAAATCTCAATAGGGGGGTCCTACTCTATATTCTGTATTTCATGTCCCATGCGGCCTCCTAAATAAAGTTAAAGGCAGAACCATAATGGAGCACACATACATAAAGATGCTGCTGAATTCTCCTCCTTACCTCCTGTGTTGTTTGACCTACGTAGAGCTTCGGGCATCCACAAATAAGCACGTAGATTGTGTTTCTAGAGCGGCAGTTGTAGTAAGCTTGACTTGAGATGCATCTGGGGAAGATTGGCAGAAGAATACACTCATCAGCAACCATATATGGGCAGGCCGTGCAGGACCCGCAAGGAAACGTGCCCTTAAGTCTCGTGCCAGTACCCAGACTGTGGACAGGCCTTTTGAAGTGACTGCTGGATAGGAAGCCTTCCAAATTCTGGGCCCTTCTTGCCACCAGCCTTGGTTTGGCATCTATAAATTGGGACCGCTTCCTATCACTGCTTAATATGTCCCAGTTGTTGTGAAGCAATTTATACAGATCCTGCCACTGGTTGTTGAAGGGAGTTATCATACTCACTGTGGTGGTCTTTCGTCGGTTCCGTGGTTGCAGAAGAGACTCTCGTGAAAGATTTTGGCATTGATATAGGGCATTAGATATCGTCTTCCTCGGGTATCCCCTCATCTGGAGCCTGTTGGAAAGGTCGGAGGCATGCATGTTAAAATCAATGGTATTACTACAGTTCAATCTCACCCTCATAAATTGTCCTTTAGGTATTGCATCTTTGGATGCCTAGTTGTCAAAACGTTTTTTTCCTTCAGCGTAATGATACCGTGACTAAGAGCCGTGGAGAGGAGTCTATCCAGACCTTTCTTGAAGGTCAAAGTCGGGTCCGACATAGCACTCCTTGTTTAAAAATTGGTGCTTGGCTTCCCTCACGTACATATCGATAGGCCACAGTACAGCGTTTCCCCCATTGTCCGCCTCTTTAATTAAGAAATCTTGATTGTTCTTGAGGCTTGCCAGGGTCTCTCTCTCTTCCCGGGTCAAATTGTTGGCCCTATTGTTATCAAGTTTAAGCTTATCAATATCTTTGCACATCTTATTAAAAAAGATATTGATAGCGGGGCAAAGTGCAAAGGGTGGAGTGGCCTGAGACCAAAGACGACCCGTAAAAGGCGCCTTCTTACCTGAGTCTCTTTCGTTCTCCTCCAGAAGGCATAGGAGGTCGTCGAAAACCTGTCTATCCTCGGGTGGCAAGGTGTTAATCAGGTCCGGTCGATTATATAAAAATTTGAACATGAGCTGCCTACAAAAGAGGTAAAGGTCTTTAGTAACAGTGAACTTATTGAGTCGGTTCATTGGGGCAAATGACAAACCTTTAGAAAGCAATGAAGTTTCAGCTTCTGTAAGGGAATGGTTGGAAAGGTTAACTACCTGTAGGCTCTCGTTGTCCATGGCTACCAATTGCGCCGCCTGCTCCTCATTTCCCTCTGTGGAGGTGATTGCCATGGTTGTTTCCTTCGACCCTTTCTCCTTGAGTTTAGGTTTGCGGTGACCCCTCCTAGTGCGCCTTCCTGGTCGCTGGTATCGGTCGATAAAAAATCGCTAGAAGAGGGTTCAGATACTGCCTGCACCAGTGTCGGTTCTCTACTAGCTGCTCTCCCCTTGTTCCCCCGATGGGTCCACCTGTACGCTCTATTTTCTGCGTAGTTGTTTCTATCTCTTTGGAATTTTTGTTTCTTACCCTTAATGACATCCCTTTCAAAAGTGTCCAGAATATTTTTTAACCTATTTTGAAAGGGGGTTTCTATTGTTGGAGCATCTAACTGAAACAGTATATGTTCTTTGTTCTTAATCTCCTCCTTCAATTGGACCAATAATGACCGGTCATGCTCAATGAGCAAGTCTAGTAAAATGACCAAACAGGCTTGTAACCCCTGTTCCCAGGTGGCTTTAAAGTGTATATCGGTCTCCCAGGCTGGAAAAATCTGGACACGAAGGCCGCTGGGAGTAATTCTAAGTTTTTTGTATTCCTCAAGCGTTTTCACGTTCCACCAAACTCTCACCACTTTCTTATGTAAATCAATCAAGTCTTGCATGAGACGTTGATTTTCATCAGGAACAACTGCTGAGGGACCAGAAGCACCAAGGTTGGGCCTTGTAAGGGCTAATAACAGCAGGCTCAGAGCCATAGGTGACAGTCAGGTCCGTGAAAACAGATTTTAACAGCTACAGAAGATAACAGCGTCTGTGTAACTAAGCTCAGGCACTTCCTCGCTGCATTTCCCCATTAGGAGAAATAGAAAGTGGAGCTTCCTTTCCTGTACACTGACCCACAACCCTGCCACTGTACCCTCCTGAAGTTTGCACACTCAAGCTCATTGTTACTAAGCCATTATACTAGCAAACACTGAGTAAACTTAGTGGCATCCTAAAAGTGGATGTTGGACTTCCATTAGTGTCCCACTAATGCAAATCTATTTGCAGCACCACTGCATTGCACACTCAAACTCATTTTTACTAAGCTATTATACTAGCAAACACTGAGGATACTTAGTGGCATCCTAAAAGTGGCTGTTGGACTTCATTATTGTCCCACTGGTGCAAAGCTATTTGGAGCAACACTGCATTGCACACTCAAACTCATTGTTACTAAGCCATTATACTAGCAAACAGAGTAAACTTAGTGGCATCCTAAAAGTGGCTGTTGGACTTCATTATTGTCCCACTGGTGCAAAGATATTTGCAGCACCTCTGCATTGCACACTGAAACTCATTGTTACTAAGCCATTCTAATAGCAAACTATGCTGCCAGTTTAAGTGCCGTATTTGCATTGTCAGGGATAGTTATTGTTGTTTATTCTGCTGTTAATAAAGCTAGACCACCGCTGCAATCTACACCACCTCTCAATTTTTACTACCACATTTTAAGTGCACAATCTTGTCGCAATCAAAATGAGTGGCAAAATGACAGATGCTGGTGGAAAGGGGAAGAGGCGTGTTGGAAAAGGAAAAAAAGGGTTTGTCTGTGGGGAAGATGGCAAAGCTTCATTAACATCTGCTGAAGATAGACCATCTTCCAGCAAAAAGTAAGATGTCTACTACTTACCGTGGACAATCCGATGTGCTCCCTTTTTTACGGACACGAACAACTGGAACAAAGGTTGATGATGGCCAAAGAAAGAAAATGCTTGAATGGATCTCAAGTGGTCCAACAAGTGCCCTCTCCGCCACCTCAACTACCACATCCAAAAAACACCAGTCCTCTGAGTTGTCATCCCAATCACAGTTGCTTTCTCCCAGCTCTGAAGTCTCCATCCGCCCTGCACAGTATAGTGGAACTGAGATGGCTGAGTCTGCAGAGCTGTTCAGTCACACTATAGCCTGGGAATCAGAGGTCTGCTCCCAAGCTACAGTGAGTACAGAACAGGAAATGGTCTGCAGTGATGCCCAGAACCTTTGTGACTCTGATTCAGGACGTGAGGGCCAAGTTTCTGAGCATAATATTGACCCTTATTCACAAACTATAACACCTATTGTTATAGACAATGAGGAACATACTGATGACGATGAGACGCAGATACCAGATTGGGATGACAACTTAAATATTCGGTCAGGGCAAGAAGAGGCTCGGTCTGAGGGTGAGGGGAGTGCAAACACAACAATTGATGAGGAAGTTCTAGATCCCACCTACTGTCAACCCACAGTCAGGCACTCGAGGAGGTCAACAGAGGCGGTGGAGGAGGATGCAACTGACGACGAAGTTACCTTGCGCCTTCCTGGACAGACTCGGAGTACTGGTAGCACATCTACAACTGCATCCTCAGCCACCACTGTGCCTCTGAGCACTAGTCGGGGTGGATCAGCAGGTCGCATGCCCTCTAAGCCTTGCCTAGCCTGGTCCTTTTTTGACATAGCAAAAGATCGGCCAAATTATGGGATCTGTAAAATTTGTCGTGATTCTGTTAGTAGAGGGCAAAACCTCAGCAGTTTGACAACTTCTTCCATGAATCGTCACATGAATAAATATCATATGTCCCAGTGGAAAGCTCAACGTGCTGCAATGCGGCCAAAGCAGGGCGAACCATCCACCGCTTGCCCCTTCCAGTGCATCCGCGTGCTCTTCATCTTCTAGGACTGTGGGGACAGCTGTCACACCTGGTTTTCCACGCACAACTTCCACTACTCTAACCGCAACAGGCAGTTTGTTTGGTAGGTCGTCAGTTGGTTTGGAAGGTGAAACAAGTGCGTGTGTACAGCTCTCTCAGACATCGATAGCACCAACGTTGGATGAAGGCAACATCATGTCTCCGCCTGCATTTTCCTCACAAACCTGCATTTTTCCAGGGACACCCTACTCAACACCATCTACACACATCAGCCAGATCTCGGTCCCTCAGATGTGGACAAATAAAAGGCCATTTCCTGCAACCCATGACAAAGCTAAGAGGTTGACTTTATCCCTCTGTAAGCTCTTGGCTACCGAAATGCTGCCTTTCCGCCTGGTGGACACACAGGATTTTAGAGACCTTATGTCTGTTGCTGTGCCCCAGTACCAGATACCCAGTCGCCACTACTTCTCTAAGAAAGGTGTGCAGCGCTACACCAGAAAGTCTTACACAACATCACCGCTTCCTTGAGAAACTCTGTGTGTGAACGGGTGCATTTCACCACCGATACTTGGACCAGTAAGCATGGACAGGGACGTTACATGTCGCTGACTGGGCACTGGGTAACTAAGGTGATAGATGGTGAAGGGTCTGCTGCACAAGTCTTGCTGTCCCCATGATTTTTGTGTCAATCCTCTGTCTGTCCAATTTCCGCCACTGCTTCTGCCTCCTCCACCTTGTCTGGGTCCTCCACCTTCGCCCCAAGCCTGCCTGGTCAGGCCACCAGCGTTCTAACTGTGCAGAAGAAATCACGCACCTCTCATTATTATGCTGGCAGCAGAGTGCAACGGCATCAGGTGGTCTTTAGCTTGAAATGTCTTGGAAATAGGAGTTACAAAAAACCATATACAATAGGACCAATTGAGTTCAATATACGAAAAACAAAAAACCTCAATTTCAATTAATATTAAACTTTTATTGATATATTTTAAAATTTAGACACCCATTAATAGTGAACACACAAAGGGCGTAGATGATGAAGGGGAGGAGCTAAATATATGGGGTCCCTATAGCACCCTATGGGACCTTGCTCCTACCTACCAACGGAGGGTATGACGCCGTAACTGTTTTGGGCGCCCCCGTTCCACGTCGGCTCACCCTCTAGTTGCCCTAGAAAGTTAGTGAATTAAAATAATAATTACACTACGGATGGCCATACAATAGTACTAGAATGTATTAAGTACAAAGTGCTCATGTAATCACACTGTCTGATAGATAACAGCTTCCTATCAGGAAAACCAGGACAAAAAAATCAAAAATTAAGCCCCAATATAGGTAGGCTTCTGCAGAAAAATTAGTCCATTGTACATGATCCAGTACAAATTAGTACATGGTACAACAAAGTGCTCATATAATCACACTGTGATAGATAACAGCTTCCTATCAGGAAAACCAGGACAAAAAAAAAAAAAAAAAAAAAACACAAATATTAAGCCCCAGTATAGGCAGGCTTCTGCAGAAAAATTAGTCCATAGTACATGATCCAGTACAAATTAGTACATAGTACATAATACACAATCTACATTAACATAATGGAGGAGCACATTAACATAATGGAAAATTCAGTTCCATCTGTCAGTTTTTCCTCCCATGTCCCAGTGTGATATAGTATGGTATGGCAATCACACATGGATAAACTTTTACACAATCATAATTGCACAGATCTGCACTGCATAAACCGATGCGAATACATGTAATGCAATGCCTGAGGGCAATCATGCAGATGATTCTAATAGAGCAGAAAATAGGGGTATAGATAACCCCACAGGGAAGAAAAAAATGGTTACTTCCCTTTTAGCAGCATGCTCTGTATCGCCTCTACGCGTTTCCCCTTTCCATGATATAAGGATCTTCAGGAGGCTGGAGGATTGCAGTTATCAGATGTGAATGTAGGAGTAATCCATGGCTGTGTGCACAGATCACAGGATGTCAGGGTTTAAATCCAGCTTCAACCAAGGTCACATGGACCATGCGGCCAATCACAATTATAGGCTACTGTGTCTTTTATGTTTTACTGCGCATGTCATGACAATCCTGGACACTAGAGGTCCTCGGAGCATGACTGCGCATGTGTGCACACTTTGCAGTAAAAGGGTTGAAGGAAATAATGAACGTGCCTGCGTGCGCATGAGGGGGCGGCATCAAAACAACAAACTGCAATGGCACCACCCACTAATGCCCCCATCGTCATAGAGACGCTTGGGAACACTGCAGCAATATGCATGCTTGTGAATATAAGTGGAAGTGCTTAGGACAAACTTGAATCACACAAAACGTCCCTGAATGTGTCAGGGGATATTTAACACTGACATTTTTGCCATACACATTGAGTGTGCCCGTATGTAATGCCAATGCACACATGCCTAAATAGCAACCATATAAATGTCCCCATGATGTAAGGACATAACTAAGTGCCCCCATATATTGGTTTCAGCACATGTGCTATCAGGCTACATAATTTATATGTCATAGTGGGCAGCAGTATAATTGTTGTTTATAAGTAAATGCCTTTTTCAAAGATTAACCCCCGACTGACCAAACAACTTTTTTTTTTTTTTTTTTTTTTTTTTGCCGCTATTAATGGTCAGAAAAACATGAAACACAGAGAGACACAGTATAATTACCTTGAAACAACAACCTAAAAATAAAGGTATTTTTTATCCGTAAATCCCAAATCACAGGGCAATGACGGAGGGGTTTCCAATCCAGATAGAGAGTATGAGTTATTAAATTACTATTCCATGACAAGCGGAACACAAAGAAATTCATCTTATTAAGAGCATAAAGAAAGCAGTGTCTAAAGAAATGGGGAATATGTCAGTCTGTCATTTAGACCCAATGGAGTGTGTGTTTTCAGGTAATAGATCCACCGGCACTCTCTGTGTAAAATCCTTTTATCCAGGTCACCCCCCCTAGGGTCGGGTTTGATGACTTCAAGGATAACAAAAGAGACTGATCTGTTATCGCCCTGATGGAATTCCCAGACGTGTCGGGCCAGGGGAGTATCCCTTTTGTGCTTGATATCCCCCAAGTGTTCACCGACCCGTCTGCGCAATTCTCTTGTGGTCTTGCCCACATAATTTAAGGGGCATTTACACGTGGCCATATAGACCACCCCACTGGTCTTACAATTAGAGAAGTCTCTAATTGAGTATTCTTTGCCTGTACTGGCACTACGGAAAACCTTTGATTGCGAGATCCAGTTGCAATATTTGCAATCGCCACACCTGAAGCACCCAATGGGTCTTCTATCTAGCCACGTACCTGGGGGGGTTGGTCTCTGGTAGTGGCTGTGGACCAGTTGGTCCTTGAGTGAACCACCACGTCTATATGTGATAGAGGGGCGGGGAGCAATATTGTCACATATATCCGGATCTGCCATCAAAATCCCCCAATGTTTCCGAAGAATACCAAAGATCCTCTCTGACTGGCAATCAAAGGTGCCTATAACTCTGATGATATCCTCAGATTGTTTTTCCACCCTCGGTGAAAGGAGGGAATCTCTGTCCCTGCTGAGGGCATGATTAAAAGCCCCTCGTAGAACCACATCAGGATAACCCCTTTTCCTAAAGCGGTCCCGTAGATCTCTCGATTGATCAAAGAAGTCTTTTTTATTGGAACAGTTTCTCCTCATACGGAGGTACTGCCCTTTTGGGATACCACGCTTCAGGGGAGTTGGATGAAAACTATCCCACCTCAAAAGACTGTTAGTTGAGGTGGGTTTCCTGTGTGTTCTAGAGGAGAGGTGCCCAAAGCTGTCAACAGTAAATGATATATCCAGGAATGAAAGTGAAGATGCATGAATCTCGCTCGTAAACGCCAATCCAAAGCTGTTGGTGTTTATCTCCCTAATGAACTGATGAAAGTCCTCAATACCTCCTGACCAAATAATAAAAATATCATCGATGAATCTCCCCCAAAAGTGGATCAATGGGACCCACCAGGGGGAGTCATCGGAAAAAATGACGCTTTCCTCCCACCAGCCCAGGAGCAAGTTGGCATACGATGGGGCACAAGAACTCCCCATCGCAGTGCCCCTGAGCTGATGGAAGTACTTGCCGTCAAAAATAAAATAATTATGAGTCAGGATGTATGTCAAAAGTTCTAGCACCAAGTTGTTATGGGCCTGGAGATACACTGCCCTGGAGCGTAAGAAATGTTGTGCTGCATCTACACCTTTTTGATGAGGTATGGAGCTATATAGCGCCTCCACGTCTATTGATGCCAAAAACATCCCGGCTTCCACAGTTACCCCATCAATTTTTGAGAGAAGGTCAGAGGTGTCACGAATGTATGATGGGAGGGTAAGGACAAAAGGCTTAAGGATCTCATCAATATAGATCCCTACGTTTTGGGTGATGGACCCCACTCCAGATACTATAGGGCGCCCCTTGAGTGGGGGGTGCCCCTTGTGGATTTTTGGGAGTGCGTAGAAAGTTGCTATTTTGGGTCTAATTGGTAACATGAACTCGTGTTCATTCTTGGAGATCAGATGCACCTCAAGAGCCTGGTCCAAAATACCCCCGAGTTCTAATAAAAAAGGGCCTGTTGGATCAGTCTTTAATATCTCGTAGGTAGTCTGATCATCCAAAAGGGACTGACACATACCCCTGTAAAGTCCATGATCCATCACCACAAGATTTCCCCCCTTATCCGAGGGCTTTATAATGATGGTCTGATTATTTTTAAGTAAGCGCAAAGCCTCCCTTTCATCTTCATTAAGGTTATAAGTATCAATACTCCCGTGAATCTTAGAAATATCCTCCTCGACCACTTTCAAAAAGATATCGATACTTGATAGATCACTGGATGGCGGTAGTCTCTGACTCTTGTTCTTAAGTCCCGTAAAGGGTCCCCAACCTCTATCCCGCTCCCCTTCTTCCAGGAGCTCAGTCAAAATATTAACTCCTCCAAGGTCTAAGACATCAATTCCTAGTTGTTCACACCTCTCTTGATCATTGTTCTTAAAAAATTTTCTCCATTTTAACTTTCTACAAAAAAGGTTTATGTCCTTTGTCCATGAAAATTTGTCAAAGGATTGTGTGGGCACAAAGGACAAACCCCTCCTTAGAACAGATAGCATTTCAGCTGTAAGTGTATATGAGGAGAGGTTTATCACCTGGGTGTCATTTAAGTCCTTTGATTGGGCTGATCCCGACTCCTGAGATTGTAGGAGTTGGGGATTCCCTTCTCTAAAAAAGAGGGAACAACAGGCAAGGAGGACGTATAGGATGAGGTGGGGCCTGTAGAGGTCTGTGGTGGACCTTGGTAAGATCTTAAATCTGAATTTGGACCAAAAGAGGGGTGATTTCCCCTTTGATTGCGCCATCTCTGTCTTCGTGGTGGCCTGTTAGTATATCCCCTACCTCTACTGCGATCTCCAGGACAGGACGGACCCGCCCTTTCTGTATCTGAATATTCTTGGTCAGAGGAGGACACGTCTGTATACAGCTTTGGTTCGGTGGATACAGAAAAATTATATGCTCTCTTATCTCTAAAATCGCTAAAGTCACGCAAAAACTGTTTGTGTTTACGCTTTTTTAGAGTAGCCTGGTATTTCTCAATATTATTCTGTAGAGAAACCTCTTTTCTGACAAAATCGGGGTCACTCTTCAATTCAAGCACGTTCATTATTTCCTTCAACCCTTTTACTGCAAAGTGTGCACACATGCGCAGTCATGCTCCGAGGACCTCTAGTGTCCAGGATTGTCATGACATGCGCAGTAAAACATAAAAGACACAGTAGCCTATAATTGTGATTGGCCGCATGGTCCATGTGACCTTGGTTGAAGCTGGATTTAAACCCTGACATCCTGTGATCTGTGCACACAGCCATGGATTACTCCTACATTCACATCTGATAACTGCAATCCTCCAGCCTCCTGAAGATCCTTATATCATGGAAAGGGGAAACGCGTAGAGGCGATACAGAGCATGCTGCTAAAAGGGAAGTAACCATTTTTTTCTTCCCTGTGGGGTTATCTATACCCCTATTTTCTGCTCTATTAGAATCATCTGCATGATTGCCCTCAGGCATTGCATTACATGTATTCGCATCGGTTTATGCAGTGCAGATCTGTGCAATTATGATTGTGTAAAAGTTTATCCATGTGTGATTGCCATACCATACTATATCACACTGGGACATGGGAGGAAAAACTGACAGATGGAACTGAATTTTCCATTATGTTAATGTGCTCCTCCATTATGTTAATGTAGATTGTGTATTATGTACTATGTACTAATTTGTACTGGATCATGTACTATGGACTAATTTTTCTGCAGAAGCCTGCCTATACTGGGGCTTAATATTTGTGTTTTTTTTTTTTTTTTTGTCCTGGTTTTCCTGATAGGAAGCTGTTATCTATCACAGTGTGATTATATGAGCACTTTGTTGTACCATGTACTAATTTGTACTGGATCATGTACTATGGACTAATTTTTCTGCAGAAGCCTACCTATATTGGGGCTTAATTTTTGATTTTTTTGTCCTGGTTTTCCTGATAGGAAGCTGTTATCTATCAGACAGTGTGATTACATGAGCACTTTGTACTTAATACATTCTAGTACTATTGTATGGCCATCCGTAGTGTAATTATTATTTTAATTCACTAACTATCTAGGGCAACTAGAGGGTGAGCCGACGTGGAACGGGGGCGCCCAAAACAGTTACGGCGTCATACCCTCCGTTGGTAGGTAGGAGCAAGGTCCCATAGGGTGCTATAGGGACCCCATATATTTAGCTCCTCCCCTTCATCATCTACGCCCTTTGTGTGTTCACTATTAATGGGTGTCTAAATTTTAAAATATATCAATAAAAGTTTAATATTAATTGAAATTGAGGTTTTTTGTTTTTCGGAAATAGGAGTTACACAGTGACTGAGTTGTGGGCAGCTCTGGAGACTGAGTTTAATAAATAGTTGTCTCCACTCAACCTGCAGCCTGGTAAGGCCGTGTGCGACAATGCTGCAAACCTTGGTGCGGCTCTTCGCCTGGGCAAGGTGACACATGTGCCTTGTATGGCTCACGTGTTGAACCTTGTTGTCCAGCAATTTTTAACACACTATCCCGGCCTAGATGGCCTTTTGAACAGGGCACGAAAACTGTCTGCTCACTTCCGCCGTTCAACCACCACTGCTGAGCGACTTGCATCACTCCAGAAGTCTTTCGGCCTGCCTGTTCATCGCCTGAAATGCGATGTGCCGACACACTGGAATTCGACTCTCCACATGTTACAGCGACTGTGGCAGCACTGTCGAGCCCTGGAGCAATACGTCATGACGAATAGCCTGGGCCAACGAGATGCAGAGGTGGGGCAGATCACCCTGATGGAGTGGTCTCAGATCAAGGACCTACGCACCCTTCTGCACAGTTTCGACATGGCGTCGAATATGTTTAGCGCTGACAATGCCATTATCAGCATAACAATTCCAGTCATTTACATGCTGCAGCACACGCTAAACACGATTTGGAGTCAGGGGGTAAGACAACAGGAAGGGGAGGAACTACAGGAGGATTCATATGTGCAAGACACAACAACATCATCAACGTCCAGACGTTCATCATCACCAACGCGGCAGGCATGGGACCATGGGCGACAGGGATCAACAAGGGCGCATGGTAGTATGCAAAATGTTGAGGAAGGTGCAGGAGAACATGAAGAAATGGAGGACGAACTGTCCATGGACATGGAAGACTCAGCGGATGAGGGAGAGCTTGGTCAAATTTCTGTTGAAAGAGGTTGGGGGGAGATGTCAGAGGAAGAAAGAACGGGTAGCACCTCTATGCCACAAACACAGCGTGGACTTGGTCCGCATGGCTGCGCAAGACACATGAGCGCCTTCTTGCTGCACTACCTCCAACATGACCCTCGTATTGTCAAAATTAGAAGTGATGATGACTACTGGCTTGCCACACTATTAGATCCCCGGTACAAGTCCAAATTTTGTGACATAATTCCAGCCATAGAAAGGGACGCACGTATGCAGGAGTATCAGCAGAAGCTGTTACTCAATCTTAGCTCGGCTTTTCCACCAAACAACCGTGGTGCAGGGAGTGAATCTCCCAGTTGTAACTTGACAAACATGGGACAGTCTCGTGATCTTCAACAGTCTACCCATACCAGTAGCACCGTATCTGGTGCTGGTAACAGCACTTTTATAGAATCTTTTCATAATTTTTTTAGACCATCCTTTGCAAGGCCACCAGAGACAACAAGTCTGACACATAGTCAACGGCTGGAGAGGATGATACAGGAGTATCTCCAAATGAACATCGATGCCATGACTTTGCAAATGGAGCCTTGCTCATTTTGGGCTTCAAATCTTGAAAAATGGCCAGAGCTCTCCACTTACGCCTTGGAGATTTTGTCGTGTCCAGCTGCCAGCGTTGTCTCTGAACGTGTCTTCAGTGCTGCTGGGTGTGTGCTGACAGATAAGCGCATGTGTCTGTCCAGTGACAATGTGGACAGACTAACGTTCATCAAAATGAAAAAGTCATGGATCCACAAGGAATTTACTACCCCTGTGTCATCCTGGGGAGAGTAAATGCTTGTGGATTTTGAATGTGCTTGATGCAAATCTAGCTGTGAAGTGTACAACTGGGCACAAGTGCTGCCACTGAAGGGGTGGGTGTGTGTGGGGCCCAATTTTATGAAAAAAGGGAGACTCCGCTTGGAGTAACCCTTGCTTACCTTGTTTTTAAAAAGGATCCAAGATGAACAGAGCTGGGATCAGCAAAGACTTAGCTACCTACCCCGGTGTCATCCTGGGGACGGTTAAGTATGGCATATTTTTGAATGTGCTTGATGCAAATCTAGCTGTGAAGTGTACAACTGAGCCACAAGTGCTGCCAATGAAGGGGTGGGTGTGTGTGGGGCCCAATTTTTATATAAAGGGAAACTCCGCTTGGCGTAACCCTTCCTTACATTGTTTTTAAAAATGATCCAAGATGAACAGAGCTGGGATCAGCAAAGACTTTGCTACCTACCACGGGGTCATCCTGGGGACAGTTAAGTATGGCATATTTTTGAATGTGCTTGATGCAAATCTAGCTTTGAAGTGTACAACTGGGGCACAAGTGCTGCCACTGAAGGGGTGGGTGTGTGTGTGTGTGTGTGGCCCAATTTTTGGAAAAAAAGGAGACTCCGCTTGGAGTAACCCTTGCTTACAGCGTTTGTAAAAATGATCCAAGATGAACAGAGCTGGGATCAGGAAAGACTTAGCTACCTACCCCGGTGTCATCCTGGGGACGGTTAAGTATGGCGTATTTTTGAATGTGCTTGATGCAAATCTACCTGTGAAGTGTACAACTGAGGCACAAGTGCTGCCACTGAAGGGGTGGGTGTGTGTGGCCAAATTTTTGGAAAAAAGGGAGACTCCGCTTGGAGTAACCCTTGCTTACAGCGTTTGTAAAAATGATCCAAGATGAACAGAGCTGGGATCAGGAAAGACTTAGCTACCTACCCCGGTGTCATCCTGGGGACGGTTAAGTATGGCGTATTTTTGAATGTGCTTGATGCAAATCTAGCTGTGAAGTGTACAACTTGGGCACAAGTGCTGCCACTGAAGGGGTGGGTGTGTGTGGCCCAATTTTTTGAAAAAAGGGAGACTCCACTTGGAGTAACCCTTGCTTGCTGTGTTTTTAAAAAGGAGCCAAGATGAACAAGTCATGATTCAGCAAAGACTTAGCTACCTACCCCGGTGTCATCCTGGGGACGGTTAAGTATGGCGTATTTTTGAATGTGCTTGATGCAAATCTACCTGTGAAGTGTACAACTGAGGCACAAGTGCTGCCACTGAAGGGGTGGGTGTGTGTGGCCCAATTTTTGGAAAAAAGGGAGACTCCGCTTGGAGTAACCCTTGCTTACATTGTTTTTAAAAATGATTCAAGATGAACAGAGCTGGGATCAGGAAAGACTTAGCTACCTACCCCAGTGTCATCCTGGGGACGGTTAAGTATGGCGTATTTTTGAATGTGCTTGATGCAAATCTAGCTGTGAAATGTACAACTGGGGCACAAGTTCTGCCACTGAAGGGGTGGGTGTGTGCGTGGCCCAATTTTTTGAAAAGAGGGAGACTCCGCTTGGAGTAACCGTCGGTGTTTTACATGATTTTAGAAGGGCATGCCATGCCTATATCTGTGTCTCCTCCTCTTTTTCCTTGTCCAGCTCTTTTGTTTTTGCATGAGTATATGTCCTTGTCACTTTCCCATGTGTTTGTGTTGTGTTGTGAGTTGTTTGTCACCTTTTGGACACCTTTGAGGGTGTTTTCTAGTTGTTTTTATGTGTTTGTGATTGCCTCCCATTGCTTCCCTATGTGGTTCGAGTGGTTCGCCGAACCGAACTCGAACGAGACCTCCGTTCGGCGAACCGAACTCGAGCCGAACCGCGACCGGTTCGCTCATCTCTACTCACTACAATGTAAAAAACGCATGTTTTGATTTTGTCAAAAAAGCATGCGTTTTGCATCAAAAAAGCATGTAAAACGCAAGGATTTTGATTTAGATTGCGTTTTAAGAGTTCTCATTGACTTTAGTGTTAGCAAAACGCAGCCAAAATAGCAAAAACTATTGACATGTTGCTTCTTCAAACACAGAGATTTTGACAAATTTTCTGCAACTAACACGCAGCAATTTTTAAAAGAATAGTGCTCACAATAAAGCTCTCTTTCCCATAGACTTTGCCTGGAAATCAAAACGCATGCATTTTTGCATTAAAACGCTGCAGTTCAAAAAACGCTGCAGAAACGCATGAAAAAATGCAATGTGCGCACATAGCCTAAGGAATAAGATTAAGTCTCACATATTTGAGTACTATGTAATAAAATTTGTATGAAAAAGGATTCATATATTTTGCAACTTCAGAACGTGTTGTGTGTTTTTGGCAACAATACATTGCAGATGTTCAATTGTTCAAGTTCTGTAAAATTTGGAAATATCTAGTAATCATTGCTTAATTTTCATTTTAATAAATTAATTATACACATGAAAGAAAAACATATTTGTAATGTAACTTAGCAGATAAATCTGCTTCTGTCTTCTTCACTGATCTTTCACTCTCAATTCACTTGTAAAATCATTACTCAGTGAATACAGGTTTACCTATTATGGAGATAGTGGATGAGAGTTCCTGCTCATAAGATTCTATAGAGAGGGGAGTGAGGTAGCGTAATGAGCAGCTGGATGCAGACACAAACGACCTGGTGTAAATTCTCTTGAAATGACAGTTACATTTACGTCAAAACCTTGATTTTTTTTGTTATGCTCTTCAAATAATTTCTGAGCAATTTTGCAGTGTGTATTGCAACATTAAACTGGCTCCTGTTATTAGGGTATGTGCGCACGTTGCTTTTTACCTGCTTTTTACCTGCTTTTTTGCTGCTTTTTCTTCTGCGCTGTTTAATGCCAAAATGGATGTGTTCTTCTATTCAAGCAAAGTCTATGGGAATTTGGGTTTCTTGTTCACACTATGTTGTTCAAAATGCTGCCTTTTTGTGGCAGAACTTTGGTCAAAAACTCAGCTTTTCAAAGAAGCAACATGTCAATTGTTTTTGCCATTTGGGTTTTGCACTGCAAAGCTGAGTTTTTGACCAAAGTTCTGCCACAAAAAGGCAGCATTTTGAACAACATAGTGTGAACAAGAAACCCAAATTCCCATAGACTTTGCTTGAATAGAAGAACACATCCATTTTGGCATTAAACAGCGCAGAAGAAAAAGCAGCAAAAAAGCAGGTAAAAAGCAGGAAAAAGCAACGTGCGCACATACCCTTAGAGAATGCTAGTTCTTGGTCTGCAACAATTGGCAGATACAGTATGTGTTACATATACAGCGGAAAGCAGATGTTTACATACACTATCTAAAAAGACACATCTGCAGGTTTTTCTCACTATCTGACATGAAATCAAAATAAACCTTTTACTTTTTAGGTCAATTAAGAACCAAAATTATTTATATTTGCCAAATGCCAGAATAATGAGAGAGAGAATACTTTTAGACATTTTTATTACTTCATGCAAAGTCAAACGTTTACATACTCTAAAGGGGGCTTTACACGCTGCGATATCGTTACCGATATTGCTAGCGTGCCTACCCGCCCCCATCGGTTGTGCGTCACGGGAAAATCGCTGCCCGTGGCGCACAACATCGCTCGGACCCGTCAGACTACTTACCTGCCTAGCGATGTCTCTGTGACCTTCAAATCGTGCGGCATCACAGCGACGTCACACGGCAGCCGTCCAATAGAAGCGGAGGGGCGGAGATGAGCGGTACATAACATCCCGCCCACCTCCTTCCTTCCACATTGCTGGTGGAGACAGGTACGGAGATGTTTGTCGCTTCTGCGGTGTCACACAAAGCGATGTGTGATGCCGCAGGAACGACAAACAACCTCGTTACTCACCTGACAATGATATTTGGTGTTTGGATGACCTCCCCAACACCAACGATTTTACCACTTTTGCGATCGTTGTAGGTCGCTCGTACATGTCACATGCTGCGATGTCGCTAACGACGCCGGATGTGCGTCACATATACCGTGACCCCAATGATAAATTGTTAGCGATATCGCAGCGTGTATAGCCCCCTTAAGAGTAGTATGTCCTTAAACAATATGGGACAGCCCTATGATCATGTCATGTCTTTGGAAGCTTTTGATAGGTTTATTGGCAACATCTGAGTTTATTAGTGACACACCTGTGGATGTACTTTAATGCACACCTGAAACACACTGCTTCTTTGCAAAACATCATGGAAAAGTCAAAGGAAATCAGCCAAGATCTCATAAAGATAATTGTGGACTTGCAAGTCTGGTTCATGCTTTGGTGCAATTTCTAGTATGGAAATTCCATTTGCATCTAATTTATTTGATGTGAACGAATGTGCTTTATTATTATCTTTGAAATCACTGCAGATCCCAGAGCATTATAAGGCTATGTGCCCACGCTGCGGATTTTGCGCGGATTTTGCGCAGATTTTGCCACGGATTTGCCGCGGATTTGCCGAAAATCTGCAGCAGCAGCACTTCCAAGCCATTTCAATGGCATTTTGGAAATGCTGTGCCCATGCTGCGGATTTTTCCGCTGCGGATTTGCCGCGGATTTTGATCCGGAAAAATCTGCAGCATGTCAATTGTTTGGTGCAGATTTGGTCCGGATTTTTGGTTTTGAATGGGGAAAAAAAAAAAATGAAATCCGCATCAAAATCCGCGGCAAATCCGCGGTAAATCCGCGGTAAATTCGCGGCAAATCCGCGGGTGCGGATTTGCCGCGAAAGTCGCGGATTTTCAGGCAAAAAAATCCGCAGGGACATTCTAGCGTGGGCACATAGCCTTAATGTGTTTTTTTTTTAAATTTATATTCACCTGTTTGTGGGTTCTACATATTCTGCAACATTTTTTCCCACTCACTGGTGGACGCAGACAAAAGAGGGCCCGTGTGCCTTCTATGGGCCTTTTATAACCCAAGATTTTTTTCTATTTCCCCTGCTTTGGAGGTGGAAATGGGACCTCTTAACTCTTTGGCCTCTATGCGGCAGCACTGGTTGCACCATTGATATGTGCGCCACTTTTCCAACTCTATCCTCTGATGCTGTTCTGTCTTCATTGTAGTCTTCTGTGTCTCCAGCACTGACTTTGTGTCATGACGTATTTTGCTGATGCATGTCATGAACTTGCATGAGATCTAGTCAGTGGATAAGGACAAGACAGAAGTACTGGTCAAAGATTTGCATAGGAGGTTATATTTTTTAACTCTTTCCTAGCCCTTTACAATTTAGAAAATGGTGTTAGGATGTTGTTTTATTAAATTTGCTTGAATCAAATGACAAAAAAATGGATTGCGCAAATTGAAATATAAAAAAAAAATAATAATTGAAGCAAATTTGATTTGCTTCAAATTAATTTGCTCATCTCTGGTTACCTGCCTTGTGATCTCAATTTTACACAACAGTATACACATCTCAAGTAATTGCAGACAAATGAAAAAATAAAAAAGCATATTCCAAGCAGACTGATTTGTCATGTCACACATTCACTATACACTATATCTCCTAATATAAACTGTGAGTAAGCTGAAGATCAAGAATAAGTGTATTACTGTACGCAGTATGACTATCCCGCATTAATAAGTAAATAAAATGTGCTACTACAAATTCTGTTAACACTGCTATAAACAGTTGAAAACTTTAGAAGGAGCTCATTGCACAACTCCTCCATAAAGCATTAGCAGCTTATTTCAATTATGAAATGACAAGATATTACAGCTAAAATATCCCATAGAGTATTTTCTCTAAAAATGACAAAGAAGGTTTCCTATTGCTGTTAAAAAAATAAAGAAATTTTTTTAAAACTAGACGTTCACACATTGCAGAAAATCACCTCACAGCATGTTGAACAAAGGCCAGAAGAGTCCATATACCCACTGTTCACATTAACCCTTAGGGTTGCCCTGAGACATTTTCCGAACAAAGCAAGAACTTGAAAATGCTGAGCACTCATGACATTCAGGGAACATCACACACATCTTTCTTTTCTTTTTTGTAGAATATTGTCTTGTTGCTCCATTAGCATTTCACTGGGGGGTAGATGCAACTTTGTGTGATCGTTACCTCAAGTCATATCATGGTCAGAATTGCAAGGAAACCGTTAAGTACAGCACTGTAACTTTTACGAAAGGAGAGAAGGGTTCTTTTCTGTTTTTAAGTAAGGTGCAAACATTTTCTCAACAGTTGAATACTGCCAATGTTACAGTGCCGGTCTGTATATTTTTGGCTGCTTACGCATATAAATAATTGTGACCAAATTCTACTCATGATCCAGTACCCCACTTATATTAAAATGTCATTACATAATATCACTTAATCCTCAAAATTTGTATGGCACCTTTAAGTATAAGAACGATAATAAATTAAAATGCGTATAACTAATCTATATTACTTATTTGTGTTTGTGTATTTCTTTATATATATTTATTATATATGAATTATATAAATATATATATATATATATATATAGATATACAGTATATATATATATATATATGCAGCAGCAAATATTGGATCGGCACTCCAAACTTCATAAATGATTGTAAGGGATTTTCTCCATAATTATTCAGGATACAAGCAAAGAAGAGTGTGTTTTCGGCCCAATGAGCCCTTACCACACACCTATATCTAATATATAAAGCTGAATGTGCATGTATGTATGTATGTGTGTATTTCCGGGATTGGCATCTGCACCGTCGCAGCTACAGCCACAAAATTTTGCAGACTCACACGTCTGTACCCCGAGAGCGTCATAGGCTATGTTGTGAGGTGAAATTTTAACCCCGCGTGTTTCAATTTACCAACCAATTTTGCCCCTATCTAAATAATGGGGAAAAAGTGAAACGAAAAGTGTATCCGCACCGTCGCATTTACAATCACACCTCATGTGACCCAGGGAATGTCATAGACTATGTTTTGACAGGAAAATTTAACCCCGTGCTTTACAGTTACTCTCCAAAAAACATGCCTCCACTAAAGTAAATGGAGCGTGGAACTACAGGTTATTAGTAGAAGCTGTGATTGGTTGCTGTAGGAACAAAAGACATTCATAGTATAAGAAGCTTATATGTGAGGTAATAAGATGTCGGTGGGGAGACGGATAGAGAGATACAGACAGATACAGACAGACCGAGAGACAGACAGAGAGACAGACTGGGAAAGAGACAGAGATAGAGACAGACAGGGAAAGAGACAGA
This sequence comes from Anomaloglossus baeobatrachus, assembly GCF_048569485.1. NCBI lineage: Eukaryota > Metazoa > Chordata > Amphibia > Anura > Aromobatidae > Anomaloglossus > Anomaloglossus baeobatrachus. Next base: position 159,547,072 of record NC_134353.1, on the reverse strand, counting down.
GACAAATGGTGAAAGAGACAGACAGAGACAGACAGTGAAAGAGACAGACAGAGACAGACGGTGAAAGAGACAGACAGAGACAGACGGGGAAAGAGACAGACAGAGACAGACCTGGAAAGAGACAGACCTGGAAAGAGACAGATGGGGAAAGAGACAGATGGGGAAAGAGACAGATAGACATGCAGACAGGGACAGAGACAGGCAGACAAGGAAGGAGGAGACAGCCAGAGAGACAGACAAAGATAGATGGGGAAAGACACATACTTTGATAGAGACAGGCGGGGAAAGAGACAGAGAAATAGAGACATACAAGGAAAGAGACAGACAGAGAAAGGCAGACAGGGAAAGAGACAGACAGAAAAAGACACAGACAAAGAGACAGAGAGACATATGGGGAAAGAGACAGACCTGGGAAAGAGACAGACCTAGAAAGAGACAGATAGGGAAAGAAACAGAGCGATAGAGACAGACAAAAAAAGAGACAGACAAAGACAGGCAGACGGGGAAAGAGGCAGACGGGGAAAGAGGCAGACGGGGAGAGAGGCAGACGGGGAAAGAGGCAGACAGGGAAAGAGGCAGACAGGGAAAGAGACAGACTGGGAAAGAGACAGATGGGGAAAGAGACAGACTGGGAAAGAGACAGACCTGGAAAGAGACAGACGGAGCACATTATTTGGCCAATTTAGTTAAATCTGTGTGGGATACCTGGGGTGTTGAAATATATGCTGTGAAATGCTTCTATCAGCTTAGTTTTTGCCTTTTAATAATTACATTGCTATCTATTTGTTTTGTGGTTTTTGTGTGCAGAATACATTTTTGTTAATACGTTCTATTTTGTTAACAACAGTTATTAACCCAGGCGAAGCCAGGTAGTACAGCAAGTATATATATATATATACATATATATTCACTGATGCATTAATCGTTATATGTTATGCTATGTAAATATCTATATATATTTATTTACATATTTATACATGTATTTCTATATATATAATATATATATAAAAATATTTATATATATATATATACATGCACATATATATAAATGTATATATATCTACATATATATATATACATATATATATATATATATATATATATACAGTACATGGTATATAACATATGTACATTTATATTACCGTATTATGTGTATACATTATTGCATAAGTACATACCACACACCAGGGATGTACAGTATCTAGCTATATCCATATAAGTACATATGTGTACATGTATGTAATAATGATAATAATAATAATGTATATACATAATACGGTAATATAAATGTACATATGTTATATACCATATACTGTGTGTATATATATATATATATATATATATATATATATATATATATATATATAAATATATAAAGATATATGTATATATATATATATATATATATATACATGCATATATATAAAAGTATATATATATATATATATATATATATATATATACAGTATCTGGTATATAACATATGTACATTTATATTACTGTATTATGTCTATACATTATTGCTTAATTACATACTACACACCAGGGATGTACAGCATCTAGCTATATCCATATAAGTACATATATGTACATGTATGTACATATATATATATATATATATATATATATATCAACTGCATTTTTTCCAAAAGAATATATATATTGTTTATATTGTATGTGAGAATTTATTTTAACGCTGGTATCTTTTGATTAGCTCCGAGGTGGCTTTTGAAAAAAAATACAGAGTTTGCTACAAAGTGAGATATCCTGCAGTCTTGCTTCAAGCAGCTTGCTGCAACAAAAATATATAAATAAAAAGGAAAACTCTTCAGAGTTGAAATTCTTATGTGAAATGAAAGGTCCTGTCCAATCCTATTTCATGGTCGCTTTGATTACTTGACTGAAAAGAGGCAAAGGGCGTTATTCTATTGTTCGCCCTTGGCGCAATTCTCTACCACAAAGCAGAAATTATTTTTAATAATCACTGAAGTCCTATCATTTTGTCTCAAGTCATTGCTTGCAAAGTATTTATTCAGATAATAAAGCTGAGTTACCTTTACAAATTAGTCCACACATTCACAGGTTCGCCTCCAATTTTTGTCTTTTGTGTAAAGTCGGATTAAAAATGTCAAGAAAAATATTTCACTTTGTGTCCAGAACACTGAACATATTGGATTTATAAATGTTACAATTGAATTTGTCTTTCGTCCCTAATTAAGCGGCAGACTCAAAGATGGGCCTGACAGTGTTTTGGTCAAGGAAAAAAATGACATATGGCTTAATTAAATCTGATTAAAAGCAACAGTAATATTACTGGTTGTTTTATGGGTTTTTTTTGTATATATATATATATGTGTGTGTGTGTGTGTGTGTGTCCAGAACCTGGTATGAGTGAGAAGTTTTGATGAAGGATAGGAAACTTTGACTTCCTGCACTTCACTTACTAGGATGGAAAAAAAAAAAATTTGAGAGATATTAGGAGAAAATATTACTAGGTTGGGTTTTTTTGCCCTAACCTGGCAAAATGTTTTATATTATATTGTACTTATAAACCTGTTGCACTGGTTAATGGTAGCATTTTTCCAATTAACTGACCCTAATATCATTCATAAAAGATATATGTGATTTAAATGTAGCAATAAACTGATTTCAATCAAATAATTGTGTAAGAAATAAAAATTCTGGGAAAACTATTAATTTAAACAGAACTATCTTTATGTCCTCCTGAGATGTTAATTTATAGTTTTCTTTTGAGATGCATAACCTACTGCAGTTAGACAATGCCAGAATATTGCTAAGGTACTTAAATATTAATATTAGCTCTTGCGTAATCCATGCCCATATCTGTGACACAGTGGTAAACTGTTACCCAAGTGTGTACATTTAAAATGGTTTCTAAGGTGTTTACATTTTCACATTTTTAATGTTTAAGGATCAGAGAAAAAAAAAACATTTTCAACTTTTTATTTTGTCATTTTCTATTAGTTTGTGCCCCTTGGTGATGTTTTTATGTATTTTTTGATATTTTTCAGAGTCTTTTTAAGAAGTCTATCTTAACTGCACCAAATCAGAGGGGGGCAGGTAAGGATTGTTTACAATTCATTGTCAAAGTTTTTTTCTAGATAAACTGTATCAGATCATGTAATATAAATAATAATGTGTATTTTACATAAATGTATTCTATCATAACACAATGATTTATGTATATATATATATATATATATATATATATATATATATATATATATTTTAGATTGTTGCTTTTCTTGATAGTCATATTCACCGTAAACTTCTCCACATTATTCTACTTCTATTGTTTTCAAACAAATGATGATGACAAAGCTTTGTGATCTACAAAGTTAATGCAAGCTCAGCGAAAAGGAAAAAGAATGTCATCGCTGTGATTTATACCTCTCGAGAGCTACCTTTCAGAATCCAACTGAAAATTGTATTTTACACAAATCCTATTTTATTAAGAATGGGGGCCACATTTTGAAAAAAAAAGAAAATATTGTGACCCTCCCTTCCCCCAACCATATTATTCCCCATTTCTTGTACCAAGAAAAAACAGCCACAGTATTGGCATCTATAATGCAATCTAAGGCCATGTGCGCACTAGAAAATGACTTTTTCTTAAGGAAAAAGCGGACCCTGTGAAAGAATCCTGCGCCTGCAGTAAAATAAATGCACCAAAACCGCATCGAAATCTGCAAGCGGTTTTGCCGCGTTTTGTTGCAGATTTGGTGCGGAATTTCTGCGGTTTTGCCGCAGGTTGGTCCCTGCAGTTTTTTACCAATAATTAATGGCAAAACCGCAGGGACCTGCAGAAAAGAAGTGACTTGCACATTAATTCCACAGCGGAAATTCCGCGGGAAAATCCGCAGGGACAAAAAAACGCAGTGTGCGCACAGCATTTTTAAATCTCCATAGATTTTGTGGAGAAGAACTGCAGAAATGTTAAAAACATTTTTTGCAGCAAAATCCGCAGCAGTTCCGCGGGTAAATCCGCAACGTGTGCACATGGCCTTAAAGTGAAGGATATTAATTTTTTCCAGTTTTATTGGCTTTGTAAAACTAGTATTGTATGAGAACTGTAAAAGAAAGGAACACAACACTATTTTGTGTTGTAATAATAAAAATAGTGGTCTGAGAAGTTCATCCCTAAAAGCCTTATAGTGCGGCCTCAGATCAGAGCCAATAAATAATTAAAAACTATTTTTTTTGTATATTTCACATAATTAAAACTACATTGCTAAATAACTTGTAATTTACTATAGATTATTTTTCTTTTCAATTATAATTACTTCTGCTAGACAATAGTTGCTGGATATAGTGAACTTTTGGCACATCTAAAGCTACAATCAAATGTATGGTACACATGGGTAAAACCAATTTCTAATGTGCTGATGTGCTAACATATGCCATGCTTTATGTGCTGGTATCATTTTGCAAATGTAATGTTATTATAGGAATATTGCTATACAGGGATCTTATGCATCACAATAAAGTCACAACAGGAAAAAAGCTTAATGGCAATTTCAAGAATGCCTGCACTAATAAAAAATTAAGCACAGTCCCAAGAAATTAGCATTTAAGGCGTTAAGTGCTCTGGGTGTGACAGAACATTTAGGGGTACTTTGCACACTACGACATCGCAGGTGCGATGTTGGTGGGGTCAAATCGAAAGTGCCGCACATCCGGCATCACTGTCGACATAGCAGTCTGAGAATCCTTTTACATACGATTAACGAGCGCAAAAGCGTCGTTATCGTATGATCGGTGTAGGGTCCGACATTTCCATAATTTCGCAGCAGCGACGGTACGATGTTGTTCCTCGTTCCAGCAGGCAGCACACATCGCTGCGTGTGAAGCCGTAGGAGCGAGGAACATCACCTTACCTGCATCCCGGCTGCAATGCGGAAGGAAGAAGGTGGGTGGGATGTTTACGTCCAGTTCATCTCCGCCCCTCTGCTCCTATTGGCTGCCTGCCGTGTGACGGCGCTGTGATGCCGCACGACCCGCCTCCTTAGGAAGGAGGCGGTTCGCCGGCCAGAGTGACGTCATAGGGCAGGTAAGTGCATGTGAAGCTGCCGTAGCGATAATATTCGCTACAGCAGCAATCACAAGATATCGCTGTTGCGACAGGGGTGGGGACTATTGTGCTTGGCATCGCAGCATCGGCTTGCGATGTCGTAGTGTGCAAAGTACCCCTTAGGCTATGTGCCCACAAGACAATACACCCGCGGATTTTGCTGCAGAAAACCTCCGGATTTATCTTGATTTTCCAGATAAATCCGCATGTTTGCACAAGTACAGACACTCCCCATGTTATCCTATGGGATTTAGGGAGTGCTGTATCAATGGTGCGGTATGTGCAGCTGCGGAATATGATGCAGATGTCCCGCAGCGGCACGTAACTGCATGTCAATTATTCCTGTGGAAATATCTGCGGAATTCCTGCTCCTCCACTATGGAGATAGAGGGTGGGACTTCCACAGGTATTTCCTCACATGTCCCGCAGGTTTACTGCAACATAAATGCTTGATTTCCGCAGCTATGGATAACTGCAGATTCTGGGCAGCAGCTGCGGTAAACCTTGGGATAAACCTGTGGAAAAGTCCGCGGGTACATTGTCCCGTGGGCACATGGCCTTAAGGAAACTCTGCCCCCAAGGTTGTTTCCTTGCTTAACATCAAGCTTTTTTAACTTGGTTGAATACTCCCTGTCTGACCTCCTTGTCTGTTGCCTGATGTCACATAGAATTTTAGCTCTCAAGCTAAAGAGGCTTATGCTTAGAGGGAAAACCACATTAAGAAGCCATGGCTTCTTAATCTCTTAAGGACTGGGCGATTTTCCATTTTTTTGTTTTTCTTTTTTGCTCCCCTTCTTCCGAAAGCTGTAACTTTGTTTTTCTATCAATCTTGCCATATGAGGACTTATTTTTTGTGGGACAAGTTGTAGTTTTTAATAAAACCATGAGTTTTACCATATAGTGTGCTGGAAAATAGCAAAAAATTCCAAGTGCGGAAAAATTGCAAAATAAGTGTATTGCATGATTGTTTTTGGGATATTTTGTTCACTATATGGTAAAACTGATGTCTAGTTATGATGTGTCAGATATTACAAGTTCGAAGACGCCAAGCATGTATAGGTTTACTTTTATCTAAGGTATGAAAACAATCAGAAGTTTGTCCAAAAAAGTAGCGCAATTTTTGTGCCATATTCTGCTACCCGTAGTGTTCTCATTTTTTTTATATGGGGCTCAGTGGTGGCTTATTTTTTAAATCTCAAGCTAACATTTTTATTCATACCATTTTTGCGCAGATGTGCATTTTGCACAAAATTTGCGATGACCAAAAAAATGTAATTTTGTCGTTTGTAATTTTTTTTGCTACTACAACGTTTACCGATCAGGTTAATTCATTTTATATTTTGATAGATCAGGCTTTTTTTAACACAGCGATACCACGTGTGTGTATATTTTTATTGTTTCATTTTCAATACGGAAAATGAGGGGGTGATTTGAACTTTTATGGTTTTCTTACTTTTGTTTTTTTTTTAAACTTTTTAAAGTTTTTTTTATTTTACTAGTTTTCCTAGGGGACTATAAGGATCAGCTGTCTGATCGCTTATCAATTTCTGTTGATCAGAGCTTCACAGCTCTGATCAGCAGAAATGCAGCGTTCCTGTTGGAGCAGCTGCTCTGTCGGCTCTAAAAGATAATACATCTTCATAGCAGCAGGAGTCATCACATGACCCTTGCTACCAAGGCAACCATCGCCTCCCCATGATCGCATCACGGGGCCTCTGATGACGGCGAGGAAACGGCCATTTAAATTGCGCTGTTACATTTTGATGTCACGTTCTAAGGGGTTAACAGGCGTGGGTGGATCGCGGATTCAACCACGCCTATTAACTGCACATGTCTGCTGTACAAATAAGCAGACATGTGCAGGGATCACCACCGGCCCACCACAGCAGCCGACGATGATTACCCCAACATGACTTAGGAGGTACCAGTACGTAAAAGGTCTTTAAGAGCTTATAGGGAAGTTGTCTTCTGTAATCTGAGAGCAGCATAATGTACAGCAAGGAAGCTTAATGCCAATGATATGTCACTTCCTGGGCTGTACTTGGCTGTTTCAATATAATCAATATTTTTTCAGCAGGGGATCATAACTGAAGGAGAAGCTGCCTGGTGCATCATAGTCCAATCATGCATCAGTTATCTGTCACTATACATTGTTCACAGAATACTGATGTGGTGAAGGCCTAGGTAACAAATCAATCAACATTATGAGCTCTGCAAGAACTGCAACAGAGAAAATTGGGCACCCAGTAAACTAAGTGATACATTGCAGGTATTTGAGTCTCTATCACTATCACATACCGCTGTCAGATTACATAGAAGAAACCTGCCTGCAGGTTCCGTTTTAGTGATTTGTTGCATTCAAAATGCTTAATACAACATTTGAATAGGAATCTAAATGTGGATTACTGGGAATGCAGCAGCAGAGAGCAGTTGTAAAAGTGTCAACACATTTACATTTCAAAGACCTGCATAGCTATATTTGTGGTTTGAGGGGTTGATCTTATTGACAGATTTCTAAGCTGTAATTTTGCTCAAACTTTTAGGTAATCCTAAAGTGGGCGTTACACACAGCGACATCGCTAATGAGATGTCGTTGGGGGTCACGGAATTCATGATGCACATCTGGCCTCGTTAGCGTTAGTTGTGCGTCACGGGCAAATCGCTGCCCATGGCGCACAACATTGCTAGGACCCGTCACACATACTTACCTGCCTAGCGACATCTCTGTGGCCGGCAAACTGCCTACTTTCTAAGGGGGTGGTTTGTGCGTTGTCACAGCGGCGTCACTAAGCGGCCGCCCAATAGAAGCGGAGGGGCGGAGATGAGCAGGCCGAACATCCTGCCCACCTCCTTCCTTCCTCATTGCGGCGGCTGCAGGTACAGTGTTGTTCCTCGTTCCTGCGGTGTCACACATAGCGATGTGTGCTGCCGCAGGAACGACGAACAACCAGCGTCCTGCAACAGAAGCGATAATCGGAATAGGAACGACTGGTCAACAATCAATGATTTGGTAAGTAATTTTGATTGTTAACAGTCGCTCCTGCGTTTCACACGCAATGACGTCGCTAACGAGGCCGGACGTGCGTCACGAATTCCATGACCCCCAACGACATCTCGTTAGCGATGTTGTTGCATGTAAAGCCTGCTTTAGTTGCCTTAGATAATTGACCTGAAATATCAGACTATCTGTGATTTAAAAGTGAAAAGGTCTTTGTTTCCCATATCAACCAATCACAGTATAGCTTTCATTTTCGAAGCTGCTGGAAAAAAATGAAATGTTCACTGTGATTGGTCACAATGGGCAGCAAAAGCAATTTTACTATTACACAGTTTTAATAAAGCTACTCATATTTCATAAGTAGTTTAAGCATAAAGAATAACGACATGTTTATTATATACATTTTTACTATAGTGAACATATATCGCAGGGGTATCTAAAGTACATAAGTATGTAAATTCAATAATATAAATAGTCTTCTTTAAGGAGACCAGCACAATAACTAATGCTATTGAACTAGTATATAGCAAGACGTCTGATATTTCATGAACACTAGACTTTTTTAGCGTATGATACACTGGCATAAAGATGTAATTGTAATTCACCGCTTCTGTGTTTTCCATTGTTCTTCTCTACCTTGTCCTTACTCGCTGTGAAGTCGATTTTCTACATTACGGAAAACTTTCTTTAATTTAAATGCTCTGCGCTTCATGAGCACACTTCTATACAGGAAGGTTGAAGAAAGGCAAAAAAAAGACAAATTACTTTTTTCTTGTCTTTCCTAAGCATGGCATAACGCAGGACTGGGATTATTAGTGGATAATCACTGTGTTTCAGATCATGCGTTTAAATGACCCCTAATGTTGCAATTATCTAAAGACAGCTAAAATATTGCGGTGCTTCAATAGGAAGAAAGAATGGAAAGATTGTGCTTAATGCTACGGCACTAAGTATCTTAATGGAAATTCAGCTTAAAGAAATGTATAAATAAATGAATATGTGACTCCTATATCATGCTACATGTATGACCGTTGGCTATGATATTCCCAGTGGATGCAGCTGTAATTGGCAGACGATTATTATTCTGGAAGGTAAAATGAAGCAATTCACATAGTATATGTACATGCAAAGTATATTATGTACATCAATATGTAATATATTGTAAAATTACCACTTTGCAATTATGTCACAACTGTTCAATCATGTCAATTTAATAATTATGTTTCATATTAATAGCATGTAAAGATTTTTATTGCAAAAATGAAGACTCAGCATACAGTATCTGGCAGAGTAAAGGGTGCTTTACACGCTGTGATATCGGTAACTATATATCGTCGGGGTCACGTCGTTAGTGACGCACATCCGGCGCCGTTACCGACATCGCAGCATGTGACACCAAGGAGCGACAATCAACGATCGCAAAATCGTTCAAAAATGGTGATCATTGACACGTCGCTCCTTTCCTTAATATCGCTGCTGCCACAGGTATGATGTTGTTCATCGTTCCTGCGGCATCACACAACGCTATGTGTGACACCGCAGGAACGGCGACCATCTCCTTAACTGCATCGACTGGCAATAAGGAAGGAGGTGGGCAGAATATTACATCTTGCTCAACTCTGTCCCTCCGCTTCTATTGGCCGGTCGCTTAGTGACACCGCAGTGACGTCGCTATGACGCCGTGATGGAGGGATTATTTGGCGGTCACAGCGACGTCACAGACAAGGTATGTGCGCGTGACGCTGCAGTAGCGATAATGTTTGCTACGGCAGCGATCACCAAATGTTTCACATACTACGGGGGCGGGTGCTATCGCGCTCGACATCGCTAGTAATCGCTAGCGATGTTGCAGCGTGTAAAGCACCCTTAAGAATCTAAGAGAAAGTTTCAACCTTTTGGAATTTACAGATGTATCTTATATCTAGTATTACAGATGTGTACTCATAAAGCTCTGTTCATAGGTACCAAAGAAATATCTGTTTTAACTTCATTTGAGATAACCCCCCCCAAGAAACAGAAATAACATTTTCCAGTACACGACCCATTCATTTGAATTGGAACAAAAGCATCATAAAAATGTAATAGTAGCCAAAGTGTCTGTTATTCAATGTATCTTTGTTTTTTAAATCTTTAGTTTCCATTTTGCATCCATGTTTTAATCCATATAATTATTAGCACTGGATCAAGTACAAATGGATGAAAACTGTAAATGTGAACTAAAGGATGCTTTACACCAGACAATCTATCGTGCGATAGATCGTCGGGGTCACGGTTTCTGTGCCGCACATCCGGCATCGCTGGCGATGCCGGCCTGTGTGACACCTCCTAGCTACGCAGTATCGCTCACAAATCGTGAGTCGTGTACTGCTCGTTAGGTTCCATAATATCGTTTAATTTAGTTGTTCATCGTTTCCGGGGTAGCACATGTCGCTCCGTGTGACACCCCGGGAATGATGAACAGCAGCTCACCTGCGTCATGCGGCCGCCGCCGGCTATGTGAAGGAAGGAGGTGGGCGGGATGTTTACGTCACGCTCATCTCCGTCCCTCCGCTTCCATTGGCCGGCGGCCGTGTGACGTCGCTGTGACGCCGAACGTCCCTCCCACTCCAGGAAGTGGACGTTCGCCCCCCCACAGCGAGGTCGCACGAGAGTTAAGTATGTGTGACGGGGGTTACTGACTTTGTGCGACACGGGCAGCGATTTGCCTGTGGCTCAAAAAGGACGGGGGCGGGTACGATCGATTGTGAAATTGCACAATCGGTCGTACCGTGTAAAGCAGCCTTAAGGCTTACCTGTGCTAAATAGGCTTTTTTGCTTGATAATCAGGGCTCTTTGTCAATACCAATAAGTCACGTAACTCTAATGTTACCCTTCTTTTTTAGAATGGTTTTAGTATGAAATAAGTGACACCACAAGCCTGTGTTACTCTGAAACCTAAAAATTTGCTGACCCCAAGTCACACTACCCTCCCAGTTCTTCCTAGACAATATCTCCACATCTATTAACAGATGCCATGCTGAATATGCCAGATTTGTTCTGCATATAATAGGAGAATGCCAAGGGGTTTTTATTGTAGAAGTTAATTGTGTGGTGTGATGATTGGCTGCTGATAACCTAGAATGCCTCAAGATGGCAGCTGCTGGAGAAATTCAAAGTCCCAGTAGATTGACATAATGCTATTGTTAATCTACTGCTGTAATGAAACAAATGCAGGAGTGTTTATATAAATGGTGAAAAAATTCAGATCCAACACAGGAAGAAAGAAAAAAAGCAGCAACTCACTGAGGGATGAGATCAGATCGAGTCTTTATTGTGCAAACACGGATGACATGTAGTGCAGGGAGGGGGAGCTGAAGCCTTGGACAACGGTGGCCGTTTTGCGCTAGTATTGCTAGTGTGGTGCTTCTACAGGTCTAAATCACACTAGCGCGAAACGGTCACCATTGTCCGAGGCTTCGGCTCCCCGTCCATGCACTACATGGACCCGTGTTTGCACAATAAAGAAGACTTGATCTCATCCTGAGGTAAGTTGCTGCTTTCTTCTTTTTTCCTGTGTTGGATCTGAATATTTTCACTGCTGTCTGATTTTGAGCATGCAGCAATAGCGGTCTGGTTCCTGAGACCAGTGTGAAGCTGATTGTTGCTCATCTCTGGTGCCCGGTCTTTTCTGTCCACATTTGAACTTTATTTTTCCTGTTTATGTAAGCAATAATAGTATTCTTTTCTATAGATAAAATATTGGCACCAAAAATAACCTTAGAGAAATAACAAAATGCGCAAAAGTCTGGCACCAAATGGAATAGAGAAAAATTATCATAGAGCACATATTTAGTATGATTTTTTGGCACTTTTTATGTTCAAGAAAAAACAGAAAGCTGTGAGTAAAGCTGACTTAACTCGCCTCTCCTTGCTTTGGTCATTTTTTTTAGCCTAAAAACTGATACGGTGGGACTTAAGCTCTACTTCATACGTTTCTCCCACTTTCCAGAGCTTCTTGTTCTGTCCCCATTCTATTATATATACATTTATTTTTAGTACTACAGTAAAACACAGAATATGCTATTTTTTTACAGGTGTCAAGATGGGTGAACATAAAACATATCTGTTCTAATTACAGCCTATTGTTGTGCAGAGTACCATCTTTGAATACATCTTTATGTGTTTTTTATTCACATGTACTTGCTTGTAATGTAGGGAAACCATTCATTTAGTTTTGTACCAAGCTTTTATATGTATCAGGTTTTCTATAAATTGGTATAAGCATTCTCTACAAATTATATGCTGTTTATTTGGATTTATTTGTGACTGGTTTCACAATGGTGGTGGCTATATTATTCTTTTGACTGCACAACCTTTATCACTTACAAGGGTTGTCAGGGAAATTCATAGGATTTCACTCTGAAGCGGGCTTTACACGCTGCGACATCGCTAGCCGATGATCGCGATGGCGAGCGTGATAGCACCCGCCCTTATCATTATGCCGATATTTGGTGATCGCTGCCGCAGCGAACATTATCGCTACAGCAGCGTCACACGCACTTACCTGGTCGGTGGCATCGCTGTGACTGCCGAACAATCCCTCCTTCAAGGAGGAGGGACGTTCGGCATCACAGCGACGTTACCGCGATGTCACTAAGCGGCCAGCCAATCAAAGCGGAGGGGTGGAGATGAGTGGGACGAACATCCTGCCCACCTCCTTCCTTCCTCATTGCTGGCGTGTGGCAGGTAAGGAGAGGTTCCTCGTTCCTGCGGAGTCACACATAGCGATGTGTGGTGCCGCAGGGACGAGGATCAACTTCGCCCATGCGACAGCAGCGATATTTGAGAATAGAACTCCATGTCAACGAGGAGCGATTTTTGGACGTTTTTGCAGCGATCCAAAATGCTCCTAGGAGTCACACACAACGAGATCGCTACAGCGGCCGGATGTGCGTCACAAAATCCGTGACTCCAACGAGATCGCTGTAGCTATCTCGTAGCGTGTAAAGCCTGCTTTACTCCAACATGTAGAATCCTAACATTGTGTAATGTAATATTAGGATACAGCTCTTTTTACACTCTCTGCAGTCATCAGATGAAGCTCCATATGTATTTTGTATAGAGATGATCACATTCCAACAGCTTTCTTTACTGCTTGTCTCGATGCTTTTAATTAAAAGAAGCAGAAGAAGAGCTAGTCACATAATCATAAGTACACAAGTTGCATATGGAGCAGTCATGTGATGAGTGTGCAGAATATGAAACTAACCAAATCATAACCATATCCTAACACCTAAGAAGCTAGCAAGAAAGAAAAAGTTGCTTCCCCCTAGCTGAAGCTACTATGTAGCCTCATCCGGGGTGGAAAAAACAACAACTTGCTCTCTTGGATGATCCGGAGATGGGCAGTCTGAGTGACTTTTTCACTTCTAAGAACCTGACTCTCTGCTTCTGATGGTCCACAGAAAAAATCTTGAAAGATGGAGTCTGTAGCATTGTCATATTTAAGTGGGCCTTTCAGCCTAGCCAGGTGCAAAGCCATGTTCCTGTCCTTGCAGTTATAGAGCCTTGCCAGAAAAAGTCTGGGGGGTGCCCCCAGTGTAAGAGGCCATGTTGGAAGCCTATGGGCTCTTTACTCTGCAAATGTCGAGGAGAACACGTCATTTCCTAAAGTGTGAAGGAAAAGCCAAGGTGGTTTTCAGCCATTATTTCAGGAATTGTTCAGGCTGCTGTCCCTCTGAGCATTCTGGGAGACTAATAACACAGATATTATTCTGGCCCATCCTATTTTCGAGGTCATCCGTCTTTTGTCACCAAGCATTCATTGACTCTGCCACCTTAGTCAGTTTAGACGTCATAGGAGTCACCATATATTCAAGGTTAGATATCCTGATCTCGGCCTTTCAGTGTATGCAGATCTTGATGGAGAAGCCCCACCTCAAAGTGCACCTCCTCTAATTTCCCTGTTAGCGAGTTCTTACATAGGGATATGGAGCAACTGATCAGAGACCTACTTTACATTCAGATCCCCCTCCTCCTGCTCCTCAAGGTCAGGAGGCTGATCCTATTCTCAGAGTCAAAATATGGCCTTATGCTTGGTGATCTCCCTTCCCTGCTTTAGGTTCAAGATTGCAGAGTCAGGTATATCCATGCAGGGGAATAGTAGAGGAGAAGAAAAAATGGCTGGCGGTAGTGTATGAGGGAGGATGCAGGGCCCGTATTTCAGAGCACTCACTGCTGTACTCCTCCTTTCTGTAATGTCAGGCTTAGTGCTGCTGGGTCCTCCAATGCAACCCCACAGTATTGAGTAGAGAAGAAGATCTTCAGCACAATCTTTCAGGCCTCCCCTGCCACACTTTCCAAGATGCCGAATGTCACCAGGTTCCCTAAGGAGCTGCGACCAGCACCAGTGAGATATTATATACAGAATTCTAGAATACTATATATAAGAGCCCAGGCCACTCTGTATAATGTAAACAAGAGATTTTATTATACTGTACGTACCTGGGGGGGTGGTCCAGTCCAATGAGTGTAGCTAGTCTCAGTCTGGCTCCTCCTTTATTTTGTGCAATTGCCGTATTCCTTCCCAGCCTCCATGTCCATGACGCATTCTGCATCATCCACACAGAGGTGTCCATTGCACTCCCATGCATGCGCACTTTGATCTGCAAGGCTAAGGGCAGATGAAAGTATTGTAGTGCGCAGGCGAGGGTGGTCTTTGACCTTTCTTTGCGCCTGCACATTAGAGTACTTTGTTTTGCCTTTGGCAGGGCAGATCAAAGAGTGTATGTACAGGATCGCAATGGCAGCTTCTGTGTGGAAGATGTAGAATGCCTCATACACACAGGACTTGAAAGGAGAACAGCAATCAGACAAGATGGAAGAGGTGCTGGATTGAGACTATTGATACCCATCGTAAATATACCAAACAACTGCAGCACCTAAAGTCACTGACCGCCTGTGTAAACACACAAACTGGCGGTATTAGGACACTCGTCCAGTACCAAGGGATCACTTGGTTTCACATACCATGCAGAAAACAAGAATGACAGCGTCCACTTGAGTGAAAAATCTTCCTTCTTTTTATTCCATCAGAGTGCAAAAAACAGTGCAACGTTTCGACATAAAATGTCTTTGTCAAGCATAGCATAAAGCATCAGCTGTCCATTATTTATACAGGTGTCAATTACATGTGAACCAGTTAAAAACGATCCCACATCCTCATCTGCATAATTGCCAATCCCACATATAAACAACAACAATACATAGCGATCCAGAATCATCAGACATCATCATGTAATATCTGATGATGTCTGATGATTCTGGATCGCTATTTATTGTTGTTGTTTATATGTGGGATTGGCAATTATGCAGATGAGGATGTGGGATCATTTTTAACTGGTTCATATGTAATTGACACCTGTATAAATAATGGACAGCTGATGCTTTATGCTATGCTTGACAAAGACATTTTATGTTGAAACGTTGCACTGTTTGTTGCACTCTGATGGAATAAAAAGAAGGAAGATTTTTCACTCAAGTGGATGCTGTCATTCTTATTGATACCCATCGGACTGGACACTTATACACAGTATTCTAGAATGCTGTATATAAGGGATCAATGGTGCTGGCTGCAGCTAATAAGGGAAAAGATGCATAAGATGCAAAATATGTCTTGATCATGTAACTCTGTTAATATTTGTACACTACCATAAATCCAAACATTAATGACTGATATAATCTATGAGGCCACTCAAAAATAGTGAGAACATATCAAGATAACAGCCTTGATTAACGTAGACATTACAAGCAAAAATCAGCATTTGAAAATGACCTCTTCTTAATACATTCCTCAGCAGAAATACAGTGCCTACAAGTAGTATTCAACCCCCTGCAGATTTAGCAGGTTTGATAAGATGCAAATAAGTTAGAGCCTGCAAACTTCAAACAAGAGCAGGATTTATTAACAGATGCATAAATCTTACAAACCAACAAGTTATGTTGCTCAGTTAAATTTTAATAAATTTTCAACATAAAAGTGTGGGTCAATTATTATTCAACCCCTAAGTTTAATATTTTGTGGAATAAGACTTGTTTGCAATTACAGCTAATAATCGTCTTTTATAAGACCTGATCAGGCCGGCACAGGTCTCTGAAGTTATCTTGGCCCACTCCTCCATGCAGATCTTCTCCAAGTTATCTAGCTTCTTTGGGTGTCTCATGTGGACTTTAATCTTGGGCTCCTTCCACAAGTTTTCAATTGGGTTAAGGTCAGGAGACTGACTAGGCCACTGCAACACCTTGATTTTTTCCCTCTTGAACCAGGCCTTGGTTTTCTTGGCTGTGTGCTTTGGGTCGTTGTCTTGTTGGAAGATGAAATGACAACCCATCTTAAGATCCTTGATGGAGGAGCGGAGGTTCTTGGCCAAAATCTCCAGGTAGGCCGTGCTATCCATCTTTCCATGGATGCGGACCAGATGGCCAGACCCCTTGGCTGAGAAACAGCCCCACAGCATGATGCTGCCACCACCATGCTTGACTGTAGGGATGGTATTCTTGGGGTCGTATGCAGTGCCATCCAGTCTCCAAACGTCACGTGTGTGGTTGGCACCAAAGATCTCGATCTTGGTCTCATCAGACCAGAGAACCTTGAACCAGTCTGTCTCAGAGTCCTCCAAGTGATCATGAGCAAACTGTAGACGAGCCTTGACATGACGCTTTGAAAGTAAAGGTACCTTACTTCTTACTAGCTCGTCTGGAACGGAGACCATTGCGGTGGAGTACGTTACTTATGGTATTGACTGAAACCAATGTTCCCACTGCCATGAGATCTTCCCGGAGCTCCTTCCTTGTTGTCCTTGGGTTAGCCTTGACTCTTCGGACAAGCCTGGCCTCGGCACGGGTGGAAACTTTCAAAGGCTGTCGAGGCCGTGGAAGGCTAACAGTAGTTCCATAAGCCTTCCACTTCCGGATGATGCTACCAATAGTGGAGACAGGTAGGCCCAACTCCTTGGAAAGGGTTTTGTACCCCTTGCCAGCCTTGTGACCCTCCACAATCTTGTCTCTGATGGCCTTGGAATGCTCCTTTGTCTTTCCCATGTTGACCAAGTATGAGTGCTCTTCACAAGTTTGGGGAGGGTCTTAATTAGTCAGAAAAGGCTGGAAAAAGAGATAATTAATCCAAACATGTGAAGCTCATTGTTCTTTGTGCCTGAAATACTTCTTAATACTTTACGGGAACCAAACAGAATTCTGGTGGTTTGAGGGGTTGAATAATAAATGACCCTCTGAATAAACTTTTCACAATTAAAAAAAAAAAAAAAAAAAAGAAATAACATTCTTTTTTGCTGCAGTGCATTTCACACTTCCAGGCTGATCTACAGTCCAAATGTCACAATGCCAAGTTAATTCCGAATGTGTAAACCTGCTAAATCTGCAGGGGGTTGAATACTACTTGTAGGCACTGTACATCTTGTCATTGTCATATTGAGGAATGTTAGCTCAGGACATAGTTTCTCAAACAGCCAGTCAAAGATGACAAGGCACATGTGGCAATAAGCAAAAAAATGTTGAGGTGGCACCATAGCTCCTCATACAGCTGCTCGCAAGTTTAAAGGCATAATGACTGATGAGAGGATAGACTAGGAGTTTTGACTGCTTCCTCTGATCCATGATTACTCTCTGGTACTCTACAATTCACCTTGAAATCATCCATGTGAGAAGGACCCACACAGTAGAAGTTAAGGACAAATTATTCAACATATTGGAAAATGGCTCAATCCAGTATGGTTTTGGATATCCCACCAAAGGGGATGTGGTCCAAACCTCTAATCTTATTAGGCATGTTTTTATAGGGCTAGAATCAAACAGCCTATGATATAATAGGAAATTTTAAAAAAAGATGAAGAAACACAGATTGCATATGGATGGCATACAATTAAGTCATACACTCAGACTGCACTCGGGTTACATCAGACTTCTATACAGATTTTAATTGTACCACTTTTCTGGATGAAAATTGGAATGATTTTTTTCTTAGACTCATCTGTTCCTAGCCTATAACAAATCTATTATATTTTTGATCTTTTATTGGAAATAGTTCTTATTAAAAATCACTTTATGTTTGATGTTTCCTACTACAGTACTTGCAGCTATAGAGGGCACTGAGGGATTCTTCTGTGGCCTTAAGTGTAGCAGACATTATTATGGATACATTTTAATACGAATTTGTAATTCATTGTGTTGAATTTTTTTCTAACATTTTGAAATGGGTCAAATATGGTGATGTCGTGTTCCTAATGTAGACTGGGGAAGAGCAGTCACTGCATTGATTTGTGATTTATTTAAATGCCTGCTGTGAAACTATCGAATTTTCTATTAATTAGAATGAACATCTTTGTGACTATTTAGATGTGCAGCCTGTAAAGTCAGATAATAGATTGGAATCCTCATTATATAGTAAACCTACTGATAAAATAATGTTTTGCACCAGAGCTATCATGCTCCTCATGTTTTTAACTGTGTCCCTCGTTGCCAATTTATGAGTGTTGGCAGGATTTCGTCTAATAAGGTAAGATATGATACTGAAATTGACAATATAAGGAACAAATTTGTTATGCATTTATTTTAAGAAGAGGGTTTCTCTATTGATTTGATAGAAAATGATTTAACCAGGATAGGTGTATTTTTTTCCCAAAGATAATTCTGCAATAATCCAAAAAAAATATACAAAAATTATAGAGGAATTTAGAATCAGAACCTCAACTTCGGAGTTGTGTTTGGAACTGAACCCACATTTGTGAATTGTAGAGGGAAGTCTATTGCTACAAGATTAAACGTTATGTTAAACTTAAGAAAGTGTCCCACCAATAAAGATTATGTATTACATGTCTATTTTAATAAAGTGTTGTGGCATCTTACAAATGAAAGGTTAATAAGTTTTTATTTTTGGTAGGAGCATTAAAAGAGTTGTCTAAGTGTGTGAAAAAAGTCTGCACTCACTTTAAAATACCTTGCAAAAGTAATCACCTCCTTTGCATTTGTCGTGTTTTGTAACCTCGCAACCTGATATTTCACTGTTTTTTAAATGGCTTGCATACGTTAATTTAAAGAACATGCCTACAACTGTGAACATTTGGTTTTCATTATATTGTGAAGAAAACATCAGATAGGACAAAATAACTGAAAACTTGAGTGTGAATAACTATTCACCCCCTAAAGTCTGTACTTTGTAGAGCCTTCTTTTGCAGCAATTACATATGCATGACCCTTTGGATAAGTCTGTATGAGTTTTTCATATCTTTTATCAATATGAGAAGGGCACCACCCATTGGGATCTCCTTGTATACAAATTGTAAACATTTAGAAAAAGGAAAAGAGGTATACCTTGAAGGGATCACCAAACAATTTGAAAAAGTGAAAAAGCTTTATTGAAATAACAATGTGGACATGTCCTGGCTCAAGGAACAGCAGGAGCACACAAACGGACAACTTTACAATCAATTAAAAAGCCAGAGAGGCATAAATCCCCAACATGCCAACCTCCAATAGACAATAATATAGAGTTCCTCACAGGTAATGTCAGGTAATAACAGCCTTGTATTAACTAGTTGGTTTACTACCAGCACATTGATTGAACATTCTGACATAGATGGTGTGACCTTGCTCCTAAACATATATGTTTGATTAACCTGTAGGAACGCTAGGTACTAACATCTTTGTACTAAACAGTTGGTTTTCTATTTTTTGCTTCTAGGAGTGTTGTTCTAGCCTAATCTATCCTCTATATCTGTATGGGTAACACATTAGTTTCATGCAGATGAGACGTGTGTGTATTTAAACACATTTAAAACACATTCCTGTATATTATTAGATGCCCGATATTGCATAATAACTGGTGATACCCTCATTTATTCTGATTTGGTTATTTCTCCTTATGTAACCTGATATTGTATACAACTGGTTATACTTATACATTAGTCCAAGGGGAGGATAATTTTGTACCTGTATTTATAAGTGTGAGGAACGCTATATTATTGTCTATTGAAGGTCGGCGTGTTGGGGATTTATGCCTCTCTGGATTTTTAATTGATTTTAAAGTTGTCCGTTTGTGTTCTCCTGCTGTTCCTTGAGCCAGGACTTGTCCACATTGTTATTTCAATAAAGCTTTTTCACTTTTTCACTTTTTTAAATTGTTTGGTGATCCCTTCAAGGCATACCTCTTTTCCTTTTTCTAAGCTTTTCATATCTTCCCACTAAGATTTTTACCCATTCCTCAAGGCAAAATTGCTCCAGCAGCTTCAAGTTAGATGGTTTCCTCTGATGAACAGGAATCTTCAAGTCTAACCATAAATTCTCAATTGGATTAAAATCTGGACTTGGACTACTTAAATACATTTACATGTTTCTCCTTAACCCTTTAGTGACGGAGCTAATTTTCACCTTAATGACCAGACCAAATTTTGCAATTCTGACCAGTGTCACTTCATGAGGTTATAACTCTAGAACGCTTCAACGGATCCCGGTGATTCTGAGATTGTTTTTTCGTCACATATTGGACTTCATGTTAGTACCAAATTTAGGACAATATTTTTTGTGTTTATTTATGAAAAAAATTGAATATTGGCAAAAATTTTGAAAATTTAGCAATTTTCAACTTTTGAATTTTTATACCGTTAAACCAGAGATTTCTGTGACACAAAATAGTTAATAAATAACATTTCCCACATGTCTACTTTACATCAGCACAATTTTGGAAACAAAATTTTTTTTTGTTAGGAAGTTAGAGGGGTTCAAAGTTTATCAGCAATTTCTCATTTTTACATCAAAATTTACAAAACCAGTTTTTTAGGGACCACATCACATTTGAAGTGACTTCAATAGGCCTAGATGACAGAAAATACCCAAAAGTGACACCATTCTAAAAACTGCACCCCCCAAAGTACTCAAAACCACATTCAAGAAGTTTATTAACCCTTCAGGTGCTTCACATGAACAAAAGCAATGTGGAATGAAAAAAAGCAAAAATTAAATTTTACCTAAAAATGTTGCTCTAACCCAAATTTATTCACTTTTAGAAGAAATAACACAACAAAATGGACCCCAAAACTTGTTCCCCACTTTCTTATGAGCGCGCCGATACCCCACATGTGGTCAGAAACCTCTGTTTGGACAAATGGGAGGGCTCGGAACAGAAGGAGCAATATTTGAATTTTGGAAAGCAAATTTGGCTGAAATAGATTGCGGGCACCATGTTGCATTTACAGGTCCGCTAAGGTACCTAAACAGAAGAAATCCCTCACAAGTGACACCATTTTGGAAACTAGACCCCTCAAGGCTTCTATCTAGGGGTATAGTGAGCATTTTAGATCCACAGGTACTTCACAGATTTTGTTAACGTTACGTTGTCATATTGAAAATTTTAATAATTTTCTCAAAAATGTTGCTTTAGCATCAATTTTCTCACTTTTTCAAGAGGTAATTCCAAAAATTTGACCTCAAGGTTTGTTAACCACTTTTTTATGAGCGCGGTGGTCCCTCACATGTGGTCTGAAACCTTTGTTTGGACAAATGGGAGGGCTTGGAACGAAAGGAGCAATATTTGAATTTTAGAAAGGAAATTTGCCTGAAAAAGATTGCGGGCACCATGTCGCATTTGGAGGTCCCCTAAGGTACCTAAACAGCAGAAACCCCGCACAAGTGACCCCATTTTGGAAACTAGGCCCCTCAAGGAATTTATCTAGATGTTTGATGAGTACCCTGAACCCTCAGGTGCTTCACAGAATTTTATAACGTTGAGCCATGAAAAAAAATAAATAAAATTTTACCACAAAATTGTTATTTCAACCAGGTAGATTTTTTTTTTACAAGAGTAAAAGGAAAAAATTCAGCATAACATTTATTGTGCAATTTCTCCTGAGTTTGGCGATACCTTATATGTGGTGGAAATCAACTGTTTGGGCGCATGGCAGGGCTCGGAAGGGAAGGAGTGCCATTTGACTGCAAAATTGGCTGGAATCAATAGCGGACGCCAGGTTGCATTTGGAGAGCCCCTGAGGTGCCTAAACAGTGGCGGTCCCCCACAAGTGACTTCATTCTGGAAACAAGACACCTCAAGGCTTTTATCTAGGTGTATAGTGAGCAGTTTGAATCCACGAGTACTTCACAGAATTTGATAAGCTTAGGTTGCCATATTGAAAATTTTCATTTTTTTCACAAAACTGTTGCTTTAGCATCAAATTTCTCACTTTTTCAAGAGACAACAACAAACCGTGGACCCCACAGGTTGTTATCCAATGTCTTATGAGCACAGGGATACCCCACATGTGGCCAAAAACCTCTGTTTGGATAAATGGGAGGGCTTGGAATGGAGGGAGCACCATTTGAATTCTGGAAAAGTTGAAATAAATTGCGGGCACCATGTCACATTAGCAGGGCCCCTTGGGTACCTATACAGCAGAAACCCCCCACAAGTGACCCCATTTTGGAAACTGGATTTTATTCAGGAGTATAGTAAGCATTTTGAATCCACAGGTACTTCACAAAAATGTTGCTGTAGCAACAAATGTCTCACTTTTAGGCTATGTGGCCATGATCCAGCGACACGGCGTCTAGTACACAGTGTCAGCCTTCCTGCAGAGATGTGAGTGTTGTCCACGGGAGAACGCAGCTGCCCATGCCCACGATTTGGGTTCAGGCTGCTGTGGAGCTCTATGCTACCTGCAGAGAACACTCATCTCCGCAGCATAAATTGACATGCTGAGGCTCGGGAAGCTGCGCCACAGGTCGGTTTATGCTGCGGAGAAAAGAAGCACATTGGGCATGAGATTTCTAAAAATCCTTCCACTGTGCTTCTACTGCACAACGCAGCACTATGGACGCAGGGAAAACACTCTGCGCCCAAAACGCTGCAAATCCCGATTGTGGGCGCACAGCCTAAAATGCTACAATGGATGAATGGATAGATGTCAAACATATATAACGTCCCACCCCCTGCATATTCTAAGCTGGCGCCCTTTAGTGCCTTTCACGTGGCACTAAAGGGTGCCTAGCCTTGTATTTAGCCCCCCAAAAAATTAATAATTAAAATAAACGACGTGGGGTCCCCCCTATTTTTGATAGCCAGCTAGGGTAAAGCAGACAGCTGTAGCCTGCAAACCACAGCTGACAGCTTCACCTTGTCTGGTGATCAATTTGGAGGGCTCCCCAGGCGTTTTTTTTTAAAAAAAAAAACGTGGGGTCCCCCCCAAATTAGATGGTATTCTCTGTATACTTCTCTGTAGTCTGGTATTCTCAGGGTGGGAAGAGCCATGGTTATTGGACTCTTCCCCGCCTAAAAATAGCAGGCCGCAGCCGCCCCAGAAGTGGCGCATCCATTAGATGCGCCAATCCTGGCGCTTCGCCCCAGCTCATCCCGCGCCCTGGTGCGGTGGCAGACGGGGTAATATATGGGGTTGATACCAGCTGTAATGTCACCTGGCATCAAGCCCTGGGGTTAGTGATGTCACGGCATCTGAACAGATACCCGACATCACTAACCCAGTCAGTAATAGAAAAAAAAAAGACAAAAAAAAAATTTATTTGAAAAAACACTCCCCGAAACATTCCTCTTTTACCAATTTATTGAAAATAAAGAAATTCCGGTCGCTGTAATCCATTTTGGAGGTCCCACGCC
Organism: Anomaloglossus baeobatrachus; assembly: GCF_048569485.1. NCBI lineage: Eukaryota > Metazoa > Chordata > Amphibia > Anura > Aromobatidae > Anomaloglossus > Anomaloglossus baeobatrachus. The sequence continues at coordinate 159,523,330 of NC_134353.1, read as the reverse complement.
GACTCTGGATCTTCTAGAATATGGGGGGCACGTTCAGGGAACGTATCCCCCATTTTCTGGAAGAGCAAGCTCTCCATGAGCAGTGTGGGTGCAGTAATCTGAGAATACTGCACTCACACTGCCCCGGTCCAACCTAGGGTAGAGTGACCTGCAGTAACCTCATTCCAGAATATGAGGGGCACGCTCACAGAACGTACCCCCCATTTTCTGGAACAGCAGTCTCTCCATGTGAGGAGTGTGACTGCAGATTACCGCACTCACCCTCCCCCGGTCCACAGTGGAGTAGCTTGTGCAGTTGCGACGTCAGCAGGATCCCTGTTTGCAGGGATACAGCTGACAGCTGCTGTCTGCGCATGCGCCGCCAGCTTTGAAGAAGGAGGCGGCGATCGCGGGCCCGGAGCACCAGCAGCCAGGTAACGTATAACCGGGGGCTGGGGGGGGGTGACGGGGGGTGACCTAGTGGGACCTAGTGGGACCTGGGGACACCTTTCTGCCGCATGTGACGTGTCACATGCGGCAGAAAGAGCAGAATGAAGGCGGCCGCGCGCTGTGCGCCGCCATCTTCCACGCTCCGGAGGGGGGAGGGGGGTGGTGGCTCTGGAGAACCGGAGGGGGCTCCGGTGACCAGAGGGCTCCGGTGGACCGGAGGAGGGGTCAGGAGGAGGACATTTCCCTCCGATCTGAAATGTTTGATCATTTCAGATCGGAGGGAAATGACTGCAGAGCCGGCGCCGGCGGCAGTTTTCTGTGCGCTTCGGCGCCATTTTGGATGTCCGGTGGGGGTAGGGGTGGGGGTGGGGGGACTCTCCGGTACCGGGGGCTTTGGGGGCACTAGGGGGTTAGATTTCTTTCTCATCTGACATGTTTGATCATGTCAGATGAAAAAGAAATCAGTTTTACCGGCCATTTCTTTTTTTTTCATGTGTTCGTCGGTATACAGTGTATACCGCCGATCACATGATCGGGGTCCAAAAAAAACACCCCGATTCATAATCTGGGGGGTCTCAGCTACCCCCGGTAGCTGAAACCCCCGAGATTTTCGGTCGCTGGGGGGCGCTACAGGGTTTTTTCGGGCCGCCGCTTTAAAGCGGCGGAACAGAATAAGTACCCTGTTTTGCCGCCGCTTTAAGTCGTACGGCCGTCGTTATGAGGTTAAACCACTCAAATGATGCTTTGTTTTGTATGCTTTGGGTCATTGTCTTGGAAGATTAACCTCTGTCCCAGTCTCAAATTACTGAAAAACTGAAACAGGTTTTTCTAAAAAATATTTCCTTATTTCTCATCATTTATCTTCCATTAACTTAGACCATTTTCTCTCTCTCTGTTGCAAAAAAAAAATCTCCATAGCATGATGCATGATGCTGCCACCACCATGTTTCACTGCAGAGATGTGTTCTTGAGGTGATGAGCTGTGTTAGTTTGGCGCCAAACATAGCGTCTACCTTCACGGCCAAAAAGATCAATTTTTGTTATATCTGACCACAAAACGTTCTTCAATATATTTGGGGATTCTCCCACATGTGTTTTGGCAAAATCAAAATGAGCTGTCTAATTATTAACAGTAAGTAGGGATGGACGGACTCGCAGATAACCAGAAGTCCCTGTTATCTGGGTTTTGAAATCCAGTTCCAGGCCAGATGCCGGTCCCCATATAAAGGCCGCTTTACACGCTACGACATTGCTAGCAATTGCTAGCGATGTCGAACGCGATAGCATCTGCCCCTGTTGTTGTAACGATATGTGGTGATCGCTGCCGTAGCGAACATTATCGCTATGGCAGCGTCACACTCACATACCTGTGCAGCGACGTCGCTGTGACCGGCGAACCGCCTCCTTTCTAAGGGGGCGGTTCGTTCAGTGTCACAGCGGCATCACAGCAGCGTCACTGAACCACCGCCCTATAGAAAAGGAGCGGAGGAGATGAGCGGCCAGAACATGCCGCCCACCTCCTTCCTTCCTCCTTTTCCGGTGGACGCAGGTAAGGAGATGTTTGTCGTTCCAGCGGCGTCACACATAGCGATGTGTGCTGCCGCAGGAACGACAAACAACATCATTACTGCAGCAGCAACGATAAGTGGGAATAGGGGGGCATGTCTCCAATGAGCGATTTTGAATGTTTTTGTGACAATTCAAAATCGCTCATAGGTGTCACACACAACGACATCGCTAAAGCAGCCGGATGTGCATCACAAATTCCGTTACCCCAGCGAAATCGCTTTAGCGATCTCGTAGCGTGTAAAGCCACCTTTAGTCTATCGGAACCAGAATCCGGCAAATAAATATGGTGGTAGAAGGAATAAGGGGATAGGAGCAAGCATGCTATACTTACTCTAGAAAAGCAGTATACTGCTTCCAAGCTGCCCATTCCCTTCGGGGTCCATGCATTACTCTCATGCATTTGCATTGCTTTCCTCACCCACCAGTGTCTGTGATTGCAGTCAGTCACGCCCCATCCTGAGTGACAGCGTGTCAAATGCTTCCAATCACAGGCTAGGTCTGTGGGTCTATATTGTACAGTAAAAATAAATAAACTATTAGGTATAGAGTCCCCCCGTATTATGATGCCCACCATAGATAAAGCATACAGCCACAGGCTGCAGCCCCCAGCCGTGCGCTTATCTTGACTGTGTATCAAAATAAGATGAACCGCATGCGGCTTTTTTTTTTTTTTTAATTATTTAAATAAATAATTAAGAAAAATGACATGTGGTCCTCTCAATTTTGATACAAAGCCATGATAAAGCCCAACAGCTGGGGACTGATATTCTCAGGCTGGGGAGGCCCATGCTAATTGGGCCTCCCCCTAGCCTAAAAATAACAGCCTGCCCCCCACCAGAATTGTCGCATCTATTAGATGCGACAATCCCAGCACTTTACCCAACTCTTTCTGATTGCCCTGGTGTAGTGGAAATCGTGGTAATAAGGGGTTTATAACAGTTTACACTTGCCGCTAAGCCATAGCTCAGTAATGGGGAGAGTCTATATGACCATCCCTCATTACTAATCTGTCAGTGAAAGTAAATAAACATAAATAATTAAAAAAATTCTTCATTTGAAGTAGAATGCAAAAAAAGGTCTTTCACCACTTTATTAATCCCTAAAACACTCGTTGAGGCCCAATGTAATCCACATGAGGTCCCAAGATGATTCCAGCTCTGCTACAAATGAACTGTCAGCACATGCTCATAGAACATGATGGCCTGCTGTGAGCTCCAGACAGAGAATGAATGAGCCACAGTAATCAGAGATGACATCACTCAGATTATTTGCTGTCACAGCTGGAGTTCTTCACCTGTGACCACAGGCAACCTGATCTCAAATGACCTCAGATTACCTCATTAAACTCAGTGAACTCAACTGCATCTCCTGGCAGTAAACCAGAGGCATGCCGCTGTGTAGATAAGCAGATGAGGACAAGAAGGAAGGTGAGGATGTTACATTGGTGATTCCTGCACAGACACATAGGAAGAGTTGTCGAGCCTAGGCCTTTTTATGGAGAAAGCAAAGAATGACCCAATTTTTGCTATCTGGCAATGTTGTAAACAGCGACTCAGTAGAGGCAAAAATTTAAAAAAAAATGAATGCTACATGCATGAACAGGCACATGCGCCACCAACATTCATTACTGTGGGAATCTCACTGCACTAATATGCAGACTACTTTGCCTACCCAGCCACAGCCACCAAATCAACTGCATATGTTGCTTCTTCCTCCTCCTGTGATCAACACCTCACAAACCAAGTAGTTGGGTGTCCCACACAAATTGTAATTAATGAGGTTTTGCCAAGAATTTTGGACTGCCCCAAATTCATGATCTTTTCGCAACATGAAATTGATTTTTTTCATTAATGGATGATAGCACCACATTTTCAAGTTTTAAATTGTGATGATGCCTTGAAAGCATACACATTCATTAAGATAAACAAGACGTGGATGACCAGTGTCTTTGCTACTACAGTCCCAGACTGTGCAGACTAGGCGATGGGTTCCTGCCAGGCTTCTGTGAGCAAGAGGCTTACACAAGCCACTCAGGCATGTCTTTTTTTTTCAAATTAAAATGCTGGTCCACAATCTGTGTGTTGCATAGACTGTAGCTCCCTGCTGATTCAACGCCCTATGGGGAGGAGGGCAATTGATGGTAATGTACTGCTGTCTGCCTGAAAGGATTTAGAATGTCGAGACTCCAAAATGGGTGTCAAACGTATGCCTTGTGGCTAGTGCCAGGATTCTGTAACCTAGATCAGTCACTGTAGAATGTCTTCCTTTTTCTAATTCTAATGCCGGCCACTGGCCTGTGTGTTGCATGGACTGTCTTTCCCTTCTCTTTTCACACCTTAGGGGAGGGGGGCAATTGATGCTACTATACCGCTGTGTCCCTGGAAGGATTTTTAATGTCAGGACTCCAAAGTGTGTGTGAAATGTATGTCTTGTTAGTAGTGCCAGAATTCTGTGACAAAGAGGCCTAGACCAGTCACTGTAGCTTGTCTTCTTTTTTCTAATTCTAATGCCGGACCTCAGGCCTGTGTGTTGCATGGACCATCTTTCACTGCTCTTTTAATGCCCTATGGGGAGGGTGGAAATTGATGCTACTGTACCACTGTGTCCCTGGAAGAAATTTTAATGTTGAGACTCCAAAATGGGTGTGAAACTTCCGTCTTGTGGGTAGTGCCAGGATTCTGTGACCAAGTGGCCTAGACTAGTCACTGTATCATGTCTTACTTTTTCTAATTCTAATGCCAACCACAGGCCTGTGTGTTGCATGGGCTGTCTTTCCCTGCCCTTTTAATGCCCTATGGGGAGGGGGGCAATTAATGCTACTGTTCCGCTGTGTTCCTCATAGGATTTTTAATGTCGAGCCAACTACTTAGGTCTCCAAGTTGAAGAAATAAAAGAAAATAGGACTTTGTGTGCCAAAATTACGTACCAACATAATTAATATCACCCAATACCAAATAGTTACATATAAAAATTCGTTTTTATTAAATACAAGGGATGCGGATAACAAATCAAGATGCAGTACAATGATTCATGTATTGTGCAGGAAATGAGGACAAGGGAAAATTGGCACAATAGACCCTACAAAGTGATTAAAGTAGGTGGACCTATAAAAACTAGCCTGACAATCTACAGTATATAGCAAATGCTGACATGCAAGAGGGTTCAGTCAAGCATCGAAGTCTGACAGGGGGTTAAATGTAATCAAAAAGGACCAAATTGATATCCATCTAGGGATATAAATGAGCCCAAACATAGGTCATAATAATCCATCTATGTAAATGGGAAGATAGGTCAAAAAGAGCAACAATTAACTCACCCATGTGGAAGGTCACGTCAGTTGGAGTTTAGTTGGAGTGTACCCCAACAAAACTCCAACTGACGTGACCTTCCACATGGGTGAGTTAATTGTGCTTTTTGATTACATTTAACCCCCTGTCAGACTTCTATGCTTGACTGAACCCTCTTGCATGTCAGCATTTTCTATATACTGTAGATTGTCAGGCTAGTTTTTATAGGTCTACCTACTCTAATCACTTTGTAGGGTCTATTGTGCCAATTTTCCCTTGTCCTCGTTCCCTGCACTATACATGAATCATAGTACTGCATCTTGATTAGTTATCCCCATCCCATATATTTAATAAAAACTATTTTTTATATGCAACTATTTGGTATTGGGTGATATTAATTATGTTGGTACGTAATTTTGGCACACAAAGTCCTATTTTCTCTTATTTCTTCCTCTTCATTGTAAGGACGTGCTGGCACAAGTGCGGTTTTCCTTTTTGATAATAGGTCTCCAAGTTGTGTCTTGTCTGTACTGGCAGGGGTATGAGAGCACCAGCCCTACACCTCTCTCTCATCCACTTCTATATTTCTTATGTCAATAGCCTAGGAAGCTAATGACTATGCCAAAATAGTGGTGCTGCACTGTAAAACATATTTTTGCTGTTTTGGAAGCTTTGTGACGCCCTAAAGTTGTTTTCTTTGCCTTACATTTGGCCTTCCATTGAATCCAATGGGGTTTGAAAAGGTTTGATAAAGGTTTGAAGTTCGGTTTAATAAAGGTTTGCGAATGTACTACATGTTTAGTTTGGCGACTCAAACTGTGGGGGCTTTGCGCATCTCTATTCCTAATGGATCCATTGTCTTCTGTTTGCCTGTTTTCTGGCCTTTGCCTATTCATCAAGCCACTTTGCAGCACTGAAGTCCTGTAAACAAGAAAAAAAGGATAGGAGCAAAAAGATAAAACAGAGAATATAGGCAAGTAGATCGGAAGACCCATGACAGTGGCACAGGTTTGAAAAGGACCGTAGAGAGATAAGTATAGAAGTTGTGTTTTTTTTTGTTTTGTTATTGTCTGGGTTTTTTTTTAAATCCTTTCCATGCTAAATCTGGCAAATTGGTGGCTGTATGCTGCTATTTTGCTGGTTTTCACTCAAATCGATTCTAAATTTCTAGGGGAAGATTGGTAATGCATTTGATTCGCAGCAAATCGATTTTCTCATCTCTACATGCCACTTTTGACATATCTGTCTCAAAGGAAACCACTGCAAAAGAAAATAAGACAGATACATAAACTGGAACATTAATCTTGTCCAAGAACAATTGTCATGCACCTTGTGAGACTACCTTTTGAAACTTTGTATTAGAATGACAATATCAATTGTTCAATTTATAAATGTAAAAGTTTTACTATATATTTTACTTTTCAGGCAATAGACAAATTGTACATTCATTCTGTAACGTGGGAGAACAATTAACACTTGTAATATTAGAACACTTAACAATAATGGGACATTTTAAATGGACTCACCGTGGAGTTCTAAGTCAGTGAAATGTACCACATGAAGAGCGCATAGTGCTTTTGGTTTAATTTAGTCCATAGTATTGTGGAGGATTTACCGGTCAGCATTAGAAGAAATCCTTAACACTTTAAACTATATGGAAACACAGAGGAAAAAAAAGAAAGATAGCATTATAATAAAGAGAGAACGAAAAAACGAAAATAAGAAAGAAAGAAAGAAACAGGAGAAAAATCAAGGAGAAATGAAATAAATATTCTAAAGCAAAACACTAATGGAACGATATGAAAAATTTTGAAAAATGCGCTGCTCTGATCAAGTGAAAATAGTAACAAAGCTAAATACATCCAAATAAAGAGATAATGTATAAATACATATGCATTTTGCTCCTGAATCAATGTCTTGGTTGGGCCATATTATAGTAAGTAATAACAAAGATTTTATATTTGATAAAACAGAAAACAGGATATATCATAAAATTGAGCCAAGGGTCATGATGCCATACAGTAAAGGAGGAAGGCTAAATACAGTGAACACCCTGGGTTGTTGGATTTGAAAGCATGGTTCCAGAAGTGCATAACAATGTTAATTATTAGGAAACTTGGAAAATAATTCCAGCAGTACATATTCAAATAAAGAGTTTAAAAAGAGGATAAAATATTGCAGCAGGCGCTAGGCAAGAAATCATATATACAAATATAAATGAACTATTTAAAAAAGAGCATTATAACAATGCACAATTAAAGTATATTTATTATAGTGGCACGGTGGCTCAGTGGTTAGCACTGCAGTCTTGCAGCGCTGAGGTCCTGGGTTCAATTCCCACCAAGGACACCATCTGCCAGGAGTTTGTATGTTCTCCCTGTGTTTGCGTGGGTTTCTTCTGGGTACTCCAGTTTCCTCCCACACTCCAAAGACATATAGACAGGGAATATAGATTGTGAGCTCCAATGGGGACAGTGTTCCCAATGTATGTAAAGTGCTATGGAAATAATAGCGCTGAATAAATTATTATTATAGCAATGCAAATTAAAAAAAATAATATATATATATACCAAAAATGACCCATAATGTGATTTCCTCTGTGATACATCTAAAATACAGAAATAGAGTAACAAATTTCAATGAACAAAAGATAAAATAAACAAATGACAGATGAATAACAATATCAGATGGACAAACTAAAAAACATGGGGGCACATACAGTATATCAAAACGTTAAAGCAAAGACCACATTGAAATATTGCTAATATATTGTGCAACTTCATGTAGTGCAAAAATGATGCCACTTTTTGTATTTTCAAAACAATCCTGGCCAGCTCCACCAAAATGAGCACAGTTGAGGCAGCGACTCCCAGCTGTCTAATTTAATGCAAGACATGGAGTACCTTATGCCAAAAATCTTACTTCAGTTAGTGACATTAGGCCAGATGACATGAGGTAACATTTTTGACACTCCACAGTAGGGCACGTCATTGGTAAGATTCATCTGATTCATTTAGTGGCATCCCTGATTAACGAATTAGGCTCCTCTTACTCCATGGCGCCCCTCTTTAAAATTGACATGTACAACACCAGTATTAATGAAACAGAGCAATGGTGTTTAAAAGGCATTTTTTAACATCGCACTGAAACCAAGGCTGTTTGACTTTTTTACATTCTTTAGCTTATTAAAGACGTTCCCAGGAATCTTTTTAACAAGAGTTCCATAAACGTTTGCTGAAATTGGAGCAGTTATGGAATTGAGCATAATGTTCAGAAACATGGTGTTAAAGAAAACCATTAAAGGGGTTCACACTGTTTGATTCCATACTTGTAAGATCAGTGAATTTGGGAAACAATCTTGTTTGTTTTTTCATCTTTTTCTTACATAGAAGGCTGCGGTCTATTTGCAAAATGGGATACATCAACAGATGACTATCTTTGCCTACAAGCAAAAACATAAGTGTGTGCCTAATAATACTATTGCTAAGAGGGTGAGTTCAGTTCCAATTACTTATTCAAGCCTCTTCCTAGTCCAAACTAACTCAAGTTCTCTGCACTAGAGACAAGTGAATTGGGTAAAATTCAAATTCGCCTGTTGTCGTGGTTTTTGCCATGATATTTGATTCAATTTAACCCCTTCACGACCGCGGGCCGTAAAATTACGTCCTATTTTAACGTGACTTAACGACCAGGGACGTAATTTTACGGCCTAAACTTCATTTGATTGCCGTGGCCATAGCAACGGCTTTCAAATGATGTCCCCTGCTGTTTCTTACAGCAGGGGACCTTTGCTTGACCCCAGGGGGGGCGGCATCGCCACCCCCTATCGACGATCGATGTGATTGGCTGTTCAAATCTGAACCGCCAACCACATCGATCGCACTAATTTCGGCAAAAATAATGCCCGAATTAGTGCGATCCTGTGAGATCCAGCTATGAGATGCCGCAGCTGCTGCAGCATATCATAGGTGGACCTCAAACATGCCGCCCCCAGCCCCTGCAGCACTGATTGGAGCGATCGTGCTATGACGCGCAATCGCTCCAATCAGTGTGCAGTGGGGCGGTCTGATCTGCCGGTGGCCGCCCTCCCCAGGCCTGTGCTTGCCTGTGAGCCCTCCCCCAACATGTCTGCAGCGTGGAGTGGCTGGTACTTTTGGTACCACGCCACCGCTGCTGCTGCCGCCGCCGCCTCTGATGTCTCCGCCGCTCCTGCTCCAATGGTAAGTATTCCGCCCCCTGCGCGCTCCCGTGAAGGCCCCTGCGCGCTCCCGTGAAGGCTCCTGCCCGTGCCCCCCCCGATCTGCCCCCCTACGCCCCGATCTGCCCCCCGGCATCCCGATCTGCTACCACCGCTGCTGCTGAGGTCACCGCTGCTGCAAAGTGAGTACTGTGCTCACTTTGCAGCCCGTGCGCACTCCCGTGGTGCCCCTGCGCGTTCCCGTGAAGGCTCCTGCCCGTGCCCCCCCCGATCTGCCCCCCTACGCCCCGATCTGCCCCCCGGCATCCCGATCTGCTACCACCGCTGCTGCTGAGGTCACCGCTGCTGCTGCAAAGTGAGTACTGTGCTCACTTTGCAGCCCGTGCGCGCTCCCGTGGTGCCCCTGCGCGCTGCCGTGATAGCCCCTGCCGTGCCCCCCCCCCCGCGATCTGCTCCCCCCAACCACACCAACCCCCCCCGACATCCCGATCCGCTCCCCCCGCGATCTGACTGCCTCCCCCATTATTTCTATTCTGCTTCTGCAGCTCCCTCTCCGGTCTCCCCCTCTGCTCTCCCCCTCCCCCTCTGCTCCCCCCCCCTCTGCTCTCAACCCCCCCTCTGCTCTACCCCCCCTCTCCACCTCTGCTCTCCCCCGACGTCCTCTTACCTGTCTTCACCGGCCTGATCACATCTGCATCCATCGCTGGGTCCTTCCTGGGCATTCTGCTGATCTGCCTGCTGCTCCTGTAAAGCTGTCCATCTCTCTGCCATCTGTTCCTCTGCAGCTCTTCTGGTCAGTGATCCTCCTGCTAGTCCTCTGGGTACTGTGAGTATAACTTTTTTTTTTTTTTTTTCCGTATCCCCTGTCCATTTTTACACCTCATCCGTCCGTGCGTCCCGCCAAGCGCTGATCAGGAATGCAGATAACGGATCGGCATCCCTGCTCAATTTTTGGCGTGACTTTTTTTTCCGTATCCCCGACGCTTTTTGTATCGCATCCGTCCGTGCGTCCCGCCAAGCACTGATCAGGGATGCACATAACGGATCGGCATCCATGGTCAATTTTTGGCGTGACTTTTTTCCGTATCCCCGACGCTTTTTGTATCGCATCCGTCCGTGCGTCCCGCCAAGCGCTGATCAGGGATGCACATAATGGATCGGCATCCATGGTCAATTTTTGTCGTGACTTTTTTCCGTATTCACGACGCTTTTTGTATCGCATCCGTCCGTGCGTCCCGCCGAGCGCTGATTAGGGATGCAGATAACGGATCTGCATCCGTGGTCAGTTTTTGGCGTGACTTTTTTCCGTATTCACGACGCTTTTTGTATCGCATCCGTCCGTGCGTCCCGCCGAGCGCTGATTAGGGATGCAGATAACGGATCGGCATCCCTGCTCAATTTTTGGCGTGACTTTTTTCCGTATTTGCGACGCTTTTTGTATCGCATCCGTCCGTGCATCCCGCCAAGCGCTGATCAGGGATGCACATAACGTATCTGCATCCATGGTCAATTTTTGGCGTGACTTTTTTTTTTACGTATCCCCGACGCTTTTTTTTATCGCATCCGACCATGCATCCTGCAGCGGCCGATCAGTGCACCGCGTCTGTGCGTTTGAAAAGTCAAATGGCGCTCCTTCTCTTCTGAGCCCCGCCATGCGCTCAAACAATTACTTTCCACCACTTATGAGGTATCTGCGTACTCAGGAGAAATTGCACAATACGTTTTATGGTGCATTTTTTCCTGTTACCCTTGTGAAAAAAAAAGCTACCTAGTTGAAGCAACCGTTTTGTGGTAAAAAAAAAAAAATTTCTTTTCACGGCTCAACGCTATAAACTTCTGTGAAGCCCCCAGGTGTTCAAAGTGCTCACCAAACATCTAGAAAAATTATTTGAGGGCTCTAGTTTCCAAAATGGTGTCACTTGTGGGGGATCTCCACTGTTTAGGCACCATAGGGGGTCTCCAAACGTGACATGGCGTCCGCTAATGATTCCAACCAATTTTGCTGTCAAATGGCGCTCCTTTTCTTCTGAGCCCCGCCATGCGCCCAAACAATTACTTTCCACCACATATGAGGTATCTGCGTACTCAGGAGAAAATGCACAATACATTTTATGGTGCATTTTTTCCTGATATCCTTGTGAAAAAAAAAGCTACCTAGTTGAAGCAACCGTTTTGTGGTAAAAAATTTTTTTTTTCTTTTCACGGCTCAACGCTATAAACTTCTGTGAAGACCCAGGTGTTCAAAGTGCTCACCAAACATCTAGAAAAATTATTTGAGGGCTCTAGTTTCCAAAATGGTGTCACTTGTGGGGGAGCTCCACTGTTTAGGCACCATAGGGGGTCTCCAAACGTGACATGGCGTCCGCTAATGATTCCAACCAATTTTGCTGTCAAATGGCGCTCCTTCTCTTCTGAGCCCCGCCATGCGCCCAAACAATTAGTTTCCACCACATATGAGGTATCTGCGTACTCAGGAGAAAATGCACAATACATTTTATGGTGCATTTTTTCCTGATAGCCTTGTGAAAAAAAAAGCTACCTAGTTGAAGCAACCGTTTTGTGGTAAATTTTTTTTTTTTCTTTTCACGGCTCAACGCTATAAACTTCTGTGAAGCCCCCAGGTGTTCAAAGTGCTCACCAAACATCTAGAACAATTATTTGAGGGCTCTAGTTTCCAAAATGGGGTCACTTGTTGGGGAGCTCCATTGTTTAGGCACCTCAGGGGGTCTTCAAACCCGACATGGCGTCCGCTAACAGGTGCAGCTAATTTTGCACTCAAAAATTCAAATGGCGCTCCTTGCCTTCCGAGCACTGCTGTGTGTCCAAACATTTGATTTCCACCACATATGAGGTATCTGCGTACTCAGGAGAAAATTCACAATACATTTTATGGTGCATTTTTTCCTGTTACCCTTGTGAAAAAAAAAGCTACCTAGTTGAAGCAACCGTTTGTGGTAAAAAAAAAATTTTTTTCTTTTCACGGCTCAACGCTATAAACTTTTGTGAAGCCCCCAGGGGTTCAAAGTGCTCACCAAACATCTAGAAAAATTATTTGAGGCCTCTAGTTTCCAAAATGGGGTCACTTGTGGGGGAGCTCCATTGTTCAGGCACCTCAGGGGGTCTTCAAACCCGACATGGCGTCCGCTAATGAGTGCAGCTAATTTTGCGTTCAAAAATTCAAATGGCACTCCTTCCCTTCCGAGCTCTGCCGTGCGCCCAAACAATTGATTTTTACCACATATGGGGTATCAGCGTACTCAGGAGAACATGCACAATACATTGTATTGTGTACTTTCTCTTTTCTCCCTTGTAAAAATGAAAATTTTATGGCTAAAGTAACATTTTTGTGTTAAAAAGTAAAATTTTCATTTTTTCCTTCCACATTGCTTTGGTTCCTGTGAAGCACCTAAAGGGTTAATAAACTTATTGGATGTGGTTTTGAGCAGTGTGAGGGGTGTAGTTTTTAGAATGGGGTCACTTTTGGGTATTTTCTCTCACCTAGGCCTCTCAAAGTCACCTCAAATGTAATGTGGTCCCTAAAAAAAATTATTTTGTAAATTTTGTTGGAAAAATGAGAAATTACTGATGACCTTTGACCCCTTCTAACTTCCTAACGGAAAAAAAATTTGTTTCGAAAATTGCGCTGATGTAAAGTAGACAAGTGGGAAATGTTATTTAGTAACTATTTTGTGTGACATATCTCTCAGATTTATGGGCATACATTTTCAAAGTTTGAAATTTGCAAAATTTTCAAAATTTTCGCCAAATTTCCTAAATTTTCACAAATAAACGCAAAACATATCGGCCTAAATTTACCACTGACATGAAGTACAATATGTCACGAAAAAACAATCTCAGAATCGCCAGGATCCGTTGAAGCGTTCCAGAGTTATAACCTGTCAAAGTGACACTGGTCAGAATTGCAAAAAATGGCCCGGTCATTAGGGTGTTTTAGTGGCCGGGGGTGAAGGGGTTAAAGTTATTATGCTCTGTGTTTTCTCTAGACCCCAGAGGTAGAGGTGCTCTGTGTATTCTTTGCATGTTTTCTTGATCTGTTCTGGCTCAGTTAGTTTGTTCCCATTGGCGTCTTCAACATTCCCACTCTTGGTTGAAACTTTCATCATCTCTTTGATCTTTTGGTATGCCTTTCTGGTCTTCCTCTTCTGATATTCGTTTTCTTTCTCTGTACATATCTCTTGGTAATAAAGTTATTTGTCTGCTCGAATGACCCTCTTTAGTCTTTTACTGATGTTGTCTGTGTCCTACTTCTTAGATTTTGCCATTTGTCTTTCTTCAATGATCTTCAAATCTCTTCTGTTAACCATGGCTCTTGGGGTCTCTTCTGTCTCCTGTTTATTGTCTTTCTAGCTTCTTCAGTAAAAATAGTCTTTATGTGTGTCCATAATTTTTCGGGCTTTGTGTCATACATACACATATATACACGCATATACACATGTACATACACATATACATATTATATATAAACATACAGCCGCACATACATATGTACACATACTGTATACGCATATATATACGTGTGCACACATATACATATATATTATATATTATATACACACATTGTACACTCATAGACTCAGATATAATTGAAATATATGAGCATCATTTTGTAAAAGAAATATTGCAAAAATAGCAATAATGACCATTATCATGCCAAAATAATGCTAACAAAATAAAACTCACCTGCAGAGACCATATAATACAAATCAAATATTATTTAACAGCGCTCAAGACAAACAAAATGCCAAATATACAGTGCTCAAATAATACCAAAATATACCAATACTCAGTGCCTACATAATGCCAACCAAATAATACCAATGTGTAGTGCCCAAATATTACAAAACAAATAATACTGATGTACAGTGTACATATAATACCAACAATACAAATACCAACACAGAATGTTCAAAACTTATTAATATATGGTCCCTTAAGATTACCAATTTACAGTGTCCAAGTATTACAAACCAAGTAATGCATACAGTGCTCAAATATTAACAACCATAAAATACGGTTCCAATATACAATACCCAAATAATATTCAGTACAGCATCCAAGTCATTTATTAGTACCAATAGTAAAATATGTGGAAAAAAAAGAATGTTCTCACTCATCTGATGGTTCAGGGTTTAACAGTGAATACCAATACCAAAAGTAAAGCAAAAACATGGATTTATCACTACAAACATATTTAGTACCAATTCCATACACTTCAGGTGATATGGATCTTCTAAGCTCCTATGCTGTAGGAGGCCCTTCACCACTTTCCTCATCCCAGCAAAGCAGACACCAGGACAGAAGTCCCACCACTCTACAAACAAATTCATTAATATTGTCAGTGTCATGAGTAAATACTGTAATTCTGCCGAAATCTAATGTCATTTTACAGTTTTGATTTGCCATGTAATTTCTATAGTAACATGGGGGAAGACTATTCTCCTTATGGAGACCTGACAAACCAGTCTGGCTGTAGGCTAGTATTAGTATTGTAGTAGTAGTAGTAGTAGTAGTAGTAGTATTGGAAGGAAGTATAATAATATGTAAATTGACAATAACTAACCATGAATTCCCATCATAGCAGCATGACATTATTATAGTTATTACTAAAGATAGATATTTATCCACTATTCAAATAAATATAGTATGTATCAACAGACGAATTGATATATTCAGCTAATGAAAAGCAATATAAAGTGTAATTTAAAAACTTGGATGTGCTTTCAATGAAAATAATAATTAAAATACCATAATATAATCTGCTACTCATTACTTTACACAGCACAGTTGGACAGCACAATGGTTCTTTGCCGCCCCCACGTCAGTAGCAGCCGGGCTGCTCGGATCCGGACCAGATGTGTGGCTCGAGGGACCCTCCGGACCCAGGGGTCGTGCGGACACTCCGAATAAAAGGGGGACGTATTTGTACGGCGGTTGCCGCAGTCAGTCTGTGATGCCACCCACGGTGTGTGGTGAAGTATGGCACCACCTCTGCTGCTGTGGGACACCCAGGGCGATGGGCTGGCAGCTGGTTGTTAACCCCTCCGTGGGTAGGGATGGTTGCCCCGGGACCGGGTGACTTGATGCACGGGACGGTGATGGCAGAGGCCGGCGCACCTGGTCAGACCAGGGAGTCTCAGCTTACTCACGGTTAAAGAAATCGGACAAGTCCAGTAATTAACCAAGGTTCTGGTGGCCGGCCACCGCAGCCAGGTGTACTCTGGTCCCCCATTCGGGCTGGTGGTCTGTGTCTCCTTCCTCTGCCCTGTGTTGTGTGTGATGGACATCTCGGTCTGGAACGCGGGAGTCCATTCCTGATACTACTGTTGGGAGCCGTGCCCGCTGACGCTGACCCGTGGGATCTACTGGGCATTGGCAGATGCCCTATTCCTCTCTGTGGGTGGTTGTCTCTTTTCGGGACTTAGATTGGGACAGGGCCTATGATCCTGCCCTCAATCGGTTAATTAGCTAGGCCGTTGGTGCTGGTCCTGGCTACAGGGTCCGAGTACCCCCTGTGTTCACAGTTTCTGGGTCGGTTCTCCGGTGTCGGTACCGGCGGGCTCCAAGCCTGCCCCGGTCCACCTCGGATCTCCGGCCGCCGTCTTCCCGCCTCTAGATGCAACTACCGTCTGCCACCTAGCCAATGTGTCAGGGCACTAACCCTGACGCCTGTCAGCTTCACCTCCTAAACTCCACTCCAAACTCCACTGAACTCCACTAGCGATGTTGCTAGCAAAATCACCCGCCCCCGTCGTTTGTGCGTCACGGGCAAATCGCTGCCCGTGGCGAACCATATCGCCGGTACGCGTCACCCATACTTACCTTCCTAACGACGTCGCTGTGGCCGCCGAACAACCTCTGTTTTACGGGGGCGGTTCGATTGTCATCACAGCGATGTTACTCAGCTGGCCACCATGGGAAGCAGAGGGGCGGAGAGCAGCCGCATTCACGTCACTCCCACCTCGTTGCCGGAGGACGCAGGTACGTTGTTGTTCGTCGTTCCCAGAGTGTCACACGTAGCAATGTGTGCTGCCTCAGGAACGACGAACAACCTGCGTCCAGCATGAGCAACGATGTTTTGAAAATGAACGACGTGTAAACGATCCACGATTTGGTGAGTATTTGTGATCGATGACGGTCGCTTGTAGGTGTCACACGCAACGACATCGCTAACAATGCTGAATGTGCATCACGAATTCCGTGATCCCGATGACATATCATTAGATACGTCGTTGCGTGTAAAGTGGCCTATACTAATAAGGAATTTAGATTATGATCCACAATCTGCCTCTATTCACTTCAATAGTAGATGGATGTGCAATACCTGGCCCTGTCCACTATACAGTTGTTGGAGCAATGCAGCTCTGCAACTGAGTAGTTTTGGCCGGCAGTGGAATAAGGAACAGCTATTTTGTAGGGATGTCGGGTGTCACACCCTCCTGCCAATCAGACATTGATGACCTATTCTGATAGGATATTAATGTTAACATCCCAGACAACCCCTTTAATACCTATGAATAAACAAATAAATAAACAGGAATGAAAATACATAAAAAAAAAGCACATGGGTTATGCCTCCTGCTGGAACCGTTTCTACACTATATATCATATAGATCAATAATTTTCAGTTATACTGGCTATGCAATACAGAACCTCCTACATATCACTTGAATCTTTGGATTATTTTTCACAGATGGAGACAACCACTCGCATGTGCTTCAGCACTGCAGCAGTAAACCACAATCAGATTGGGCCTTTTTCTGTCCCTATGTGGAATGAGCTATGTCCTCTGACCTCTGGCCCAATGACATACATTTCTAACATGGCAATGCTTGACTGGCCATCATCTTTTTTAGTCCCTACGGTGGCCCTTTTTACTGGCAAAATTAGACCATGTGATGTGATAGCTGCATGTTATTAAAGGGAGGGCCAACTAGTCATATGTTCTTAATACAATCTTTACGTCTTCAACTGTGTATGAAATGGCAATGGAGTTTTGTGAATTGACTCACTGATTGCTCTAATTTGTGGGAAGCTGTGAATTTTAGGAAAGTTGATTTTTCTCAGATTATTCTACTACACTGTAATAAAAACAAATCCAGAGTGACGATTTCCTTGTCATGCTCTTCTCTCACCTCATTATCCATTGCACATAGTGTTTATCTTCTTCAGAGAGTGGAATATTCCTTTCAGTTGTAAAACAATACTCTCTAGATGAATGAACAAATTCAAAGTGGATTAACCACTTAATGACTGTGGGCAGTAATATTACAACCTAAAGGTCATAATGTTACTGCCCGCGGTCTGCCGGCGGCAGCATGCTGCGATCGGCACACATCTCAGTTGATTTTCACAGCTGAGATGTGTGCCTGCTAGGCACTAGCAGAATCGTTATCTGGCCATGCCGTTTAACCCCTGTAATGGTGCTGTCAATATGTGACAGCGCCATTATAATCGCGATCACGGTAAACTTTTATTTACCGCCCGATACCGGAAGTCACGTGACGTGATCAAGTGACTTCCGGTGGTTGTTATGGTAGCACAGGGTCATGTGATGACTCCTGAGCTAGACATGAACTACTTTCAGTGTTACTTGGCCCGGAGTCCAGTGAAGCAGAAAGTGAGCATATCTGCTGTTTACAGCTGTATAGCTGTGATCAGCAGATTGGGCAGAGCGAACGGATTGCTAATCAATATAGCCCCCTAGGGGGACTAGTAAATAAAAAAAAAGTTTTAAAAAATAAAAAAAAACCCGAAAAGTTCAAATCACCCCCCTTTTGCCCCACTGAAAATGATTTGGTATCGCCGCGTTCAGAAATGCCCGATCTATCAAAATATAAAATGAATTAATCTGATCAGTAAAAGCGTAGCAGCAAAATAATTCCAAACGTCAAAATTACATTTTCTTGTCGCCACAACTTTTGCGCAAAATGCAATAACAGGTGATCAAAAATGATACCGTTAAAAACGTCAGCTCGAGATGCAAAAAATAAGTCATCACTGAGCCATAGATCCGGAAAAATGAGAACGTTACGGTCACGAAATATGGCGTAAAATGTGCACCACTTTTTTCAGACAAACTTCCGATTTTTTTTAACCCCTTATATAAAAGTAAACCTATACATGTTTGATATCTACGAACTCGCACTGACCTGAGGCATCACACCCACACATCAGTTTTACCATATAGTGAACACAGTGAATAAAATATCTCAAAAACAATAGTGCTATCTTACTTTTTTTGCAATTTTTTTTGTCATTTTCCAGTACACTATATGGTAAAACTTATGGTTTCATTTAAACGTACAGCTCAATCCACAAAAAATGAGCCCCCACTTGACCATATTGACTGAAAAATAAAAAAGTTACGTCTCTCAGACGAAGAATGGCGGAAAAAAACCCGGAAAGCGAAAAATCGGCCGGTCGTGAAGGGGTTCAATTTAATCAAATTCTTAAAAATTAATCAAACTTAGTGAATTTGAAGAATTTGCAATTCGATTCATGGGTATTGCCAAAAATGCCTGCCTCGATTTTATATGATGCTGAAGATTGTATCAGACAGAGAAAGCTCACATGGTTTCAAGTATTATTGGATAATTATTGGAAGCATGGATCAGACTGTGACTATAGTGGCTATTTTGGATACTGAGATGAGGCCCCAAGAAGTTAAGAACAAAAAGGCAGGAATAGAATTAATTTCATCATATGTGCTGACTATACAGTATTTTCAGCATGTACAGTAATTTGTATTCCAGTGAAAAGTCATTTTTATAACATTTTGTACAGTAAATAATGATCAGTGTGTCAAAATATAATTGTAAACAATATGTTTCATAACAAAAGATGAAGCAGCATGCAAGATTATTCCTTAGTAAATTCTAATACCATCTCACACAAAACTAAACAGAAATGTTTTGTACTACATTTTAGTTACATTTATTAAAAAAATAGGTTTTAAGTACTAAATGCAAAAATGTATCTTACTAAGCCATTTTGTTTGCTTAAATCACACTGAGCACTATCAAGTTATAATGATATATAAAAAGAAAATTAAAAACATATTTCACATATATTTGTAAACATATTTATGCAAACTATTCTAATTTAGAAGGAGGAAGAGTGTTTTGAACATTGTAAAGATGACCTATCACTAAAATTTGTCTTTGGCCACATGCATACACTGCAGTTTTTCCCTTCACCACGACAGCGCCAACAGAGAGATAGCTCCGCCCATCTTAGGACAGGAAACCCACTGAAATAAAAAGGGCGGCTCCTCTCTCTCGCATCAGTTTCGGTTTCCTGTCCCAGGATGGGAGCCCCAAAAGAGCTGAAGCGCTGCTACAATGAAGGCGGCAGATCCTGGGGCTGTGTGGAGTGGTGACTTACGGAGCTCTAGTTCCTCAGCCCTGGGAGTTTTCTAAGAGTCCTCCCCGATGAGGACAGGTGTTGGATAGTGGGAAGGCACGTGATGGTGCTTTCGGACCACAGGGGGGCTGGTCATACATCACTCGCCAAGGGGGCGCGAGCTCCCTTCCCTTAGGGGATGGTTACCCAAGTTGTCCCTGTCGGTTCTCTCCCTCACAGGCGCTTCGGATCCAGGGGATGGTCAGTGTCACATCAGGCCTCCTAGGATGGTGTCATGTGTGTCGGGGAATGGTATATTCCGTGGGCTGTCTTCAAACTTTGGGGCTTTTGGGTCCCAGCTTATTGGCCTCCTGGCTCCGGGCCCACCGCTGAAGTAGACCAGTTGTTCTCTCGCCTTTCTCACCGCACCTTGGGCGGTGGCTACTTAGAGCTTAGAGGGTACAGGTCCCTTATGCCTTCCCGCCCTTGGCCTTGCTTCGGCAGTACTGTGATAAAAAAAAAAATATAAATATATAGATGCGTGATGGGCCAGCAGTGTGTCTTCTCAGTTAGCCCCTTTGGCCGTGGAGGTGGGAGTTTTGTCCCGAGGGATGTCGGTTTCACGTCCTTGGCTCCTCCTCGGGAGGTCAGGTCTCCCCTCGTGGGGTTCCCCTTCTCCTCTCTCAGGTTGGGCTTCATTTGCCTGCCTGCAACATGTGGGGCGACTGTTAGGGGGTTGAGGATTCTCCCTGCAATTGCTCCACTCTCTTGTGTACTAGGGGGCAGGCTGCCCCGGATTCCGTAACAGTAAGGTCGGAATTCCTCTCCTCCAGTTGGGTTTTTTTTCTTTTAGATGGATCAGGAGGTGGTTGTCCCTGTATGCCCCTTGAAAGTCGAGTGGAAACCTTATCTGAGCTGTTCAGTTTTTTGCCGGGTATTTGTTTCTGTATTTTGTCGGGGGTTCCCCTTGATCCCCCTTCTCTGACTCCTCTTCAATCCCTGAAGGTTGCCAGACCACTCATCTTCTATCTGCCCAGGGAGTTAGTGATCTTCAGGCCCTGTCGGTGCGTTCCCATTGTATACTATTGGCATGGCCAAGTACTCCTTCTTTTACGGGGTGGAGAGGCTACACACCTTGGTTGTCGAACGATCCTCCTGCATTCCCTAGCGGTCACCGGTCTTGGAGACGGAGCCTAGCTCTGTTTTTGCTCTATGGTCCTAGAAAGGGGTGTTCAGCTTCTACGGGATCGATGGTTAGGTGGGTTGCGTTGGCCATTTTGGTGGCTTACTTGACCCAGGGCAGGCCAATCCCGCTGGATGTTCTTGCTTCTTCTACCTGGGCGGTGACGACCTTCGGGACCGAGTGAGCGGCTGTGGCTTTGGAGCTGGTCGGTCGGCGGCAACCTAGTTCTCTCCGGCGTCCTTTTTAATCGCTGTTATTTGACTTGTTGGCCACGGTGGATTTGTCCTTAGGTAAATGGGTGCTACAGGCTGTGGTCCCTCCCTGATGTTGTTTGCCTTCAGAATCTCTCTGGTGGCGCTGTCGTGGTGAAGGGAAAAATCTTAAATTACTTACCGGTAAAGATGATTACTTAAATCTTAAATTACTTACTGGTAATGATAATTACTTACCGGTAATGAGCCACTGCTTCCCACCACTTTCCTTCTCACCTTTTGGGTTCTTGGTATCCACGGTCCGACGGATGTCGTTTCTTATGGTGTTGCGAATTGTATTTTTATTGTGTTATTATTGTTTATGGTATTCCTCTCTGTGCTCTGTAACCAAACTGATGCGAGAGAGAGAGGAGCCGCCCTTTTTATTTCAGTGGGTTTCCTGTCCTAAGATGGGCGGACCTATCTCTCTGGTGGCGCTGTCGTGGCTTCTGGAAGAAATCATTACCGGTAAGTAATTTAAGATTTTTGATTTTTGTTTTTTGTTGCAGTTTGTGATAACCTTTTAGTCACCACAAACTTCATGCTTTTCCTTCCCTAGCAAAGTCGTTGCTTTTCTTTTTTGCTGCATTTTTGTGGTGACTCCAAAAATGCAGCATGCCAATTCTTTTAGCTTTTGTTTGCGTTTTTCACTCATTGGTGATAAACAACATATCAAAAACATATGGTCAAAAAAACCCATAAAAAATACACAAAAAATGCACCAAAAATGCATGATTTCTATGCAATTTTTTGCCACAAGATGCGTTTTTTTGGCAACAATGGTGCATTTTTGTGTTTATGACAAAACTGCAGCTTGAGGAGAAACCCTTAATTATTTTAAAGACAGATGTACTATAGCATACAATTTAATACAAAATTAATTAGGAAACAAAAAAAAAAGAAAAACTCAAGTTCCCAGGCTCCACTGCTCTGCTGACATCACTTTCCCATGATGCATTGCATTATAGGAAAGTGAGTTCTTCAGAGACTCGGTATAATAGACGTTACCTCTACCTGCACATTGTCGGCATCTCTCAGGACATACAGTAATAGTTAATTTCCAGGTTTTTCAGTGATTAGCGCTCATTGCTGCACTTCTAGAGAAAATCCCTTCACAAGCTTAATGCTGAACGCTCATCTTCAGCACAGCAGTCAGTCTGGTAATACTGTGTGTATCATGGTAGAAAGCGGTAGCTGTGGGTAAGGTACTCATATGTTGTGCCCAGCTTACTACATAAAACGGGGAGTCCTGGGTGTGCACATTAGTACTATGTAAATCTATTATTACTCTCAGACTGGTTAGAGCCACCCCTAGAAACAAGTCAGACCCTTTCATTTTCCATAAGAATGAGCCAGAAGTTGTTAATAAAACAGTCTTGTTTATTGATCATCAAAACTACACTGATAAAACCGGTTTTCCTGAGAAAATTCATCTTTCTGAAACAGGGCCACATGAGTCAATGTGTTTTGCTGTACCCACTGCATTCAGACTACTAGATGCAGTACTTATTAAGGTCATTCCTATCTGATGTGTTCTCCCCTAGGCTGATCTTTTTCCCACTACAACACTGGATTCACACTTTCACGTGTCTTCCAAACAGGTGCCCTAACTTGCCTGTTCTGTAGAATTCAATCACCACTGTTACTTATTCCAAAGCAAAGCTTACTACCTGCTCAATACCCAAGTACACTGCACATACCCAATATGGCTGCACTGCTGAGAATTATTTTCCTATCAATTACTCTACATAACTAACTGCTAACAGGAACTAACTCAGACTAGCCTCTATGACATCTCTCACAGTGGGCTAGTCCCAACTTTAATTATGCCTCTGATTTCTGTTGCTGGACAGACTCAACATTTCACCCAGTTCTATACAAAGAAAAGTCTATATAAAACTAAAAAGGGAGGCTGTGACCTCTTGTAGTTAGTGGTTAGTACTGCATCCAACAGTGCAAATAACACTTGTTACCACAGGAAAACATTGCAGAAATACAAACATTACACAATACAATTGGTGACTTCAAAGGGAATGTGACAGCCTGTGCACCTCCTTACATGTGCTAAAGGCCACTTTACACGCAACGACATCGCTAACGAGATGTCGTTGGGGTCTAGGAATTCGTGACACACATCCGGCCTCGTTAGCGACGTCGTTGCGTGTGAAACGCAGGAACGACCGTTAACGATCAAAAATACTAACCATATCGTTGATCGTTGACACATCGTTCTAATCTCAAATATCGTTGCTGCTGCAAGTCCGATGTTGTTCGTCGTTCCTGCGGCAGCACACATCGCTATGTGTGACACTGCAGGAACGAGGAACAACATCGTACCTTCGGCTGCCGCCAATGAGGAAGACAGGAAGTGCGCGGGATGTTACGGCTGCTCATCTCTGCCCCTCCGCTTCTATTTGGCAGTCGCTTAGTGATGCCGCTGTGACGCTGCACGAACTGCCCCCTTAGAAAGGATGCGGTTCGCCGGCCACAGTGACGTTGCTAGGCAGGTAAGTATAGTGTGACGGGTGTTAGAAATGTTGTGCGTCACGGGCAGCGGTTTGCCTGTGACGCACAACTGACGGGTGTGGGTGCTTTCACCAGCGACATCGTCAGTGATGTTGCTGTGTGTAAAGTGCCCTTAACACTGTACTTGCTAAGTGATGCTGAGAGAAATTAGTAGGGATAGCATGCACAGCATGTTAATTTGATGTAATGACAGTTATGCTCTGGTTGAGCTCTAATTTGCAAAACAAGCTGGGCAGAACTAAAGCATTCAAGAAGCAGTGCTGCTTTTTCTTTGCAGGAAATGCCACTAATCCTGGTCATGATCGTTCATCACATATAGTATTAGCACTGTTTTATTGCCATTCAGAGCACACACTTTCTCGGTGTCATTCAGGGAGCAGACTGAGTGACAGTTGCGCTACTGATGAACTCTTACCACTGGCGAGATATAGGCCATTAAAAGCCCAGCACTGAGTGTCATCATTAGCGCAGCTGTCAGTCTTTGCCCTGGTCTGTCTCTATGACAGTCATAATGCCAGGCAGTAAGCTAAGTAAATCAACACTTTGCTGCTGCTGCACTCAGAAGAAGGGATATATGTAGTTATGTATTGCTCTGGTGGATAAGCAATCCATATTCTCTCCGCTATTCAAATTAATGGGCTCTACAGGGTAAATCTCCCAGCATTTCTGATCCTATCAAATGTAAACTACATCTAACTGCTCATTCTTCTCAATCATCCAATGGATAATCTATGGCATTGTGATATTTTGCAAGACTTTTTGCATTTTTTGTATAGTTTTCTGTGGTGTTAAAAACATATTAACGATTTACAGTTAGGTCCAGAAATATTTGGACAATGACATAAGTTTTGACATTTTAGCTGTTTACCAAAACATATTCAAGATACATTTATATAATAAATCTGGGATTAATGTGCAGACTCTTAGGTTTTATTTGAGGGTATCCATATCCTTATTGGAAAAAAGGTTTAAGAATCACAGCTTTTTAATATTTAGCTGCCACTTTTTCAAGGGACCAAAAGTAATTGAACAGTTATAACAAAATCTCTTTATTGGGCTCCATGGGCTATTTCCTCATTACTCCATCATCAATTAAGAAGGTAAAAGGTCTGGAGCTGATTCTAGATGTGACATTTATATTTGGAAGCTGTTGCTGTGAGCCTACAACATGCTATTAAAGGAATCCTCAATGGAAGAATAACAGACCTTCATTAGGCTATAAAACCAGAAATTCATGATAGAGATAGCAAAAATGTTAGGAGTGGCCAAATCAATAACTTGGTACATTCTTAAAAAAAAGAGCATGCTGGTGAGCTTGGGAACGCAAAAAAACCTGGATGTTACAGAAGACAACAGTGATGGATGATCACAGATCCTTCACATGGTGAAGAAAACCCCCCTTCATCATCCCCTCAAGTGAAGAACATTCTCCAGGAAGTAGGTGTTTCAGTATCTAAGTCTACCATAAGAAGAAGACTTCATGGGAGTAAATATAGACGGTTCACCAAAAGATGCAAACCAATAATCAGCCTTAAAATTAGAATAGCCAGATTTCACTTTAACAATAAAAAAAATCTAAAGAAGCTAGCCCAGTTCTGGAAAAGCATTTTTTGGACACATGAAACTAAAATCAACCTGTACTAGAATTATGGGAAGAATAAAGTATGGGGAAAACTTGCAATGGCTCATGATCCAAAGCACAGCACATCTTCTATAACACATGGCGGAAGCAGTGTGATGGCATGGGCATGCATGGCTTTCAATGGTACAAGGCACGAGTGTTTATTGATGATGTGACTGAAGACAGAAGAAGCTGGATAAATTCTGATGTCTGCAGAGCTATACTTTCTGCTCAGATTTAACCAAATGCAGCAAGGTTGATTTGACGGCGCCTCACAATGACCCAATTCATATTGCAAAAGCAGTTGTTTCAGTTTAGAAAAAAATAGTGGCCAAATCACAAAGATTCAGTCACTGTTCAAATATATCTGGACCCAACTGTATGTACAGTTAGGTCCAGAAATATTTGGACAGTGACACAATTTTCGCGAGTTGGGCTCTGCATGCCACCACATTGGATTTGAAATGAAACCTCTACAACAGAATTCAAGTGCAGATTGTAACGTTTAATTTGAAGGTTTGAACAAAAATATCTGATAGAAATTGTAGGAATTGTACACATTTCTTTACAAACACTCCACATTTTAGGAGGTCAAAAGTAATTGGACAAATAAACCAAACCAAAACAAAATATTTTTATTTTCAATATTTTGTTGCGAATCCTTTGGAGGCAATCACTGCCTTAAGTCTGGAACCCATGGACATCACCAAACGCTGGGTTTCCTCCTTCTTAATGCTTTGCCAGGCCTTTACAGCCGCAGCCTTCAGGTCTTGCTTGTTTGTGGGTCTTTCCGTCTTAAGTCTGGATTTGAGCAAATGAAATGCATGCTCAATTGGGTTAAGATCTGGTGATTGACTTGGCCATTGCAGAATGTTCCACTTTTTTGCACTCATGAACTCCTGGGTAGCTTTGGCTGTATGCTTGGGGTCATTGTCCATCTGTACTATGAAGCGCCGTCCGATCAACTTTGCGGCATTTGGCTGAATCTGGGCTGAAAGTATATCCCAGTACACTTCAGGATTCATCCGGCTATTCTTGTCTGCTGTTATGTCATCAATAAACACAAGTGACCCAGTGCCATTGAAAGCCATGCATGCCCATGCCATCACGTTGCCTCCACCATGTTTTACAGAGGATGTGGTGTGCCTTGGATCATGTGCCGCTCCCTTTCTTCTCCAAACTTTTTTCTTCCCATCATTCTGGTACAGGTTGATCTTTGTCTCATCTGTCCATAGAATACTTTTCCAGAACTGAGCTGGCTTCATAAGGTGTTTTTCAGCAAATTTAACTCTGGCCTGTCTATTTTTGGAATTGATGAATGGTTTGCATCTAGATGTGAACCCTTTGTATTTACTTTCATGGAGTCTTCTCTTTACTGTTGACTTAGAGACAGATACACCTACTTCACTGAGAGTGTTCTGGACTTCAGTTGATGTTGTGAACGGGTTCTTCTTCACCAAAGAAAGTATGCGGCGATCATCCACCACTGTTGTCATCTGTGGACGCCCAGGCCTTTTTGAGTTCCCAAGCTCACCAGTCAATTCCTTTTTTCTCAGAATGTACCCGACTGTTGATTTTGCTACTCCAAGCATGTCTGCTATCTCTCTGATGGATTTTTTCTTTTTTTTCAGCCTCAGGATGTTCTGCTTCACCTCAATTGAGAGTTCCTTAGACCGCATGTTGTCTGGTCACAGCAACAGCTTCCAAATGCAAAACCACACACCTGTAATCAACCCCAGACCTTTTAACTACTTCATTGATTACAGGATAACGAGGGAGACGCCTTCAGAGTTAATTGCAGCCCTTAGAGTCCCTTGTCCAATTACTTTTGGTCCCTTGAAAAAGAGGAGGCTATGCATTACAGAGCTATGATTCCTAAACCCATTCTCCGATTTGGATGTGAAAACTCTCATATTGCAGCTGGGAGTGTGCACTTTCAGCCCATATTATATATATAATTGTATTTCTGAACATGTTTTTGTAAACAGCTAAAATAACAAAACTTGTGTCACTGTCCAAATATTTCTGGCCCTGACTGTATGTACATATACAGTGGATGAAATACGTATTGAACAAGTTACCAATTTTCTAAGTAAATACAATATATTTCTAAAGGTCCTATTATATGAATTTCTCACCAGATGCCAGTAACAATCCATCTAATTTGCACAGGCAAATAAATCAGACCATAGTTATCAATAAATGTTGTGACGTGTAATAATAAGAAATATGAAAATTGCCTTTTCAGAGTGGAAAAGGACTTGAACGGCCCAGCCACCTATTGGTAGCTTGTATATAAAAGACAGTTTACAAATGTATTGTGCAGTGGTGACCAATAGTAAAGTAAAGTAATTTATTCCCTGATTATGTATACAGGCTCCTTACTGTGATATACATTAGTACATGTAAAGATGAGAGGTCCTCTTTACGTGTTCTTCTGTGTTTGAGATATATATTTTATTAGTTGCCTGTCAGTTTATATTTCTTAGGCCTTGTGCGCACACTGCGTTTTTACCCACGGTTTTACCCACGGTTTTGCTGCAGAAATTTCTTGAGAAATGTTTGTAACCTTTCGGCAGACATTTCCCAGCAAAACCTATGGAAAAAAACTAGCTGTGCGCACACTGCATTTTTTTCTCAAGAACATTCTTTCTGCAGAATTTTCTTGAGAAAATTTCTTGAAAAAATGTGCATGTCACTTCTTTTCCGCAGGTACCTGCGGTATTTCACTCCATTCCCTGTAATGTAATCGCGAAATACCGCGGATATACCGCAGGTAGCAAATGATGTGCGGTATACCCTCGGTATAGCCGTGGTTTACCGGTAATGTTCATCACTGCCTGCGGTTTGCAAGGAAGTGATGTCATTTTGACAGGAAGAGGAAGCAGAGCAGAGTAAACACACACACACATCACAGACACTGACATAGAATACACACATATCACACTCACACACAGGCACAAACATAAGGAATACACATACAAATCAAATGTACATATTAAAAATAAAAAACGTGGGCTCCGCTGTATTTTTACCGTCCAGCCAAGGTAAACACACAGCGGCGGCCCGGTACTCTCCGGCTGGGGAGGGTGAGGGCCATGGTTAATGCTCCCCCCTCCCGCAGCCGAGAATATCAGCTGCCCCGGGACTGTCACATCCATTATGCGGCAGTCCCGGAGTGTCTCTGGGTCTTCCAGATTGCCATGATGCAGTGGTAGTCAGGGTAATAACGAGTCAAATGGCAGCGCATCGCTGCAATTTAAGTCCAGGCTTAAACATGGCAGCGTCTATGAGACAGCTTTCATGATTAATCTGCAAGTAAAGTGAATAAACACACACCGAGAAATCCTTTATTTTAAATAAAAGACAAAAAAGCCCCCTCTTTCACCATTTTATTAATCCCCCAAACACACAGCTCCAGCGTAATCCACGCAGGTCCCGCGATGCTTGCATCCAGCCGCGACTGACACTGTACAGATTGCAGCCTCGAAACGAGCCTGCAGAGGTAACCACAGGTAATTTCTCATGGCCGGTAATGTAAACACACTACTGCTCAGGAAAAATGCAGCGTGACGATTGTTGATTGATCTGTCCTCTATCTATCTATCCCTCTATCTATCTATCTATCTATCTATCTATCTATCTATCTATCTATCCCTCTATCTATTCTATCTATCTATCTATCTATCCCTCTATCTATCTATCTATCTATCATCTATCTATTTATCTATTTATCTATCTATCCCTCTATCTATCTATCTATTCTTCTGTCTATTTATCTATTTATCTATCTATCTATCTACTCTATATCTCAAAAGGAAATGTCTTTTTTTTTCCAATGTGCTTTATTGCATTGAATGCATTAAAACACATGTACCAACCCGCGGCAATACCGTGGTAAAACCGCGGCAATACCGTGGGTGCATTATTACCGCAGTTTTTGCCGCGGGTGCGGTATTCTGCCACAGGGTGCTGATTTTTCTTAAGAAAAATCCATTTTCTAGTGCGCACATAGCCTTATATTGCTAAAGCACTATCTATAATTCTAAAAATACTACAACCCCAATTACAGAAAAAAAAGGATGATGTGTAAAATTCTAAGAAAACCAGGATGCAATGATTTGGAAATCTCTTCTGGCCATATTTTATTCAAAGCAGGACTTAAAACTTATATCAAAAGTAGAGATGAGCAAACCGGTCGTGGTTCGGCTCTAGTTCGGTTCGCTGAACCGAGGTCTGGTTCGAGTTCGGTTCGGTGAACCGCTCGAACCCCATAGGAAACAATGGGAGGCAATCACAAACACATAAAAACACATTATAAATGTACACATACAGTTAATAAACATTGCTATAACACTTACCTGTCCCTGTGATCCGTCCTGCACTCTGTCTCCTGCCACTATTGCATCCGATGATCGCTGAATCTTCCCGGTAACCAGCACTGCGAGCAGTGATGCAGGACCTATCGTGATGTCAAAATAGCCATGTGACCAGTCATGTGTCTATTATCTCATTGGCTACAGACTGGTCACATGATTATAACGCCGACATGCTAGGACCTGTGATTGCATCTCTCTCTTACGCTCTAGCAATCCCACCAGCAACCTGACCTGGCAGGGATCGCTGTAGCATCGCTACATGGGTTGCTGGTGAGCTGTCAGGCAGATCTCACCAGCAACCAGTGACCAGCCCCCAGCCAGCAGTGACGCGTGGAAGTGATGCTGCTCTTGGTAACTAAGGTAAATATCGGGTAACCAACCCGATATTTATCTTGGTTACCAGCGCACACCGCTTAGCGCTGGCTCCCTGCACTCCTAGCCACAGTACACATCGGGTTAATTTTACCTGATGTGTAGTCTGGCTATGGGTGCAGGCAGCAGGAGCCGGCACTGAGAACGTGACAGCAGCGGACGCTGGTAACGAAGGTAAACATCGGGTAACCAAGGAAAGGGCTTCTTGGTTACCCGATGTTTACCGTAGTTACCAGCATCCGCAGAAGCCGGCTCCTGACCGGTGACACAGCCAGTCAATAACGGAGATCACGGTTGCCATAGCAACGCGCTTGGTAGCGGTAACGGGGATGTCCCGCTATCAGCACGCAGCGGCACCGGAATCACGTGATCGGAACACCGTTGCTATGGCAACCCGTGCCTCCGCTTAGAGTCGGGAGCCTGTGGTCACTCTCACAGAGTGATTTCTGCACGGAGCACAGCGTCCTTTCTCCCATGCACTGCTGTCTGATGGAGCAGACAGAGCTGCATGTGTTGAAGGAGAAAGAAGACAGAAGAGCAGGATCGTGGAGGGCTGACAGGGGGTAATAAAGATGGAGTCTCTAAGTGTGTCTGTGTATTTATTTCTATTAAAGTATTTTTTCTCTGTGTGGTGTTTTTTTTAACCCTTTATTGGAGATTCTTAATGGCCGGGTCAAACATGCCTGACATTAACAATCTCTGGCTTAATACTAGCTAGTAAAACATAGCTAGTATTAACTCATGATTACCCAACAAGCCACCCGGCTCTAGGGCTGTTGGAAGAGTTGGATACAGTGACAGATGATGGCGCTTCTATGGGAGCGCCATTTTCTGGGGCAGCTGCGGACTGCAATTCGCAGCAGAGGGGCCCAGAAACCTCGGGCTAACCTGTGCTGCGGATCCAATCCCCAGCTGCCTAGTTGTACCCGGCTGGACACAAAAATGGAGCGAAGCCCATGTCGTTTTTTTTTTTAATTATTTAATGAAATTCATGAAATAATTAAAAAAAGGGCTTCCCTATATTTTTAGTTCCCAGCCGGGTACAAATAGGCAGCTGGGGATTGGGGGCAGCCCGTACCTTCCTGCTGTACCTCCCTAGCATACAAAAACATGGCGAAGGCCACGTCATTTTTTTTTTAGTTTTTTGGCAAAAAAAATGCTTCCCTGGATTTTCCATTGCCATTGAAGGTAACACCAAGCAGTAGGGGTTAGCAGACAGTAGCTGCTCGGATTACCCATAGCTAGCAATACAAAAAATGCAGCGGGAGCCCATATATATTTTTTTAATTATTTATTTAAATAACTAAAATAAAAGGGCTTCCCTGTATTTTGATTGCCTGACATGACAGTGCTGTAAAAATTAATCATTAAAAAAATGACTTAGCACTCCGCGATATTTTTGATTCTCAGCACAGATAAAGCAGACAGCTACGGGTTGCCACCCCCATCTGCCTGGCGTTACCTTGGCTGGCAATCAAAATACAGGGAAGCCCATTATTTTTTTTTATTTAAAAAAAATAGTTTACAAAAAAATGACGTGGGGTCTCCCCATTTTTAATAGCCAGCTAAGGTAAAGCAAAAGGCTGTAGGCTGAAAACCACAGCTGGTAGCTTTACTGTGGTTGGGGATCTAATGTGGAGGTCACCCCAGGCTCTTTTTTATAATTATTTTATAAATAATAATAATTACAAAAAAAAAGTAGGGTCCCCCCCCAAATTGGATCACCAGCCAAGGTAAAGCGGACAGCTGTGGTCTGGTATTCTCAGCGTGGGAAGGTCCATAGTTATTGGCCCTTCACAGCCTAAAAATAGCAGGCTGCAGGCGTCCCAGAATTGGCGCATCCACTAGATGCGCCAATCCTGTCGCTTCACCCCAGCTCATCCCATGCGTGCCCTGGTGCAGTGGCAAATGGGTTAATAAATGGGGTTGATACTAGCTGTAAAGTCACCTGACATCAAGCCCAGCAGTGTGTGATGTCATGGCGTCTATCAGATACCCGACATCACAAACTGTCAGTACTAACAAAACAAATAGACGAAAAAAAATGTATTTGAAAAAACACTCCCCAAAACATTCCCTCTTTCACCAATTTATTGTAAGGAAACAAAATAAAGGTGTCCCACGATGACTCTGGACCGTCTAGAATATGGGGGGGACACGCTAAGGGAACGTATCCCCCATTTTCTAGGAGTGCAGACCCTCCATGTGAGGAGTGTGGGTGCAATGAATCTGCACCCACTCTCCCCGAGGCCACAGTAGCAGAGTCCATGTCGTAACTGATGCTACCAAAGCTGCAATGCCCTGCTCATGAGGTAAGGGCATGCCTAATCAGGAGAACTATTCTACATTTCCAAATATTGGTATTTGCTGATATTATTGCTATTCCACCTACTATATATTGGGAATAGGATCTTGGAGATGGAATACGCCTTTAAGTCCAGTTATCCAGCTTAATGAATACTAAACAACAGAGCTTGCTATTTAGACATGTTTTCTTGTGGTGTATAACGGACTCTCATGTTTGGTAGTCGCTCAGCAGGGCAACTATAAAAGCAAATCCCTCCATTTGGAAATGTAGTATAGCTCTCCTGATCAACTATGTTCCTTACCTCATGAGCAGGGCATTGCAGTAGCTTACAGATGCATGGTT
Organism: Anomaloglossus baeobatrachus; assembly: GCF_048569485.1. NCBI lineage: Eukaryota > Metazoa > Chordata > Amphibia > Anura > Aromobatidae > Anomaloglossus > Anomaloglossus baeobatrachus. The sequence goes on along the minus strand of NC_134353.1, from coordinate 159,490,503 downwards.
ACCACCACTCACTGTGTCTGAACACAGGAACTTGAGCTGACAGCCGCTCTGTGCATGCGGCAGCGTCTATTGTGAAGGAGGGGGCCGCGGGGGATCAACGCTGCACAGGTACCGTGGGACACTGGGGAACACCGGTGGGGTTATAGGGGGTGACCTGGCAGGGCCTAGGGAGGAGTTCTCTGTCGCATGTGTCATGGCACATGCGACAGAAATCAGAGGAGTAGGGTGAATGCGACCATCTTGGATTTTCCGGGAGGAGGTCAGGGGGGAGCACTTTGGCGACACCGGGGGACCGGGGAGGAGATTTATCTCCCATCTGACATGTTTGTTCATGCCAGATGGGAGATAAAATAATTTTTTACCAGCGCTGTCATTTACTCGGTGTATATCGGTGATCACGTGAGCGAGGACTGGACAAACCGACCTGAATCATGATCTCCAGGGTCTCAACTACCCCCTGAAACCTCTGAGATTTTCTGACGCTGAAGGGCGCTATTCACTTATTTCTGCCTGCTGTTTATAAATGGCAGATTAGAATAAGGCTACATTCACACGACCGATCCGTTTTTGCGGTTTGCAAAAAACGGTCCGTTTTTACACGGGTGCATCCGTGTGGCATCCGTTTCCATTCCGTATTGTTAGGTCTAGATGGTGGATCCATTGGGCCGTGCACCCCACCGGAGGCCTGGGTGCACGGTAGCCGGAGCACTAGCATGGCAGGGAGACTGCGTCCCACAGGGGACGGGTAGAACAGTCACTGGGGCTTCAGAGTTCCTGGAGACAGTGCAGGAATCCGGCACTGGTGCCGGGTAGGAATGTCAGGCAATAGTATGATCACAGGACAGGACACGGCACAAGGGGGACCTGAGCACCTAGCTTTTAAGACAGGGCTTACAAGACACGTTAATCAGGCCCCGCCCACATGGAAAGGCCAGTCTTATATACCCAGCATAGCCTCATGTCATATCCTGCTGCAGCAGTGCTGGGCCCATAAGACCAGGTGAGTGGGCGCAGCCCGACCCTATACAGAAGCATGAGTCAGACACATGAGACTGGGGACAGGACACAGGAAAGCATGAGCGGGAGCGGCAGCAGTGACCGGTGGACACGTGGACCGGATCAGTGGGTAAGGAGCGGTGCCATGCAGGTGTGACCGGATCAGTGGTTAAGGAGCGGTGCCGAGGCATCGGGAGCGTGACACGTATACGGTCCGTATGTCATCTGTTTGTCATCCGTGTGCCTTCGTTTTTTTTGGCATACTGCCAAAAAACTGAAGGAGGGAAAATACATAAATTTACCCAGGATCCATAGCTTCATCCTACATGAGGTGGTCACATGTTCACTCCAGCGCCATTTTCTACTGTCTTTCACAGCGTAGAGCGCTCTGGTGATTTTCTTGTGCTTGTACACTTCATATCAGTCTTTTCTGTCATTATAATGGCAGAAAGACACATAATGTCCCACTCTCCTGCATTTTGTAATTTTGCACCCTTTGGTGCCTTTCATGTGGCACTAAGGGGTGCTTAGCCTTGTATTTACCAAAATAAAGAAATAAATTTTAAAAAAAAATGACGTGGGATTCCCCCTATTTTTGTAACCAGCTAGGGTAAAGCAGATGGCTGCAGCCTGCAGACCACAGCTGGCAGCTTCACCTTGGCTGGTAATCCAAAACTGAGGGCACCCCACGCTGTTATTTTAAATTAAATAAATAATTAAAAAAAAAAACACGTAGGGGTCCCCCCAAAATTGGACCACCAGCCAAGGTAAAGCAGAAAGCTGGGGTCTGATATTCTCAGACTAGGGAGGTCCACTGCTATTGGACACTCCCCAGCCTAAAAATAGCAGACCGCAGCCGCCCCAGAAGTGGCGCATCCATTAGATGTGCCAATCCTGGTGCTTCGCCCCAGCTCATCCCGTGCCCTGGTGCGGTGGCAAACGGGGTAATATATGGGGTTAATACCAGATGTGTAATGTCACCTGGCATCAAGCCCTGGGGTTGGTGAGGTCAGGCGTCTATCAGATACCCGACATCACCAACCCAGTCAGTAATAAAAAAATATAGCTGACAAACACATTTTTATTTGAAAAAACACTGCCCAACACATTCCCTCTTTAACCAATTTATTTGAAAGAAAAACAAATCCAGGGCTGCTGTAATCCAAGCGGTTCCCATGACAATCCATACCATAGTCACTGTCCCAGTCAATGAAGAGCAGGATGTTCCCCATTGGCTGGGAGAGCAATGCAGTGACCTGAGCTAACATCAGAAGGTCAGCCCAGGTCACTGCAGGGGATGACAAGTGCTGCTGTCAGCGGGGTACATTACCTGCGTTGATCTCCTGCACTGCTGATACTGCACACTGACTTCAATCAGCTTCACAGCCAAGTATCGCGAGTGGCCTGTGACGTTACCGCTAGTGACAGTCTCGGGCCGCAGTGACAGATGTGAAGCGGCAGCCATGGAGGACAGTGTCAGCGCTGAGGTCGGGAGGGCAGGACTTCATCACTGCAGGTAATGTGTGCGGGTGCGAGGTGGGCGGAGCCTAGCGAGGTAATGTGTGTGGGTGCGAGGTGGGAAGAGCCTAGCAAGGTAATGTGTGTGGGTGTGAGGTGGGCGGAGCCTAGCGGGGCTATGTGTGCGGTGCGAGTTGGGTGGAGCGTAGCAGGGTAATGTGTATGGGTGTGAGGTGGGCGGAGCCTAGCGGGGTAATGTGTGCGATGCGAGGTGGGTGGAGCCTAGCGGGGCTATGTGTGCGGTGCAAGGTGGGCGGAGCCTAGCGAGGTAATGTGTGCGGATGTGAGGTGGGCAGAGCCTAGCAGGGCTATGTGTGCGGTGTGAGGTGGGCGGAGCCTAGCGAGGTAATGTGTGCGGGTGCGAGGTGGGCGAAGCCTAGCGGTGTAATGTGTGCGGTTGCGAGGTGGGCGGAGCCTAGCGAGGTAATGTGTGTGGGTGCGAGGTGGGCGGAGCCTAGCGAGGTAATGTGTGCGGGTGCGAGGTGGGCGGAGCCTAGCGGTGTAATGTGTGCGGTTGCGATGTGGGCGGAGCCTAGCGAGGTAATGTGTGCGGGTGCGAGGTGGGCGGAGCCTAGCGGGGTAATGTGTTTGGTGCGAGGAGGGCAGAGCCTTGCGAGGTAATGTGTGCGGGTGCGAGGTGGGCAGAGCCTAGCGGGGCTATGTGTGCGGGCGGCGGAGTGCGAAGTTGGTGGAGCTTAGCGGGGCCATGTGGCTCTGAGGACGCCAGTGCCGGGGACTGCATGGCTGGGGACAGGTGAGTGTGAGTGTGTGTGTGTGTGTACATGCTGAGTGCAGGAGGGGGCGGAGCGAGCTGAGCGGGGAAGTGTCGGCTCCCTGCACGCGTAACCAGGGTAAATATCGGGTTACTAACCAAAGCACTTTGCTTGGATACCCGATGTTTATCTTGGTTACCAGCTTACCGCAGGCTGCCAGCGATGGCTCCTGCACACTGTAGCTGTAAAAAGCCCTGCTTTTGCTGCTAGAACCGTTCTCGAACATAACTCGAACTATCGAACTTTTAGTAAAAAGCTCGAGTTCTAGTTCGATCTAGAACAGCCCCCAAAATCACTCGAACCGCAAACTGCAGAACATCAAACCTCGAACTGCGCTCAACTCTAATCAGAAGGTGAAGGTTAGACATTTTTCTATTTAATTTGAAAAAAAACAACTCATTTAGAAATTGTTGCCACTTATCCTTATTTCCACTTTTTAAATTGTTTAAGGTAAGGCTGGAAAAGCAAGTGATGCCATTGAAAAAAGTTGGAAAGTCACATGACTACTAGAGAGAATGTGAGAAAGAGTAATGAGACCACATACACATTAAAATAGTGGGATTCACCAAAATTTGTGTGATTTATACAAGCAGCTAACATTGCTTACAGAACTAATTAGTATAAGAAGTCGAGACATTACAATTAAAGAGAAGCTGTTCACATAACTGAATGAAAAGTGCTCATAAACTTCACTTCTCCACCTCCATCAAAGTAACATTTCCATTTGTATCTTTCGTCAACCTAGAATCAATACGTATTAGTAAAATGATCATTTTAATGATCCACTTTAGAAGCTATCTTTAAACTCCAGCATAAGAGATGCTGCATTGAATTTCCATGTCACTTTATCATCACTAATACCTGAATCACAAGCCTAATATAAAAGACATAGTTCACTGCTCTATAATAGAGAAAATGAGTGGATAGGAATTACAGTATAACCTCATTCTCTATTAGAGATATTTTATAAGTATATAATATGCCATTAAACCACTCTTTTTCTTTAATTGGTCTTTAATATCATATATTTCCATCTTTTTTTGTGAATAAGGTCAAATTATGTAATAACCCCTTACTACCGAAGCCTTCCTGACAGGGCCAAATTTTACAATTCTGACAAGTGTGACTTGATAATGTAATAACTCTGGAATGCTTCATCAGATGCCAATGATTCTGAGACTAGGTTAGAGATGAGCGGACCCACTAAAAGCTTGGTTCGGGACCTGGACTTTACCTGAACTTGACACCAGATGCAAAATCCCATATGAGTCAATTGGCATCCAAACTTTTCTATTGTCAAATAGCTGTAAAATGGTTGTAGAGAGGACTAGGGGGCTGCAAAAGGAAGCAAAATGGAAGTAAGAGCAGGACAATTGCCCTGCAAACAAATGATGACAGAAAATAAATGAAATAAAGAAATGTCATTGGATTCCCCCTATTTTTGATAAACAGCGCAGATTAAGCAGATAGCTGCTGGCTGCAGCCCACAGCTGTCGGCTTTAACTTGGCTGTATCAAAAATAGAGAGGACCCCAAATTGTTTTTTTTATTATTTATTTAAATAATTTAAAAAAATGGCATGGTTTCCCCCTATTTTTATAACTAGCCAAGATAAAGCATATATCTGAGGGCTTGTATTAACAGGCTGGGAAGGTCAATGATTATTTGGCCCTTCCCAAGCCAACAATTGCAGCCTATAGCTGTACAAAAAGAGGCACATCCATTAGATGCATCAATTATGGCGGAAATTTGCCTGATTTTTCCCGATTGCTCTGGTACAGTGACAATCGGAGTAATATTTTGGGGGTTAATAGTAGCTGTGAATTGATATCTGGCATCAAGCCCAGTGGGTTAGTAGTGGATAGTGATGAGCAATCCCGACCTGTAAAGTTCAATATCCATACCGAACAGCAGGTGTTTGAGATCCCAGACCCGGACACAGACTTCCCTGGGAAGTCCATGTGACAGTTCGGGTTCGGCCACCCAGATTATAAAAAAAAGGGTCAAAGCAGGAGCAATATACTTACCGAGTCCCCCCTGTAATGCTACTTCCAGGTCTTCTCATCAGTGCTCACACATATTCACTGCTTTCCCTGACCACTAGGAGCTCTGAGTGGCTCGTGATAGACCACGTCCCAACCCTCTCTAACAGCGCATGTGACACTGACAGTGTCCTGCACTCCAGCGCCCCACACTCCACTCCTCGCGGCAGGGCAGCTCGGCATCCCTGGCTGACACTATCATTGTTAAAGTGCGAGGCCATGCCCCACATTGTGGCATCCCTTTACCAGTGGCAGTGCCAGCTGAGAGTCGGGGAGCGTGGAACAGCCCTGCACCGCCCTCCCCTATCCATCATTATCATTGTTTAAGTGCGGGGCTATACCCTGCACCCTGACAGCCCTCTAACACTAACAGTGCCGGCCTGAGGGAAGGGAGTGCAGGACAGTCCTGCACCCACTTTCCCTGGCTGGCACTATTATTGTTTAAGTGTGGGGCCATGCTCCGCAACCCGCCAGCCCTTTAACAGTGACTGTGCCGGCTGGGGAGTTGAGGAGTGCGAGACAGTCCCAAATCCCCCTCCAACAGGCTAGCACTGTTGCTGTGAAAGTACAAGGCTGTGCCTCGCACCCCGCCAGCCCTTTTAGACTAACAAGGGGAGGAGAATGTGGGGCAGCCTTTCAAGCTCCTCCTCCCAGTCAGTACTATCACTGTTAAATTGTGGGGCCGTGCTCGGCACCCCGCCAGCCTTTTAACAGTGACAGTGCCAGCTGGGGGTTGGAGAGTCTGGGGCAGCCCCGCACTCCCCTCCTCCCAGCCAGCACTTTCACAGAGACAGTGTGGGGCTAGCAGCTGGAGAAAGGATAGAGTATTCGAGGTATCTAGGCAGGAATTATAGCCTGACTGTTCTTGCGGCTGCAACGTAAAACCAAAAGTCCTTTTCATTCTCTAATGATACCCCTCTTAGCTGCATTTAGTGGGAAACTAGCTACTGGAGAAGAGATAGCGTATTAGAAGCATCTAGGCAGAGAGCAAAGTTAAACCAAAAGTACTTTTGAGGCCTACATCTATTCTATTTTACTCACTATTAATACCGCTCAAAGCTACATACCTAATTTGCAATGTGCCAGGCATGCAGTAAGATAATGTGAAGGGTGTGCCGATGGTAGGGTTCAATGACACACTTCCTGTCAGCACTTCTTAAATGTCACTGTGGCAGTGTGATGGCCGGGCATGTGTGGCCTCCAGTGACTCTTGGTCTCCAGTGTTTATTGATGATGTAACTGAAGGCAGAAGCAGCCAGATGTATTCTGAAGAGTAGAAAGTTATATTTTCTGCTAAAATGGAACCAAATACAGTATGGTTGATTGCATAGCACTTTACAGTATAGATGGACATGTTAAAATTTAATGGAGGACCACAAACAAGCAACAATTTAAGTCAGCTGCAGTAAAGGCCTGGCAAAGTGTCACAAATAGGAAACCTAGCATTTGGTGACATCCATGGCTTTCAGACTTCTGTAATGAAAAGGCTTTTCAGAAACTGTTCACGGAATATTTTCATTCAACCCCTTTAATTAAACCTGAAAATCATCTGCATCTCAGTTGTTGCACTTTTAATAAAAAAAAAAAATCATGGCATGCAGAGCTCAATTGCTCAGTTTAGGATTAGTTTTCTGTCCAAATATTTCTATATATATATATTTAGCATAATACTATCTCTCAGCCTTTATAAAACAGGAGAAGGACATGCCCACAGAACAAGGGCCCCACATCCTGCTACTAGGTATGAGTGCTCCCGACAGCCTCCCACTCAGTATAGGAGCCCCCACAGATACCCACTTAGTATAGAAACCCCTACAAGCACCCTCTTAGTATGAAAGTACCCCTAGCCCTTCACTCAATATGACACAAGCCTCTACTTAGTGAAATACCCCCTTCGGGTGTGACAAGAAATAGGGTCAGTTGGGAAACATGGAGTACCCATAATGTAAGGATAACCAGGAGAAAAGAAAAACAAATAAAATAAAGTGCAATACAGTATACATAAATAAGTATCACTATCCTCCATTTTTTTGTGTCAGACACTAATATGGAAAAACATTTGGTAATTACCTAAAGTACCAAATACAAGAAAGGTCTACTTTAATAAAGAGGTAAATGAGGGTGTTTTTATGTCTTTTATTCCAAATAAAGGATTTTTCGTTGTGTGTGTTTATTTACTTTTACTTACAGGTTAATAATGGATGGTATCTCGGGGGGACGCTTGCCATGATTAACTCCTTATTACCCCAATTGCAACCACACCAGGGCAATTCAGGAGGAGCCAGGTAGAGTCCCGGGACTGTCACATATAATGGATGCGGCAACTCCGGGCGGCTGCTGGGTGATATTGTTAGGGTGGTGGGCTCCCCATAACATGGCGTTCCCCATCCTGAAAATACCAGCCTTCAGCCGTGTGGCTTTATCCTGGCTGGTATCAAAATTGGGGGGAACCGCAGTTTTTTTTATTTTTTGTTATTATTTATTTATTTATTTTACTGCACGATATAGACTCGCTCGCCGGTGGCTGTGATTGGTTGCAGTGAGACAGCTGTCACTCATCCTGGGGGCGTGTCTGACTGCAACCAATGATGGGTGCAGGTGGGCGGGGAAAGCAGGGAATACTAGATTGAATAATGAGCGGCAGCCATTTTCAAAAGAGGAAAAGCCGCCAGAGCTTTGTGACAGCCGTGCAGCGCCGCGCCCGTGATCGGTGAGTAGGAAAGAGAGAGAAATTGTGCTTGGGACACAGGAGGCATGCAGATACGCAACGTGCGCACATAGCCTTACTGTGAAAAGCCATGCTTTTGGTGATCGAACCATTATCGAACGGTAACTTGAACTGCCAAATTTGAAGCAAATCGTTCGAGTTCGTCGAACGACTCAAACAGCGACCAAAATCACTCGAATTTGAAATTGGTGAACCGTTCGAATCGAACATCGCTCAACTCTAGTGACAACGTATAGAGTACAGACGAAAAGTTTGGGCACACCTTCTCACTCAAAGAGTTTTCTTTATTTTCATGACTGAAAATTGTAAATTCACATTGAATGCATCAAAACTATGAATTAACACATGTGGAATGAAATACTTAACAAAAAAGTGTGAAACAACTGAAAATATGTCTTATATTCTAGGTTCTTTGAAGTAGCCAAGTTTTGGTTTGAATACAGCTTTGCATACTCTTGGCATTCTCTTGATGAGCTTCAAGAGGTAGTCACCGGAAATGTCTTCCAACAGTCTTGAAGGAGTTCCCAGAGATGCTTAGCACTTGTTGACCTTTTTGCCTTCACTCTGCGGTCCAGCTCACCCCAAACCATCTTGATTGGTTTCAGGTCTGGGGACTGTGGAGGCCAGGTCATCTGGCGTAGCACCCTCTCCTTCTTAGTCAAATAGCCCTTACACCGCTTTGAGGTGTGTTTGGGGTCATTATCCTGTTGAAAAATAAATGATGGTCCAACTAAACGCAAGCCAAATGGAATAGCAAGATGCTGTGGTAGCCATGCTGGTCGGTATGTCTTCAATTTTGAATAAATTCCCAACAGTGTCACCAGCAAATCACCCCCACACCATCACACCTCCTCCTCCATGCTTCACGGTGGGAACCAGGCATGTAGAGTCCATCCGTTCACCTTTTCTGCGTCTCACAAAGACATGGTGGTTGGATCCAAAGATCTCAAATTTGGACTCATCAGACCAAAGCACAGATTTCCACTGGTCAAATGTCCACTCTTTGTATTCTTTAGCCCAAATAAGTCTCTTCTGCTTGTTACCTGTCCTTAGCAGTGGTTTTCCTAGCAGCTATTTTACCATGAAGGCCTGCTGTACAAAGTCTCCTCTTAACAGTTGTTTTAGAGATTTGTCTGCTGCTAGAACTCTGTGTGGCATTGACCTAGTCTCTAATCAGAGTTTCTGTTAACCTGCAATTACTGAGGCTGGTGACTCAGATAAACTTATCCTCCTCAACAGAGGTGACTCTTGGTCTTCCTTTCCTGGGGAGGTCCTCATATGAGCCAGTTTCTTTGTAGCGTTTGATGGTTTTTACCACTGCACTTGGGGACACTTTCAAAGTTTTCCCAATTTATCGGACTGACTGACTTTAATTTCTTAATAATGACCACTCGTTTTTCTTTACTTAGCTGCTTTTTTCTTGCCATAATACAAATTCTAACAGTCTATTGAGGAGGACTATAAGCTGTGTATCCACCAGACTTCTGCACAACACAACTGATCGTCTCAACCCCATTTATAAGGCAAGAAATCCCACTTATTAAACTTGACAGGGCACACCTGTGAAGTGAAAACCATTTCTGGTGACTACCTCTTGAAGTTCATCAAGAGAATGCCAAGAGTGTGCAAAGCAGTAATCAAAGCAAAAGGTGGCTATTTTGAAGAACCTAGAATATAAAACATGTTTTCAGTTATTTCGCACTTTTTTGTTAAGTATTTCATTTCACATGTGTTAATTCATAGTTTTGATGCCTTCAATGAGAATCTACAATTTTCAGAGTCATGAAAATAAAGAAAACTTTTTGAATTAGAAGGGGTGTCCAAACTTTTGGTCTGTACTGTATGTGGATAAAGAGAGATCACCCAGCTGTCAAGCAAGCCGATGGCCTGCAGAGCGCATAGTAGTCACAGGGATGCAACACCCTAGCAACCACATACACGCTGCAGCCACAGGCAGGCCGTCAGGCCATAGAGTGCACGTGCAGTCATGTGTAGTTATCCCCCAGGCAACAGCGCACGCTCCCCAGCACAAGAGATCGTGAGCGAGGCATCCAGGAGAAAATGCCAGTGGCGCACGCATACCCAGACATCAGTGAGTGTGGCAGTAAAAGGATGAATGCATTAACTGTATGGAGAGCAAAATGTTGTTAGAGAATGAATGAATGATACTAACCATATGTTGTGTACCCACAAAGGGGAACTTCGGAGATAAAAGAGAGAAACCATTGCTTAAATATATTTATTTAGAACATCCAAGTGTAAAAATCTAAAACACTTTGAGGTGAGCACTGAGTGTACCCGAGCACAGTAATGCTCATGGTACTGGTTTGCAAAGGATAAGCACCCGAACTCTGAATCTGCACTCTGTTTTTGTCTTGCAAAGTCTGTTTTTGGTGCGAACACTGAACACCAAATCTCGAGTTTGCTCATTTCTACTCATGATTGTAGTTAAATAGTTGATCAGGGCTTCAAAGTACTTATGATGTACATACTACTGAAATTGTGAAGAAGTGAGGCCCCCTTGACTCATGAGCCCCACCGCTATAGATTGTATCTTACAGCTGTAGTGTTGAGCTCTGCAACTCATGGCATTGACATCAACTCATATGCACTGAAGTAGTGACATTATTAATGCAGCCAATACACAGAGACCAGAGTTATAGAGAAGATATGAAACTGAAACTAAAATGGATGCGTATTATCTATATTTATTTTTTGATACGTAGCAATGAGTTGCCGCACATATTTTTTTTAAGTTCCTTTCATTCTAGAAAAAAAATAACTGATAATATACAAGGATAGTAAAAAGTACCAGTAGTAGATGTTTAGTTGCAATAGATAAAAACATATTTGTTTTTATCTCATATTATTAGGAAGATTGACTGGCAACTCAGTAAAATTGTATATGCAGTCAAATAAGTGAAAATAAATGGAATAGTTTATGGAAAATATGTCAATCCTTGTCATATTCAGACTTTTAAGAAATATTAAACAGCTAGGCAAGTAATAGGGAGAACCTACACATGTTTATTGGATAACATCACTAGAATACACCATCAATTTATGATTATGGGAATCTGACCACTGGGCTCCACACTGGTCCTGAAAATAAAGAACTCACTATACTAGTGTAGCCACTTTTGAATTTCCATGAATAGTTGCATTTACAATTACCACTACTCAGCTGTTCAAGGACCTCCGGCTAGCCTTATTCATTTAAAGAAGCTGTTCTCTAGATATACCTACCTACAGTCCCTAACTTTTCAAAATTAGTGGGAGACCCAGAGGTTGTACCCCACTGTTTATAATGAGATAATATAACATAGCTTAATCAAATCTTAAAATGTGGTTTTGCATGGAAGTTTTCTCTTGTCTCTTAAATCTAAATATCAATATTGAAAGAAATATGTTGTAATGCATAAGAAAAAAGACTCTGGAAATATGAAATTGGACCTGCCCTCCTGGACCTTCTCACTCACACTGTGTCTGTTGTCATCAGACAACCATCCTAATTTACCTTCAGTCTTAAAAGGCGTTATCTTCTACTCAGAAACCCCCTTCTCAATCACCATGTTACCTCCTTAAAAAAAGTAACACCTATGCTCAGATCTGATGTTGGCGACACTCCAGCTTTTTCGGCACTGTCTCTCCCAAGGATTGTGTAACATTGCTGATGTTTGGAATGCAAATACCCACAAGCAAGTTCCTTGCCATACTATACCGATGTCACTAAAACATTTACTTCATGCATACCTCTACTGTCTGCAATAAGTATCTGATGTTCACATGTCCAGTAGCCATCAGTTAGATCTAGCAGCAATTTGCTGACAAAAAGTTGTGCAGACACCAATTTTTGCATGGCTTTAAAAAAATGGTTCATTTTTGTAACACTGAAGTGTATGGAAAATGAATTAATTAACCCTGCTGCTCTTTTCCCATGTACTATACACTTATATTGCTCCTGGGTCACTATTACCCGGTTTATTAAATCTTGATTTTAGATACTCTAACTCAATTATGTTTATACTTTTTGCTTTCTAGACTATATGGGAACATGTTTGGAAATAAAGAAAAAAAGAAAAATGAAATTGAACTCTTTTTTTTTTTTTATTCAGAAATAACTTAGTAATAAGCAAAATGAAAAATAGCAAATTACACATATGTGGTAAAAAAAACCAAACCAAAACGAGCAAATCAAACATTTTGTGAAAAAAAATTAAAGATAATAAACACTTCAATTTGAACATATTCACATGGTAATATTACGCAGGGGATGGATATTTCAGCAAGACAATGATCCAAAACACTGCTTCAAATCTACTCAGGCATTCATGCAGAGGAACAATTACAATGTTCTGGAATGGCCATCCCAGTCCCCAGACCTGAATATCATTGAAAATCTGTGGGATGATTTGAAGCGTGCTGTCCATGCTTGGCGACCATCAAACTTAACTGAACTGGAATTGTTTTGTAAACAGGAATGGTCAAATATACCTTCATCCAGGATCCAGGAACTCATTAAAAGCTACAGGAAGCGACTAAAGGCTGTTATTTTTTCAAAAGGAGGATCTACAAAATATTAATGTCACTTTTATGTTAAGGTGCCCATACTTTTGCACCGGTCAAATTTTGTTTAAATGCGGATTGCATTTTCTGTTAGTACAATAAACCTCATTTCAATCGAGATGATATTACTCAGCCCATCAGTTATTAGATATATGAAACTGAAATAGCTGTTGCAAAAACCCAAATTGTTATAAAGAAAAAAAGTTAACATTAATAGGGGTGCCCAAACTTTTTCATATGACTGTACACATGTAGTGCACACCTAGTGATCTCTCTGGATGCGCTCTACATTTTAGTATAGATTGTGCACCAAAAATAATCAATATAAAGCCATTTTTATGGTGCGCAGATCTCAATGCATACACCCGGCAGATCGTGTATAGGACCCCATTGAAATAATAGGAAATAAATACATTGATATACAATAGTAGATGCAATAAATAGACCCAACTGAGGTTATAACTCCTTTATTTCACTGAAAATATGGCCTCACAGCTGTAAAAAATGATTCCAGGTCACTATGACCCGAACACGACAAGTGCACAAATCGGCGTGTAGCTAAAAGTAAACACAAAAAAATAATTAAAAAAAAATAATTCTCATAGGTCCCCCCAAATAAGGAAAACTCAAATAACCTCAAGTTTTAGAAACTTATAGAAAAATATCTACAGGGCTACAAAAAATTGTCTACAGGTCACTATAACAGATCTTTTTTTCAATAGATTTTATTGTTACAAAATTGGATACAGTTAAAACCAGGTTTTTTTTAGCTGAACAAAAAAGTTGTGCAGAACTAATTGTAAACAGATTGCTGCTAGATCCATTCTAACTGATGATTACTGGACATTTCAACATAGCACATACTGTAGCTTTAGAGACCATAGTGTCCCAATTTTTTTTTATAGTTGATTGCTTATGTATAGATGAGCTAACCCATAGATGTTTGGGTTTGCTGTCTTTGGCCGGACATTAGTTAAAAGTTTGGTTTGGGACCTGGACTTGACAAAGAACTACATATAAGTCAATGGGGACTTGAGCTTTGGTGCCATAAAATGGCTATTACATTATTGTAATAACGACTAGGGGGCTGCCAAAAGAGGCAAAATAAAGGTAAGCGCAAGACCGTTTCTCTGCAAACAAATGTGTTTGGGGGATACATTTTAAAAAATTATGTGTGGCCTCCCATTTCTGATAACCAGCCAAGGTAAAGCAGAAAGTTGGGGTCTGATATTATCAGGCTTGCAAGGCCCATGGTTATTTGAACCTTACTCAGTCTAAGAAAAGCACCGAGCAACCAGCCCAAAAGTTGCAAATCCCTTAGATGCACCAATTCTTTTGCTTTTGCTGGCTGTTCCTGACTCCCCTAGTACAATGGCAATCGGGGTAATATTTTACAGTTGATGTCAGCTGTGAATTTAGAGCTTGCCTCAAACCCAGGGGTTGGTAATGAACTGGTGTCTATCAGACACCCTATTACTAAGTGTACAGTTAAAAAATGCACACACACTGGAAAAAATAGTTTATTTAAATAAAGATTCTCCCACACTATTCAATATTCACCAATCTAATCACAAAAATAAGGAAACTCCTAAAATGTAAAGGTTTATTCATACAAGAGTTAAAAACACTTGGAAAGATCAAATAGGTATCAAAAGCAACAAAAAAGAAGGGCACCCGTTGAGAATTGGCAACAACCAAGCTGATGTATAGTGGACAGGTAGGTCATATAACCATAAAACAGGTAGTTATATCACCATACCAGTCAACTCATATGACATGTCAAACTTTTTATATGGCATACCATAAACATGTGTCCAATGTAGAGATGAGCGAACCGGTCGCGGTTCGGCTCGAGGTTGGTTCGCCGAACGGACCTCCCGTTCGAGTTCGGTTCGTCGAACGTTCGACGAACCGAACTCGAACTGCATAGGAAACAATGGCAGGCAATCACAAACACAGAAAAACACCTAGAAAACACCCTCAAAGGTGTCCAAAAGGTCACAAACAACTCACAACACATGGGAAAGTGACAAGGACATATACTCATGCGAAAACAAAAGAGCTGGACAAGGAAAAAGAGGAGGACACACAGATATATGAGTATATGCAAGGAAACATGCCATTATTGTGCAACTTGAGCCCTGCTCATTCTTGGCTTCCAATCTTGATAAATTGCCTGAGCTCGCCACGTACGTCTTGGGGATCTTGTCGTGTCCTGCAGCCAGCGTTCTCTCGGAACCTGTCTTCAGTGCTGCTGTGGGTCTGCTGGCAGATAAGCACACGTGTCTGTCCACTGACAATGTGGACATGGCTCTCAGAGGACTTTTCTTCCCCGGGGTCAGCCAGGGGACGGGAAAGGCACGCGTATTTTTGAGAGTGCTTCATGCAAAGCATCTTTTTCTTTTTCAAAAGGGGGCTCAACCGATGCCAGTCAAGTGGGGTGTGTGTGGCCCAGTGAGTGGCAACGAGGGAGACTGTGGTTGGAGTCCCCTCGCTGTGTTTCTAAAAGAACCAAGATGAACAAGTCATGGCTCTCAGAGGACTTTTCTTCCCCGGGGTCAGCCAGGGGACGGGAAAGGCACGCGTATTTTTGAGAGTGCTTCATGCAAAGCATCTTTTTCTTTTTCAAAAGGGGGCTCAACCGATGCCAGTCAAGTGGGGTGTGTGTGGCCCAGTGAGTGGCAATGAGGGAGACTGTGGTTGGAGTCCCCTCGCTGTGTTTCTAAAAGAACCAAGATGAACAAATCATGGCTCTCAGAGGACTTTTCTTCCCCGGGGTCAGCCAGGGGACGGGAAAGGCACGCGTATTTTTGAGAGTGCTTCATGCAAAGCATCTTTTTCTTTTTCAAAAGGGGGCTCAACCGATGCCAGTCAAGTGGGGTGTGTGTGGCCCAGTGAGTGGCAACGAGGGAGACTGTGGTTGGAGTCCCCTCGCTGTGTTTCTAAAAGAACCAAGATGAACAAGTCATGGCTCTCAGAGGACTTTTCTTCCCCGGGGTCAGCCAGGGGACGGGAAAGGCACGCGTATTTTTGAGAGTGCTTCATGCAAAGCATCTTTTTCTTTTTCAAAAGGGGGCTCAACCGATGCCAGTCAAGTGGGGTGTGTGTGGCCCAGTGAGTGGCAATGAGGGAGACTGTGGTTGGAGTCCCCTCGCTGTGTTATACATGCTTTTAGAAGGGCATGACATGGCTTGGAGGTTGACTTTCATAAAATGCAAACTGTTGGCTACCAAAATGCTGCCTTTCCAACAACTGTGGTTATAGGCAATGAGGAACATACTGATGAAGATGAGACGCAGATACCCGATTGGGATGACAACTTAAATATTCGGTCAGGGCAAGAAGAAACTCGGTCTGAGGGGGAGGGGAGTGCAAACACAACAATTGATGATGAAGTTCTAGATCCCACCTACTGTCAACCCACAGTCAGACACTCGAGGAGGTCAATAGAGGCGGTGGAGGAGGATGCAACCGACGTCGAAGTAACCTGGCGCCTTCCTGGACACAGTCGGAGCACTGGTAGCACGTCTACAACTGCATCCTCAGCCACCACTCTGCCTCTGAGCATTATTCGGGGTGGATCAACAGGTCGCATGGCCTCTAAGCCTTGCCTAGCCTGGTCCTTTTTTGACATAAAAAAAGATCGGCCAAATTATGTGATCTGTAACATTTGCCATGGTTATCTTAGTAGAGGTCAAAACCTAAGCAGTTTGACAACTTCTTCCATGAATCGTCACATGAATAAATATCATATGGCCTGGTGGGAAGCTCACCGTGCTGCAATGCGGCCTAGTGGAGCCAACCATCCACCGCCTGCCCCTTCCAGGGCATCCGCGCGCTCGTCATCTTCTAGGACTGTGGGGACAGCTGTCACACCTGTTTTTCCACCCACAACTTCCACCACTGAAACCGCAACAGGCAGTTTGCTTGGTAGGTCGTCAGTTGGTTTGGAAGGGGAAACAAGTGAGTGTGTACAGCTCTCTCAGACATCGATAGCACCAACTTTGGATGAAGGCAACATCATGTCTCCGCCTGCACTTTCCTCCCAAACCTGCATTTTTCCAGGGACACCCTACTCAACACCGTCTACACACAGCAGCCAGATCTCTGTCCCTCAGATGTGGTCAAATAAAAGGCCACTTCCTTCGACCCATGACAAAGCGAAGAGGTTGACTCTATCCCTCTGTAAGCTGTTGGCTACAGAAATGCTGCCTTTCCGCCTAGTGGACACACAGGATTTTAGAGACCTTATATCTGTCGCTGTGCCCCAGTACCAGATGCCTAGTCGCCACTACTTCTCTAAGAAAGGTGTGCCCGCGCTACACCAGCATGTCGCACACAATATCACCGCTTCCTTGAGAAACTCTGTGTGTGAACGGGTGAATTTCAGCACCGATACTTGGACCAGTAAGCATGGACAGGGACGTTACATGTCGCTGACTGGGCACTGGGTAACTATGGTGATAGATGGTGAAGGGTCTGCTGCACAAGTCTTGCCGTCCCCACGACTTGTGTGTCAATCTTCTGTCTGTCCAAGTTCCGCCACTGCTTCTGCATCCTCCACCTCATCTGGGTCCTCCACCTCCGCCCCAAGCCTGCCTGGTCAGGCCACCAGCGTTCTCACTGCGCAGAAGGAATCACGCACCCCTCATTACTATGCTGGCAGCAGAGCGCAACAGCATCAGGCGGTCTTTAGCTTGACATGTCTTGGGAATAAGAGTCACACAGCTGAGGAGTTGTGGTCAGCTCTGCGGTCCGAGTTTAATAAATGGTTGTCTCCACTCAACCTGCAGCCTGGTAAGGCCGTGTGCGACAATGCTGCAAACCTGGGTGCGGCCCTTCGCCTGGGCAAGGTGACACACGTGCCTTGTATGGCTCACGTGTTGAACCTTGTTGTCCAGCAATTTTTAACACACTATCCCGGCCTAGATGGCCTTCTGACCAGGGCACGGAAACTGTCTGCAGTGCTCACTTCCGCCGTTCAAGCGCCGCAGCTGAGCGACTTGCATCGCTCCAGAAGTCTTTCGGCCTGCCGGTTCATCGCCTGAAATGCGATGTGGCGACACGCTGGAATTCAACTCTCCACATGTTACAGCGACTGTGGCAGCACCGCAGAGCCCTGGTGCAATACGTCATGACGTATAGCCTGGGCCAACGAGATGCAGAGGTGGGGCAGATCACCCTGATGGAGTGATCTCAGATCACGGACCTATGCACCCTTCTGCACAGTTTCGACATGGCGACGAATATGTTTAGCGCTGACAATGCCATTATCAGCATGACGATTACAGTCATTTACATGCTGGAGCACACGCTAAACACTATTCGGAGTCAGGGGGTGGGACAACAGGAAGGGGAGGAACTACAGGAGGATTCATATGCGCCAGACACAACAACATCACCAAGGTCCAGACGTTCATCATCACCAACGCGGCAGGCATGGGACCATGGGGGACAGGGATCAACAAGGGCGCATGGTAGCAGGCGAGATGTTGAGGAAGGTGCAGGAGGACATGAAGATATGGAGGACGAACTGTCCATGGACATGGAAGACTCAGCTGATGAGGGGGACCTTGGTCAAATTTAAGTTGAAAGAGGTTGGGGGGAGATGACAGAGGAAGAAAGAACGGTTAGCACCTCTATGCCACAAACACAGCGTGGACTTGGTCCGCATGGCTGCGCAAGACACATGAGTGCCTTCTTGTTGCACTACCTCCAACATGACCCTCGTATTGTCAAAATTAGAAGTGATGATGACTACTGGCTTGCCACACTATTAGATCCCCGGGACAAGTCCAAATTTTGTGACATAATTCCACCCATAGAAAGGGACGCACGTATGCAGGAGTATCAGCAGAAGCTGTTACTCGATCTTAGCTCGGCTTTTCCACCAAACAACCGTGCAGGTGAAGGGAGTGATTCTCCCAGTTGTAACTTGACAAACATGGGACGGCCTCGTCATCTTCAACAGTCTACCCGTACCAGTAGGACCGTATCTGGTGCTGGTAACAGCAATTTTATGGAATCTTTTCATAATTTTTTTAGACCCTCCTTTGCAAGGCCACCAGAGACATCAAGTGTGTCACATAGTCAACGGATGGAGAGGATGATACAGGAGTATCTTCAAATGAACATCGATGCAATGACTTTGCAAATGGAGCCTTGCTCCTTTTGTGCTTCAAATCTAGAAAAATGTCAAGAGCTCTCCAGTTACGCCTTGACGATTTTGTCGTGTCCAGCTGCCAGCGTTGTCTCTGAACGTGTCTTCAGTGCTGCTGGGTGTGTGCTGACAGATAAGCGCACGCGTCTGTCCAGTGACAATGTGGACAGACTGACGTTCATCAAAATGAACAAGTCATGGATCCAGAAGGAATTTACTACCCCTGTGTCATCCTGGGGAGAGTAAATGCTTGTGGATTTGGAATGTGCTTGATGCAAATCAAAACATCCTGTTTGCAACTAGGGCACAAGTCCTGCCACTGATGGGGTGTCTGTGTGCCCAATTTGGGGAAAAAAGGTAGACTCCGCTTGGAGTAACCCTTGCTTGCTGTGTTTTTTAAAAATGATACAAGATGAACAGATCTGAAGGCAAGATGAAGGCAACATCATGTCTCCGCCTGCACTTTTCTCACAAACCTGCATTTTTCCAGGGACACCCTACTCAACACCGTCTACAGACAGCAGCCAGATCTCTGTCCCTCAGATGTGGTCAAATAAAAGGCCACTTACTGCGACCCATGACAAAGCTAAGTGGTTGACTCTATCCCTCTGTAAGCTGTTGGCTACCGAAATGCTGCCTTTACGCGTAGTGGACACACAGGATTTTACAGACCTTATGTCTGTCGCTGTGCCCCAGTACCAGATGCCCAATCACCACTGCTTCTCCAAGAAAAGCATGCCCGCACTACACCAGCATGTCGCACACAACATCACCACTTCCTTGAGAAAATCTGTGTGCGACAGGGTGCATTTCAACACAGATACTTGGACCAGTAAGCATAGACAGGGTCATTACATGTCACTGACACTGGCAAACTATGGTGAGAGATGGAGAAGGGTCTGCTGTACAAGTCTTGCCGTCCCCACGAGTTGTTTCAATCCTTGTTCTGTATGTAGAAGTTAATACACTGCTTCTGCCTCTTCAACCTCGTGTGGGTCCTCTACCTTGGCGCAAACCCTGTGTGGTCAGGCCACCCTTCCTTGCAACTGCGCACAAGGACTACCACACACCTCCTTACTATGCTGGCAGCAGAGCTCAATGCCATCAGGCGGTCAAAGTTTTACTTTGAAATGTATGGGAAATGTGAGTCACACCGCTATTACAGAGAATAGTAGTCAGGCAGGGTCAAAACATTAATTGAGGAACAGGAACAGAATGGGACGGCCAGGAAAGAATCAGAAAACAAGCAGAGGTGAAATGCATATCGGCCAACAAGGTACATAAACAGCAAGCAGGAAAAGTAGTCAGGTAACAAGCACACAAAATCATAAAACTGAACTGGGGGTAAAATTAACCAGAGGTTCATAGCTATGTCTGGCAGTGGTCTGCAGACAGGATGGGCATAAAAAAGGGTGTGGTGTCTTCCCATTGGTTGTAGCTGAATGATGGTATTTCATCTGTGAGATACCCACCAGCTACATTCAGCCAGAGATTCTGCATCTGTCAAGGTAATGCAGCCCAGTGGGTGAGCATAACCTGCGTCCACCTGCGCCGCTGGCATCGACTACTCTCCCATCATCAGCACTATTCATGAAAGGAACACGTTGTCACCTGGCGACCGGAGTAAAAATTGACGGAGCGGACTCCGTTGGTGACTTAACAGCCGTGTGCGGCAATGATGCAAACCTGGCTGCGGGCCATCCTCAGGGCAATGTGACACACGTGCCTTTTAGGGCTCACGTGTTGAACCGAATTCGCCAGCAATTTTTAAAACACCATCACGGCCTACATGGCCTTGTGCAGTGGGCACGCTCGCTATGTGCTCACTTCCATCGTGCGCACACAGCAGCTCAACAACTTTCATCACTCCGGAAGTCTTAGGGTCTGGCAGTTAAACGCCGTAAATGCGATGTTTCGACACGCAGGAATTGGAATCTGCACATGTTGCAGCGTGTGTGGCAGCACCGCAGAGCCCTGCTGAAATACGGTAAGACATATAGCCTGGGATAACTTGATCCAGAGGTGGTGCAGATCACGCTGCTGGAGTGGTGTCAGATCAAGGACCTATGCACCCTGCTACACAGTTTTGAAATGTCGACGAAGATGTTTAGCACTGGCAATGTCATTCTCAGCGTGACAATTCTGGTCATCTACATGATGGAGCACACTGTAATTATTATTCGGAGTCAGGTGTTGGGACAAGAGGAAGGGGAGGAAGTACAGGAGGAGTCATATGCGGAAGGGATAACAAGATCTACGAGGTCCAGATGGTCAGCGGCACCTATGCGGCAGTCATGGTGAGGGAGAGGGATTAACAAGGGCGCATAGTATCAGCAAAAAGTGTTGATGAAAGTGCAGGAGCCCATGAAGAAATGGAGGACGAACTGGCGATGGGCATGGAAGACTCAGCAGATGAGTGAGAGCTTGCTCACATTTCGGTTGTGCGAGGTTGGGGGGAGAGGGCAGAGGAAGGATGCACGATTCTCACCTCTCTGCCACCAACACACCAAGGACTTGGTCCTCCTGGATGCACAAGACACATGAGCACCTTCTTGCTGCACTACCTACATGACCCTCGGATTGTATGAATTTGAACTAATCCTGAATACTGGGTTGCCACACTGTTAGATCCCCGGTACAAGACAAAATTTGGCGAACTAATTCCTGCCATAGAAATAGACGCACGTATACAGGAGTATCTGCAGAATGTGGTACGCAATCTTAGATCTACTTGTCCACTAAACACCAGTGCTGCACAGAGTGAATCTCAACGCTTTGTCATGGATAGGAGGAAATGGTCTTTTACTTGTCCACATCGGAGGGACCAAGGGATGGCTGCTGTGCTGAGATGGCGTTGAGTACGGTGTCCCTGCACAGTTGCACTTTTGGTCATATCCCAAAATGAGTTGAAAAAGGACAGATGCTGTTGGAAAGGGGAACAGGTGTGTTGGAAAGGGGAAAAAAGTTTTGGTCCGTGGATTTGGTGGTTAAGCAACTGTAACATTTGCTGAAGAAACAACATCTGTTACAGTGGGACTGGCAGATTTGGATAAAGTGGTATATAATCTGTGACCGCTATATAACGAAAATTAATAAGAAAAGAAAGAGAAAGGTATATATCCCCATCAGCAGTCAGTGTCCACCGTGCTCCCAGTTGGAAAAGGAGAGGTTGGCAACTTGAAGGTTTGGTGGAGGATACAGAGCTGTGTGGCTATGAAACTAATAGTAGCCTGAACCGAGTTAGACGCCATTCGGATCTGGAGACTGTGAGCCCTGTTAGCGTCACAGGGTCCACATGCCCACCCAGCCCAGGAACTCCCTGTTAACAACACAGGGGCCATTGAGTACGCTGACCGTGTGCGTAGGGGCCACACCTGTGGACAGCAGGCGCATCAGCAGCAGCAGGCCTGTTAATGCCACTGGGCTGCACAAGCAGGACTGTTAGGACAGGAGCTGGTCTTAACCGTTCTGCGTTACCAACTGTGGTGGTGGCCTGCATCCACCACCCGATCCCTGCCTACCTCTGGCCTAAAGCCGCAATGGGTTCAACACATGGAGGTGTGCTCTTTCGGAGCATAATAGAAGACTGCGCACCTCCTTGTTGGCTCCAGCCCCTTTTATAACCTGGGTCCGCCCCAAACCAGGGTGAACCACAATGCACCTCCTGGAGACAAAAGTAGAGTGACACGTCATGAGTGGCATAACTAGCGTCCTATTTGCAAACGCAACTTCAATGATGACCTCATGGCTGCCATGACCCAAACACCTCACCAGTCATCGTCTGAGCATCAATAATGCGGTGACAAGTCATAGGTGTGGGCCTCTGCAAGCCATTTGGGAGGACACCTGATGCCCTGTGGTCTATATGGGACCCCCACATCAGGGCCAGGGCCAAAGAGTTCATTACCGGACCTAGTCTCTGATGCAGGAAGTGCCTGAGCATGCTCAGTAGCATGAAATACAGTCTCTGAAAAAAGACTATCAGCTTTAGCATGGTGTCTATGCCCAAAACAGGACTTATACCCGGCACGGAATGCAAGCACCTGTGCAAAGAGGCTTTTCACACTTAGTGTGGGAGCATGCGCTGTATCCCGAAATGAAAACTTAGCGTCAGGAATGGCACAGTCAGGCTGAGCATACTCACTAGGCGAAACACTGTAATTATGCTGCAGCTGGGGTACATCGGCACACGCATGCGCACTAGCTGCCTCTCCACACTTAGACGTGGAGGGGAAATTTGTCTTGGAGATGCTGTCTATGAACAGAAGGAAAAGCTAAAGGAAGCCTGACTTTCTATCCCTCCGTATTATGAAATGCAGCAATGAATTCCATGAGTTTGCTATAACATTAGCGTAGCAAAATGTGCATGAGGGTGTGATGTAGAGGTGCTAGAAATAGCTTGTCACCAGTGGGGCACTAATGGAATACAACAGCCAGTTCTATGATGCCACAAAATGGCAGTATTTTGTGCTATCATTATAGCTTATTAAAAACAGAGCACGAGGTTGTCATGCAGAGGTGCTGCACATAGATTTGCAGTAGTGTGAATTGACAAAAGTACAATAGCCACGTTTAGGATACAACTAGGTACAGTGAGTGTTTGCTAGTATAATGGCTGAGTTTAAAAAAGTTTGAGTGTGCAATGCAGGCAGATGTCCTGCAAATAACGTTCCAATACTGTGAATTGACAAAAGTACAATAGCCACGTTTAGGATACAACTAGGTACAGTGAGTGTTTGCTAGTATAATGGCTGAGTTTAAAAAAGTTTGAGTGTGCAAGGCAGGCAGATGTCCTGCAAATAACGTTCCAATACTGTGAATTGACAAAAGTACAATAGCCACGTTTAGGATACAACTAGGTACAGTGAGTGTTTGCTAGTATAATGGCTGAGTTTAAAAAAGTTTGAGTGTGCAATGCAGGCAGACGTGCTGCAAATAACGTTCCAATACTGTGAATTGACAAAAGTACAATAGCCACGTTTAGGATACAACTAGGTACAGTGAGTGTTTGCTAGTATAATGGCTGAGTTTAAAAAAGTTTGAGTGTGCAATGCAGGCAGACGTGCTGCAAATAACGTTCCAATACTGTGAATTGACAAAAGTACAATAGCCACGTTTAGGATACAACTAGGTACAGTGAGTGTTTGCTAGTATAATGGCTGAGTTTAAAAAAGTTTGAGTGTGCAATGCAGGCAGACGTCCTGCAAATAACGTTCCAATACTGTGAATTGACAAAAGTACAATAGCCACGTTTAGGATACAACTAGGTACAGTGAGTGTTTGCTAGTATAATGGCTGAGTTTAAAAAAGTTTGAGTGTGCAAGGCAGGCAGATGTCCTGCAAATAACGTTCCAATACTGTGAATTGACAAAAGTACAATAGCCACGTTTAGGATACAACTAGGTACAGTGAGTGTTTGCTAGTATAATGGCTGAGTTTAAAAAAGTTTGAGTGTGCAATGCAGGCAGACGTGCTGCAAATAACGTTCCAATACTGTGAATTGACAAAAGTACAATAGCCACGTTTAGGATACAACTAGGTACAGTGAGTGTTTGCTAGTATAATGGCTGAGTTTAAAAAAGTTTGAGTGTGCAAGGCAGGCAGATGTCCTGCAAATAACGTTCCAATACTGTGAATTGACAAAAGTACAATAGCCACGTTTAGGATACAACTAGGTACAGTGAGTGTTTGCTAGTATAATGGCTGAGTTTAAAAAAGTTTGAGTGTGCAATGCAGGCAGACGTGCTGCAAATAACGTTCCAATACTGTGAATTGACAAAAGTACAATAGCCACGTTTAGGATACAACTAGGTACATTGAGTGTTTGCTAGTATAATGGCTGAGTTTAAAAAAGTTTGAGTGTGCAATGCAGGCAGACGTCCTGCAAATAACGTTCCAATACTGTGAATTGACAAAAGTACAATAGCCACGTTTAGGATACAACTAGGTACAGTGAGTGTTTGCTAGTATAATGGCTGAGTTTAAAAAAGTTTGAGTGTGCAAGGAAGGCAGATGTCCTGCAAATAACGTTCCAATACTGTGAATTGACAAAAGTACAATAGCCACGTTTAGGATACAACTAGGTACAGTGAGTGTTTGCTAGTATAATGGCTGAGTTTAAAAAAGTTTGAGTGTGCAATGCAGGCAGACGTGCTGCAAATAACGTTCCAATACTGTGAATTGACAAAAGTACAATAGCCACGTTTAGGATACAACTAGGTACAGTGAGTGTTTGCTAGTATAATGGCTGAGTTTAAAAAAGTTTGAGTGTGCAATGCAGGCAGACGTGCTGCAAATAACGTTCCAATACTGTGAATTGACAAAAGTACAATAGCCACGTTTAGGATACAACTAGGTACAGTGAGTGTTTGCTAGTATAATGGCTGAGTTTAAAAAAGTTTGAGTGTGCAATGCAGGCAGACGTCCTGCAAATAACGTTCCAATACTGTGAATTGACAAAAGTACAATAGCCACGTTTAGGATACAACTAGGTACAGTGAGTGTTTGCTAGTATAATGGCTGAGTTTAAAAAAGTTTGAGTGTGCAAGGCAGGCAGATGTCCTGCAAATAACGTTCCAATACTGTGAATTGACAAAAGTACAATAGCCACGTTTAGGATACAACTAGGTACAGTGAGTGTTTGCTAGTATAATGGCTGAGTTTAAAAAAGTTTGAGTGTGCAATGCAGGCAGACGTGCTGCAAATAACGTTCCAATACTGTGAATTGACAAAAGTACAATAGCCACGTTTAGGATACAACTAGGTACAGTGAGTGTTTGCTAGTATAATGGCTGAGTTTAAAAAAGTTTGAGTGTGCAAGGCAGGCAGATGTCCTGCAAATAACGTTCCAATACTGTGAATTGACAAAAGTACAATAGCCACGTTTAGGATACAACTAGGTACAGTGAGTGTTTGCTAGTATAATGGCTGAGTTTAAAAAAGTTAGAGTGTGCAATGCAGGCAGATGTCATGCAAATAACGTTCCAATACTGTGAATTGACAAAAGTCCAATAGCCACGTATAGGATGCCACTAGGTACACTGAGTGTTTGCTAGTATAATGGCTTCGTTATAATTAGTTGGAGTGTGCAACGCAGGCAGATGCGCTCTGCAAATGTCTTGGCACTAGTGGGACTATAGCAAAGTCCAATAGCCACGTATAGGATGCCACTAGGTACACTGAGTGTTTGCTAGTAAAATTGCTTAGTTTAAAAAAGTTGTAGTGTGCAATGCAGGCAGACGTGCTCTGCAAATGTCTTTGCACTAGTGGGACTATAGCAAAGTCCAATAGCCACGTATAGGATGCCACTAGGTACACTGAGTGTTTGCTAGTAAAATTGCTTAGTTTAAAAAAGTTGTAGTGTGCAATGCAGGCAGACGTGCTCTGCAAATGTCTTTGCACTAGTGGGACTATAGCAAAGTCCAATAGCCACGTATAGGATGCCACTAGGTACACTGAGTGTTTGCTAGTAAAATTGCTTAGTTTAAAAAACTTGGAGTGTGCAATGCAGGCAGATGTGCTCTGCTAATGTCTTTGCACTAGTGGGACTATAGCAAAGTCCAATAGCCACGTTTAGGATGCCACTAGGTACACTGAGTGTTTGCTAGTAAAATTGATTAGTTTAAAAAAGTTGTAGTGTGCAATGCAGGCAGACGTGCTCTGCAAATGTCTTTGCACTAGTGGGACTATAGCAAAGTCCAATAGCCACGTATAGGATGCCACTAGGTACACTGAGTGTTTGCTAGTAAAATTGCTTAGTTTAAAAAAGTTGTAGTGTGCAATGCAGGCAGACGTGCTCTGCAAATGTCTTTGCACTAGTGGGACTATAGCAAAGTCCAATAGCCACGTTTAGGATGCCACTAGGTACACTGAGTGTTTGCTAGTAAAATTGCTTAGTTTAAAAAAGTTGTAGTGTGCAATGCAGGCAGACGTGCTCTGCAAATGTCTTTGCACTAGTGGGACTATAGCAAAGTCCAATAGCCACGTTTAGGATGCCACTAGGTACACTGAGTGTTTGCTAGTAAAATTGATTAGTTTAAAAAAGTTGTAGTGTGCAATGCAGGCAGACGTGCTCTGCAAATGTCTTTGCACTAGTGGGACTATAGCAAAGTCCAATAGCCACGTATAGGATGCCACTAGGTACACTGAGTGTTTGCTAGTAAAATTGCTTAGTTTAAAAAAGTTGTAGTGTGCAATGCAGGCAGACGTGCTCTGCAAATGTCTTTGCACTAGTGGGACTATAGCAAAGTCCAATAGCCACGTATAGGATGCCACTAGGTACACTGAGTGTTTGCTAGTATAATGGCTTCGTTATAATTAGTTGGAGTGTGCAACGCAGGCAGATGCGCTCTGCAAATGTCTTGGCACTAGTGGGACTATAGCAAAGTCCAATAGCCACGTATAGGATGCCACTAGGTACACTGAGTGTTTGCTAGTATAATGGCTTCGTTATAATTAGTTGGAGTGTGCAACGCAGGCAGATGCGCTCTGCAAATGTCTTGGCACTAGTGGGACTATAGCAAAGTCCAATAGCCACGTATAGGATGCCACTAGGTACACTGAGTGTTTGCTAGTAAAATTGCTTAGTTTAAAAAAGTTGTAGTGTGCAATGCAGGCAGACGTGCTCTGCAAATGTCTTTGCACTAGTGGGACTATAGCAAAGTCCAATAGCCACGTATAGGATGCCACTAGGTACACTGAGTGTTTGCTAGTAAAATTGCTTAGTTTAAAAAAGTTGTAGTGTGCAATGCAGGCAGACGTGCTCTGCAAATGTCTTTGCACTAGTGGGACTATAGCAAAGTCCAATAGCCACGTATAGGATGCCACTAGGTACACTGAGTGTTTGCTAGTAAAATTGCTTAGTTTAAAAAACTTGGAGTGTGCAATGCAGGCAGATGTGCTCTGCTAATGTCTTTGCACTAGTGGGACTATAGCAAAGTCCAATAGCCACGTTTAGGATGCCACTAGGTACACTGAGTGTTTGCTAGTATAATGGCTTACTTAGAATGAGTTGGAGTGTGCAGAGGACAAGAGGGTACAGTGGCAGGATTGTGGTGCTCTGGGTAGAGGAATGGAAGCCTGCCTTTCTATTCCCTCCTAATGGTGAAATGCAGGGAGGAAATCCCTGACCTGGGCTACACAGACGCTGTTGCTGTTTGCAGGACCTGTCACTTATGGCTCTCTGACCCTGCCGCTTTGAGCCCTTAAAAGGACTGCTAGAATGTGCTCTCCCTAAGCTGTCTAACGCTGTGTATGCAGCGCATACAGCTGTATCGGCTATAGGACTCAGGAGGACGGAGCTGCGACACTGATGTATGACACCAAAGACGCAGAAGGCAGATAATGGCGTTCGTGAAGAAAATGTCCGGTTTTATAATGCAGGGACATGTGACATGCAGATCCTATCACACATGCCGTTGCTTCTCTGGCTCAAAGTCCACTTAGGTGTGTGTGTGTCTGTGATTGGCTGACATGCTGGCCCGCCCCACAAGACGCGCGCGCTTAGGGAAGGAGGACAAGAAAAAAAAAAAAAAAATGGCGATCGCCATTATAGAAACAGCAGTGATCTGAAGGCGCTGTTCACGCACACTATACACTGAAATGTGATAATAGTTTGATTCACAGAGTGACTTACACTATTACAGCAGAAACCAAGCTAGGATTTAGCTGTTTTTTGGCTGCTAGAACCGTTCTCGAACGTTTCTAGAGCTATCGAGCTTTTGCAAAAAGCTCGAGTTCTAGTTCGATCTAGAACATGCCCCAAAATCACTCGAGCCGCGAACTGGAGAACCACGAACCACGAACCGCGCTCAACTCTAGTCCAATGTAGTAGTTCTCAAGTCCTAATCTCTACTGGGTAAAGTTTTGACACATCCTGTAATGCTAGTCACTCAAGTTTGTATATTCAGATGTAGAGCAGTCATCTTTTAACAACCAGCTTTTGTTGTTAACATCTACTAGGATTAGAGCCCACACACAAACAAAAGACAAAAAACACACACAAGAACCTAAGGTAAGACCAGTGTTTACCAATGTATTAATTTAATAAAATCCTTCAAGCTCTGATGTAATATTTGAAGTTCCAACACTTTCCAATGTTGTAATATCCCCAACATCCATCGAATCCTATGGAGCCTTGTTCTCAGATTGAGACTCCAAAGGTCACTCCTGGTCAGTGGCAAGCACCGAATTTCTCACAAGCAAGAGAAATTCTGTACCTGACACTAAACAGGAGTGACCTATGAAGCCTTGTTTTGAGAACATTCTGAGAACAATGCTCCATAGGTTATTCACGGTTAGCAGGAGGTACAGAATTTCTCATGAGCATGACAAATTCAGTGCCTGCTGCTTACTGGGAGTGACCTATGAAGTCTCATTCTCAGAAAATTACACCATTGATATACATGGAAACTTTGAGAATTTTTTTAATTAAAAAATTGGTGAAGGAGGGAGTGTGGTGGAGTTTAAATAAATGTTTAAATAAACTATTTATATCAGTGTTTGTGTGTATTTTAACTGTACACAAAGCAGAATAGTAATGGAAGTTTCTAATAGATGCCTATCCATTAACCCCTGGGCTTGATGCCAGCTTCCAATTCACAACTGTTATCAACCCAAAAAAATATTACCCCAGTTGCCTATATATATTAGGTGAGTCAGGAAGAGCTGAGCAAAGTTCCAGAATTGGCAGATCAAATGAATGTGCCCCTTCTGGGGCTGCTGCGGGCTGCTTTTTTTAGGCAGGGAAGGGCAAAATAACCATGGACATTCCTAGCCTGATAATTCCATACCCCAAATTGCCTGCTTTACTTTGAGTGGTTATCAGAAATTGGAAGGATCCCACAACATTTTTTTAAACGTATTTATTTTGTTTCCAGCAATGTCAGGCATCTTCCCCATGCCAAAAGCCTGATGATTGGCTGTGCTGCAGCCTTTAATCAAGGTTTATTGAGCATCCAAACTCAGATATGGGTTTCAGTGAAAAGTCAGGTTCGCTGATCCCTTCATATATAATAAAAAATGTTCCTTTATCTGCAACCAATTTTTGAGTGCCAAGTTCTTTATATACACTTAATGTAGGATTGAACCCAACTTGTGCATCCATGAACCAGGAGGGCTACTCATCTTTATGACAGTCTCTAGTGACTGTAATGCTTACAGATAATGATGAATTAAACAAGTCACAAAAATAGTAGATGTAAATTGAAGATTCTACAGCAGATTGCAACATGTCAACAAACTCTAACAACAGTTTGTAATACTAACAGAAAACATTCAGTTAACTAGTTGGTTTTGTGGACCGGTAAGTGCAAATTGTAGTTACAGAATAAATTGGGGAAACAAAAGGAGCAACTGAACACATTACAGTCTAAAAACTCAGAACCAGAGTTGATTTTGAGAGGGAATGGGAAGTGATGTAACTGAGCAACCACTTACTAGAGCCGACATACAACACAAAAAAAGGCAGCGGCATTAAGAAGAAGGGAGCAAAGCCCGAAGTGTAATAATGCCTCACTTCCTCTGAGATGGTTCTACAGGGTTATTGAACAAACTAATTTTTAGGTGCCTCTTGGACAATCAAAATAATTCTAGTTCCCACTCCCTCTTTTTCAACTCAAATAAATGTAACATTTATTCCATATTATAAAAACATAAAAATATAATTATACAGAATTCTGTGGTTTAAAGTGAGCAAACAATTAATTGTCTACTTTGTTTTAGAAGTTTTAAAGTGACTATTATTTCTTCCAACCAGGACCTAGTAGTTCGTTCATCTCATAAAGAATGTTTCAAGGAATAAATTTAATAGTACTGTATCATTGTAGAATAACTCATATCCAGGCATAAGCATCGAATCAAATTCATTTTTTTCCATAATGTAATTAATGTGATGTTAAATAAGTGTCTCTTTATAAACTGGTCATAAATAATAGTTACACACACAGTGAGAAGGCAGGGAAAACTACACTAAATTCTTACTTTTCTTTAAAGGGTATATTTATGGTAATATGGAATCAATCTGGCAAGGGGACATTGGATTATTTATTGTATATAAAATTATTACAGAAAATTCTTAGAATAAACATGCAGTAGAAAATTATATATATGTGACCAAATGACCATATATACTAAGATACTTTATACCTAATAATCATTTTTTTGTATACTTTAATTTCGAGGTATGATTTGCTGTAAGTGCAACCCATTTTCAATAAAGCAAACATTCAAACAGCATTGCTCAGATCACACAAATTGAGCACAATAAAAAGCTTCTGTAGATTTAAGCAAATGTACACTGAGCAAAAATGGTAACACAATACTTGTATTTGCACCTATTTTTAATGACCTGAACTCTAAGATCTAAAACATTTTCTACATACACAAAAGGCCTTTTTCTCTCAAATATTGTTCAGAAATTTGTCTAAATCTGTGTTAATGAGAACATCTAGTTTGTCGAGTTAATCCATCCAGCTCACATATGTGGTATATCAAAAGGCTGAATAGACAGCATTAATATTGCACAGGTGTGCATAAAGCTGCCCATAAAAAAGGCCACTCTAAAATGCTAAAATGTAAAGGACTTGACTATGGTTTCACACCAGATTTTAACCAAAGCTTCTAATGGTGGGGTGTTGCGCTGCAGGAAGAAACCAGGTGCCACTCAGGAAGATTGGTGTTGCGACAGCTGGCTACAGGGGTATGGATATGGACAGTCTCTAATGAGGCAGGTGCAGCCAGGTTGACTAATGTGGCAGGCTTAGCCAATAAGTTGCGATACAGCAGCAGTCGGAATAGCAGACTTGCCAAAAAGAGTATGATGCAGCAGCGACCGGTGTAGCAGACTTAACCAACAGTATACAGTCATATGAAAAAGTTTTGGCACCCCTATTAATGATAACCTTTTTTCTTTATAACAATTTGGGTTTTTGCAACAGCTATTTCAGTTTCATATATCTAATAACAAAACAACTCTCAAATGATCTGAAAACAAAGTTTATTCAACATAGTTGTTGAGGGGAAGGATACAAAAAGTTGTCTCAGAGATTTAAACTGTCAGTTTCCACTGTGAGGAACATAGTAAGGAAATGGAAGAACACAGATATAGTTCTTGTTAAGCCCAGAAATGGCAGGCCAAGAAAAATATAGAAAAATATCAGAAAGGCAGAGAAGAATGATGAGAACAGTCAAGGACAATCCACAGACCACCTCCAAAGACCTGCAGCATCGTCTTGCTGCAGATGGTGTCAATGTGCATCGGTCAACAATACAGCGCACTTTGCACAAGGAGAAGCTGTATGGGAGAGTGATGCGAAAGAAGCCATTTCTACAAGCATGCAAGAAACAGAGTCCTGAGCTATGCAAAAGCACATTTGGTCAAGCCAGTTACATTTTGGAAGAAGGTCCTGTGGACTGATGAAACAAAGATTGGGTTGTTTGGTCATACAAAAAGTCGTTATGCATGGAGGCAAAAAAACACAGCCTTCCAAAAAAAGCACTTGCTACCTACAGTAAAATTTGGTGGAGGTTCCATCATGCTTTGGGGCTGTGTGGCCAATGCCGACACTGGGAATCTTTTCAAAGTTGAGGATCGCATGGATTAAATGTGGATTGCATATTTTCTGTTAGTACAATAAATCTCATTTTAATCCAGAAATATTATTCAGTCCATCAGTTATTAAATATATGAAACTGAAATAGCTGTTGCAAAAACCCAAATTGTTATAAAGAAAAAAGGTTAACATTAATAGGGGTGCCCAAACTTTTTCATATGACTGTATGATGCAGCTGTAGCCAGTATAGCACACTTGGCCAACAGAGTAGATTCAGTATCAACAGATACATCAGGAACTGGAACACAGGTAAATATTAATAATAATAATAATAATATTTATTCACTTATATAGCGCCATTAATTCCATAGCATGTTACATACAGTACAGATCAAACGTTTGGACACACCTTCTCATCTCTAGAACAACTTTTAAGAGGAGACTTTGTGCAGCAGGACTTCATGGTAAAATAGCTGCTAGGAAACCACTGCTAAGGACAGGCAACAAGCAGAAGAGACTTGTTTGGGCTAAAGAACACAAGGAATGGACATTAGACCAGTGGAAATATGTGCTTCGGTCTGATGAGTCCAAACTTGAGATCTTTGGATCTAACCACCGTGTCTTTGTAGAAAAGGTGAACAGTAGAGTTGAGCGCGGTTCGTGGTTCGAGGTTCTCCAGTTCGCGGCTCAAGTGATTTTGGGGGCTGTTCTAGATCGAACTAGAACTCGAGCTTTTTGCTAAAGCTTGATAGTTCTAGATACGTTCGAGAACGGTTCTAGCAGCAAAAAGACAAGCTAATTACTAGCTGGCTTTCCGCTGTAATAGTCACTCTGTGACTCAAACTATTATGAAATTTCAGCGTATAGTGTGCGGGAACAGCGCATTCAGATCACTGCTGTTTGGAAAATGGCGATCGCCATTTTTTTTTTTTCCTTGTCTTCCTTCCCTAAGCGCGCGCGTGTAGTGGGGCGGGCCAGCATGTCAGCCAATCCCAGACACACACACAGCTAAGTGGACTTTTAGCTAGGGAAGCAACGGCATGTTTGATAGGATGTCCATGTCACATGTCCATGCATTATAAAAACGGACATTTTCCTCCAGCACACCATTATCTGCCTTCTGCGTCTTGGTGTCAGTCACCGCTGGCATAGCTCCTGTCTCCGATACTGCTGTGTACGCTCTATACACAGTGCTATACAGAATAGGGATAAAAGTTTCTATTAGTCCTTGTAAGGGCTAATACCGGCAGGGTCAGAGCCATAGGTGACAGTCAGGTCCGTGAAAACAGATTTTAACAGCTACACAAGATGACAGCATCTGTGTAGCTAAGGTCAGGGATTTCCTCGCTGCATTTCCCCATTAGGAGGGATAGAAAGGGAGGCATCCTTTCCTCTACCCTGACCCACAACCCTGCCACTGTACCCTCCTGCCCTTTGCACAATCAAACTCATTGTTACTGAGCCATTATACTAGCAAACACAGAGGAAACTTAGTGGCATCCTAAAAGTAACTGTTGGACTTCCATTAGTGTCCCACTGGTGCAAACCTATGTGCAGCACCTCTGCATTGCACACTCAAACTCATTGTTACTAAGCCATTATACTAGCAAACACTGAGTAAACTTAGTGGCATCCTAAAAGTGGCTGTTGGACTTCCATTAGTGTCCCACTGGTGCAAACCTATGTGCAGCACCTCTGCATTGCACACTCAAACTCATTGTTACTAAGCCATTATACTAGCAAACACTGAGTAAACTTAGTGGCATCCTAAAAGTGGCTGTTGGACTTCCATTAGTGTCCCACTGTGCAAACCTATGTGCAGCGCCTCTGCATTGCACACTCAAACTCATTGTTACTAAGCCATTATACTAGCAAACACTGAGTAAACTTAATGGCATCCTAAAAGTGGCTGTTGGACTTCCATTAGTGTCCCACTGGTGCAAAACTATGTGCAGCACCTCTGCATTGCACACTCAAACTCATTGTTACTAAGCCATTATACTAGCAAACACTGAGAAAACTTAGTGGCATCCTAAAAGTGGCTGCTGGACTTCCATTAGTGTCCCACTGGTGCAAATCTATGTGCAGCACCTCTGCATTGCACACTCAAACTCATTGTTACTAAGCCATTATACTAGCAAACACTGAGTAAACTTAGTGGCATCTTAAAAGTGGCTGTTGGACTTCCATTAGTGTGCCACTTGTGCAAACTATGTGCAGCACCTCTGCATTGCACACTCAAACTCATTGTTTTTAAGCCATTATACTAGAAAACACTGAGTAAACTTTGTGGCATCCTAAAAGTGGCTGTTGGACTTCCATTAGTGTCCCACTGGTAAAAACCTATGTGCAGCACATCTGCATTGCACACTCAAACTCATTGTTACTAAGCCATTATACTAGCAAACACTAAGTAAACTTTGTGGCATCCTAAAAGTGGCTGTTGGACTTCCATTAGTGTCCCACTGGTGCAAACCTATGTGCAGCACCTCTGCATTGCCCACTCAAACTCATTGTTACTAAGCCATTATACTAGCAAACACTGAGTAAATTAGTGGCATCCGAAAAGTGGCTGTTGGACTTCCATTAGTGTCCCACTGGTGCAAACCTATGTGCAGCACCTCTGCATTGCACACTCAAACTCATTGTTACAAAGCCATTATACTAGCAAACTATGCTGCCAGTTTAAGGGCCGCAGTTGAATTGTCAGGGATAGTTATTGTTGTTTATTCTGCTGTTAATAAAGATAGACCACGGCTGCAATCTACACCACCTCTCAATTTTTACTACCACATTTTAAGTGCACAATCTTGTCGCAATCAAAATGAGTGGCGAAATGACAGATGCTGGTTGAAAGGGGAAGAGGCGTGTTGGAAAAGGAAAAAAAGGGTTTGTCCATGGAGAAGGTGGAAAAACTCCATTAACATCTGCTGAAGATAGACCATCGACCAGCAAAAGTAAGATGTCTACTACTTACCATGGACAATCCGATGTGCTCCCTTTTTTACGGACACGAACAACTGGAGCAAAGGTAGATGATGGCCAAAAAAAGAAAATGCTTGAATGGATCTCAAGTGGTCCAACAAGTGCCCTCTCCTCCACCTCAACTACCGCATCCAAAAAACACCAGTCCTCTGAGTTGTCATCCCAATCACACTTGCTTTCTCCCAGCTCTGAAGTCTCCATCCGCCCTGCACAGTATGGTGGAACTGAGATGGCTGAGTCTGCAGAGCTGTTCAGTCACACTAGAGCCTGGGAATCAGAGGTCTGCTCCCAAGCTACAGTGAGTACAGACCAGGAAATGGTCTGCAGTGATGCCCAGAACCTTTGTGACTCAGATTCAGGCCGTGATGACCAAGTTTCTGAGCATAATGTTGACCCTTATTCACAAACTGAAACACCTGTTGTAATAGACAATGAGGAACATACTGATGACGATGAGACGCAGATACCAGATTGGGATGACAACTTAAATATTCGGTCAGGGCAAGAAGAGGCTCGGTCTGAGGGTGAGGGGAGTGCAAACACAACAATTGATGAGGAAGTTCTAGATCCCACCTACTGTCAACCCACAGTCAGGCCCTCGAGGAGGTCAACAGAGACGGTGGAGGAGGATGCAACTGACGACGAAGTTACCTTGCGCCTTCCTGGACAGAGTCAGAGTACTGGTAGCACGTCTACAACTGCATCCTCAGCCACCACTGTGCCTCTGAGCACTATTCGGGGTGGATCAGCAGGTCGCATGCCCTCTAAGCCTTGCCTAGCCTGGTCCTTTTTTGACATAGCAAAAGATCGCCCAAATTATGTGATCTGTAAAATTTGTCGTGATTCTGTTAGTAGAGGGCAAAACCTCAGCAGTTTGACAACTTCTTACATGAATCGTCACATGAATAAATATCATATGTCCCAGTGGGAAGCTCACCGTGCTGCAATGCGGCCTAGCGGAGCGAACCATCCACCGCCTGCCCCTTCCAGTGCATCCGCGCGCTCTTCATCTTCTAGGAATGTGGGGATAGCTGTCACACCTGGTTTTCCACGCACAACTTCCACCACTGTAACCGCAACAGGCAGTTTGCTTGGTAAGTCGTCAGTTGGTTTGGAAAGGGAAACAAGTACGTGTGTACAGCTCTCTCAGACATCGATAGCACCAACGTTGGATGAAGGCAACATCATGTCTACACCTGCACTTTCCTCACAAACCTGCATTTTTCCAGGGACACCCTACTCAACACTGTCTTCACACAGCAGCCAGATCTCTGTCCCTCAGATGTGGACAAATAAAAGGCCATTTCCTCCGACCCATGACAAAGCTAAGAGGTTTACTTTATCCCTCTGTAAGCTCTTGGCTACTGAAATGCTGCCTTTCCGCCTGGTGGACACACAGGACTTTAGAGACCTTATGTCTGTCGCTGTGCCCCAGTACCAGATGCCCAATCGCCACTACTTCTCTAAGAAAGGTGTGCCCGCGCTACACCAGCATGTCGCACACAACATCACCGCTTCCTTGAGAAACTCTGTGTTTGAACGGGTGCATTTCACCACCGATACTTGGACCAGTAAGCATGGACAAGGACGTTACATGTCGCTGACTGGGCACTGGGTAACTAAGGTGATAGATGGTGAAGGGTCTGCTGCACAAGTCTTGCCGTCCCCACGACTTGTGTGTCAATCCTCTGTCTGTCCAAGTTCCGCCACTGCTTCTGCCTCCTCCACCTCATCAGGGTCCTCCACCTCCGCCCCAAGCCTGCCTGGTCAGGCCACCAGCGTTCTCACTGTGCAGAAGGAATCACGCACCCCTCATTACTATGCTGGCAGCAGAGCGCAACGTCATCAGGCGGTTTTTAGCTTGACATGTCTTGGAAATAGGAGTCACACAGCGAATGAGTTGTGGGCAGCTCTGGAGACTGAGTTTAATAAATGGTTGTCTCCACTCAACCTGCAGCCTGGTAAGGCCGTGTGCGACAATGCTGCAAACCTGGGTGCGGCCCTTCGCCTGGGCAAGGTGACACACGTGCCTGCCTTGTATGGCTCACGTGTTGAACATTGTTGTCCAGCAATTTTTAACACACTATCCTGGCCTAGATGGCCTCTGAACAGGGCACGAAAACTGTCTGCTCACTTCCACCGTTCAACCACCGCTGCTGAGCGACTTGCATCATTCCAGACGTCTTTTGCCCTGCCGGTTCATCGCCTTAAATGCGATGTGGCGACACGCTGGAATTCGACTCTCCACATGTTACAGCGACTGTGGCAGCACCGCCGAGCCCTGGTGCAATACTTCATGATGTATAGCCTGGGCCAACGAGATGCAGAGGTGGGGCAGATCACCCTGATGGAGTGGTCTCAGATCAAGGACCTATGCACCCTTCTGCACAGTTTCGACATGGTGACGAATATGTTTAGCGCTGACAATGCCATTATCAGCATGACAATTCCAGTCATTTACATGCTGGAGCACACACTAAATACTATTCGGAGTCAGGGGGTGGGACTACAGGAAGGGGAGGAACTACAGGAGGATTCATATGCGCAAGACACAACAACATCACCAAGGTCCAGACGTTCATCACCAACGCGGCAGGCATGGGACCATGGGGGACAGGGATCAACAAGGGCGCATGGCAGCAGGCGAAATGTTGAGGAAGGTGCAGGAGAACATGAAGAAATGGAGGACGAACTGTCCATGGACATGGAAGACTCAGCGGATGAGGGAGACCTTGGTCAAATTTCAGTTGAAAGAGGTTGGGGGGAGATGTCAGAGGAAGAAAGAAAGGTTAGCACCTCTATGCCACAAACACAGCGTGGACTTGGTCCGCATGGCTGCGCAAGACACATGAGTGCCTTCTTGCTGCACTACCTCCAACATGACCCTCGTATTGTCAAAATTAGAAGTGATGATGACTACTGGCTTGCCACACTATTAGATCCCCGGTACAAGTCCAAATTTTGTGACATAATTCCAGCCATAGAAAGGGACGCACGTATGCAGGAGTATCAGCAGAAGCTGTTACTCGATCTTAGCTCGGCTTTTCCACCAAACAACCGTGCAGGTGCAGGGAGTGAATCTCCCAGTTGTAACTTGACAAACATGGGACGGTCTCATCATCTTCAACAGTCTACCCATACCAGTAGCACCGTATCTGGTGCTGGTAACAGCAATTTTATTGAATCTTTTCATAATTTTTTTAGACCCTCCTTTGCAAGGCCACCAGAGACAACAAGTCTGACACATAGTCAACGGCTGGAGAGGATGATACAGGAGTATCTCCAAATGAACATCGATGCCATTACTTTGCAAATGGAGCCTTGCTCATTTTGGGCTTCAAATCTTGAAAAATGGCCAGAGTTCTCCACTTACGCCTTGGAGATTTTGTCGTGTCCAGCTGCCAGTGTTGTCTCTGATCGTGTCTTCAGTGCTGCTGGGTGTGTGCTGACAGATAAGCGCACGCGTCTGTCCAGTGACAATGTGGACAGACTAACGTTCATCAAAATGAACAAGTCATGGATCCACAAGGAATTTACTACCCCTGTGTCATCCTGGGGAGAGTAAATGCTTGTGTATTTTGAATGTGCTTGATGCAAATCTAGCTGTGAAGTGTACAACTGGGGCACAAGTGCTGCCACTGAAGGGGTGGGTGTGTGTGTGGCCCAATTTTTGGAAAAAAGGGAGACTCCGCTTGGAGTAACCCTTGCTTACATTGTTTTTAAAAATGATCCAAGATGCACAGTGCTGGGATCAGGAAAGACTTTGCTACCTACCCCGGTGTCATCCTGGGGACGGTTAAGTATGGCGTATTTTTGAATGTGCTTGATGCAAATCTAGCTGTGAAGTGTACAACTGGGGCACAAGTGCTGCCACTGAAGGGGTGGGTGTGTGTGGGGCACAATTTTTGGAAAAAAGGGAGACTCCGCTTGGAGTAACCCTTGCTTACATTGTTTTTAAAAATGATCCAAGATGCACAGAGCTGGAATCAGGAAAGACTTTGCTACCTACCCCGGTGTCATCCTGGGGATGGTTAACCCCTTAGTGACGGAGCTAATTTTCACCTTAATGACCAGACCAAATTTTGCAATTCTGACCAGTGTCAATTCATGAGGTTATAACTCTGGAACGCTTCAACGGATCCTGGTGATTTTGAGACTGTTTTTTTGTCACATATTGGACTTCATGTTAGTACCAAATTTAGGACAATATTTTTTGCGTTTATTTATGAAAAAAATTGAATTTTGGCAAAAATTTTGAAAATTTAGCAATTTTCAACATTTGAATTTTTATACCGTTAAACCAGAGATTTCTGTGACACAAAATAGTTAATAAATAACATTTCCCACATGTCTTCTTTACATCAGCACAATTTTGGAAACACATTTTTTTTTGTTAGGAAGTTAGAGGGGTTCAAAGTTTATCAGCGATTTCTCATTTTTACATCAAAATTTACAAAACCATTTTTTTAGGGACCACATCATATTTGAAGTGACTTTGAGAGGTCTAGATGATAGAAAATACCAAAAAGTGACACCATTCTAAAAACTGCACCCCCAAAAGTACTCAAAACCACATTCAAGAAGTTTATTAACCCTTCAGGTGCTTCACATGAACAAAAGCAATGTGGAATGAAAAAAAGCAAAAATTTAATTTTACCTAAAAATGTTGCTCTAACCCAAATTTATTCACTTTTTGAAGAAATAACACAACAAAATAGACCCCAAAACTTGTTCCCCACTTTCTTATGAGCGCGCCGATACCCCACATGTGGTCAGAAACCTCTGTTTGGACAAATTGGAGGGCTCAGAACAGAAGGAGCAATATTTGAATTTTGGAAAGCAAATTTGGCTGAAATAGATTGCGGGCACCATGTTGCATTTACAGGTCCGCTAAGGTACCTAAACAGAAGAAACCCCATACAAGTGACACCATTTTGGAAACTAGACCCCTCAAGGCTTCTATCTAGGGGTATAGTAAGCATTTTAGATCCACAAGTACTTCACAGATTTTGTTAACGTTACGTTGTCATATTGAAAATTTTAATACATTTTCTCAAAAATTTTGCTTTAGCATCAATTTTCTCACTTTTTCAAGAGGTAATTCCAAAAATTTGACCTTATGGTTTGTTAACCACTTTTTTATGAGCGCGGTGATACCTCACATGTGGTCTGAAACCTTTGTTTGGAGAAATGGGAGGGCTTGGAACGAAAGGAGCAATATTTGAATTTTGGAAAGGAAATTTGGCTGAAAAAGATTGCGGGCACCATGTCACATTTGGAGGTCCCCTAAGGTACCTAAACAGCAGAAACCCCGCACAAGTGACCCCATTTTGGAAACTAGGCCCCTCAAGGAATTTATCTAGATGTTTGGTGAGTACCCTGAACCCCCAGGTGCTTCACAGAATTTTATAACGTTGAGCCATGAAAATAAGAAAATAAATTTTTACCACAAAATTGTTATTTCAACCAGGTAGCTTTTTTTTCACAAGGGTAACAGGAAAAAAATCACCATGAAATTTATTGTGCAGTTTCACCTGAGTTTGGCGATACCTTATATGTGGTGGAAATCAACTGTTTGGGCGCATGACAGGGCTCGGAAGGGAAAGAGTGCCATTTGACTGCAAAATTGGCTGGAATCAATAGCGTACGCTATGTTGAATTAGGAGAGCCCCTGAGGTGCCTAAACAGTGGAGGTCCTCCACAAGTGGCCCCATTTTGGAAAATAGACCCCTGAAGGAATTTATCTAGATGTTTTGTGAGTACCCTGAACCCTCAGGTGCTTCACAGAAGTTTATAATGTTGAGCTGTGAAAATAAAATAATACATTTTTACCACAAAATTGTTACTTCAACCAGGTAGCTTTTTTTTTTACAAGTGTAAAAGGAAAAAATTCAGCATAATATTTATTGTGCAATTTCTCCTGAGTATGCTGATACCTTATGTGTGATGAAAATCAACTGTTTGGGTGCACAGCAGGGCTCGGGAGGGAAGGAGCGCCATTTGACTGCACAATTGGCTGGAATCATTAGCGGACGCTATGTTGCATTTGGAGAGCCCCTAAGGTGCCTACACAGTAGAGGTTTCCCACAAGTGACCCCATTCTGGAAACAAGACACATCAAGGCTTTTATCTAGGTGTATAGTGAGCAGTTTGAATCCAAGAGTACTTCACAGAATTTGATAAGCTTAGGTTGCCATATTGAAAATTGTCATTTTTTTTTCACAAAAATGTTGCTTTAGCATCATATTTGTTACTTTTTCAAGAGGCAACAACAAACCGTGGACCCCACAGCTTGTTATCCAATGTCTTATGAGCACAGGGATACCCCACATGTGGCCAAAAACCTCTGTTTGGATAAATGGGAGGGCTTGGAATGGAAGGAGCACCATTTGAATTCTGGAAAAGTTGAAATAAATTGCGGGCACAATGTCACATTAGCAGGGCCCCTTGGGTACCTATACAGCAGAAACCCCCCACAAGTGACCCCATTTTGGAAACTGGATTTTATTCCGGAGTATAGTAAGCATTTTGAATCCACAGGTACTTCACAAAAATGTTGCTGTAGCAACAAATTTCTCACTGTTAGGCTATGTGGCCATGATCCAGCGACACGGCGTCTAGTACACAGTGTCAGCCTTCCTGCAGAGATGTGAGTGTTGTCCACGGGAGAACGCAGCTGCCCATGCCCACGATTTGAGTTCAGGCTGCTGTGGACTTTAGCTCTATTCTACCTGCAGAGAACACTCTTGTCTCTGCAGCATAAATTGACATGCTGAGGCTCAGGAAGCTGCACCACAGGGCGGTTTATGCTGCGGAGAAAAGAAGCCCAGTGGGCATGAGATTTCTAAAAATCCTTCCACTGTGCTTCTACTGCACAATGCAGCGCTATGGATGCAGGGAAAACACTCTGCGCCCATAACGCTGCAAACCCTGATTGTGG
Source organism: Anomaloglossus baeobatrachus (assembly GCF_048569485.1). Taxonomy (NCBI): domain Eukaryota; kingdom Metazoa; phylum Chordata; class Amphibia; order Anura; family Aromobatidae; genus Anomaloglossus; species Anomaloglossus baeobatrachus. Next base: position 159,448,246 of record NC_134353.1, on the reverse strand, counting down.
GCACATAGCCTAAAATGCTACAATGGATGAATGGATAGATGTCAAACATATATAACGTCCCACCCCCCTGCATATTCTAAGCTGGCGCCCTTTAGTGCCTTTCATGTGGCACTAAAGGGTGCCTAGCCTTGTATTTAGCCCCCCAAAAAATTAATAATTAAAATAAACCACGTGGGGTCCCCCCTATTTTTGATAGCCAGCTAGGGTAAAGCATACAGCTGTAGCCTGCAAACCACAGCTGACAGCTTCACCTTAGCTGGTGATCAATTTGGAGGGCTCCCCAGGCATTTTTTTTTAAAAGAAACAAAAAAAACAAAAACGTGGGGTCCCCCCCAAATTAGATCACCAGCCAAGGTGAAGCGGACAGCTGGGGTCTGGTATTCTCAGGGTGGGAAGAGCCATGGTTATTGGACTCTTCCCAGCCTAAAAATAGCAGGCCGCAGCCGCCCCAGAAGTGGCGCATCCATTAGATGCGCCAATCCTGGCGCTTCGCTCCAGCTCATCCCGCGCCCTGGTGCGGTGGCAAACGGGGTAATATACGGGGTTGATACCAGCTGTAATGTCACCTGGCATCAAGCCCTGGGGTTAGTGATGTCACGGCATCTAAACAGATACCCGACATCACTAACCCCGTCAAGTAATAGAAAAAAATAAAGACAAAAAAAAAAATTATTTGAAAAAAAAACTCCCCGAAACATTCCTCTTTCACCAATTTATTGAAAATAAATAAATTTCGGTCGCTGTAATCCATTTTGGAGGTCCCTCGGCGACTCTGGACCTTCTAGAATACGGGGGGCACGTTCAGGGAATGTATCCCCCATTTTCTGGAAGCGCAAGCTCTCCATGAGCAGTGTGGGTGCAGTAATCTGAGAATACTGCACTCACACTGCCCCGGTCCAACTTAGGGCAGAGTGACCTGCAGTAACCTCATTCCAGAATATGAGGGGCACGCTCACAGAACGTACCCCCCATTTTCTGGAACAGCAGTCTCTCCATGTGAGGAGTGTGGCTGCAGATCACTGCCCTCACTCTCCCCCGGTCCACAGTGGAGCAGCCTGTACAGCAGCGACGTCAGCGTCCCTCGGCAACTCTGGACCTTCTAGAATATGGGGGGCACGTTCAGGGAACGTATCCCCCATTTTCGGGAAGCGCAAGCTCTCCATGAGCAGTGTGGGTGCAGTAATCTGAGAATACTGCACTCACACTGCCCCTGTCCAACTTAGGGCAGAGTGACCTGCAGTAACCTCATTCCAGAATATGAGGGGCATGCTCACAGAACGTGCCCCCCATTTTCTGGAACAGCAGCCTCTCCATGTGAGCAGTGTGGCTGCAGATCACTGCACTCACTCTCCCCCGGTCCACAGTGGAGCAGCCTGTGCAGCAGCGACGTCAGCGTCCCTGCTTGCAGGGATCCAGCTGACAGCCGCTGTCTGCGCATGCGCCGCCAGCATTCAAGAAGGAGGCGGTGTGATCACGGGACGGATCACCAGCCAGGTAACGGGGCTGACCGGGGGACCTGGGGACGACTTTTCTGCCGCATGTGACGTGTCACATGCAGAAGAAAGAGCAGGATGAATGCGGCCGCGAGCTGTGCGCCGCAATCTTGCATGCTCCGGGGGGGTGGGGGGGAGGGGGAGCGCTCTAGAGAACCGGAGGGGGCTCCGGTAAACCAGAGGGCTCCGGTGGACCGGAGGAGGGGTCAGGGGTAGGACATTTCCCTCTGATCTGAAATGTTTCATCATTTCAGATCAGAGGGAAATGAATGCACTGGCAGCGGCAGCAGCAGTTTTCAGTGCGCGTCGGCGCCATCTTGCAAGCTCTGGATAACCGGAGGGTGCTCCGGGGGACCAGAGATCTCCGGTGTACCGGAGGAGGGATCAGGGGGAGGACATTTCCCTCCGATCTGAAATGTTTGATCGTTTCAGATCGGAGGGAAATAAATGCAGAGCCGGCGGCGGCGGCAGTTTTCAGCGCGCGTCGGAGCCATTTTGGATGTCCGGTGGGGGTGGGAGGGGGGTGGGGGTTGATTTCTTCGGTACCGGGCATTTGGGGGCACTAGGGGCTTATATTTCTTTATCATCTGACATATTTGATCATGTCAGATGAGAAAGAAATCAGTATTATTTGCCATTTTGCTTTTTTTAATGTGACCGGCGGTATACGGTGTATACCGGCGATCACATTATCGGGGTCCAAAAAAAACACCGCGATTCATAATCTTGGGGGTCTCAGCTACCTCCGGTAGCTGAAACCCCCGAGATTTTCCGTCACTGGGGGGCGCTACAAGCTTTTTCCGGCCTGACGTCTCAAGACGTCGGAACAGAATAAGTACCCTGTTTTTCCGACGTCTTGAGACGTTAGGCCGTCGCTATGGGGTTAAGTATGGCGTAATTTTGAATGTGCTTGATGCAAATCTAGCGGTGAAGTGTACAACTGGGGCACAAGTGCTGCCACTGAAGGGGTGGTTGTGTGTGGGGCCCAATTTTTGGATAAAAGGGAGACTCCGCTTGGAGTAACCCTTGCTTACATTGTTTTTAAAAATGATCCAAGATGCACAGAGCTGGGATCAGGAAAGACTTTGCTACCTACCCCGGTGTCATCCTGGGGACGGTTAAGTATGGCGTATTTTTGAATGTGCTTGATGCAAATCTAGCTGTGAAGTGTACAACTGGGGCACAAGTGCTGCCACTGAAAGGGTGGGTGTTTGTGGGGCCCAATTTTTGGAAAAAAGGGAGACTCCGCTTGGAGTCACCTTGCGGTGTTTTACATGATTTTAGAAGGGCATGCCATGCCTATATCTGTGTCTCCTCTTTTTCCTTGTCCTGCTCTTTTGTTTTTGCATGAGTATATGTCCTTGTCACTTTCCCATGTGTTTGTGTTGTGTTGTGAGTTGTTTGTCACCTTTTGGACACCTTTGAGGGTGTTTTCTAGGTGTTTTTATGTGTTTGTGACTGCCTGCCATTGTTTCCTATGCGGTTCGATTGGTTCGTCGAACGTTCACCGAACCAAACTCGAACGAGACCTCCATTCGGCGAACCGAACTCGAGCCGAACCGCGACCGGTTCGCTCATCTCTAGTGAACAGATTGACTCTACATGGCTGGTTCTCACCGTGAAGCATGGAGGAGGAGGTGTGATGGTGTGGGGGTGCTTTGCTGGTGACACTGTTGGGGATTTATTCAAAATTGAAGGCATACAGAACCAGCATGCCTACAACAGCATCTTGGAGTGGCGTGCTTTTCCATCCGGTTTGCGTTTAGTTGGACCATCATTTTTTTTTCAATAGGACAATGACCCCAAACTGTATAAGGCCTATTTGACTAAGAAGGAGAGTGATGGGGTGCTACGCCAGATAACCTGGTCTCCACAGTCACCAGACCTGAATCCAATTGAGATGGTTTGGGGTGAGCTAGACCGCAGAGTGAAGGCAAAAAAGCCAAGAAGTGCTAAGCATCTCTGGGAACTCATTCAATACTGTTGGAAAACCATTTCCGGTGACTACCTCTTGAAGCTCATCAAGAGAATGCCAAGAGTGTGCAAAGTAGTAATGAAAGCAAAAGGTGGCTACTTTGAAGAACCTAGAATATAAGACATATTTTCAGTTGTTTCACACTTTTTTAAGTATTTCATTCCACATGTTTTAATTCATAGTTTTGATGCCTTTAATGTGAATCTACAATTTTCAGAGTCCTGAAAATAAAGAAAACTCTTTGAATGACAAGGTGTGTCCAAGCTTTTGGTCTGTATTGTACATTGGATACACTGTCCCCTTTGGGGCTCACAATCTAAAGTTCCTACCAGTATGTCTTTGGAGTGTGGGAGGAAACTGGAGGACCCAGAGGAAACCCATGCAAACATTGGGAGAACATACAAACTCCTTGCAGATGTTGTCCTTAGCAATATGGAACACAGCATTAAACTGCAATAGCACTTAGGGACCTGAGAACTAGCAACTAGTGCCCTACATGCCAGATGCCTCTCAGCCACAGGCTAAGGCACTTCCAGGCTAGGACATACTGGATCATTAAGTAAAAGTGCTCACGCACCCTAAGACCACTCCCAGAAAGCCTGTGTGGCGTGCACAGGCTCCTGTAAGCAGTGGCATGGACCAGAGACAGAGCTGCAACCACTGAGTGGCTGAGAAGGTGTGATTGCTGCCGTCCCCACCAGGGTAGGGGGTCTGGACAGTACAGGAATACCAGTAAAGGTGTTAAAATTTCACTACTATAAGCCATCTCCAAAGGAATTTCAAAGAATTTGGCAGTACATCCAACTGATCTCACAACCACAAATCACATGTAACCCCACCAGCCCAGGAACTTCACATCTGGCATTCTCATTTCCAAGATAATTTGAGACCAGCCACTCAAACAGATTCGGTTTGCAAAAGCAAAGAATTTCTTCACAAATGCTCAGAAACCGTCACAGGGGAGCTCATCTGCATGCTTCTCAGCTTGTCATTTTCATCGGGGTCTCAAGCTTACTGATGTTCATTGTCGTAACCAACGGGAGGGGGTAAATGCTCACATTGGATGGCATCTGGCACGTTGGAGAGTAGTTCTCTTCATGAATGAATCCTAGTTTTCACTGTACAGGGTAAATGCCAGACTGCATATATTACATCATGTTGGTGAGCCGCTAGCTGATGTCAACATTGTGAATCAAGTGGCCCATAGTGGTAGTTGAGGTTATGGTGTGGCAAGCATATATTATGGACAATGAACACAGGTGGATTTTATTTATGACATTTTGAATGCACAGAGATACAGTGAGGAGAGGCAATGACCCATTGTTGTGACATTCATTAACAACCATCACCTCATTTTGCAGCATGATAATGCACAACTCCATGTTCCAAGGACACAATTCCTGGAAGCTGATAACATCCAAATTCTTGCATGGCCAGCATACTCACCAGACATGTCAACTACTTAGCATGTTTGGGATGCTCTGGATCGCTGTTTATGACAGCATGTAAATATTCCTGCTAATATCAAGTAATTTCGCAGAGCCATTGAAGAGGAATGGACCAACATTCCACAGGCCACAACAATCTGATCAACACTATGCAAAGGAAATGTGTTGCACTGTATGAGGAAAATGGTGGTCACACCAGATCTTGACTTCTTTATGATCCCCTCCGTGCCGCCTCAATACTGTATAACTACACAATTTAGAATGACTTTTTATTATTGCCAGTCTAAGGCACACCTGTGCAATAATGATGCTGGCTAATCAGCATGTTGATATGCCACACCTGTGAGGTGGATAGATTATTTTGGCAAAGGAGAAGAGCTCACTATGATAGATTTAGACAAATTTGTGAATATTTTTCAATATTTAATAGAAAAGGCCTTTTGTGTACATATTAAAAGTCTTAGATCTTGGAATTCAGCTCATGAAAAATGGAAGTAGAATATAGTTAATATAGTGAAAATCACAGTCTCCTATTACTTGGCTTCCTATAATTATCAAAATGGCAGTCATTGGGGGTTACAGCAAGCTGACATGGCAACCGATCGACACCCCTTGATCTCATATCAGCAGGCTGATGAATGCCCAAACAGACTTGCTACAGGGGTCACATGACTTAAATTCTACTGTCAAAGATTGACATTGGCATTTAAGTGGTTAGTTAAATAGAACTGATTGGAGATGGCTCTGATCAATGCTGTTAGAGACTAATTCTTGCAGTACAAGACAGCTCCTCAGTTCCCTCCGTGCACCAAAGGTAGTAATATGTCCCATTGCATTAAGGGATTAGGTAAAAATATTCTTCATAAACTGCACATATTTTAGTCTCAGGCACAAATGTAGTTAACTTTTATGTGTAATTATGTGAAATTAAATATTCTAAAGTTCTTCTCATCTTAGTGTAGTTCCCCATCATTAGACTGCAATACTATTCTTGCTGTTTTGAAAAGTCTGAAAAAAATAATTAGATTGTATAGGATTCACTAAAATAAGTTCAGAATAGATCCGTTAACTTGTCATCAACATTTTATGGTACAGACTGTACATATTACTAAATAGATCTCTTAGGCTAGGTTCACATTTTCGTTGATTATGATCAGTCACAATCCGCCGCTCTGATAATCAATGTAATCCGCTTGGTGGATTCTGTTGTTTCCCATAGACTTGTATGAGTGGCGTATTGCAACTGATGTCTTTGCGTTGCATCCGCCGCCCGGCTCGTCAGTCGTGGAACGACTGACCGTCGGGCGGCAGGAACGCAGCATGTAACTTTTTTTGAGGAGCGGAATCCTTATGCTGGCACTGCGCATGCTCAAATCTTGTGTTTAATCATTCAAATGAATGTCTCTCTTGGCGGCCGAACGATCAGCTGATCACCCGGCGGCCGGCTTCTGTGAGCAATCAGCTGATCACCCGGCGGCCGGCTTCTGAGAGTTATCAGCTGATCGTTCTCTCTCTCGTTTTACAACGGAATCCACTTTATCATGACAATGAATTCCAATTCTTGTCATCTGTTGTATAACGCATCAGTCACAAGCGTCAAGCAACGCATTTGACTGATGCAAAACAACGGAAATGTGAACCTAGCCTTAGACCTGATGAGTAGAGATGAGCGAACCGGTCCCGGTTCGGCTCGAGGCGGTTCGCCGAACGGGGGGTCTGGCTCGAGTTCGGCTCGTCGAACGTTCGACGAACCGAACTCGAGCCCATAGGAAACAATGGCAGGCAATCACAAACACAGTAAAACACCTAGAAAACACCCTCAAAGGTGTCCAAAAGGTGACAAACAACTCACAACACAACACAAACACATGGGAAAGTGACAAGGACATGTACTCATGCGAAAACAAAACAGCTGGACAAGGAAAAAGAGGAGGACACACAGATATAGGCATGGCACGCCCTTCTAAAGTCATGTAAAACACCGCAAGGTGACTCCAAGCGGAGTCTCCCTTTTTTCCAAAAATTGGGCCCCACACACCCACCCCTTCAGTGGCAGCAGTTGTGCCCCAGTTGTACACTTCACAGCTAGATTTGCATCAAGCACATTCAAAAATACGCCATTCTTATCCGTCCCCAGGATGACACCGGGGTAGGTAGCAAAGTCTTTCCTGATCCCAGCTCTGTTCATCTTGGCTTCTTTTAAAAACACAGCAAGCAAGGGTTACTCCAAGCGGAGTCTCCCTTTTTTCCAAAAATTGGGCCCCACACACACCCACCCCTTCAGTGGCAGCACTTGGGCCCCAGTTGTACACTTCACAGCTAGATTTGCATCAAGCACATTCAAAAATACGCTATTCTTAACCGTCCCCAGGATGACACCGGGGTAGGTAGCAAAGTCTTTCCTGATCCCAGCTCTGTTCATCTTGGCTTCTTTTAAAAACACAGCAAGCAAGGGTTACTCCAAGCGGAGTCTCCCTTTTTTCCAAAAATTGGGCCACACAGACACCCACCCCATCAGTGGCAGCACTTGGGCCCTAGTTGCAAACAGGATGTTTTGATTTGCATCAAGCACATTCAAAAATACGCTATTCTTAGCCGTCCACAGGATGACACCGGGGTAGGTAGCAAAGTCTTTCCTGATCCCAGCTCTGTTCATCTTGGCTTCTTTTAAAAACACAGCAAGCAAGGGTTACTCCAAGCGGAGTCTCCCTTTTTTCCAAAAATTGGGCCACACAGACACCCACCCCATCAGTGGCAGCACTTGGGCCCTAGTTGCAAACAGGATGTTTTGATTTGCATCAAGCACATTCAAAAATACGCTATTCTTAGCCGTCCCCAGGATGACACCGGGGTAGGTAGCAAAGTCTTTGCTGACCCATGACTTGTTCATCTTGGCTTCTTTTAAAAACAATGTAAGCAAGGGTTACTCCAAGCGGAGTCTCCCTTTTTTCCAAAAATTGGGCCACACAGACACCCACCCCATCAGTGGCAGCACTTGGGCCCTAGTTGCAAACAGGATGTTTTGATTTGCATCAAGCACATTCAAAAATACGCTATTCTTAGCCGTCCCCAGGATGACACCGGGGTAGGTAGCAAAGTCTTTGCTGACCCATGACTTGTTCATCTTGGCTTCTTTTAAAAACAATGTAAGCAAGGGTTACTCCAAGCGGAGTCTCCCTTTTTTCCAAAAATTGGGCCACACAGACACCCACCCCATCAGTGGCAGCACTTGGGCCCTAGTTGCAAACAGGATGTTTTGATTTGCATCAAGCACATTCAAAAATACGCTATTCTTAGCCGTCCACAGGATGACACCGGGGTAGGTAGCAAAGTCTTTCCTGATCCCAGCTCTGTTCATCTTGGCTTCTTTTAAAAACACAGCAAGCAAGGGTTACTCCAAGCGGAGTCTCCCTTTTTTCCAAAAATTGGGCCACACAGACACCCACCCCATCAGTGGCAGCACTTGGGCCCTAGTTGCAAACAGGATGTTTTGATTTGCATCAAGCACATTCAAAAATACGCTATTCTTAGCCGTCCCCAGGATGACACCGGGGTAGGTAGCAAAGTCTTTGCTGACCCATGACTTGTTCATCTTGGCTTCTTTTAAAAACAATGTAAGCAAGGGTTACTCCAAGCGGAGTCTCCCTTTTTTCCAAAAATTGGGCCACACAGACACCCACCCCATCAGTGGCAGCACTTGGGCCCTAGTTGCAAACAGGATGTTTTGATTTGCATCAAGCACATTCAAAAATACGCTATTCTTAGCCGTCCCCAGGATGACACCGGGGTAGGTAGCAAAGTCTTTCCTGATCCCAGCTCTGTTCATCTTGGCTTCTTTTAAAAACACAGCAAGCAAGGGTTACTCCAAGCGGAGTCTCCCTTTTTTCCAAAAATTGGGCCACACAGACACCCACCCCATCAGTGGCAGCACTTGGGCCCTAGTTGCAAACAGGATGTTTTGATTTGCATCAAGCACATTCAAAAATACGCTATTCTTAGCCGTCCCCAGGATGACACCGGGGTAGGTAGCAAAGTCTTTCCTGATCCCAGCTCTGTTCATCTTGGCTTCTTTTAAAAACACAGCAAGCAAGGGTTACTCCAAGCGGAGTCTCCCTTTTTTCCAAAAATTGGGCCACACAGACACCCACCCCATCAGTGGCAGCACTTGGGCCCTAGTTGCAAACAGGATGTTTTGATTTGCATCAAGCACATTCCAAATCCACAAGCATTTACTCTCCCCAGGATGACACAGGGGTAGTAAATTCCTTCTGGATCCATGACTTGTTCATTTTGATGAACGTCAGTCTGTCCACATTGTCACTGGACAGACGCGTGCGCTTATCTGTCAGCACACACCCAGCAGCACTGAATACACGTTCAGAGACAACGCTGGCAGCTGGACACGACAAAATCTCCAAGGCGTAAGTTGCGAGCTCTGGCCATTTTTGTAGGTTTGAAGCCCAAAAGGAGCAAGGCTCCAGTTGCACAGTCATGGCATCGATGTTCATTTGGAGATACTCCTGTATCATCCTCTCCAGCCGTTGACTATGTGTCAGACTTGTTGTCTCTGGTGGCCTTGCAAAAGAGGGTCTAAAAAAATTATGAAAAGATTCCATAAAATTGCTGTTACCGGCACCAGAAAAGGTCCTACTGGTACGGGTAGACTGTTGAAGATGACGAGACCGTCCCATGTTTGTCAAGTTACAACTGGGAGATTCACTCCCTGCACCTGCACGGTTGTTTGGTGGAAAAGCCGAGCTAAGATCTAGTAACAGCTTCTGCTGATACTCCTGCATACGTGCGTCCCTTTCTATGGCTGGAATTATGTCACAAAATTTGGACTTGTACCGGGGATCTAATAGTGTGGCAATCCAGTAGTCATCATCACTTCTAATTTTGACAATACGACTGTCATGTTGGAGGTAGTGCAACAAAAAGGCACTCATGTGTCTTGCGCAGCCATGCGGACCAAGTCCATGCTGTGTTTGTGGCATAGAGGTGCTACCCGTTCTTTCTTCCTCTGACATCTGACCCCAACCTCTTTCAACTGAAATTTGACCAAGGTCTCCCTCATCCGCTGAGTCTTCCATGTCCATGGACAGTTCGTCCTCCATTTCTTCATGTTCTCCTGCACCTTGCTCAACATTTCGCCTGCTACTATGCGCCCTTGTCGATCCCTGTCCCCCATGGTCCCATGCCTGCTGCGTTGGTGATGATGAACGTCTGGACCTTGGTGATGTTGTTGTCCCTTGCGCATATGAATCCTCCTGTAGTTCCTCCCCTTCATGTTGTCCCACCCCCTGACTCCGAATAGTGTTTAGCGTGTGCTCCAGCATGTAAATGACTGGAATCGTCATGCTGATAATGGCATTGTCAGCGCTAAACATATTCGTCGCCATGTCGAAACTGTGCAGAAGGGTGCATAGGTCCTTGATCTGAGACCACTCCATCAGGGTGATCTGCCCCACCTCTGCATCTCGTTGGCCCAGGCTATACGTCATGACGTATTGCACCAGGGCTCTGCGGTGCTGCCACAGTCGCTGTAACATGTGGAGAGTTGAATTCCAGCGTGTCGCCACATCGCATTTCAGGCGATGAACCGGCAGGCCGAAAGACTTCTGGAGCGATGCAAGTCGCTCTGCTGCGGCGCTTGAACGGCGGAAGTGAGCTGACAGTTTTCGTGCCCTGTTCAGAAGGCCATCTAGGCCGGGATAGTGTGTTAAAAATTGCTGCACGACAAGGTTCAACACGTGAGCCATACAAGGTACGTGTGTCACCTTGCCCAGGCGAAGTGCTGCACCCAGGTTTGCAGCATTGTCGCACACGGCCTTACCAGGCTGCAGTTTGAGTGGAGACAACCATTTATTAAACTCGGACCGCAAAGCTGACCACAACTCCTCAGCTGTGTGACTCTTATTACCAAGACATGTCAAGCTAAAGACCGCCTGATGCCGTTGCGCTCTGCTGCCAGCATAGTAATGAGGGGTGCGTGATTCCTTCTGCGCAGTGAGAACGCTGGTGGCCTGACCAGGCAGGCTTGGGGCGGAGGTGGAGGACCCAGATGAGGTGGAGGATGCAGAAGCAGTGGCGGAACTTGGACAGACAGAGGATTGACACACAAGTCGTGGGGACGGCAAGACTTGTGCAGCAGACCCTTCACCATCTATCACCATAGTTACCCAGTGCCCAGTCAGCGACATGTAACGTCCCTGTCCATGCTTACTGGTCCAAGTATCGGTTGTGAAATGCACCCGTTCACACACAGAGTTTCTCAAGGAAGCGGTGATGTTGTGTGCGACATGCTGGTGTAGCGCGGGCACACCTTTCTTAGAGAAGTAGTGGCGACTAGGCATCTGGTACTGGGGCACAGCGACAGACATAAGGTCTCTAAAATCCTGTGTGTCCACTAGGCGGAAAGGCAGCATTTCGGTAGCCAACAGCTTACAGAGGGATAGAGTCAACCTCTTAGCTTTGTCATGGGTCGGAGGAAGTGGCCTTTTATTTGACCACATCTGAGGGACAGAGATCTGGCTGCTGTGTGTAGACGGTGTTGAGTAGGGTGTCCCTGGAAAAATGCAGGTTTGTGAGGAAAGTGCAGGCGGAGACATGATGTTGCCTTCATCCAACGTTGGTGCTATCGATGTCTGAGAGAGCTGTACACACTCACTTGTTTCCCCTTCCAAACCAACTGACGACCTTACAAGCAAACTGCCTGTTGCGGTTACAGTGGTGGAAGTTTTGCGTGGAAAAACAGGTGTGGCAGCTGTCCCCACAGTCCTAGAAGATGAAGAGCGCGCGGATGCAGTGGAAGGGGCGGGCGGTGGATGGTTCGCTCCGCTAGGCCGCATTGCAGCACGGTGAGCTTCCCACCGGGACTTATGATATTTATTCATGTGACGATTCATGGAAGAAGTTGTCAAACTGCTGAGCTTTTGACCTCTACTAAGAGAATCATGACAAATGTTACATATCACATGAGTTGGGCGATCTTTTTCGATGTGAAAAAAGGACCAGGCTAGGCAAGGCTTAGAGGCCATGCGACCTGTTGATCCACCCCGAATAATGCTCATAGGCAGAGTGGTGGCTGAGGATGCAGTTGTAGACGTGCTACCAGTGCTCCGACTCTGTCCAGGAAGGCGCAAGGTAACTTCGTCGTCGGTTGCATCCTCCTCCACCGCCTCTGTTGACCTCCTCGAGTGCCTGACTGGGGGTTGACAGTAGGTGGGATCTAGAACGTCATCATCAATTGTTGTGTTTGCACTCCCCTCCCCCTCAGACCGAGCCTCTTCTTGCCCTGACGGAATATTTAAGTTGTCATCCCAATCGGGTATCTGCGTCTCATCTTCATCAGTATGTTCCTCATTGTCTATAACCACAGGTGTTACAGTTTGTGACAAAGGGTCAACATTATGCTCAGAAACTTGGTCCTCACGGCCTGAATCTGAGTCACAAAGGTTCTGGGCATCACTGCAGACCATTTCCTGTTCTGTACTCACTGTAGCTTGGGAGCAGACCTCTGATTCCCAGGCTATAGTGTGACTGAACAGCTCTGCAGACTCAGCCATCTCAGTTCCACCATACTGTGCAGGGCTGATGGAGACTTCAGAGCTGGGAGAAATCAAGTGTGATTGGGATGACAACTCAGAGGACTGGTGTTTTTTGGATGCGGTACTTGAAGTGGCTGAGAGGGCACTTGTTGGACCACTTGAGATCCATTCAAGCATTTTCCTTTTTTGCCCATCATCTACCTTTCTTCCTGTTGTTCGTGTCCGTAAAAAAGGGAGCACATCGGATTGTCCACGGTAAGTAGTAGACATCTTACTTTTGCTGGTAGATGGTCTATCTTCAGCAGATGATAATGGAGCTTTGCCACCTTCCCCACGGACAAAACCTTTTTTGCCTTTTCCACCACGCCTCTTCCCCTTTCCACCAGCATCTGTCATTTTGCCACTCATGTTGATTGCGACAAGATTGTGGACTGAAAATGTGGTAGTAAAAATTGAGAGGTGGTGAAGATTGCAGTGGTGGTCTAGCTTTATTAACAGCAGAATAATAAAGAATAAATATCCCTGACAATGCAACTTAGTTATAATTAGTTGGAGTGTGCAACGCAGGCAGACGTGCTGCAAATGTCTTTGCACTAGTGGGACTATAGCAAAGTCCAATAGCCACGTATAGGATGCCACTAGGTACACTGAGTGTTTGCTAGTATAATGGCTTGGTTAGAATGAGTTGTAGTGTGCAACGCAGGCAGACGCGCTCTGCAAATGTCTTTGCACTAGTGGGACTATAGCAAAGTCCAATAGCCACGTATAGGATGCCACTAGGTACACTGAGTGTTTGCTAGTATAATGGCTTGGTTAGAATGAGTTGTAGTGTGCAACGCAGGCAGACGCGCTCTACAAATGTCTTTGCACTAGTGGGACTATAGCAAAGTCCAATAGCCACGTATAGGATGCCACTAGGTACACTGAGTGTTTGCTAGTATAATGGCTTGGTTAGAATGAGTTGTAGTGTGCAACGCAGGCAGACGCGCTCTGCAAATGTCTTTGCACTAGTGGGACTATAGCAAAGTCCAATAGCCACGTATAGGATGCCACTAGGTACACTGAGTGTTTGCTAGTATAATGGCTTGGTTAGAATGAGTTGTAGTGTGCAACGCAGGCAGACGCGCTCTGCAAATGTCTTTGCACTAGTGGGACTATAGCAAAGTCCAATAGCCACGTATAGGATGCCACTAGGTACACTGAGTGTTTGCTAGTATAATGGCTTGGTTAGAATGAGTTGTAGTGTGCAACGCAGGCAGACGCGCTCTGCAAATGTCTTTGCACTAGTGGGACTATAGCAAAGTCCAATAGCCACGTATAGGATGCCACTAGGTACACTGAGTGTTTGCTAGTATAATGGCTTGGTTAGAATGAGTTGTAGTGTGCAACGCAGGCAGACGCGCTCTGCAAATGTCTTTGCACTAGTGGGACTATAGCAAAGTCCAATAGCCACGTATAGGATGCCACTAGGTACACTGAGTGTTTGCTAGTATAATGGCTTGGTTAGAATGAGTTGTAGTGTGCAACGCAGGCAGACGCGCTCTGCAAATGTCTTTGCACTAGTGGGACTATAGCAAAGTCCAATAGCCACGTATAGGATGCCACTAGGTACACTGAGTGTTTGCTAGTATAATGGCTTGGTTAGAATGAGTTGTAGTGTGCAACGCAGGCAGACGCGCTCTGCAAATGTCTTTGCACTAGTGGGACTATAGCAAAGTCCAATAGCCACGTATAGGATGCCACTAGGTACACTGAGTGTTTGCTAGTATAATGGCTTGGTTAGAATGAGTTGTAGTGTGCAACGCAGGCAGACGCGCTCTGCAAATGTCTTTGCACTAGTGGGACTATAGCAAAGTCCAATAGCCACGTATAGGATGCCACTAGGTACACTGAGTGTTTGCTAGTATAATGGCTTGGTTAGAATGAGTTGTAGTGTGCAACGCAGGCAGACGCGCTCTGCAAATGTCTTTGCACTAGTGGGACTATAGCAAAGTCCAATAGCCACGTATAGGATGCCACTAGGTACACTGAGTGTTTGCTAGTATAATGGCTTGGTTAGAATGAGTTGTAGTGTGCAACGCAGGCAGACGCGCTCTGCAAATGTCTTTGCACTAGTGGGACTATAGCAAAGTCCAATAGCCACGTATAGGATGCCACTAGGTACACTGAGTGTTTGCTAGTATAATGGCTTGGTTAGAATGAGTTGTAGTGTGCAACGCAGGCAGACGCGCTCTGCAAATGTCTTTGCACTAGTGGGACTATAGCAAAGTCCAATAGCCACGTATAGGATGCCACTAGGTACACTGAGTGTTTGCTAGTATAATGGCTTGGTTAGAATGAGTTGTAGTGTGCAACGCAGGCAGACGCGCTCTGCAAATGTCTTTGCACTAGTGGGACTATAGCAAAGTCCAATAGCCACGTATAGGATGCCACTAGGTACACTGAGTGTTTGCTAGTATAATGGCTTGGTTAGAATGAGTTGTAGTGTGCAACGCAGGCAGACGCGCTCTGCAAATGTCTTTGCACTAGTGGGACTATAGCAAAGTCCAATAGCCACGTATAGGATGCCACTAGGTACACTGAGTGTTTGCTAGTATAATGGCTTGGTTAGAATGAGTTGTAGTGTGCAACGCAGGCAGACGCGCTCTGCAAATGTCTTTGCACTAGTGGGACTATAGCAAAGTCCAATAGCCACGTATAGGATGCCACTAGGTACACTGAGTGTTTGCTAGTATAATGGCTTGGTTAGAATGAGTTGTAGTGTGCAACGCAGGCAGACGCGCTCTGCAAATGTCTTTGCACTAGTGGGACTATAGCAAAGTCCAATAGCCACGTATAGGATGCCACTAGGTACACTGAGTGTTTGCTAGTATAATGGCTTGGTTAGAATGAGTTGTAGTGTGCAACGCAGGCAGACGCGCTCTGCAAATGTCTTTGCACTAGTGGGACTATAGCAAAGTCCAATAGCCACGTATAGGATGCCACTAGGTACACTGAGTGTTTGCTAGTATAATGGCTTGGTTAGAATGAGTTGTAGTGTGCAACGCAGGCAGACGCGCTCTGCAAATGTCTTTGCACTAGTGGGACTATAGCAAAGTCCAATAGCCACGTATAGGATGCCACTAGGTACACTGAGTGTTTGCTAGTATAATGGCTTGGTTAGAATGAGTTGTAGTGTGCAACGCAGGCAGACGCGCTCTGCAAATGTCTTTGCACTAGTGGGACTATAGCAAAGTCCAATAGCCACGTATAGGATGCCACTAGGTACACTGAGTGTTTGCTAGTATAATGGCTTGGTTAGAATGAGTTGTAGTGTGCAACGCAGGCAGACGCGCTCTGCAAATGTCTTTGCACTAGTGGGACTATAGCAAAGTCCAATAGCCACGTATAGGATGCCACTAGGTACACTGAGTGTTTGCTAGTATAATGGCTTGGTTAGAATGAGTTGTAGTGTGCAACGCAGGCAGACGCGCTCTGCAAATGTCTTTGCACTAGTGGGACTATAGCAAAGTCCAATAGCCACGTATAGGATGCCACTAGGTACACTGAGTGTTTGCTAGTATAATGGCTTGGTTAGAATGAGTTGTAGTGTGCAATGCAGGCAGACGCGCTCTGCAAATGTCTTTGCACTAGTGGGACTATAGCAAAGTCCAATAGCCACGTATAGGATGCCACTAGGTACACTGAGTGTTTGCTAGTATAATGGCTTAGTTATCAGTTGGAGTGTGCAGAGGACAAGAGGGTACAGTGGCAGGATTGTGGTGCTCTGGGTAGAGGAATGGAAGACTGCCTTTCTATTCCCTCCTAATGGTGAAATGCAGGTAGGAAATCCCTGACCTGGGCTACACAGACGCTGTTGCTGTTTGCAGGACCTGTCACCTATGGCTCTCTGACCCTGCCGGTTGGAGCCCTTAAAAGGACTGCTATAAAGTGCTCTCCCTAAGCTGTCTAACGCTGTGTATGCAGCGCATACAGCTGTATCGGCTATAGGACTCAGGAAGACGGAGCTGCGACACTGATGTCTGACACCAAAGACGCAGAAGGCAGATAATGGCGTCCGTGAAGAAAATGTCCGGTTTTATAATGCAGGGACATGTGACATGCAGATCCTATCACACATGCCGTTGCTTCTCTGGCTCAAAGTCCACTTAGCTGTGTGTGTGTCTGGGATTGGCTGACATGCTGGCCCGCCCCACAAGACGCGCGCGCTTAGGGAAGGAAGACAAGAAAAAAAAAAAAAAAAAATGGCGATCGCCATTATAGAAACAGCAGTGATCTGAAGGCGCTGTTCACGCACACTATACACTGAAATGTGATAATAGTTTGATTCACAGAGTGACTTACACTATTACAGCAGAAACCAAGCTATGATTTAGCTGTTTTTTGGCTGCTAGAACCGTTCTCGAACGTTTCTAGAACTACCGAGCTTTTGCAAAAAGCTCGAGTTCTAGTTCGATCTAGAACATGCCCCAAAATCACTCGAGCCGCGAACTGGAGAACCACGAACCACGAACCGCGCTCAACTCTACTGATGAGACTGGTTTACTCGCTCTCAAAATCCATTTCCTAATGGTTGTAAAATCTTGATATTAAATCAGGATCTATGTATTTAATAATGTATGCAATTTGTATAGCAAAAATTGGTGACATATTAACTGTAAAAGGGGATCTGTTATGGTTTTGTTAGGAAATAAAGCCATGTAACATTTAATTTTATGAAAAAAAATAGGCAAAAATATTTTAGAGTTACATCACAATATCAGCACTATAAGCTTAAGAATGTAAAGGGGGCTTTACACGCTGCGACATCACTAATGCGGAGTCGTTGGGGTCACGGAATTTGTGACGCACATCCGGCCGCATTAGCGATGCCGTTGCGGTGACACCGATAAGCGATTTTGCATCGTTGCAAAAACGTGCAAAATCGCTAATCGGCGACATGGGGGTCCATTCTTAAAAATCGTTACTGCAGCAGTAACGAAGTTGTTCCTCGTTCCTGCGGCAGCACACATCGCTGCGTGTGACGCCGCAGGAATGAGGAAGCTCCCCTTACCTGCCTCCCGGCTGCTATGCAGAAGGAAGGAGGTGGGCGGGATGTTACGTCCCGCTCATCTCCGCCCCTCCGCTGCTATTGGGCGGCGGTTCAGTGACGCTTCAGTGACGTCGCTGTGACGCCGCACGGACCGCCCCCTTAGAAAGGAGGCGGTTCGCCGGTCACAGCGACGTCGCCGGACAGGTAAGTATGTGTGACGGCTCTGGGCGATGTTGTGCGGCACGGCCAGCGATATGCCCGTGTCGCGCAACAGATGGGGGCGGGTACCCACACTAGCGATATCGGGACCGATATCGCAGTGTGTAAAGTAGCCTTAACTCTATCCTCTGGCAAAAAAAACGTAATGCAGCTACTGGAATTTGTCACCTTTTTATCAGACTTTATTACATTTCAGTTACTTTGTCAAAAAGCATTCTTGTAAATATAATTTAATGATTTATCCGGTAAATAAAGAGATAATTAATATGCCATTATTCATTGAATCTATTTGCATAAAAAATGGAGACAGTAGGTGAATGAGCATATTTCCCATGAAATTGGACAGTAACATATAACAACAATTGGGAAACTATTTCAATGTCTGTCACTGGCTATTGTTGGATTTTATTAGACATCTATTAGATGCACAAGGGGAATAAAAGCTGTTGATCATTGTTTACTACATTGTATTAAATATAAGGTTTATATTATAATATATTGAATAGGTTTACAATTAAATATTTAAATCAATAATGTTTGAACAGATTGTCTAGTTTCAATTTCTTGCTGTTTACATCTCATAGGAGACACTGATAGTGTTGGGCGAAACCCTCGATGCTCGGGATCTGGAGACTTGCCCAAACTTTTTATACAGTCCAAGTTCGGGTTCCTAGATAACACGGGCTTGTGTCTGAACCCCGAGCTTGGACTTTTTGGACAGTTATGGGATGGGGTGGGGGGCTATAAAATAAAGAATATTGTTAATAATAAACATTGTCATTATGCTTACAAGTCCCACAACGCATCCTGCAGACCCGCTGTCTCCCGACCGCTTCTGCTTCCGGGTCCAGTCATTAACTTCCGGGGGTATTCACTGCACTGCTCGTTGCTCGGCAGTCTTCGGCTTTTTTCTGCCATGTACGCGGTGATGTTAGGGTGCACCCGAATCCACGGCTTAGCCATGGACTCGATTGAACTTTGACTGTCACTGTCAGTGTCAACCTGCTTCTTGCTCTGTAGGATCTTTTTTATAATAAAGATGGAGTCTCTAAATGTTTTTTTTGTTTTATTACTAATAAAAAAAAAAATTTGTGTTGTGTTTTTTTCTTACTGTTTACTAAAAATTCATGGTGGCCATGTCTAATTGGGCAAGACACCATGAATTTCGGGCTTAGTACCAGCTGATAAATCAAAACTGGCCCTAGCCCCATTATTACCGCTGGACAGGTAAGTATAATCATAATGTTTTTTAATAATGTGTTTTTTCTACAGCCCCTGTACACGAACTGGATGTGAACTGTAACACGATTTTCCCAGGAAAACCCATGTTCGGGACCTTGTGCACAAACATTATGTGTTCGGTACGGGTCCAGAACTCTACAGTTCGGATTCACCAATCCCTTGACACTGAGACTGTTGTATGTATATATATATATATATATATATATATATATATATATATATATATATATATGTCCAAAGGAGAAAGAGAGTCGCACTCCAAGATGAGTCCAGACAAGCTAAGTCCTAGCGAAATGCACGCCGTCGTCCGGCGTTGTATGGCTTGTCTCACCCTCCACACTGCTTGTACCTTCATGTTTCTTCTGAAATAAAGACGGAGTGATACGGTGATCATCTTGGAGTGCGACTCCCTTTCTCCTTTGGATTAATTGTGGCTTACACTGTGAGTCTGCACCAGGATCCCCTCCATGGCTTATTGGGGCTTAAACAGCTGAACACAAAGCAACACGCGGAGTAGGCGGTGCACCGGGACTCTTACTTCTAATATATATATATATATATAGATAGATAGATAGATAGATAGATAGAGATATATATATATATATATATATATATATATATATAGATATATCACATAAGAGATACTAGGGCTGGAGCACATTAATGATATAGTATACACTAGGGATGGTGCATTTACAGCCTATAGGAGCGATCGAGACTGTTGTATATATATCATGTAGAAGATACTAGAACTCGGGCGTATACTATACATCCCATAGAAGACATTGTGGCTGGAGCATATACATCATATAGTAGATAAATATAGGAGACACTTGGGTTTGAGCATAAACATCGCATAAGAGACATTGGAACTTCAGCAGGAGGGTAACAATGTTTTGAACCTTTGAATTTCAGGCCCCATATCTTAATATCCACTATATAGCTTCAAACCTGAGACTACCTTAATTTTACATACAAGCATCTTGGCTATCTCATACATAAATTTGACTTGCAACTATTTAGCATATTGCTAGTTATACAGATTATTGTCATGTCACTGCAATTTTACTTTTTTCTCCTGGTGGTGGAAAATTCTTTTTCTTCCTGTATGCTACATATTACAACCTGCTTTTACTTTCCCTAATAGTTCAGTATGTTATTAGGTTGATTCCCAAGCAAACGATTACTGGCTCGAATCGAGGAGCATCAATGAAGAAGATTTCTCAAGAAAAGAGAAACAACATCATCCAACTCATTGACAGCAGTCTCTTAGCCAAGAATATTGCTAATCTGCACCATGTGATTGCCATGATAATCTGAAGAACATGAAAGTCTGTCCATTCATCTATTCAAAAACAAAGAAGTGGACATCCCGTCAAAATATCTCAGTTAACAAGTCGGCCCATAACCAGATCTATCTGTTCTAGGGTGACAAACACATCAGTGGAGGTGGCTCATATGCTTGAGAACAATGAGATCACAGACTTCCATTCAAGCACTGTGCAATGTCAATTGAACAAACCTGGAAGTTTGGTCTGAAAAAAGGAGAAGGAGCAGACTTCAATATCGTCAGAAAAAACATCGGCTTTAGTTTGGAAAAAAGTACAAATAGTGGACAGTAAAAGATTGGAAACTAGTGATTTTGTGCATTGAGATGAAAGCCAATAGACTAGGATCTGATGAGTGCAAATTGGTCTTGAAGAAACAAGGGAAACGGGCTAGTTGATGGAGAAATTGAAGGAACTGTCATGTTCGATGCAGGATGCCTGATGATATGGGATTTCATGGCCAAAAACATTGGATACTTTCCCAGGTTCGATGGTGGTCTTAATGCTGAGATATATGTGAGCATCCTACAAGACAACTTACTTGATACATTCAAGTACTATGGGTTTGAAAAGGATGACATAGTGCTCCAGCAGGACAATGACCCTTTTGTACATTGACAATGAAATGGTTTAATGAAAATGAATTAGAGGTGCTAGATTGGCCCCCACAGTCCACAGACCTCAACCCAATCAAACACTTGTGGTTACAGTTGAGGAAAAAACTATAAATACCCAAATGAGTCGACCAGTGTGCACTAAATTGCGAGAGTGAAGAATAGATCAGATTTTGGTTGAGACATGCTTGAATCTGTTCAAGAGTGTCATGTAAAACTCTCGAAGGGTCCTCACCCACCTCTTTGCCATCAGCCACAGATTGTCATGATGATTATCTGATTGGCCTGAAAGTTTAGGTATTTATGACTTTGGGTGATGGTAGAACTTCAACCAAAGGATGAAAAGAAAGACATCCCTTTGTTCTGTTGGAGGGAAAACTTCCAAAACAGTTTTTAAGCACTATGTGAATGCTAGAAAAATTAAAAGCATATTGCCAGAATCCCTGTAGTGCGCTGAACCCAGCGCACCATTTAAGTTGACTGGGAGATCGCTGGTATCGCAACAAATGAGTATTGGCTAGTAAAATCATGCTAGATGTGTTGTGTTTGGTATCTATGTAAATGTAAAATCGAGATATAAAATATGGCGCTAATATCTTTCACCTGTGTGGCCCAGGGGCAAAGATATGTGAAAAGCTAGAATTAAGGAACTTTGTGATAATCTTGGCACAGCCCACAAGAGACTGTAAAATGAGGTCACAGAAGAGGGGGGTTACCTAAAGGCATAAGAGAGACTAGCTCCTTGATGGGGGCAGTTAGTACTGAAGGGCATCAGTAAGGGTGGTGCTGGCCAAATTCTACCATCTTTTTCCCTTGGAGTCCCTCCCTCCCTAAATTCAGACGTCACATCTATGGCATGAGTTTAGTAACTTTCACGTTTATACCTTTTATTTTTATGCAATTGTCTACACTGTAGACTACATTTGTATTGTTCCCTTTTGTAAATTCTTGTATATTTTTTTAAACACTGCTTATTTTCTTATTAAATATATAAAATGTAATAGTTTATTTCGTCATGCTTTATATACGAATCCAAAAATCTGAAGGGCCTTATGCTATCTGTAACAGGTACCCGGACTGCCTGTGATACGTCCGGTGGTGGCAGCGTAATTATTATTGCATAGAATTATTTGAGTGCTATCATTAAGGGTACCGAGGTGTATATATATATTCCATTAGCGGGAATCGGTGATATATATATACATTTACCCTTGCTGTGAGACCTCCAATATTTGGCATTATTAGCTCAGCAGCCTCATTTTGTTCATTGTCCTGCAGTACCAAAAGTGGCCTGTCGGCAAGGGGAGCGCTAGAGAGTAGTCGTGGTTGTGAGAAATCAGCGAACAGCTGCGGGATATCTGAGTGACTCCCCCGGCTGTTCATGACAAAGAGCATGCCCAGAAGGATTCAGGCAGTGTTTAAAGTGAAAGGTTGATTTAGAAAATACTAACAAAATAATATAAATTCATATTTTGATTTTTAGTAGCAAAATGGTAACAGTGCAGTGACATGACCAGAATCTGCGTAACTAATCATATGCTAAATAATTGCAAGTAAAATTTATTTATGAGATAGCCAAGGTGATTGTCTATAAAATGAAGTCTCATATTTGAAGCTGTAGTGGATGATGAGCTATGAAGCCTGAAATTCAAAAGTTCAAAACATTGTTACCCTTTTTCTCGTCAGTGTAGGAGACATTGCGGTTGCAGCATACACATCACATAGTAGACATTGGGGCATCAGCATAAACATCACATAGGAGACACTGGGGCTGCTGTATATGCATCCTATAGCTGATACTGGGGCTGCACAATATACATAACATAAGAGACACTGGAGTTGGAACATAAACGTCACATAGGACATACTGGGGCTGGTGCATATACATCACATAGGAGATACTGGGGCTGCAGAATATACATCAAATTTGAGATACAGGTACTGCAGAATATACATCACATTGGAGATACTGGGGTTGCAGCATATATATACTATAGGAGACACTGGATCTGGTGCATATACGTTAGATAGGATGCACTAGGTCTGGAGCATATGCATCACATAGGAGACAGTAAGGCTGCTGCATATACATCATATAGGAGACACTGGGGCTTCATCATATACAATTTAGTCCAGAAATATTTGGACAGTGTCCGTCCGAAGCTTCATGATTTGGGCTATGCCTGTCACTATTTTTTATTTTACAATCCAACAACTGAGATGCAGTTGAAGAGTAGACTTTCAGGTTTAATTAAAGGAATTAAACAAAAATATTCTGTGAAACGTTTAAAATTTGCAGCAATTTTTCTACAAAGCTTCCTTATATCACGGGCTCAAAAGTAATTTGGCAAATTTATTTACCATAAATAATATGCTTCTTTTTAATTCTTTTTAGGGAATTATGTTCAGACAATGACTACCTGAAGTGTGGAAGTCATGGATGTCAACAAACGCTGGATTTATTCATTTATGTTGCTTAATCAGGCCTTTACTGCAGTTGATTTTAGTTGTTGCTTGTTAGTGGGTATTTCTGTCTTACGTTTTGTCATAGGCATCTGAAATGCAGGCTTGATGGAGTTGAGATCTGGTGAATGACTCAGCTATTGCGGAATATTCCACTTTTTTGCTTTAAACAACCCTGTGTTGCTTTTATAGTATGTTTCGGGTCACTGTCCAGCTGTACAGTGATGTGCTATCCAATCCACCTTGCTGCATTTAGTTGAATTTGAGCAGAAAGTATAGCATTGCACACTTAAAAATTCATGTGGCTGCTTCTGTCTTCAGTCACATCTAGAGTTGAGCGCGGTTCGTGGTTCGTGGTTCTCCAGTTCTAGGCTCGAGTGATTTTGGGGCATGTTCTAGATCGAACTAGAACTCGAGCTTTTTGCAAAAGCTCGATAGTTCTAGAAACGTTCGAGAACGGTTCTAGCAGCCAAAAAACAGCTAAATCTTAGCTTGGTTTCTGCTGTAATAGTGTAAGTCACTCTGTGAATCAAACTATTATCACATTTCAGTGTATAGTGTGCGTGAACAGCGCCTTCAGATCACTGCTGTTTCTATAATGGCGATCGCCATTTTTTTTTTTTTTTTTCTTGTCTTCCTTCCCTAAGCGCGCGCGTCTTGTGGGGCTGGCCAGCATGTCAGCCAATCACAGACACACACACACCTAAGTGGACTTTGAGGCAGAGAAGCAACGGCATGTGTGATAGGATCTGCATGTCACATGTCCCTGCATTATAAAACCGGACATTTTCTTCACGATCGCCATTATCTGCCTTCTGCGTCTTTGGTGTCAGACATCACTGTCGCAGTTCCGTCCTTTGTCCTATCGCCGATACAGCTGTATGCGCTGCATACACAGCGTTAGACAGCTTAGGGAGAGCACATTCTAGCAGTCCTTTTAAGGGCTCGTACCGGCAGGGTCAGAGAGCCATAGGTGACAGGTCCTGCAAACAGCAACAGCGTCTGTGTAGCCCAGGTCAGGGATTTCCTCCCTGCATTTCACCATTAGGAGGGAATAGAAAGGCAGGCTTCCATTCCTCTACCCAGAGCACCACAATCCTGCCACTGTACCCTCTTGTCCTCTGCACACTCCAACTCATTCTAACTAAGCCATTATACTAGCAAACACTCAGTGTACCTAGTGGCATCCTATCTGTGGCTATTGGACTTTGCTATAGTCCCACTAGTGCAAAGACATTTGCAGAGCACATCTGCCTGCATTGCACACTCCAAGTTTTTTAAACTAAGCCATTTTACTAGCAAACACTCAGTGTACCTAGTGGCATCCTATACGTGGCTATTGGACTTTGCTATAGTCCCACTAGTGCAAAGACATTAGCAGAGCACATCTGCCTGCATTGCACACTCCAAGTTTTTTAAACTCAGCCATTATACTAGCAAACACTCTGTACCTAGTGGCATCCTATACGTGGCTATTGGACTTTGCTATAGTCCCACTAGGGCCAAGACATTTGCAGAGCGCATCTGCCTGCGTTGCACACTCCAACAAATTATAACGAAGCCATTATACTAGCAAACACTCAGTGTACCTAGTGGCATCCTATACGTGGCTATTGGACTTTGCTATAGTCCCACTAGTGCCAAGACATTTGCAGAGCACATCTGCCTGCATTGCACACTCCAAGTTTTTTAAACTAAGCAATTTTACTAGCAAACACTCAGTGTACCTAGTGGCATCCTATACGTGGCTATTGGACTTTGCTATAGTCCCACTAGTGCAAAGACATTAGCAGAGCACATCTGCCTGCATTGCACACTCCAAGTTTTTTAAACTCAGCCATTATACTAGCAAACACACAGTGTACCTAGTGGCATCCTATACGTGGCTATTGGACTTTGCTATAGTCCCACTAGTGCCAAGACATTTGCAGAGCGCATCTGCCTGCGTTGCACACTCCAACTAATTATAACGAAGCCATTATACTAGCAAACACTCAGTGTACCTAGTGGCATCCTATACGTGGCTATTGGACTTTGCTATAGTCCCACTAGTGCCAAGACATTTGCAGAGCGCATCTGCCTGCGTTGCACACTCCAACTAATTATAACGAAGCCATTATACTAGCACACACTCAGTGTACCTAGTGGCATCCTATACGTGGCTATTGGACTTTGCTATAGTCCCACTAGTGCCAAGACATTTGCAGAGCGCATCTGCCTGCGTTGCACACTACAACAAATTATAACGAAGCCATTATACTAGCAAACACTCAGTGTACCTAGTGGCATCCTATACGTGGCTATTGGACTTTGCTATAGTCCCACTAGTGCCAAGACATTTGCAGAGCGCATCTGCCTGCGTTGCACACTCCAACTAATTATAACGAAGACATTATACTAGCAAACACTCAGTGTACCTAGTGGCATCCTATACGTGGCTATTGGACTTTGCTATAGTCCCACTAGTGCCAAGACATTTGCAGAGCGCATCTGCCTGCGTTGCACACTCCAACTAATTATAACGAAGCCATTATACTAGCACACACTCAGTGTACCTAGTGGCATCCTATACGTGGCTATTGGACTTTGCTATAGTCCCACTAGTGCCAAGACATTTGCAGAGCGCATCTGCCTGCGTTGCACACTACAACAAATTATAACGAAGCCATTATACTAGCAAACACTCAGTGTACCTAGTGGCATCCTATACGTGGCTATTGGACTTTGCTATAGTCCCACTAGTGCCAAGACATTTGCAGAGCGCATCTGCCTGCGTTGCACACTCCAACTAATTATAACGAAGCCATTATACTAGCACACACTCAGTGTATCTAGTGGCATCCTATACGTGGCTATTGGACTTTGCTATAGTCCCACTAGGGCCAAGACATTTGCAGAGCACATCTGCCTGCATTGCACACTCCAAGTTTTTTAAACTAAGCAATTTTACTAGCAAACACTCAGTGTACCTAGTGGCATCCTATACGTGGCTATTGGACTTTGCTATAGTCCCACTAGTGCAAAGACATTAGCAGAGCACATCTGCCTGCATTGCACACTCCAAGTTTTTTAAACTCAGCCATTATACTAGCAAACACTCAGTGTACCTAGTGGCATCCTATACGTGGCTATTGGACTTTGCTATAGTCCCACTAGTGCAAAGACATTAGCAGAGCACATCTGCCTGCATTGCACACTCCAAGTTTTTTAAACTCAGCCATTATACTAGCAAACACACAGTGTACCTAGTGGCATCCTATACGTGGCTATTGGACTTTGCTATAGTCCCACTAGTGCCAAGACATTTGCAGAGCGCATCTGCCTGCGTTGCACACTCCAACTAATTATAACGAAGCCATTATACTAGCAAACACTCAGTGTACCTAGTGGCATCCTATACGTGGCTATTGGACTTTGCTATAGTCCCACTAGTGCCAAGACATTTGCAGAGCGCATCTGCCTGCGTTGCACACTCCAACTAATTATAACGAAGCCATTATACTAGCACACACTCAGTGTACCTAGTGGCATCCTATACGTGGCTATTGGACTTTGCTATAGTCCCACTAGTGCCAAGACATTTGCAGAGCGCATCTGCCTGCGTTGCACACTACAACAAATTATAACGAAGCCATTATACTAGCAAACACTCAGTGTACCTAGTGGCATCCTATACGTGGCTATTGGACTTTGCTATAGTCCCACTAGTGCCAAGACATTTGCAGAGCGCATCTGCCTGCGTTGCACACTCCAACTAATTATAACGAAGACATTATACTAGCAAACACTCAGTGTACCTAGTGGCATCCTATACGTGGCTATTGGACTTTGCTATAGTCCCACTAGTGCCAAGACATTTGCAGAGCGCATCTGCCTGCGTTGCACACTCCAACTAATTATAACGAAGCCATTATACTAGCACACACTCAGTGTACCTAGTGGCATCCTATACGTGGCTATTGGACTTTGCTATAGTCCCACTAGTGCCAAGACATTTGCAGAGCGCATCTGCCTGCGTTGCACACTACAACAAATTATAACGAAGCCATTATACTAGCAAACACTCAGTGTACCTAGTGGCATCCTATACGTGGCTATTGGACTTTGCTATAGTCCCACTAGTGCCAAGACATTTGCAGAGCGCATCTGCCTGCGTTGCACACTCCAACTAATTATAACGAAGCCATTATACTAGCACACACTCAGTGTATCTAGTGGCATCCTATACGTGGCTATTGGACTTTGCTATAGTCCCACTAGGGCCAAGACATTTGCAGAGCACATCTGCCTGCATTGCACACTCCAAGTTTTTTAAACTAAGCAATTTTACTAGCAAACACTCAGTGTACCTAGTGGCATCCTATACGTGGCTATTGGACTTTGCTATAGTCCCACTAGTGCAAAGACATTAGCAGAGCACATCTGCCTGCATTGCACACTCCAAGTTTTTTAAACTCAGCCATTATACTAGCAAACACTCAGTGTACCTAGTGGCATCCTATACGTGGCTATTGGACTTTGCTATAGTCCCACTAGTGCAAAGACATTAGCAGAGCACATCTGCCTGCATTGCACACTCCAAGTTTTTTAAACTCAGCCATTATACTAGCAAACACTCAGTGTACCTAGTGGCATCCTATACGTGGCTATTGGACTTTGCTATAGTCCCACTAGTGCCAAGACATTTGCAGAGCGCATCTGCCTGCGTTGCACACTCCAACTAATTATAACGAAGCCATTATACTAGCAAACACTCAGTGTACCTAGTGGCATCCTATACGTGGCTATTGGACTTTGCTATAGTCCCACTAGTGCCAAGATATTTGCAGAGCGCATCTGCCTGCCTTGCACACTCCAACTAATTATAACGAAGCCATTATACTAGCACACACTCAGTGTACCTAGTGGCATCCTATACGTGGCTATTGGACTTTGCTATAGTCCCACTAGTGCCAAGACATTTGCAGAGCGCATCTGCCTGCGTTGCACACTCCAACTAATTATAACGAAGCCATTATACTAGCAAACACTCAGTGTACCTAGTGGCATCCTATACGTGGCTATTGGACTTTGCTATAGTCCCACTAGTGCCAAGACATTTGCAGAGCGCATCTGCCTGCGTTGCACACTCCAACTAATTATAACGAAGCCATTATACTAGCACACACTCAGTGTACCTAGTGGCATCCTATACGTGGCTATTGGACTTTGCTATAGTCCCTCTAGTGCCAAGACATTTGCAGAGCGCATCTGCCTGCGTTGCACACTCCAACTAATTATAACGAAGCCATTATACTAGCAAACACTCAGTGTACCTAGTGGCATCCTATACGTGGCTATTGGACTTTGCTATAGTCCCACTAGTGCCAAGACATTTGCAGAGCGCATCTGCCTGCGTTGCACACTCCAACTAATTATAACGAAGCCATTATACTAGCACACACTCAGTGTACCTAGTGGCATCCTATACGTGGCTATTGGACTTTGCTATAGTCCCACTAGTGCCAAGACATTTGCAGAGCGCATCTGCCTGCGTTGCACACTCCAACTAATTATAACGAAGCCATTATACTAGCACACACTCAGTGTACCTAGTGGCATCCTATACGTGGCTATTGGACTTTGCTATAGTCCCACTAGTGGCAAGACATTTGCAGAGCGCATCTGCCTGCGTTGCACACTCCAACTAATTATAACGAAGCCATTATACTAGCACACACTCAGTGTACCTAGTGGCATCCTATACGTGGCTATTGGACTTTGCTATAGTCCCACTAGTGCCAAGACATTTGCAGAGCGCATCTGCCTGCGTTGCACACTACAACAAATTATAACGAAGCCATTATACTAGCAAACACTCAGTGTACCTAGTGGCATCCTATACGTGGCTATTGGACTTTGCTATAGTCCCACTAGTGCCAAGACATTTGCAGAGCGCATCTGCCTGCGTTGCACACTCCAACTAATTATAACGAAGCCATTATACTAGCACACACTCAGTGTACCTAGTGGCATCCTATACGTGGCTATTGGACTTTGCTATAGTCCCACTAGTGCCAAGACATTTGCAGAGCGCATCTGCCTGCATTGCACACTACAACAAATTATAACGAAGCCATTATACTAGCAAACACTCAGTGTACCTAGTGGCATCCTATACGTGGCTATTGGACTTTGCTATAGTCCCACTAGTGCCAAGACATTTGCAGAGCGCATCTGCCTGCGTTGCACACTCCAACTAATTATAACGAAGCCATTATACTAGCAAACACTCAGTGTACCTAGTGGCATCCTATACGTGGCTATTGGACTTTGCTATAGTCCCACTAGTGCCAAGACATTTGCAGAGCGCATCTGCCTGCTTTGCACACTCCAACTAATTATAACGAAGCCATTATACTAGCAAACACTCAGTGTACCTAGTGGCATCCTATACGTGGCTATTGGACTTTGCTATAGTCCCACTAGTGCCAAGACATTTGCAGAGCGCATCTGCCTGCGTTGCACACTCCAACTAATTATAATGAAGCCATTATACTAGCACACACTCAGTGTACCTAGTGGCATCCTATACGTGGCTATTGGACTTTGCTATAGTCCCACTAGTGCCAAGACATTTGCAGAGCGCATCTGCCTGCGTTGCACACTCCAACTAATTATAACGAAGCCATTATACTAGCACACACTCAGTGTACCTAGTGGCATCCTATACGTGGCTATTGGACTTTGCTATAGTCCCACTAGTGCCAAGACATTTGCAGAGCGCATCTGCCTGCGTTGCACACTACAACAAATTATAACGAAGCCATTATACTAGCAAACACTCAGTGTACCTAGTGGCATCCTATACGTGGCTATTGGACTTTGCTATAGTCCCACTAGTGCCAAGACATTTGCAGAGCGCATCTGCCTGCGTTGCACACTCCAACTAATTATAACGAAGCCATTATACTAGCACACACTCAGTGTACCTAGTGGCATCCTATACGTGGCTATTGGACTTTGCTATAGTCCCACTAGTGCCAAGACATTTGCAGAGCGCATCTGCCTGCGTTGCACACTACAACAAATTATAACGAAGCCATTATACTAGCAAACACTCAGTGTACCTAGTGGCATCCTATACGTGGCTATTGGACTTTGCTATAGTCCCACTAGTGCCAAGACATTTGCAGCACGTCTGCCTGCGTTGCACACTCCAACGAATTATAACTAAGTTACATTGTCAGGGATATTTATTCTTTATTATTCTGCTGTTAATAAAGCTAGACCACCACTGCAATCTTCACCACCTCTCAATTTTTACTACCACATTTTCAGTCCACAATCTTGTCGCAATCAACATGAGTGGCAAAATGACAGATGCTGGTGGAAAGGGGAAGAGGCGTGGTGGAAAAGGCAAAAAATGTTTTGTCAGTGGGGAAGGTGGCAAAGCTCCATTATCATCTGCTGAAGATAGACCATCTACTAGCAAAAGTAAGATGTCTACTACTTATTGTGGACAATCCGATGTGCTCCCTTTTTTACGGACACGAACAAGAGGAACAAAGGTAGATGATGGGCGAAAAAGGAAAATGCTTGAATGGATCTCAAGTGGTCCAACAAGTGCCCTCTCAGCCACTTCAAGTACCGCATCCAAAAAACACCATTCCTCTGAGTTGTCATCCCAATCACACTTGATTTCTCCCAGCTCTGAAGTCTCCATCAGCCCTGCACAGTATGGTGGAACTGAGATGGCTGAGTCTGCAGAGCTGTTCAGTCACACTATAGCCTGGGAATCAGAGGTCTGCTCCCAAGCTACAGTGAGTACAGAACAGGAAATGGTCTGCAGTGATGCCCAGAACCTTTGTGACTCAGATTCAGGCCGTGAGGACCAAGTTTCTGAGCATAATGTTGACCCTTTGTCACAAACTGTAACACCTGTGGTTATAGACAATGAGGAACATACTGATGAAGATGAGACGCAGATACCCGATTGGGATGACAACTTAAATATTCGGTCAGGGCAAGAAGAGGCTCGGTCTGAGGGGGAGGGGAGTGCAAACACAACAATTGATGATGACGTTCTAGATCCCACCTACTGTCAACCCCCAGTCAGGCACTCGAGGAGGTCAACAGAGGCGGTGGAGGAGGATGCAACCGACGACGAAGTTACCTTGCGCCTTCCTGGACAGAGTCGGAGCACTGGTAGCACGTCTACAACTGCATCCTCAGCCACCACTCTGCCTATGAGCATTATTCGGGGTGGATCAACAGGTCGCATGGCCTCTAAGCCTTGCCTAGCCTGGGCCTTTTTTCACATCGAAAAAGATCGCCCAACTCATGTGATATGTAACATTTGTCATGATTCTGTTAGTAGAGGTCAAAACCTCAGCAGTTTGACAACTTCTTCCATGAATCGTCACATGAATAAATATCATAAGTCCCGGTGGGAAGCTCACCGTGCTGCAATGCCGGCTAGCGGAGCGAACCATCCACCGCCCGCCCCTTCCAGTGCATCCGCGCGCTCTTCATCTTCTAGGACTGTGGGGACAGCTGTCACACCTGTTTTTCCACGCAAAACTTCCACCACTGTAACCGCAACAGGCAGTTTGCTTGTAAGGTCGTCAGTTGGTTTGGAAGGGGAAACAAGTGAGTGTGTACAGCTCTCTCAGACATCGATAGCACCAACGTTGGATGAAGGCAACATCATGTCTCCGCCTGCACTTTCCTCACAAACCTGCATTTTTCCAGGGACACCCTACTCAACACCGTCTACACACAGCAGCCAGATCTCTGTCCCTCAGATGTGGTCAAATAAAAGGCCACTTCCTCCGACCCATGACAAAGCTAAGAGGTTGACTCTATCCCTCTGTAAGCTGTTGGCTACCGAAATGCTGCCTTTCCGCCTAGTGGACACACAGGATTTTAGAGACCTTATGTCTGTCGCTGTGCCCCAGTACCAGATGCCTAGTCGCCACTACTTCTCTAAGAAAGGTGTGCCCGCGCTACACCAGCATGTTGCACACAACATCACCGCTTCCTTGAGAAACTCTGTGTGTGAACGGGTGCATTTCACCACCGATACTTGGACCAGTAAGCATGGACAGGGACGTTACATGTCGCTGACTGGGCACTGGGTAACTATGGTGATAGATGGTGAAGGGTCTGCTGCACAAGTCTTGCCGTCCCCACGACTTGTGTGTCAATCCTCTGTCTGTCCAAGTTCCGCCACAGCTTCTGCATCCTCCACCTCATCTGGGTCCTCCACCTCCGCCCCAAGCCTGCCTGGTCAGGCCACCAGCGTTCTCACTGCGCAGAAGGAATCACGCACGCCTCATTACTATGCTGGCAGCCGAGCGCAACGGCATCAGGCGGTCTTTAGCTTGACATGTCTTGGTAATAAGAGTCACACAGCTGAGGAGTTGTGGTCAGCTCTGCGGTCCGAGTTTAATAAATGGTTGTCTCCACTCAACCTGCAGCCTGGTAAGGCCGTGTGAGACAATGCTGCAAACCTGGGTGCGGCCCTTCGCCTGGGCAAGGTGACACACGTACCTTGTATGGCTCACGTGTTGAACCTTGTCGTGCAGCAATTTTTAACACACTATCCCGGCCTAGATGGCCTTCTGAACAGGGCACGAAAACTGTCTGCTCACTTCCGGCGTTCAAGCGCCGCAGCTGAGCGACTTGCATCGCTCCAGAAGTCTTTCGGCCTGCCGGTTCATCGCCTGAAATGCGATGTGGCGACACGCTGGAATTCAACTCTACACATGTTACAGCGACTGTGGCAGCACCGCAGAGCCCTGGTGCAATACGTCATGACGTATAGCCTGGGCCAACGAGATGCAGAGGTGGGGCAGATCACCCTGATGGAGTGGTCTCAGATCAAGGACCTATGCACCCTTCTGCACAGTTTCGACATGGCGACGAATATGTTTAGCTCTGACAATGCCATTATCAGCATGACGATTCCAGTCATTTACATGCTGGAGCACACGCTAAACACTATTCGGAGTCAGGGGGTGGGACAACATGAAGGGGAGGAACTACAGGAGGATTCATATGTGCAAGGGACAACAACATCACCAAGATCCAGACGTTCATCATCACCAACGCAGCAGGCATGGGACCATGGGGAACAGGGATCGACAAGGGCGCATAGTAGCAGGCGAAATGTTGAGCAGGGTGCAGGAGAACATGAAGAAATGGAGGACGAACTGTCCATGGACATGGAAGACTCAGCGGATGAGGGAGACCTTGGTCAAATTTCAGTTGAAAGAGGTTGGGGGGAGATGTCAGAGGAAGAAAGAACGGTTAGCACCTCTATGCCACAAACACAGCGTGGACTTGGTCCGCATGGCTGCGCAAGACACATGAGTGCCTTCTTGTTGCACTACCTCCAACATGACAGTCGTATTGTCAAAATTAGAAGTGATGATGACTACTGGATTGCCACACTATTAGATCCCCGGTACAAGTCCAAATTTTGTGACATAATTCCAGCCATAGAAAGGGACGCACGTATGCAGGAGTATCAGCAGAAGCTGTTACTCGATCTTAGCTCGGCTTTTCCACCAAACAACCGTGCAGGTGCAGGGAGGGAATCTCCCAGTTGTAACTTGACAAACATGGGACGGTCTCGTCATCTTCACCAGTCTACCCGTACCAGTAGGACCGTATCTGGTGCCGGTAACAGCAATTTTATGGAATCTTTTCATAATTTTTTTAGACCCTCTTTTGCAAGGCCACCAGAGACAACAAGTCTGACACATACTCAACGGCTGGATAGGATGATACAGGAGTATCTCCAAATGAACATCGATGCCATGACTGTGCAACTGGAGCCTTGCTCCTTTTGGGCTTCAAACATAGAAAAATGGCCAGAGCTCTCCAGTTACGCCTTGGAGATTTTGTCGTGTCCAGCTGCCAGCGTTGTCTCTGAACGTGTATTCAGTGCTGCTGGGTGTGTGCTGACAGATAAGCACACGCGTCTGTCCAGTGACAATGTGGACAGACTGACGTTCATCAAAATGAACAAGTCATGGATCCAGAAGGAATTTACTACCCCTGTGTCATCCTGGGGAGAGTAAATGCTTGTGGATTTGGAATGTGCTTGATGCAAATCAAAACATCCTGTTTGCAACTAGGGCCCAAGTGCTGCCACTGATGGGGTGGGTGTCTGTGTGGCCCAATTTTTGGAAAAAAGGGAGTCTCCGCTTGGAGTAACCCTTGCTTGCTGTGTTTTTAAAAGAAGCCAAGATGAACAGAGCTGGGATCAGGAAAGACTTTGCTACCTACCCCGGTGTCATCCTGGGGACGGATAAGAATGGCGTATTTTTGAATGTGCTTGATGCAAATCTAGCTGTGAAGTGTACAACTGGGGCACAACTGCTGCCACTGAAGGGGTGGGTGTGTGTGGGCCCAATTTTTGGAAAAAAGGGAGACTCCGCTTGGAGTAACCCTTGCTTGCTGTGTTTTTAAAAGAAGCCAAGATGAACAGAGCTGGGATCAGGAAAGACTTTGCTACCTACCCCGGTGTCATCCTGGGGACGGATAAGAATGGCGTATTTTTGAATGTGCTTGATGCAAATCAAAACATCCTGTTTGCAACTAGGGCCCAAGTGCTGCCACTGATGGGGTGGGTGTCTGTGTGGCCCAATTTTTGGAAAAAAAGGGAGACTCCGCTTGGAGTAACCCTTGCTTACATTGTTTTTAAAAGAAGCCAAGATGAACAAGTCATGGATCAGCAAAGACTTTATCTACGTACCCCGGTGTCATCCTGGGGACGGATAAGAATGGCGTATTTTTGAATGTGCTTGATGCAAATCAAAACATCCTGTTTGCAACTAGGGCCCAAGTGCTGCCACTGATGGGGTGGGTGTCTGTGTGGCCCAATTTTTGGAAAAAAGGGAGACTCCGCTTGGAGTAACCCTTGCTTGCTGTGTTTTTAAAAGAAGCCAAGATGAACAGAGCTGGGATCAGGAAAGACTTTGCTACCTACCCCGGTGTCATCCTGGGGACGGATAAGAATGGCGTATTTTTGAATGTGCTTGATGCAAATCAAAACATCCTGTTTGCAACTAGGGCCCAAGTGCTGCCACTGATGGGGTGGGTGTCTGTGTGGCCCAATTTTTGGAAAAAAAGGGAGACTCCGCTTGGAGTAACCCTTGCTTACATTGTTTTTAAAAGAAGCCAAGATGAACAAATCATGGATCAGCAAAGACTTTATCTACGTACCCCGGTGTCATCCTGGGGACGGATAAGAATGGCGTATTTTTGAATGTGCTTGATGCAAATTAAAACATCCTGTTTGCAACTAGGGCCCAAGTGCTGCCACTGATGGGGTGGGTGTCTGTGTGGCCCAATTTTTGGAAAAAAGGGAGACTCCGCTTGGAGTAACCCTTGCTTGCTGTGTTTTTAAAAGAAGCCAAGATGAACAGAGCTGGGATCAGGAAAGACTTTGCTACCTACCCCGGTGTCATCCTGGGGACGGATAAGAATGGCGTATTTTTGAATGTGCTTGATGCAAATCTAGCTGTGAAGTGTACAACTGGGGCACAACTGCTGCCACTGAAGGGGTGGGTGTGTGTGGGCCCAATTTTTGGAAAAAAGGGAGACTCCGCTTGGAGTAACCCTTGCTTGCTGTGTTTTTAAAAGAAGCCAAGATGAACAGAGCTGGGATCAGGAAAGACTTTGCTACCTACCCCGGTGTCATCCTGGGGACGGATAAGAATGGCGTATTTTTGAATGTGCTTGATGCAAATCAAAACATCCTGTTTGCAACTAGGGCCCAAGTGCTGCCACTGATGGGGTGGGTGTCTGTGTGGCCCAATTTTTGGAAAAAAAGGGAGACTCCGCTTGGAGTAACCCTTGCTTACATTGTTTTTAAAAGAAGCCAAGATGAACAAGTCATGGATCAGCAAAGACTTTATCTACGTACCCCGGTGTCATCCTGGGGACGGATAAGAATGGCGTATTTTTGAATGTGCTTGATGCAAATCAAAACATCCTGTTTGCAACTAGGGCCCAAGTGCTGCCACTGATGGGGTGGGTGTCTGTGTGGCCCAATTTTTGGAAAAAAGGGAGACTCCGCTTGGAGTAACCCTTGCTTGCTGTGTTTTTAAAAGAAGCCAAGATGAACAGAGCTGGGATCAGGAAAGACTTTGCTACCTACCCCGGTGTCATCCTGGGGACGGATAAGAATGGCGTATTTTTGAATGTGCTTGATGCAAATGTAGCTGTGAAGTGTACAACTGGGGCACAAGTGCTGCCACTGAAGGGGTGGGTGTGTGTGTGGCCCAATTTTTGGAAAAAAGGGAGACTCCGCTTGGAGTCACCTTGCGGTGTTTTACATGATTTTAGAAGGGCGTGCCATGCCTATATCTGTGTGTCCTCCTCTTTTTCCTTGTCCAGCTGTTTTGTTTTCGCATGAGTATATGTCCTTGTCACTTTCCAATGTGTTTGAGTTGTTTGTCACCTTTAGGACACCTTTGAGGGTGTTTTCTAGGTGTTTTTCTGTGTTTGTGATTGCCTGCCATTGTTTCCTATGCAGTTCGAGTTCGGTTCGTCGAACGTTCGACGAACCGAACTCGAACGGGAGGTCCGTTCGGCGAACCAACCTCGAGCCGAACCGCGACCGGTTCGCTCATCTCTAGTCACATCATCAATGCATACTAGTGACCCAGTGATATTGGAAGCCATAGTACCCGAGTATTATGGAAGGCATTGGGGAACTCAAAAATTTTTCCAGGAAATCTTCCATATAAATGCTTGAGTTACCCATTGACATCCATTTTACTCAGATACTAGAGTCCTGCCCATCCAAACATACAACTGCTTGTTACAAGTACCAAGCGTATGATAATGTGGTATTTGTTATTCTTCCAAAATCTATTGATTAAAATTAACTTTCTTCTTGGGATAAATCCTTTTGAACTTTGCAGACTTTACAGGTGCTTGTCTGTCCATAGTTCTGTCCCTAAATCCCTGGACACTGCTCTAAAAAATATAAAAACTGCTGCTACCATGCTTAGAAGTGTGACACCGACAGGCAAATAGTCAACTACAGATTCCCAAGGTTGCCTTTACAGTTAGCCATTATCTTCATATAGCCACAAACAAACTTATAAAAAGATTCTTGATTAATAACTTCAACAATGTTATACACTGAGTGGTATTGAGAAGCATGCACTGGACTATTGGCTGTCAAAGTCCAAGTTGCATCAATAAGGGTTTTCACTACACCGCTCTGTCTTCTGATCATGGTTACCACTACAGACCATAACAGCAGTCAACTCTGTACCCCTGCTAGGCCACAAGTTTTGTATTGTAGGCTGAGAACAGTTTCTTTTATTACCAACATGTTCTTGCTGCCTCGGATTCCTAGAGTGCAACTCAAGTCCCTTCCTTATCCTTTAACTGGTCCTCCTTGTATCATGAGGTGTGATTGAATTACAAGAGACCAAGGCTCTTAGACTGGCCCTCATGCAAGTGGGCCCTAGCTTTCCCTACTCTCAGAGATATACTGTAGATATAATGGTGATGATGTCTGGGCCACCATACTTGCCATACTCCTGGGCAGCACTGATCTAATGCGCCCTCTCCCCCACCCCAGGGAAGGACTATGACAGGAGTGGTAGAATCCACAGATATGGGTAAACTGGGGAAACCAAAACACAAGCATGCAGCATGCTCAAAGAGAGTAATCAGACAGCAAATGATAAGGATGAAAATAAAGAGTAGGGAGGAAAAAACAGATGACAGGAGGAAATCCACAACACACCAAGCAACACACAGTAAATCCCCAATTACTGGAACACAACGGCACACAGATCGGTTTAGAAAAAGCTATAGTTGGCATGGCAAAATGGATTTATCCATCATAAAATTGTGGGAAGAAGCTGTTATAGGTCTACCTCAACATGTGATCCAAGAGGAAAACAGCAAGCTTGCAGAATTTAACCACTGACAGCCTAATCACTAATAATTACAGAGCTGGTCAGTGCCCAAGGCTGCCAGTGCAACTCAGAAGCACCAGAGAAAGCAAAGAATGGAGTGTCAGAGTCTGTAGTCTGAACAGCATATGATGCCTCCATGACACTCTGTGGATTTAGAGCCAAACACTGTGTGGCGCCTGACCTTCTGCTCACCTGATTGAAGTTCCATTCCTTTATCTAGTCCTCATGGCCTTCTGCACACACAATAAAAGATCCATCCATGTATATAGGCCTCATGGCCTTTTCCTCACCTGATCAAATTTCTGTCCCTTTATGTAGACCTCTTGGCCTTCTGCTCATGCACATGAAATTTTGTGCCTTTAATCTGGCTCATGTGCCTGCTGTTTACTTGTCCGAGGATCTCCACAACTTTAACAAGGCCTCTGTGGCTGCCACTCATGTGTCCGAGTAGTTCTCTACCACTGGTCAGGAAAATCAGAATTCCCTGTGCTCTTGGAAGGATCTGTACTCCTGAACAAGTCTGCTACTGAAGTATATGAACTTGAATATATGAATATGATTTATAGTTATAAGTCTCTAGTCACAGTCTTCTAGGATTCAACCATAAGCCAGTGCAGGTATCGCTTCAGATATTTGATACCAGTCTGAGCAATGACAGAGGTCTTGGCCTGGACCCTAAGACTTTTATATTTTCTTGTTTTGACACACCAGCTCACATGCCACTGTATATCTGGCTTCCTTTTTCCTCCAGTGTACCCAATCTTCATTCTATGGTTCCTAATATTTTATTAGTTCCCATCTTTTTTGTCTCTGGTCACTAGATGGTGGCATCAAGTTTCACTGAGCATTCCTATTGTATGAATCACCCACTTCCTTGTTAAGACCATTTAGGAGTGTTGATCTTACTGACAGATACCCTTTAAATTTTCACTCTTTCTGGGATTTTTGGTCTAGTGGCTTGTTCTCTCAGTGATTGAAAGTTGTATTTGTAGCACCATCCACTGGACCAAAAATCCTAGAAAAAGCAGAGGATAACTTAATTAAATTTATGGTTATACTGAATCTTTTCTCCACAAAATTATATAACAACCTCATTAGCTTCCCGTACTCTATAACATGATGGCTGCAAATTTTACTGCATTTCATGGTGACAGGTTCCCTAGTAGGCCTACTCAGGCATAAAATATGTTATGTGTACCTTTAACCCCTTACGCACTGTTGATATACTAGTACATCCAATGCCAGGTCCCCTTTTTTATATGGGCTTAGGCACTGAGGCTACACCCTTCCCAGCAGATGTTGGCTATATTATTCAGGCATCATATACCTCTAAGGTATGTGCCCATGATCAGGATTCACTGCGTCCTGGATGCAGTGGGTCTTTACCTGCGGGACCGCAACTCTCCTTTGTAGGAGAACACAGAAGACCACAGCAGCTTGTACCCACGATCAGGGTACAGTGCGCTGCCGTCTTTTGCTTGTGTTCTCCCCACAGAGGACACATGCGAATCCGCAGCAAACACTGACATCTAGTAATCCTGTCCACTATGCTTGTACTGCACAATGCAGCGTTTTGGACACAACGAAAACACGCTACGTCCAGAACGCTGCAAACACTGATCATGGGTATGCACCCTAACAACCATGGGTAGAGCTGAGCTCTGCTCGCTGTTGTTAATTACAGAAATGCCACTGTCATTCTTGCATTTACAATATGCACCCCAGACAGATGCCCCATTTAATTCCCTCTTCACCCCTTCTCAACATGATTGCAGGTTGCCAATGATAGGCTAAAGTTTGCTGAAGAATTTAAAAATGTGATAGAAATATAAATAATGCAAAAGTTCAAAACACTCCTCTAGTCTTTTAATACAATAAAGAAATAATAAAAATAAACTTTTGTGGAATCACTTTCTCCGCTAATGTCCAATCTATTAA
Organism: Anomaloglossus baeobatrachus; assembly: GCF_048569485.1. Lineage (NCBI taxonomy): Eukaryota > Metazoa > Chordata > Amphibia > Anura > Aromobatidae > Anomaloglossus > Anomaloglossus baeobatrachus. The sequence continues at coordinate 159,408,011 of NC_134353.1, read as the reverse complement.
AATATAAAATTAATTAACCTGATCGGTAAATGCCTTAAAGAAGAACAGAATTGAATTTACAAAATTATTTTTTCTTTTGGTAGTTACAAAACTTCAAAATACGAGCCCTCACATAGCTTTATCAACCCACAAAAATGAAAACAAGACGGGTGTCAGAAAATGGCAGCCCAACATTTATATACTTTTTTAAATTTCTGACTTTTTTTACACCAAAAAAAGGAATGCTTAGTATTGCATATTAATATTTATTCATTTATATTGCACTAATAATTCCACAGACCTTTACATAAATTGGCAACACCGTACCTATTGGGGCTAACAAGCTAAATTCCCTATCAGTATGTTTTTTGGAGTGTGGGAAGAAATGCACACAAACATGGGGAGAACATACAAGCTCCTTGTAGATGTTGTCCTTGGTGGGATTTGAACCCCAGATCCTGGTGCTGCTAAACTGAAGTGCTAACCACTGAGCCAACGTGCCTAATCAGCCTGACTATGCAAAGCTACACTGCCAGGTAATTTTTATTGCACAATGAACGCTGTGAAAATAAAATGCCTAAAAGAATTGTAGAATATTTTTTTCACAATTTTGGCGCACTTGGGAATTTTTTTTTCCAGTTTTCAAGTACATCAAATGATAAAAGGCATGGTGTCATGCAAAAAGCAAACCCTAAAATAGCTATATTAATGGAAAAAAAAGACATGGGCTTGGAAAAAACAAAAGTTTTAGGAAAGGGTTAAGTTTTCTAAGATGCCAATATATATTAGAGTTTGGATCCTTTGCATGAGTGTCACACATGGATTTCCGATGATATGTCATAATGTAAGCAACATATCTCCAAAATAATAATCAATTTACTTTTTCATATCACACATAACATCCATCTGAGAGACTAATGTATTCCTCAAGATCGAGCCTTTTTTTCAACAGTTCATTAGTCAATGATGTTTACATCCCATCGAGAGGGTACAGAGAATATTTCTGCTGCGAGAATATGAAGCTGGATGATATCTAAGGAACAGAACTTTATGCATCATATCTAAGCATCTTATTATAATACTACATCAATTAACTCCCCCTGATACTCCAAAATCACTTGCAGATAAGCAATATGCTAAATCAGCCATACTTGATGGTAATTATATGCCTGTGATATGATGATGCACAGAAAAGCAAAACTGATTATCTGTATGCCTTTTACATAATGTTAACATTCACCCTTTCCGTCTTTCTCCCTTATTTCACATTTTCATTTTTTCCCACTGTTTTCTTCTCATCCTCTACCAGATTTTATATTCTCTTATTTAGTCTGCATCCTTTAGATTTCATCTTTTCCACATTATTTTCCGTCACAGCCCTTTTGTCTCTTCAACTTCATTCGATTCATTCCCTTCTTTTGTCTTCAGTTCCAATATCCATCTTTATTTTTTGTTGTTTGCTAATACACTTTCAATACAATTTTTATTATTACAGTTTATAAAACCATTCTGTGCAGAATCTTGCTTTTAATGTGTGTGTCGGGTCAAGAGATACAAAAGATAAGACGTGTGTTTGAAATTGGTTTGTGTAGTTAGAATATACATTTCAGAGGATGACTTCTCTTTGAAACGTTGCGTTTACGACCACCAGAATGCCCCAATTCTTTTAAAGAATTTGTTGAGTAGATGCCAGGTCTTTTTGGTCAGAGTTGTTTTATTTTTCAATGCTTTTTACATGTTGATCTTGAATAGTGGCAGAAATAAAATACATTCAGGTTACATTTTCTTTGCTCTCAGTACATATTTTACGTTGAAATGTTTTTGATATAACATACAGTATAAGGTTTTATTTGATGATCAGTATATAAAAGCAATACATTGCTCATGATTTTCAAATTGTAACTTTTTATTAAGGTGCCCTTCAGACTTCTAATAAATAATTATTGACACTGCCATATATATAAGATCATTGCACAGCAACATCAACGTCTTGTAGGTGAAATATTGAGAGCTACATACATGTGTAATGCATAATGCTGCAAATGCAGGTGAGGTTTTTTGATGTGCGTCACCAACATTTCCAGCCAAGCTATAAATGGATGCCTCTTTAAGGTGAAGAAGAATATATAAGGAAGGAAGGAAGGGAAGAAGGAAGGAAGGAAGGAAGGAAGGAAGGAAAGGAGGAAGGGATGAAGCAAGGGAGGAAGGAAGGAAGTGAGGGAGGAAGGAAGGAAGGACAAATAGACGGAAGAAAGGAAGTAAGGGAGGAAGGAAGGAAGGAAGGAAGGAAGGGAGGGAGGAAGGAAGGGAGGAAGGAAGGAAGGGAGGAAGGAAGGAAGGAAGTGAGGGAGGAAGGAAGGAAGGGACGAAGAAAGGGAGGAAGGAAGGAAGGAAGGAAGGAAAGGAGGGAGGAAGAAAGGGAGGAAGGAAGGAAGGGAGGAAGGAAGTGAGGGAGGAAGGAAGGAAGGAAGGGATGAAGCAAGGGAGGAAGGAAGGAAGGAAAGAAGGAAAAAAGGAAGGAAGGAAGGAAGGAAGAGTAAGTAGCTGGGTAATTTCAAATTTAATTGTTAATAATTCATTAAAATACAGGGAAACAAACAAAACAAAAAAGGTTGTCACACTGATATAGTGAGGCAATATAATAATGATCCCAGATAGCCAGTAAGGCAAAAATGGTGCCTCAAGGGTGCAAGCGCATATCAGGATGAAATGGTAGTAAAAAAATCCAGAAGGTGAAAAATACACCAGGATGTCAGGACTAAATTATTAACCAAATAGTATGATATCTCTATGTAAATAGAAAAGGGGTGCAATATAAATCACTAACACCCAATACATGAAGGCGTCTAAATAATAAAACAATATTAGAACAATCTCACCAGTGCTGCATAATGGTCCAGACAGGATGTTCGTATCACAATTGCTGGATCTTCAAGGGGGAGCTATCATACATAGGTACACCATACACCTTAATTGCTGACCCGCAGATGGCATGCTCAAGTCTCCCGAAGAAAGGAAGGAAGGAAGGCAAGAAGGAACGAAGGCAAGAAGGAAGGAATGAAGAAAGGAAGGAAGGAAGAAAGGAAGGAAGGAAGTTAATCAAAGTGGAAATAATGAGCCAGCAGCAGTCAAATGTATCACCTTTAAATGAGCACTGATTTCCTAGAGACAGGTTCACTATGCATTGTATTTTCAAGTTGCTGTAGAAGTTATAGCTAAAAATGACCCAAGTTCAGAAATACAAATACACACACTCACAAATCCACACAAGCACACCCAATCGGAATGTTTTAGTATTTTGTTGTAAGCTCTGTGGTTTTCTGCTTGAGGTTATCTTGTGTCAGCTTCCAAACCCATCCGATAAGAAAAACTAGACTACACTGCCAAACTGATACTAGGTAAAAGCAAACTGGATAATCAAAACTATATAACATGCCACAGTACAGTGAAATAATGACAATCTTTATTTTTCACATGGATCAATTCTTTTTAATAACTTGGGAACTCATTTGTGCCATTTTTTTCCCCTCAGAGAAAATAGACATTTTCAGTCCATATTGTAGTATTATTAATATATTTATCCATTACAAATCCAACGAGATAGAAAGCAAAATTATCTAGATCATTTTAAAAATAAAGAGTTAAATTAGTTGAATTAGTGCAGGTATTAAACTAACACTGAAAAAATATATATATCCCAGTACTTATTCCCTCAAACTGCTCATTTGCTCCACTTTGATTACTTGTTATCCATATCCTGTTAAATAATCATTTCACAATTAAAATTTGGATATATATATATATATATATATATATATATATATATATATATATGTATACATTCAATTGGCTCAGCATAAATTAATTCACCCCAGCAGATTTGTCAAAATACCTTCAGTTTCCTTTTTAGAATCAATATTTTCTACAAAATACTCCTACAAGCATTGGCTATTGACGGCAAACAACATTTGTGATTTTTTAAACCCCCCTGAAATTATTTGAAAACTATAGAACACTCTATTGAAAGTCTTAGGAGTAAAGCTAAAGTGTAGACTACAAAATTTTAATTAACAAGAATTCAACCACAAATAAGTAAATTATTCATTAAATAGGGGTCCAGCAGAAATTTGATTATAACAGGAAATTACTTGACAAAGAAACCCTCTTTCAATTTCATGCAGTCAACAATGGCACCAAATGGAAAAGAAATGTCACATGATCTTAAAAAAAGTCATTACTCAAAAAAGGTAAAGGCTACGAGAGGATCAACAAAACTTTATTTATCAGTCAGAATACTGTACCAAAAGTGATACAAAATTGTACTGCAATTATCTCAGAGAGACCAAATTGAGCTGAGGAACAAATCACAGCATGCTGCGATTGTCTGCAAGTCTCTCATCACTTACACCCATACAAGTCTATGGGTGCAAGTGAAACATCGAACTGCACTTGGATGAATTCCGAGTGCAGTGTGATATTCACACAGGCTGACATTGGAGAAGATGAAAAGACAAATTTTTGCTACCCCTCCTCATCCAATTGCAAGATTGGATCACAGTTGCATGACCATCGTCTTATGCTCGCAGCAGAACAAGAGCCAAGGGTCAATAGCGTATCGCATACAATGCTCTCGCATCAGATGCCATGTGCTAGTGTAACTCCAGCCTTATGAAGTGGTCCAATTGATAGTCGATGTGTTCCGCAACGTGCTCGGCTGCAGCTGAGCCGCTCGGATCCGGGCTCGTTGGTGGGTGGCTCGAGCGCCTCCGGACCCGGGGTCACTTCACTCTGAAAGGGGATGCTGGCGCTTTTGGTGGGGGTTAGGTAGGTGCACGGCCGGAACCGTGCTTGAGTTCGTGATGCCACCCACGGGATGTGGTGAAGGTGGACACCACCGCTGCAGTTACGGGGCACCTGGGGGAGATGTTATGCAGCAAGTTGTTAACCCCTCCGTGGGCAGGGATGGTGGCCCCGGGGCCCGTTGGGGGTAGCTGGGCGGTGCAGGGTGGTGCGCGGCCGGATGGCACTGTTGTACTCACTGTTATTGACACACACAAGTCTCTGGTAAACCAAGTTAATGGTGGTCGGTGCCCGCAGCCGGCTGCGTCTGGTCCCCCACCCGGTTCGGTGGTCTTGGCCTTTCTCCTGCACCGTGTTGTGTACTTGGGCTGCCTGCACTTCAGCGACGGGAGTCCGCTCCCCAGCTTTGTGGATGCCGAGAGAGCCCTTTTGCCCGCAGACGCTGGCCCGTGGGATCTCTCTGCCTGTGTGGTGGCTTTCTATCCCCCTCATTGGGCTGTTGTCTTCAGTCGGGACTTGGGTGGGAAAGGACCTATAGTCCAGACCGCAATCAGTTAAATAACTCAGTCCAGTGGATTCTGGACCTCGTTTCAGGGTCTGAGTACCCCCCTGTGTGCTCCGGTTTCCGAATCGGTTCCCCGGGTTGGTACCACTACTCTGTCTCGGTCCACCATGGTTCCCTGAAGCCGTCTTCCCGGCTCCTGCAGGCTAAGGCCACTGTTTGCCTCCTAGCCTAAGGTGCCCAGGCTCCAACCCCGGCACTTGTCAGACTCCTCTCTCTACTCACTGACTAACTTGTCAGACTCCACTGAACTGAGTGGTTTTCCTGCCTCAGGCCCTCTGAACTCATCGGTGGGCATGGCCAACCGCCTGACTCCGCCCCCTGGTGTGTCCATCAAGCACTGAGAGGTGACTAGGGTTTTAATGGTTGGCTGATGACACCTTTTTGGGGGACAGGTGTAGTGCGGGGGTCTATCTGTGACTACCTGGCTAGTCCAGGGCGTCACACCCCCCCTTGGTTAACTACAGACCGGCCGCGGACTGTCCGACCACCACCGTTTATTTTGTGACTGAAAAAGATAAAAACAGTTAACAAGCATACTAACATATTTACAGGTATGATTACTTCTGGTTCATCCCAAGACGGGAGGCATTATTCTTTAATGTTGCAAACATATATAAAACATTTTTTTTGAACAGGAACGGGACGGGACTGGATCCTTTCATTTGCCCACCTAAGCAGACCTAAACCTTGATGCTGCCTCTAAAAACAGGTCAGCACCCCTTTTCCCCAGTCCAGGAAACGGGTTCAGGTCCGGGTATTGCCCATACGGACCAAGTAATAAGTTCCTTACCCGGCAGTCTCTCAGAGGCCCCACGTCCAGGGGACCCATGACCCGGAGGGTAGTCACCGGTTTGCATGGTGACGGGACCTCGGCCTCCTCTGCCGCAGGCCCTTCCTCCAACCAGCGTCTCCGGAGACTGTAGGACCTGAAAGGGTGGTTCGGGATTATTTAAAACACTTAACTTCGCTGCCGGTGCAGCTTCCTCGGCAACTTTCCCTCAGTCCACCACAGGGCAACACAGGTCCCCAATGCCACTTTCGCTCATGGTGACACTGTCTAGAAAGATACCATCTTCCACTGCATGCAGTGCGGGTATGGTAAACCGGGCTCTGTAGCAGGAACTGTCCTCACTCCCACTAAACTGGCTTGTCGTCCTCCACCAGGGGCTCCTACCCTTGATGACGCCTTCTGGGACTCCAACCGCAGCGGCATTCAACCAGTCGGGTAGCTTCTCTTTCCCTTCCACCCAGTGTGCTGGATGTCGCCTCCCGGGGAACTTGGAGACGTTCAACAAAGGTAAGAGTCATTATAGCGGGAGCGGGCTCTTTAAAACTTCTCTACTTTAACTTTTAACTTCAGGGGTTAACTTATAGATGCGGCTACCATTGCAGGGGACCCTACTGCGCTATCTTCGGACGGCTATTGGGCTCCCTTTCCAGGTACAATAGATCCCTGGGCTATGGACCTCCAACGGGAATGGTGGCGGGGGCAGCGTAGACGGTACCTCTTCTTCCATGATCTGCGCTACATCGAGCTCACTTGTCGCGGTACTGGCGGGTTACAGCTCCCAGCTGATGAGAGACGACATGGGGGTCTGCGGGGCTTTGTCTCGGCGCTGCACGGCTATGGCGGCCCTCTGCTCACGGGCTCACACCAAGGCAACCATTCGCCGGACCTCCGCTTTCCAGTTGAGCACCTGCTGCAAGGTTTGCGCTCTTACCCGGAAGCAGAATCGACCCAGCTCCCGCTCCAACCAGGCAGCGGTTCCCGCGGGAAGCTCGTTATGATTGCTGTCTTCTGCATCAAAAGCTACTCCGCCTCTGCCGCTTCTGAGCCCTGCCACTCCGGTGGCGGGTGCCGCTCCGCTGACTTCATTCTGCATCCACATGTTTCCGCATCTCCCCCTTGGTCTTTTCGCGGCACTCCCTTCTTTGGCCGGTCAGTTTCGCTTTTCAACCTCTCGCTTTTCTGCATGGCTGCATTCCCAGGGGGCGGGGCTTCAGTTTTTCGAGCCCTTTCTGCGAGGAAGAAGACTTTGGCGGGAATTTTCATGCCAAAAAATGGCGGCAAGATGGCGGATTCCAAAAATTTTGCAACTAATCACTGCTGACGTCCCTTCAAGGCGCACTTCACTAGGTAAGTGAATAGGTAAGTATCCTGTTCGCGACGCCAGAAGAGTCAATATGTACCGCCCCACACTCGGCTGCAGCTGAGCCGCTCGGATCTGGGCTCGTAGGTTAGTGGCTCGAGCACCTCCGGACCCGGCGTCACTTCGCTCTGAAAGGGGATGCTAGCGGGCCCTTTTGACCGCAGACGCTGGCCCGTGGGATCTCTCTGCCTGGGTGGTGGCTTTCTATCCCCCTCATTGGGCTGTTGTCTTCAGTCGGGACTTGGGTGGGAAAGGACCTATAGTCCAGACCGCAATCAGTTAATTAACTCAGTCCAGTGGATTCTGGACCTCGTTTCAGGGTTTGAGTAACCCCCGTGTGCTCCGGTTTCCGAGTCTGTTCCCCGGGTCGATATCGGTGGGCCACTACCTGTCCCGGTCCACCACAGTTCCCCCAAACCGTCTTCCCGGCTCCTGCAGGCTAAGGCCACTGTTTGCCTCCTAGCCTAAGGTGCCCGGGCTCCAACCCCGGCACCTGTCAGACTCCTCTCTCTACTCACTGACTGACTTGTCAGACTCCACTGAACTGACTGTTTTTTCTGCCTCAGGCCCTCTGAACTCCTCGGTGGGCGTGGCCAACCACCCGGCTCTGCCCGCTGGTGTGTCCATCAAGCACTGAGAGAGGTTACTAGGGTTTTAATGGTTGGCTGATGACACCTTTTGGGGGACAGGTGTAGTGTGGGGGTCTATCTGTGACTACCTGGCTAGTCCAGGGCATCACACCGCAACTAGGTGACACTGTTACTGTGTGGCTTTTCTGTCTATTAATGTGTGCCTTATGGATTTTGTCTGTATATACATTGAGCATTTGCAGCAATTTTCTCTGTTTGAAAAGCCAAATGGAATCAGGAAAAACTCTGCTTCAAATATGCTCTTTTTTCATTCTATTTTTAATTTGAATTTATTTTTCCCCATTCATGACTCAATGCAGCATTGAAAAAAAAAACACTTTGACGGTTCAAATGCACAAGGAAAAAATAGGCTGCATGTGCATGAGATTTCAGAAATCACATTTACTTTGCTGGGACTGTAGAATCCTGAATTTTTTTACATGGATAATGTGTGGCAGAAATCCAGCTTGTGAATAAGATGAGTACTGAAGTTTTTATGTTGCAGATTTTTTGCAGCATTTCTGCTAAAGTTAGCAAAATTATGTTACTTGCATTTATTCATGTCATTTCTGAGTGTGTGCTTTTATATGCGTTTTCACCCTGTTTTTGATGCTGCAGGTATTCTCTCTCTTTTGTATGTCATACTCTAAAGCTGATTTGCTTTTAAAACTTCTTAGTAGTTGGCTTTGACAAAAATTTATTGATAGAGCCATGTGTGTGTAAGGCCCCCTTCACACGTCCATGTCTCTGGCACGTGTTTGGTCCATTTCCTCACGAGCCGGAGACACGGGCACACGTAGACCCATTAAAATCAATGGGTCTGCGCTCACATGTGGACTGTGTGTCCGTGTGGAGGATACGTGTGTCCATGTGCTCCACACGTAGACATGTCCGTTTTTCTCCGGCATCAAGGCTGTCACACGGAAAACACACGAACCGCACAGATGTGATCCATGTGACACACACTGGAGAACACACACGTGCCTGGGAAATAAAAAGAATTTCTTCACTCACCTTCTCCAGCTCTGCTGTCTCTGCCGACGCTGTCACTTGCTTCCGACCCCCGCTCATTATGCTCATGAATACTCACTCCACTGCAAGCCAGAAGCAGCAGCAGCAGGGAGTCGGCAGGGCGGGAGACCACAGATCAGCACCACAGACAGCGACGCCAGGGACAGGTGAGCAGAAAGTTCCTGTTCTCCATGTGTTATCATGGATAACACACGGAGAACATACGTATGCCATAAACATGGCACACGGAGGGCAAAACGCACCTCTGACACGTCCGTGAAAAACGTGCGTGCTTTTCACGGACGTGTGAAGGAGGCCTAACATGTATTTTCAGTGATTCCGCAAAGGAACTGCCCTACAAAGGCAGGTGCATTTTTACCTATGGATTTTTTACACCCAGTGCAATTCTATAGGGAAAGACTACAAACAAAACTCAGTGTACCTGCAAGAAATATTGCAGATATCAAAAATGTACCACAGATCATAAAAGCCATGAGATTTCTGTAAATCTCGTCCATTTTGTTGGAACTGATAGATGCTGTTTTTTTACTACAGCAAAAATGGAAAGCATCCCGTTTATAGTGGGAATTTAAAGAAGTGGTCCAAAATACAAAGTAATTTTCATTCTAAATGGCTATCTAATTCCTCAACATAAACATTTTCTAACAATTCTCTATCCTAAATGCTTACTTCTTTTTTCTACTTCCTTTTGGATGGTACTTCATTTGACAATCCCAGTGCATGATGGGGTACTCAAAGAGTCACCAGAGGCAGAGGCTGTGGCAAGCAGTGACCTTGGTTCAGAGGCTGGGCTAGTCCCGCCATCATGTGCACTGTGCACAAAGACAGAGTGCTCTCTCGCCGGCTCAGGTCTGCAAGGCCCCTTTCACACGTCAGTGATTCTGGTACATTTGTGCTTTTTTTTAAACGTACCAGAATCACTGACATACGCAGACCCATTATAATGAATGGGTCTGCTCACACATCAGTGATTTGTCACTGCACGTGTCTCCGTGCAGCATTCACACGTGTCCGTGATTGCCGCACGGAGACATGTCCATTTTTTTCTGGCATCACTGATGTCCCACGGACCAAGCAGTGGTGTGGTCCGTGAAACATGTGCCAGAAAAAAATGTGCTTTTAAATTAAAAAACATTTTTACTCACCCGGCTCCAGCGATGTCCTCTGCAGCCCGTGCAGCTTGTTGCTTCTGAGCCGGCTAATTACAGTCGCGCATATTCATGATGTGCGACACAGCCGACCCGGAAGCAGCTGCTGCGGGGGTCAGCATCAGCCGGATGCTGCACCGCGGGAGCGATCAGCACCATGGAGAGCGGGAGCGCGCACAGGTGAGTAAATCTCTAAGTGCAATCACGGGCCACGGAGAACGGAGCCTGGATTGCACTTAGACAACCCACGTGTGCCGTGATTCACGACACACGGAGGGACATGTGCGTGTTTTACATGCCAGTGAAAAACGTCAGTGATTTTCACTGACGTGTGAAACGGGCCTAGTAGTGAGCTGACAACTGAGCACTTAGGCTTATGCTGAGCCCTTTTGCTAAAGTAATTAAAATAATATTTATATATAAATTTGGTGTCAATGTTATTATAGCAATACAATTAACATGTCAATTATACTGTATGATGACCTCCATAAAAAAAAGTAAATAAAAAAAGTTCAGGTTTATTTTTTTTGTCGATGACTCCTACTAAAATATGAATTAAAAAGTGTTCAAAAACTCATATATGCTTAAAAATGATACCAGTAAAAACTACAACTTGTCACCCAAAAAACAAGCCCTCATATAACTACATGTACCAACAAATCTAAAAAGCTGTGGCTATCAGATAGAGATAAGTGGATCTATTAAAAATTTGAATTTGCCAAATTTTTCAAAAAGGCATTTTTATTTTTATTTTCATGTAAAAAGGGGGTCACAAATAGGGTTATCATAGGGGTCCAGCTGAGTCTAACTAGCTGTGGACCGTCCTTGTCAGGTTGGGAGTCATTGGGTGATAGATAGTTTATAATTTTCCCTAGGGAATGGTAGGGTGCGTGATGCTTGGTAGGACTTTGGACCCTGGCTCTGGTGGAGACTCTATACATCCTGACTCATAAGGACTTGGTGAGATTGTTCCGTTTTCTCCTACCTAATATTATTCTCATACGGATGACCACTGTCACTGTGAGATATATTTATTTGATTATATTGTGTTTTTTTCTTTTCCTTTTTTTGTGCATAGGACCACTGTCCAGCATTATGAAAGAGAACACATACTTTTTGCTTTCTGTCTGTTTTGTTGGTTTATTGTGTTTTTTTTTGTATGAACACTATTAGTGGCTGCCTGAGTGATCCATCTTCTACTATTTACTAGGGCTGTAATATTCAGAACTGATTGATTTTTTTAATTATGTTGATGTTTCATAGGGTTCTCTAAGGAGCTTGAAGGTATACACTGTGTGCAGAATTATTAGGCAAGTTGTATTTTAGAGGATTTTTTTTATTATTCAAGTTGTATTTTAGAGGATTTTCTTTTATTATTGATCAACAACTATGTTCTCAATCAACCCAAAAGACTCATAAATATCAAATCTTAATATTTTTGTACGTTGGAGTGTTTTTTTTTAGATTTGGCTACCTTAGGAGGATCTCTATTTGTGCAGGTCACTATTACTGTGCAGAATTATTAGGCAACTTAATAAAAAACAAATATATTCCCATCTCACTTGTTTATTTTCACCAGGAAAACCAATATAACTGCACAAAATTTAGAAATAAACATTTCTGACATGCAAAAACAAAACACCAAAAAATTAGTTACCAATATAGCCACCTTTCTTTATGATGACACTCAACAGCCTACCATCCATAGATTCTGTCAGTTGCTTGATCTGTTTATGATCAACATTGCGTGCAGCAGCCACCACAGCCTCCAGACATTGTTCCGAGAGGTGTACTGTTTTCCCTCCCTGTAGATCTCACATATTATGAGGGACGACAGGTTCTCTATGAAGTTCAGATCAGGTGAACAAGGGGGCCATGTCATTATTTTTTCATGTTTAAGACCTTTACTGGCCAGCCATGCTGAGGAGTAGTTGGATGCATGTGATGGAGCAATGTCCTGCATCTTTTTCTTGAACGATACCGACGTCTTCCTGTACCACTGCTTGAAGAAGTTGTCTTCCAGAAACTGGCAGTAGGTCTGGGAGTTGAGCTTCACTCCATCCTCAACCCGAAAAGGTCCCACAAGTTCATCTTTGATGATACCAGCCCATACCAGTACCCCACCTCCACCTTGCTGGCATCTGAGTTGGAGTGGAGCTCTCCGCCCTTTACTGATCCAGCCTCTGGCCCATCCATCTGGCCCATCAAGAGTCACTCTCATTTCATCAGTCCATAAAACATTTGAAAAATCAGTCTTAAGATATTTCTTGGCCCAGTCCTTGACGTTTTATCTTATGTTTCTTGTTGAAAGGTGGTCGTTTTTCAGCCTTCCTTACCTTGGCCATGTCCCTGAGTATGGCACACCTTGAGCTTTTTGATACTCCAGTAATCTGGCAGCTCTGAAATATGGCCAAACTGGTGGCAAATGGCATCTTAGCAGCGTCCCGCTTGATTTTCCTCGATTCATGGGCAGTTATTTTGCGCCTTTTTTGCCCAACACACTTCTTGCGACCCTGGATTCAGATTCTGGATGAGGAAAAAATTGCAGCCTGCTGCGATTGTCAGCGAGAGCCATGTCACTCATACCCATAAAAGTCTATGGATGTAAGTGAAACATCGGACTAAACTTAGTTGATATCCGAGTACAGTGCGCTAATCGCATTAGCTGACAATGGAGGAGATGGGGACATTAATGCCTCCCTCTCCTCTGCATCTCCTTTACTCTCCTCTGAAGCTGTGATCTGATCACAGAGTTGTATCACAGTTGCATGACACTCGGCTCACACTGGCAGCACAGTGGGAGCTGAAGGTCATTAGCATATCGCATCCGATGCACTTACTTTGGATGCCATACTATCGTGTGAATCCAGCCTTAGGTCCCCTTTACATGTCAGTGAAAAACACAGATGTTTTTCACTGACATGTTAAAAACGCATATCTCCCTCCGTGTGCCATAATTCATGGCACACGTGGGTTCTCCATGTGCTACCCATGATCAGTGATAGCACATGATAATCAGGCAATTATACTCCCCTGTCCCCGCTCCTTTTGTTCATGCTGCTGAATCTCCGACTCTGTTTTGTTTCTGGCTGCCGATGTCAGCCCACTGCAGCTACTTCCGGGTTGGTTGTGCAGTTCATAAATGCATATGCATGAGAATAATTAGCTGGTTTGTAAGCAACAGGCAGGAGCAGCCGGAGACAGCATCGCTGGAAAAGGTGAGTTTAAAAAGCTTTTTATTTTTAATTTATGTGTTTTTCTGGTATGTGTTTTACGGATGTCACCATAGTGTGGTCCATGGGACGTCAGTGAAGCCAGAAAAAATGGACATGTCTCCGTGTGGAGCACAGGGACACGCATGTACGTCGCACGAAGACACGGTCAGTGAAAAATCACTGATGTATGAGCAGACTCATTGATTTTAATGGGTCTACGTATGTGCGTAATTCTGGTACGTATTAAAACTAGCACATACGTACCAGAATCACTGACGTGTGAAGGGGGCCTTAAAGTGACTTCTGGATCATGCAGAATGCAGCATGACCCAGCCAGTCTGTAGAGGTGGTGACATCCCAAAAAAGCAGGGAAACAGCACTAGACACTAGAGAACAGCAGTAGCTGACACACTACATTAAATATGCACACATTTACTGAATGAAAAAGTTAGTGTGTTTATTAACGGTGATCTTTGCTACAATTGTATATGATTTTCTTGTTGCCGAATAAAAATTATTAATGATTATCTGCTGAAACTTGCAAATGGTTACTGAGATATTGGAGCTTGGTAAATTGCTTTGCTTATTTCTTAGGGGTACTTTGCACACTATGACATCGCAGGTGCGATGTCGGTGGGGTCAAATCGAAAGTGACGCACATCCGGCGTCGCTGTCAATATCGGAGTGTGTAAATCATTTTTGATATGATTAACGAGCGCAAAAGCGTCGAAATCATATCATATGTGTAGCCTCGGTCATTTCCATAATTTCGGAAGGACTGATGTTACGATGTTGTTCCTTGTTCCTGCGACAGCACACATTGCTGTGTCTGAAGCCGCAGGAGCGAGGAACATCTCCTTACCTGCGTCCTGCGGCTCATGCCGGCTATGCTGAAGGAAGGAGGTGGGCGGGATGTTTACGTCCCGCTCATCTCCGCCCCTCCGCTTCTATTGGCCACCTGCCGTGTGACGTCGCTGTGACGCCGCAAGACCCGCCCCCTAAGGAAGGAGGCGGGTGGCCGGCCAGAGCGTCGTTGCAGGGCAAGTAAGTCCATGTGAAGCTGCCGTAGCAAACATTATCACAAGAGATCGCAGCTGTGACGGGGGCGGGGAATATCGCGCTTGGTATCGCAAGCATCGGCTTGCGATGTCGTAGTGTGCAAAGTACCCCTTAATTGCAATATTTGATTCAACCTTGGAGGAACAGGTTAAGTTCCATTTTAAATACATACAAAAACATGTAAGAACTTTGCCGAGTTCATTATGAATGAATTTGCCATATGTTTAATAGCTTTATATGAATGTCAAATATAAGGCCTCATATGGAGTATTTTCTCTAATCATGTAGTTTGTTATCATAGCTGTAGTGTACTTATCTCACACGTACATAAACAGCTTAATCATTGATGTTCTCATTAGGGTTATTTGTGTTTTCCAGATATCGGCTGGGCATTGTTCTCAGATGATTCATGTTCCTTTGAAACAGATATTATCATTAAATTGCCCATCTGGTTCTGTGACATTTTCATTAAAGCCTTTCGAAAAACTATTTTAAGTACTTGTTCCATATTTGGGTGGATACTTGGACTGCATTTCCATCTAGTTTACTGATAACAGTTTCTTTCTTACTCAATTGTCAACCAATGTTCCTGTTTATATGAACAAATGACTGTGTGAAGGTGGTAGGCTGTACTTTCTGAGAAGGATTGCGGAACATTCTATCCTCGTGTGCAGCTGGGATTTCCCACAATGTGGGGGATTTGTAATGAATCCCACTCCATAACAACAGGGACACATGCATATAGTATAAACTGATACTTCAGTATAAGCAAAGTTTGGACTCTGTACAAATAAAATTAAATAGGTTTATATGTTTTTTAACTAGTATTAATATTTAGCAGGAAGTAAAATAATATTTTTCGAATAAAATATGATTGTATAACTCCTCATAGCTTTTAATATAATAACACAACAAACCTATTTCTTAAAAAAAGACAGTGCACAAATTTTAAGGAGTGATATAAGATTATCCCCTAAAGAGACTTGTAGTGGTTGAGTTTCAATGATATGGTATTGTGACCCATCTGTCATTGTGGATGATGTTTGGCTGATACTGTTCCATGTTGTCAGGATTCTGTTGTCCTTTTGTAGATCAACCACTAGTGGCTGCTATTATTCAGCTATATAAATTGTGCTGCATTTCCCCTCCTTGCCACTAGAGGCTGCTGTTGTGTTTCTACAATCACACGTTAACAAAATGGCCGATGGTAAACCAGTGGAAGCCATCTTGTTCCCTGCTTTCATGTTCACTCATTGCCTGAGTATTTTGTCTAGCTTTCGATCTAGTTCCAAAAGTCTCAAGCTCCTAAGAACTGTGTTAAGCAGACTGTCCCCAATCCTCTGGATTGTTTCCTAATATTCCTATTGCTACTTCACAGAACTTCACTACCCTTTGCTGTTCGCCACTTTTGCTCCTTCAGCAATTGGATTCTCGCCATGCTTCAACAGTGTCGTAACACGTTTGAGTTCAAATAGTTTGTAGAACTAAAAACTATGTTACAATACTGTATATTGTACACAAAAAAAGAGCTCTCAAGTGCAAGCCTGTGTAAGTCCTCCAAATTAATATCCTGGGTCCCAGCATGGTTCTCGGCAGTCAGTCGTATGGTAACATGAAACAGGAAATGGGAGGAAGGATCCAGCTCAGACTACAAGGATTAAATAAAACTTAGACTTTTATTTAATCTTGTTAAAATATGTATCCAAATAGGTATTATGGCAGTGGTGGCTTGATCACACTGACAGATGGCAGATCTATAACACAACGCGTTTCGGCGGGACGCCTTCTTCAGGTCTTAGTCATAATAACACTAAAGAGTATATATATAAATGTTAACCATGAGCAGAAAACCTTCCCACTTGTTCTCAATTAATTAATTAAACACCAAAACGCATTGTGTGTTATACATCTGCCATCTGTCAGTGTGATCAAGCGGGTGCCATAATACCTATTTGGATACATATTTTAACAAGATGAAATAAAAGTCCAAGTTTTATTTAATCCTTGGAATCTGAGCTGAATCCTTCCTCCCATTTCCTGTTTCATAATACTGTATATTATAATGAAAGTGATAATATGCCCCTAGTTATACAAATACCCACTCCAAGGAGACCCCCAAAATAGTGCCTTTGTATAGAAGTCTCACAGCAAGCGTCAGACAACACTGTATACACTGCACTTCAGTTCAATGTCAACCATAAATCTACATCCTTAACACTGTTACCAGGATACCCTCAAAATGAGTACAAAGAGAGTGATTTGCCTTAGTACTCCAAGATTAAGACTTAGTAACTATACCAATATTTGATGTTGATGTTCCCTCTCGAGGATTATTAAGGCAGCAAATATTTGTAGATGTGAAATCACTCACCCTGCTCACCTCCCAATGTGGAAGTGAGCTGAGGTGGAGTTCCCTTTCAAATATGCCGAGCTTAACAATTATTTCATATTATGCAGCTGTGATGCCCCTGAACTAGTCAGGGTGTCACAGGCTACTGCACCCTCTTTTATCTGCTGGTGCAGGACTCAACACCCCATGGTTCTAGGATCCTGATTTTTCGTGTTGCTCCATCAGCATTAAAATCCTTGTCACCTTACACCACACCCTGTCAGGCACACCAGTGAGTGGTCTAGCTGGAATAGGGCCACCCGCCTAGGTAGTCAGGCAGACTGGTGGGAGGGACTTGGGTCAGTTCAATGTCAGCTTTCAGTGAGAGAGGAGCTGAAGTGGCAACTCCTAGGGAGCTGGGAGAGGAGTTGAGTGGTAGCCCTCAGAGAGTGAGGAGCTAGGTGGAGTTGGAGCACCCTGGGAGACGTTGGCTAGGTCACAGATGGAGGCCTGGGACCGGAGGAGTCGGAGACCCGGTTGCAGGGTATTAAAGAAAGGAGTCAGGCTTAGTTTTGGAGAACGGTTGGCACTGGAGTACCTAATAACCGAACTGGTACCGAGCACGGCGGGGTACTGGACCCTAGATCAGGGAGTAGCTTCAAGCAACCTGATAATTAACCTGCGGAGTATAGTATCTCTATGAATTGTCCCCAACAGCTGAGAGATCGAAGGCATCAACACAACAAGGGGTATAAGGCTTTCCAACCCATGCAGCCCACTGAAATCCCAATTGTCAGCCATCGAGAGCACAGCTTCCTTACCTAATCATGGGGAGTGGGACCCTAAAAGCTTCAGGCCGAGGGGTCACACAGAATATCTAACACTAGTGCATGGAGGCATGGTACTGACCACCTGCAACACCAAGGGAATCGGACACCCGGACAAGATCCTCCAGAGAGGCAGCGGCACCCAGAGACTTGGTTTACCTTTGTGTTAGAGCCTGCTTTGCGGTTGCATCACCACCAACACTGCCTGAGTGAGTATGTTGTCCTCCCCTGCTTCCAACCAGCGCTACGCTCCCTTGCAACCCCATCGTTCAGAGTCCCGAGGACTCCCCTACCTGTGGAGGGAACGTCATCTGGCTGTCCCACTCCATCTTCCCCGGGTACTCCCATTGGGAGCGGCGGTACTCCCATTACCGCAAACCACGGGAGGCGTCATGAATGCTAAATCCCCTGTAAATACCCCCCTTTTCATTTGAAGTGGCTGCGAGCCCCCGGGTCCAGAGACCCTCGAGCCACAGCAGACCCTGGATCCGAGCGGTTCGACCACTGCAGGGGTGGCACACAGCAATTTATGTCATTGTCCCATGTCTCTCAATAGGGAGAGAAGTATTGGTACTTTACTGTGCATGGTCATGTACAGGGAGGAAACTCTCATCTTGAATTGATGAATTAGTCACTGCGTACTATTTTGCGTTGCCCTGTTTAAAATTAATCTGTCTTAAAGGGAACCTGTCACTAGCGGTGGCCGCAGCTTATAGGTTATAAAACTGGTGACAGGTTCCCTTTAAGGTAAATTTTTTGCTAAGATAAAGTGCTAAATGTCAACATTTATAACATCCTGTGAACACACAAAGAAATGATGAAATATTGCCTTTCTTTTAACCCCTGACCTGCATTTGTAACACACAAATATTTACTGTATACAAAAACCTTAAACTGGCAAATGACTGTAAGCATCATTTGCATTTTGTTTAAAGTGTAGCACAGAGTTTTAACTGCTTAACGACTGCTTATACGCCTTTTAATGGCAGTGTTAAAGAGTATTTATTCTTCATTTCTGCTTTTTAATGGCGCTGAGGAATAAATGAATAGAGTCACCCCAAGGATGAAATTCCCGCGGGTCGTAGCTGTACATGACAGCCAAAATCCGGGGTTATCGGGCCAGTGTTGGAATCGAATAGTGCCATTTATCCTTCTAAATCTCACTGTCGATTGTGGCAGAATCGGCCCCCCCAGCTATCGCAATCACGGGTGCTGATCATTGTTATGGTGCCCTAAGGTCATCTGATGACCCCAAGGTCAAAGTACAATGATCTCTAAGATCCTGTTATACTGTTATATGTAGGGTCCTACAGGCACAGTCAATGAATCATTGACAGAACTCCAACACTGTTGTACACAAGTAAAGTATAGGGGTCCCCATACAGCAATACAAATATTTAAACTGGGCATGATTTAGCCCAAAATGGTCCGTAAGACCATGGCACAGACTCAAACAAACCGCTCCTCTGATACATTCCTTTCCTAGCTCTTATCATCACCGGTCTGGTTTTATGTTTATCCAAGGGTTCTGTGTGTGTTTTTATCCTTATTCTTGTTTTTATTCTCTGTTTTATTGTCTTTGCTTTCCCTTTCACTTTCATTATATGCCATGCCCGTATGTGTATCACAGGAGACAAAAAGGATTAATGTAGCCTAAAAATCCAATATATCTAGTATCTGTGCCCAGTTTTGTAAATTTTATACTTTTTATGCATTATCTTCCAGCACTTGGTCTGCCTGGATTGCTGTCCCTCTCTTCTTTTCTGGAAATTGGACTTTTGCCTCTCCTGGATTTACTGCATTGTGACACAGCAATCAAGTTATTGAGAATACTGGACCTAACCTTTGCACTTGCGCTATGTCTATATTGCTTTTATTCATCTGTGATGTTAAATATTCCCTTGTATTCCGCTGTGGTTTACAGTCTGGTTCCTATGTTTACATTTACTTACCTCTGCACGCGCGGCGCGCCTGTGTCCTCCTGTTGCTGACGCACCCGCCATCGCTATGGTGGCTGTGCTCTCGCGGGAGCGGGATGACGCATCCCCACTCTCGCGCGTGCGCATTGCCGCCTGACGGCTGGCCCGCCTTCACCATAATGCCACCGGCGCGTCTGCGCGTCACCCAAGGAGATGACGTATGCGGAAGCATAGTGGGCACAATATTTAATAATTCCCTGGACACAACGAGCATGGTGTTGCCTTCTCCCTCCCTGAGGAAGCTGAACTTGGGCATTTTGCCCTAAGCAGGCGAAACATACGTTGGTGGGGTATGGGAAAGCTCCTCTTTCACATTCTCAGGACTATGCACTGGCCACTTTAAATGCACTGGCCACTTCATCTTGAATTAGCAAACTGCTTGATTCATTGATCTGACCTGGTATTTTTGACCTATTGGGGATGCCTGGATTGACTTATGCGGATAACATTTACTGCTTATGCACTTGCACTTTATAATGCATTTATTGCTTGTATTATCCTTGTTATCCACCATTGTCATGTTACTGTGAATGGTCATTTCTCTGTATTACCTGCTCTGGCTGTCCTGATTATGTGACTCACACTCCCTTGTGTTTTTATCTTCCTGGTTTGCTGTTTGCACTTATATATAGAAAATTATATCAAATAAAATTATATTCTTTTTCTGTACTTTTTCGACTCTTGTTCTCTTGCCTAAAAGTGTTGTACACAAATACAGCAGTGCATGAGATCAGTAATTCAACTAAAAAATATTCATGTCCCAGTCAGGCTAAGTAAGAAAGTAAAAAATTTAAATGAAATAAAAATTCACACAAAAAAGCTAAAAAATTAAAAAAAAAACATTTTGCAAAAAAAATAAATAAATAAACTTACATATAATATATTATGTATCCAGAATGACCCAATCTATAAAACTGTCATGTTATTTATTCTGTATGGAAAGTACATTAAAAAATTTAAAAAAAATGTCAATAATCTCATATTATCATCAAACTGACAAGAAAAAGTGTTTAAAAGGATCAAAAAGTCATTTGTAATAAGAAATTTTAAAAAAAGATTACAC
The DNA here is from genome assembly GCF_048569485.1 of Anomaloglossus baeobatrachus. NCBI lineage: Eukaryota > Metazoa > Chordata > Amphibia > Anura > Aromobatidae > Anomaloglossus > Anomaloglossus baeobatrachus. The sequence goes on along the minus strand of NC_134353.1, from coordinate 159,387,236 downwards.
CAAACTGTTGCACAAAAAACAAGCCCTAGTTTTGCTTATTCGAAAAAAAAGTTACATCTCTCAGAATATGAAGATACAAATTAAAAAGGTGGTTCACCCATATTTATTATTTTCTAGATCTATATTATGTTGAGAAACAATGTTTCTCTCAAATACCTTATGTTGGCAATAGTGCCTGTGAGAGGCGCTATTGCAGACCACTGTTCCCCATCGCCTGGCTCTGTGACCTCAGGGATCCGGTGATGTCACGTTCTGTTAACCTGACATCACCGCGGCTGGCCAAAGTGTCCATGAGTGATGGGATGTGGGCAGTGTTTCATCGCTCGGCACAGCCCATCAGCTCCCTCCTCCCTCACAGCAGCTGGGAGATCTATATATGGGCCCCAGTGAGAAAATGAATGGAGCCTAACATTTTACAAGAAAATCAGCACTTGTGAATTGGGTGAGAAGTTTCCAGTTTTTGAATAAGTAATTGATATGGAATTAATGTAACTAATTACTAATGGTGTTAATGGTGTTTTTTTGAGTTTTTACCCTGTTTGTCCACTTGAGCTTAGAGACAAGGGATCACACTCATTATAACATGTATTTTGTTTGTTGTTTGTGTTTTTAAGTCCTAGGGGTCTAATTGACCTTTTTTAAGGCATTATTTTAGTAAAGGTTATATTTTATTGTGTTATTTATTCCACCCATTTTTTTTTTTTTTGCCTTGACATGGTTATTAAGGTCAAAATTTGCTGTGTCACTAAGGGGTTAATTTTCTCTATTTACAGGAGAGTTGCTTATTTCAACTTATTAACCATAATCAGTATATGAAGTATTTCTTCACTTTCATAAGCAAAACATAATTAAAAACAATGTTTTCTAAAGCATCATTCCTGAGTTTTGTTTCTAATTTTACTGATGGAGTGGTGCTATAAATGTAAGTCTGTTGTCCCATGTTTTATACTCATCTGCCCCCATCTTTATCTGTCTCCAGCATTACCCCAGTCTGTCTTCAGCAGTGTTTCATGGAGCATGCTCGAGGTCACAAATCAATACATCTTGTGGCCTCATTGTGGCCTCATTCTGCTCTTGTTCTGGTCTCGTTTTGGCTCTAATGGATTTGCAGTGAGAGCTTGTGACATAACTTATGACTTCTAGCCAGTCTGGTCATAGTCACAAGATGGTATTGCGGGACCATAGCAGGACCAAATAAGGATGCAAACGCCATAGGGTGAGTATAAGACCGGGGGCAGGGGACTAAGTTTTAAACCACCATTCCAGAGCGGGAAAAAATGCTGAATTGGTGCGGTAAGTTAATCTTAAAATATATATTTTGTTATTATTTACATTTTTGTCTTCTATAAAAGGTATATATCTGGACTTAACACTTTCATACATCTCAAATTTAAGACATTGACCTATGCCACAGAAAATTAATAAAATACAGATGTAGCAAACATTAAATTGACATTTAATGTTTGTTGTCCAGACAAATAACATCGATGAGCTATAATTTGGAAAGCCTGTAAATATTAGATCCCTGGGGGCTCGGCACCTGGCACCTTGATCAGCTGGTATTAGGTAACGCAACAGGCAGATGTATACACTGAATGGAGCCGATCTGTACAGCTCAATATAATATGTAGCTACCTCTGCCAATAACACAGATCAGCTCCTATGTAAGATAATAGGAGGTGACCTGCAATTCTTGGCAGTAACCTCAATACATTGAACAGAGCAGAGTTTTTTAGTTCATTTCAGTGTTTACATCCAATTGCTGAGCTAGTAACAGCACAACAATTGGGCGACAGGTGTTGGACCCTCACCCCAGATTGATTACCTATCCATTGGATGTCATCAATAGAGATGAGCGAACCGGTCCCGGTTCGGCTCGAGGCGGTTCGCCGAACGGGGGGTCTGGCTCGAGTTCGGCTCGTCGAACGTTCGACGAACCGAACTCGAGCCCATAGGAAACAATGGCAGGCAATCACAAACACAGTAAAACACCTAGAAAACACCCTCAAAGGTGTCCAAAAGGTGACAAACAACTCACAACACAACACAAACACATGGGAAAGTGACAAGGACATGTACTCATGCGAAAACAAAACAGCTGGACAAGGAAAAAGAGGAGGACACACAGATATAGGCATGGCACGCCCTTCTAAAGTCATGTAAAACACCGCAAGGTGACTCCAAGCGGAGTCTCCCTTTTTTCCAAAAATTGGGCCCCACACACCCACCCCTTCAGTGGCAGCAGTTGTGCCCCAGTTGTACACTTCACAGCTAGATTTGCATCAAGCACATTCAAAAATACGCCATTCTTATCCGTCCCCAGGATGACACCGGGGTAGGTAGCAAAGTCTTTCCTGATCCCAGCTCTGTTCATCTTGGCTTCTTTTAAAAACACAGCAAGCAAGGGTTACTCCAAGCGGAGTCTCCCTTTTTTCCAAAAATTGGGCCCCACACACACCCACCCCTTCAGTGGCAGCACTTGGGCCCCAGTTGTACACTTCACAGCTAGATTTGCATCAAGCACATTCAAAAATACGCTATTCTTAACCGTCCCCAGGATGACACCGGGGTAGGTAGCAAAGTCTTTCCTGATCCCAGCTCTGTTCATCTTGGCTTCTTTTAAAAACACAGCAAGCAAGGGTTACTCCAAGCGGAGTCTCCCTTTTTTCCAAAAATTGGGCCACACAGACACCCACCCCATCAGTGGCAGCACTTGGGCCCTAGTTGCAAACAGGATGTTTTGATTTGCATCAAGCACATTCAAAAATACGCTATTCTTAGCCGTCCACAGGATGACACCGGGGTAGGTAGCAAAGTCTTTCCTGATCCCAGCTCTGTTCATCTTGGCTTCTTTTAAAAACACAGCAAGCAAGGGTTACTCCAAGCGGAGTCTCCCTTTTTTCCAAAAATTGGGCCACACAGACACCCACCCCATCAGTGGCAGCACTTGGGCCCTAGTTGCAAACAGGATGTTTTGATTTGCATCAAGCACATTCCAAATCCACAAGCATTTACTCTCCCCAGGATGACACAGGGGTAGTAAATTCCTTCTGGATCCATGACTTGTTCATTTTGATGAACGTCAGTCTGTCCACATTGTCACTGGACAGACGCGTGCGCTTATCTGTCAGCACACACCCAGCAGCACTGAATACACGTTCAGAGACAACGCTGGCAGCTGGACACGACAAAATCTCCAAGGCGTAAGTTGCGAGCTCTGGCCATTTTTGTAGGTTTGAAGCCCAAAAGGAGCAAGGCTCCAGTTGCACAGTCATGGCATCGATGTTCATTTGGAGATACTCCTGTATCATCCTCTCCAGCCGTTGACTATGTGTCAGACTTGTTGTCTCTGGTGGCCTTGCAAAAGAGGGTCTAAAAAAATTATGAAAAGATTCCATAAAATTGCTGTTACCGGCACCAGAAAAGGTCCTACTGGTACGGGTAGACTGTTGAAGATGACGAGACCGTCCCATGTTTGTCAAGTTACAACTGGGAGATTCACTCCCTGCACCTGCACGGTTGTTTGGTGGAAAAGCCGAGCTAAGATCTAGTAACAGCTTCTGCTGATACTCCTGCATACGTGCGTCCCTTTCTATGGCTGGAATTATGTCACAAAATTTGGACTTGTACCGGGGATCTAATAGTGTGGCAATCCAGTAGTCATCATCACTTCTAATTTTGACAATACGACTGTCATGTTGGAGGTAGTGCAACAAAAAGGCACTCATGTGTCTTGCGCAGCCATGCGGACCAAGTCCATGCTGTGTTTGTGGCATAGAGGTGCTACCCGTTCTTTCTTCCTCTGACATCTGACCCCAACCTCTTTCAACTGAAATTTGACCAAGGTCTCCCTCATCCGCTGAGTCTTCCATGTCCATGGACAGTTCGTCCTCCATTTCTTCATGTTCTCCTGCACCTTGCTCAACATTTCGCCTGCTACTATGCGCCCTTGTCGATCCCTGTCCCCCATGGTCCCATGCCTGCTGCGTTGGTGATGATGAACGTCTGGACCTTGGTGATGTTGTTGTCCCTTGCGCATATGAATCCTCCTGTAGTTCCTCCCCTTCATGTTGTCCCACCCCCTGACTCCGAATAGTGTTTAGCGTGTGCTCCAGCATGTAAATGACTGGAATCGTCATGCTGATAATGGCATTGTCAGCGCTAAACATATTCGTCGCCATGTCGAAACTGTGCAGAAGGGTGCATAGGTCCTTGATCTGAGACCACTCCATCAGGGTGATCTGCCCCACCTCTGCATCTCGTTGGCCCAGGCTATACGTCATGACGTATTGCACCAGGGCTCTGCGGTGCTGCCACAGTCGCTGTAACATGTGGAGAGTTGAATTCCAGCGTGTCGCCACATCGCATTTCAGGCGATGAACCGGCAGGCCGAAAGACTTCTGGAGCGATGCAAGTCGCTCTGCTGCGGCGCTTGAACGGCGGAAGTGAGCTGACAGTTTTCGTGCCCTGTTCAGAAGGCCATCTAGGCCGGGATAGTGTGTTAAAAATTGCTGCACGACAAGGTTCAACACGTGAGCCATACAAGGTACGTGTGTCACCTTGCCCAGGCGAAGTGCTGCACCCAGGTTTGCAGCATTGTCGCACACGGCCTTACCAGGCTGCAGTTTGAGTGGAGACAACCATTTATTAAACTCGGACCGCAAAGCTGACCACAACTCCTCAGCTGTGTGACTCTTATTACCAAGACATGTCAAGCTAAAGACCGCCTGATGCCGTTGCGCTCTGCTGCCAGCATAGTAATGAGGGGTGCGTGATTCCTTCTGCGCAGTGAGAACGCTGGTGGCCTGACCAGGCAGGCTTGGGGCGGAGGTGGAGGACCCAGATGAGGTGGAGGATGCAGAAGCAGTGGCGGAACTTGGACAGACAGAGGATTGACACACAAGTCGTGGGGACGGCAAGACTTGTGCAGCAGACCCTTCACCATCTATCACCATAGTTACCCAGTGCCCAGTCAGCGACATGTAACGTCCCTGTCCATGCTTACTGGTCCAAGTATCGGTTGTGAAATGCACCCGTTCACACACAGAGTTTCTCAAGGAAGCGGTGATGTTGTGTGCGACATGCTGGTGTAGCGCGGGCACACCTTTCTTAGAGAAGTAGTGGCGACTAGGCATCTGGTACTGGGGCACAGCGACAGACATAAGGTCTCTAAAATCCTGTGTGTCCACTAGGCGGAAAGGCAGCATTTCGGTAGCCAACAGCTTACAGAGGGATAGAGTCAACCTCTTAGCTTTGTCATGGGTCGGAGGAAGTGGCCTTTTATTTGACCACATCTGAGGGACAGAGATCTGGCTGCTGTGTGTAGACGGTGTTGAGTAGGGTGTCCCTGGAAAAATGCAGGTTTGTGAGGAAAGTGCAGGCGGAGACATGATGTTGCCTTCATCCAACGTTGGTGCTATCGATGTCTGAGAGAGCTGTACACACTCACTTGTTTCCCCTTCCAAACCAACTGACGACCTTACAAGCAAACTGCCTGTTGCGGTTACAGTGGTGGAAGTTTTGCGTGGAAAAACAGGTGTGGCAGCTGTCCCCACAGTCCTAGAAGATGAAGAGCGCGCGGATGCAGTGGAAGGGGCGGGCGGTGGATGGTTCGCTCCGCTAGGCCGCATTGCAGCACGGTGAGCTTCCCACCGGGACTTATGATATTTATTCATGTGACGATTCATGGAAGAAGTTGTCAAACTGCTGAGCTTTTGACCTCTACTAAGAGAATCATGACAAATGTTACATATCACATGAGTTGGGCGATCTTTTTCGATGTGAAAAAAGGACCAGGCTAGGCAAGGCTTAGAGGCCATGCGACCTGTTGATCCACCCCGAATAATGCTCATAGGCAGAGTGGTGGCTGAGGATGCAGTTGTAGACGTGCTACCAGTGCTCCGACTCTGTCCAGGAAGGCGCAAGGTAACTTCGTCGTCGGTTGCATCCTCCTCCACCGCCTCTGTTGACCTCCTCGAGTGCCTGACTGGGGGTTGACAGTAGGTGGGATCTAGAACGTCATCATCAATTGTTGTGTTTGCACTCCCCTCCCCCTCAGACCGAGCCTCTTCTTGCCCTGACGGAATATTTAAGTTGTCATCCCAATCGGGTATCTGCGTCTCATCTTCATCAGTATGTTCCTCATTGTCTATAACCACAGGTGTTACAGTTTGTGACAAAGGGTCAACATTATGCTCAGAAACTTGGTCCTCACGGCCTGAATCTGAGTCACAAAGGTTCTGGGCATCACTGCAGACCATTTCCTGTTCTGTACTCACTGTAGCTTGGGAGCAGACCTCTGATTCCCAGGCTATAGTGTGACTGAACAGCTCTGCAGACTCAGCCATCTCAGTTCCACCATACTGTGCAGGGCTGATGGAGACTTCAGAGCTGGGAGAAATCAAGTGTGATTGGGATGACAACTCAGAGGACTGGTGTTTTTTGGATGCGGTACTTGAAGTGGCTGAGAGGGCACTTGTTGGACCACTTGAGATCCATTCAAGCATTTTCCTTTTTTGCCCATCATCTACCTTTCTTCCTGTTGTTCGTGTCCGTAAAAAAGGGAGCACATCGGATTGTCCACGGTAAGTAGTAGACATCTTACTTTTGCTGGTAGATGGTCTATCTTCAGCAGATGATAATGGAGCTTTGCCACCTTCCCCACGGACAAAACCTTTTTTGCCTTTTCCACCACGCCTCTTCCCCTTTCCACCAGCATCTGTCATTTTGCCACTCATGTTGATTGCGACAAGATTGTGGACTGAAAATGTGGTAGTAAAAATTGAGAGGTGGTGAAGATTGCAGTGGTGGTCTAGCTTTATTAACAGCAGAATAATAAAGAATAAATATCCCTGACAATGCAACTTAGTTATAATTAGTTGGAGTGTGCAACGCAGGCAGACGTGCTGCAAATGTCTTTGCACTAGTGGGACTATAGCAAAGTCCAATAGCCACGTATAGGATGCCACTAGGTACACTGAGTGTTTGCTAGTATAATGGCTTGGTTAGAATGAGTTGTAGTGTGCAACGCAGGCAGACGCGCTCTGCAAATGTCTTTGCACTAGTGGGACTATAGCAAAGTCCAATAGCCACGTATAGGATGCCACTAGGTACACTGAGTGTTTGCTACTATAATGGCTTGGTTAGAATGAGTTGTAGTGTGCAACGCAGGCAGACGCGCTCTGCAAATGTCTTTGCACTAGTGGGACTATAGCAAAGTCCAATAGCCACGTATAGGATGCCACTAGGTACACTGAGTGTTTGCTAGTATAATGGCTTGGTTAGAATGAGTTGTAGTGTGCAACGCAGGCAGACGCGCTCTGCAAATGTCTTTGCACTAGTGGGACTATAGCAAAGTCCAATAGCCACGTATAGGATGCCACTAGGTACACTGAGTGTTTGCTAGTATAATGGCTTGGTTAGAATGAGTTGTAGTGTGCAACGCAGGCAGACGCGCTCTGCAAATGTCTTTGCACTAGTGGGACTATAGCAAAGTCCAATAGCCACGTATAGGATGCCACTAGGTACACTGAGTGTTTGCTAGTATAATGGCTTGGTTAGAATGAGTTGTAGTGTGCAACGCAGGCAGACGCGCTCTGCAAATGTCTTTGCACTAGTGGGACTATAGCAAAGTCCAATAGCCACGTATAGGATGCCACTAGGTACACTGAGTGTTTGCTAGTATAATGGCTTGGTTAGAATGAGTTGTAGTGTGCAACGCAGGCAGACGCGCTCTGCAAATGTCTTTGCACTAGTGGGACTATAGCAAAGTCCAATAGCCACGTATAGGATGCCACTAGGTACACTGAGTGTTTGCTAGTATAATGGCTTGGTTAGAATGAGTTGTAGTGTGCAACGCAGGCAGACGCGCTCTGCAAATGTCTTTGCACTAGTGGGACTATAGCAAAGTCCAATAGCCACGTATAGGATGCCACTAGGTACACTGAGTGTTTGCTAGTATAATGGCTTGGTTAGAATGAGTTGTAGTGTGCAACGCAGGCAGACGCGCTCTGCAAATGTCTTTGCACTAGTGGGACTATAGCAAAGTCCAATAGCCACGTATAGGATGCCACTAGGTACACTGAGTGTTTGCTAGTATAATGGCTTGGTTAGAATGAGTTGTAGTGTGCAACGCAGGCAGACGCGCTCTGCAAATGTCTTTGCACTAGTGGGACTATAGCAAAGTCCAATAGCCACGTATAGGATGCCACTAGGTACACTGAGTGTTTGCTACTATAATGGCTTGGTTAGAATGAGTTGTAGTGTGCAACGCAGGCAGACGCGCTCTGCAAATGTCTTTGCACTAGTGGGACTATAGCAAAGTCCAATAGCCACGTATAGGATGCCACTAGGTACACTGAGTGTTTGCTACTATAATGGCTTGGTTAGAATGAGTTGTAGTGTGCAACGCAGGCAGACGCGCTCTGCAAATGTCTTTGCACTAGTGGGACTATAGCAAAGTCCAATAGCCACGTATAGGATGCCACTAGGTACACTGAGTGTTTGCTAGTATAATGGCTTGGTTAGAATGAGTTGTAGTGTGCAACGCAGGCAGACGCGCTCTGCAAATGTCTTTGCACTAGTGGGACTATAGCAAAGTCCAATAGCCACGTATAGGATGCCACTAGGTACACTGAGTGTTTGCTAGTATAATGGCTTGGTTAGAATGAGTTGTAGTGTGCAACGCAGGCAGACGCGCTCTGCAAATGTCTTTGCACTAGTGGGACTATAGCAAAGTCCAATAGCCACGTATAGGATGCCACTAGGTACACTGAGTGTTTGCTAGTATAATAGCTTGGTTAGAATGAGTTGTAGTGTGCAACGCAGGCAGACGCGCTCTGCAAATGTCTTTGCACTAGTGGGACTATAGCAAAGTCCAATAGCCACGTATAGGATGCCACTAGGTACACTGAGTGTTTGCTAGTATAATGGCTTGGTTAGAATGAGTTGTAGTGTGCAACGCAGGCAGACGCGCTCTGCAAATGTCTTTGCACTAGTGGGACTATAGCAAAGTCCAATAGCCACGTATAGGATGCCACTAGGTACACTGAGTGTTTGCTAGTATAATGGCTTGGTTAGAATGAGTTGTAGTGTGCAACGCAGGCAGACGCGCTCTGCAAATGTCTTTGCACTAGTGGGACTATAGCAAAGTCCAATAGCCACGTATAGGATGCCACTAGGTACACTGAGTGTTTGCTAGTATAATGGCTTGGTTAGAATGAGTTGTAGTGTGCAACGCAGGCAGACGCGCTCTGCAAATGTCTTTGCACTAGTGGGACTATAGCAAAGTCCAATAGCCACGTATAGGATGCCACTAGGTACACTGAGTGTTTGCTAGTATAATGGCTTGGTTAGAATGAGTTGTAGTGTGCAACGCAGGCAGACGCGCTCTGCAAATGTCTTTGCACTAGTGGGACTATAGCAAAGTCCAATAGCCACGTATAGGATGCCACTAGGTACACTGAGTGTTTGCTAGTATAATGGCTTGGTTAGAATGAGTTGTAGTGTGCAACGCAGGCAGACGCGCTCTGCAAATGTCTTTGCACTAGTGGGACTATAGCAAAGTCCAATAGCCACGTATAGGATGCCACTAGGTACACTGAGTGTTTGCTAGTATAATGGCTTGGTTAGAATGAGTTGTAGTGTGCAACGCAGGCAGACGCGCTCTGCAAATGTCTTTGCACTAGTGGGACTATAGCAAAGTCCAATAGCCACGTATAGGATGCCACTAGGTACACTGAGTGTTTGCTAGTATAATGGCTTGGTTAGAATGAGTTGTAGTGTGCAACGCAGGCAGACGCGCTCTGCAAATGTCTTTGCACTAGTGGGACTATAGCAAAGTCCAATAGCCACGTATAGGATGCCACTAGGTACACTGAGTGTTTGCTACTATAATGGCTTGGTTAGAATGAGTTGTAGTGTGCAACGCAGGCAGACGCGCTCTGCAAATGTCTTTGCACTAGTGGGACTATAGCAAAGTCCAATAGCCACGTATAGGATGCCACTAGGTACACTGAGTGTTTGCTAGTATAATGGCTTGGTTAGAATGAGTTGTAGTGTGCAACGCAGGCAGACGCGCTCTGCAAATGTCTTTGCACTAGTGGGACTATAGCAAAGTCCAATAGCCACGTATAGGATGCCACTAGGTACACTGAGTGTTTGCTAGTATAATGGCTTGGTTAGAATGAGTTGTAGTGTGCAACGCAGGCAGACGCGCTCTGCAAATGTCTTTGCACTAGTGGGACTATAGCAAAGTCCAATAGCCACGTATAGGATGCCACTAGGTACACTGAGTGTTTGCTAGTATAATGGCTTGGTTAGAATGAGTTGTAGTGTGCAACGCAGGCAGACGCGCTCTGCAAATGTCTTTGCACTAGTGGGACTATAGCAAAGTCCAATAGCCACGTATAGGATGCCACTAGGTACACTGAGTGTTTGCTAGTATAATGGCTTGGTTAGAATGAGTTGTAGTGTGCAACGCAGGCAGACGCGCTCTGCAAATGTCTTTGCACTAGTGGGACTATAGCAAAGTCCAATAGCCACGTATAGGATGCCACTAGGTACACTGAGTGTTTGCTAGTATAATGGCTTGGTTAGAATGAGTTGTAGTGTGCAACGCAGGCAGACGCGCTCTGCAAATGTCTTTGCACTAGTGGGACTATAGCAAAGTCCAATAGCCACGTATAGGATGCCACTAGGTACACTGAGTGTTTGCTAGTATAATGGCTTGGTTAGAATGAGTTGTAGTGTGCAATGCAGGCAGACGCGCTCTGCAAATGTCTTTGCACTAGTGGGACTATAGCAAAGTCCAATAGCCACGTATAGGATGCCACTAGGTACACTGAGTGTTTGCTAGTATAATGGCTTAGTTATCAGTTGGAGTGTGCAGAGGACAAGAGGGTACAGTGGCAGGATTGTGGTGCTCTGGGTAGAGGAATGGAAGACTGCCTTTCTATTCCCTCCTAATGGTGAAATGCAGGTAGGAAATCCCTGACCTGGGCTACACAGACGCTGTTGCTGTTTGCAGGACCTGTCACCTATGGCTCTCTGACCCTGCCGGTTGGAGCCCTTAAAAGGACTGCTATAAAGTGCTCTCCCTAAGCTGTCTAACGCTGTGTATGCAGCGCATACAGCTGTGTCGGCTATAGGACTCAGGAAGACGGAGCTGCGACAGTGATGTCTGACACCAAAGACGCAGAAGGCAGATAATGGCGTCCGTGAAGAAAATGTCCGGTTTTATAATGCAGGGACATGTGACATGCAGATCCTATCACACATGCCGTTGCTTCTCTGGCTCAAAGTCCACTTAGCTGTGTGTGTGTCTGGGATTGGCTGACATGCTGGCCCGCCCCACAAGACGCGCGCGCTTAGGGAAGGAAGACAAGAAAAAAAAAAAAAAAAAATGGCGATCGCCATTATAGAAACAGCAGTGATCTGAAGGCGCTGTTCACGCACACTATACACTGAAATGTGATAATAGTTTGATTCACAGAGTGACTTACACTATTACAGCAGAAACCAAGCTATGATTTAGCTGTTTTTTGGCTGCTAGAACCGTTCTCGAACGTTTCTAGAACTACCGAGCTTTTGCAAAAAGCTCGAGTTCTAGTTCGATCTAGAACATGCCCCAAAATCACTCGAGCCGCGAACTGGAGAACCACGAACCACGAACCGCGCTCAACTCTAGTCATCAATGCCTGGACAACCCCTTTAAGGTCTTACATATTAAGATACAGGAAACATTAACTATAAATTTCTATGTATTCACAGACAATGTCATCCTTGGTCCCTATCAGTATGTCTTTGAAACTCATACAAACACTATACTGCTGTTGTCCTTGGTGAGAATTCAACCCAGGATTCCAGTGCAGCATAGCAACAATGTTAACCACTGAGCAAATGCGCCACATATCACAGTGACTTTGGATGTGTTAAATGTCAATTCTATGTGTTTTTCATCATTCTATGTAACAGCCAAAAGCACCCAAAGACATTTATTTTTATTTTGCTTTTATTTTTACCATTGGAGTGGTGCTTTTAATTCACAGTCCCCAGTTATACTCCTCCTGCACCATTTCCACCATTTATTACTGCTTCTCCTGTTGATCTCAGGCAGTTTGTGACCTGTCACTCTTTACTGTAAGTCTATGAGAGCTGCATTCTGGCTCTCATAGAAAGACATTGAGAGCTTGTTATGTAATGTCAGACTTCCGGACAGAACACAAGATGGCATCACAGGACTGGAGTGGCACTAGCAAATGGTGAAAACGTCGGAGGATGAGTACAAAACCGGCACCAGGGACCTTAGATTAACCCCTTCATGACCACAGGCAGTAAAGTTATGTCCTATGTTTACGTGACTTAATGACCAGGGATGTAACTTTACTGCCTAAAGTTCATTTGATTGCCAAGGCCATAGCAACGTCTTTCAAATGATGTCCCCTGCTGTTTCTTACAGCAGGGGACCTTTGCTTGACTCCAGCCAATCAATTGTTGATTGGCTGTTCAAATCTGAACTACCAACCACATCGATTGCACTGGATTCAGCTAAAACAATGTCTGAATCAGTGCAATTCTGTGAGATCTTGCTATGAGCTGTGGCAGCAGCTGCAGCAGATCATAGCAGGAGATCAAGCATGGTGCCCCCAGCCCCTGCAGCACTGACTGGAGCGATCGTGCTATGACGTGCAATTGCTCCAATCAGCGTGCAGTGGGGCGGTCTGATCTAGAGGTGACCGCCCTCCCCAGGCTTGTATATGCCTGGGGAGCCCTGCCCCAGCATGTCTGTGGTGTAAACCGGCTGGTAATTGCAGTACCACGCCGACACTGCTGCCGCTGCCACCACTGCTGCTGCTTTCTGGTTGCCGCTCCTGCTCCTCCTGTGAATATTGCGTGCTCCCCCTGTTGGCCCCTGCACACTCCCATGATAGATAATTCTAGATAAACTCCTTGAGGGGTCTAGTTTCCAAAATGGCGTCACTTGTGGGGAAGCTCCATTGTTTAGGCACCTCAAGGGGTCTCCAAACCCGACATGGCATCCGCTAAAGAATCCAGCAAATTTTGCGTTCAAAAATTCTAATGGCACTCCTTCCCTTCAGAGCCCTGCCGTGTGCCCAAACAATTGAGTTTTACCACATATAGGGTATTGTCATACTCAGGAGAAAATGCACAATACATTTTATGGTGCATTTTTTCCTGATACCCTTGTGAAAAAAAGCTAACTGGTTGAAGCAACAGTTTTGTGGTATAAAAAAAGTTTTTTTTCTTTTTGCGGCTCAACATTATAAACTTCTGTGAAGCTCCCAGGGGTTCAAAGTGCTCAACAACCATCTAGATAAATTCCATGAGGGGTCTAGTTTCCAAAATGGGGTCACTTGTGGGGGAGCTCCATTGTTTAGGCACCTCAAGGAGTCTCCAAACCCAACATGGCGTCCGCTAATGAGTCCAGCTAATTTTGCGTTCGAAAATTCGAATAGCATGCCTTCCCTTCAGACCCCTGCCGTGCGCCCAAACAATTGATTTTTACCACATATGAGGTATCAGCGTACTGACGAGAAATTGCACTATAAATTGTATGGTGCAATTTCACTTTTTTCCCTTGTGAAAATGTAAAGTTGTATGGCTAAAGTAACATTTTTGTGTAAAAAAGTAAAATTTTCATTTTTTCATTCCACATGGCTTTGGTTCCTGTGAAGCATCTAAAGGGTTAATAAACTTCTTAGATGTGGTTGTGAACAGTGTGATTGGTGCAGTTTTTAGAATGGTGTCACTTTTGGGTATTTTCTGTCTCTTAGGGCTCTCAAAGTCACTACAAATGTGATGTGGTCCCTAAAAAAATGGTTTTGTAAATTTTGTTGGAAAAATGAGAAATTGCTGATGAACTTTGACCCCTTCTAACTTCCTAAGGAAAAAAAATTATTTCGAAGATTCTGCTGGTGTAAAGTAGATAAGTAGGAAATGTTATTTAGCAACTATTTTGTGTGACATATCTCTCAGATTTATAGGCATAAAATTTCAAAGTTTAAAAATTGCTACATTTTCAAAATTGTCGCCAAATTTCGGAAATTTTCACAAATAAACTCAAAAAATATCGCCCTAAATTTACCACTATCATGTAGTAAAATATGTCACGAAAAAACATTGTCAGAATTGCCGAGATCTGTTGAAGCGTTCCAGAGTTATATCCTGTCAAACTGACACTGGTCAGAATTGCAAAAAATGGCCCGGTCGTTAGGGTGTTTTAGTGGCCGGGGGTGAAGAAGTTAAAAACATCACGTGAGTTGTGAAAAAAATGCTGGAGTGGAAGCTTTAAATAGGAAGTTCATGTTTTCTACATCTGTACACTGCCTGTTGTGTCAAAATTATAAAAAAAACCTATAATTAGCAGTATACTTATTCTATGCTGCATCCCACTGTGTAGGAAAGTGAAAAAGACTACAAATCCCATACAGTAAAATAAATATATATGCCATTGAAGAATGACTCAGAACACAGGACACCCCTTTGGCCTACACTTGATGTATTATTATTATTTATTTTTTTATTATTATTATTATTTTTATTTATTTATAGAGCACCATTAATTCCATGGTGCTGTACATGAGAAGGGGGTTACATACAAAATACGTATACAAGTTACAGTAGACAGACTAGTACAGAGGGAAGAGGGCCCTACCCTTGCGGGCTTACATTCTATAGGATTATGGGGAGGAGACAATAGGTGATATATAGATAGTTCCCTAAGTATAATTTACACTTATACACCAAGTACTTTCTTGATGCATAAACTGAATATATTCAGAACTGAAGATTAGAGATGAGCGATCCTGCCATGGATTGTATTGGTTCAGGATCACTGAACTCGCCTGAGATCACCTATCGGATCGGAAATCCTAGCCGATCCGATTGACGATCCTAGCCGAACCCATTCAATTCAATGGGAGGCAAAGGTGATGTGTTGTAAAATGGTGTAGGGGGCTGTAAAAGAAATAAAATAAAATAGGGTTAAAGCAGTACATACTTATTGAGTCTCCCCGCAGCTGCAGTGATACCTAGCTAGAATCCTACTCCACACGAATGAGGGGGAATACCCCGAAACAGCTGTCTGTGGATGGATACCTGGCCTTGGTATTTCCCTTGTCATATCTTTAAACTCATCAAGAGCTGGATATTGACTAAAAGGGCCACTTAATATGGTGGTTATGGTGGTCTCCTAAAAAGAGCTATTCCTTGGCTCGGTCCTCCCTGGAGGGATATCTGGCTATTTTCTGTGTTGAGACTCCTAACAGAGGCTCCACAGACCTTTTTGATTTAAGAATATATAATGGGACTGCACAGTTTTTTATAAATGTATTTATTTTTTTTTACATTAGCAATATAGCGCTGTCAGAGAGGGCGGGGTCGCGGTCTGACTACAGCCAATCGGAGATGGTGGTGGGTGGGGAAAGAAGTGAGTATGTATGAGGGATAATTATCACCCCTGAAAGTAGCTCTGCAGCCGCGGGGAGACTCAGTAAGTATGTTCTGCTTTTGCTTCCTTTTTTTACAGTGGCCAATCACAGCCATGCTAATACTTGACATGGTTGTGATGGGCAGGGAGAGGATGGTTTTTGCCATCTGAACATTTACCCTTAGCAAGATCATCGTTTTTTGTGGTAAATGTTCGGATGTCCAATCTTATCCGGCCAAAGAGCGTATGATTTTAACATTTTCTAATCTTTGATGATCAGGATCACTCATCTCTAGTGAAGATGGGAAAAAACAGCTTAAAAAATACTTGAATATGATATTGCTGTAAATGCCAATCAAACTAATTTGGTGCCGGCATGAAGCTCAGAAACAAAATATGGGTCCACAAAGTTGACTACATGTCCATGTAGTTAACTCCATCTACCAGATTGGACATTTTTAGACTTAGTAAAGTTGAGTTTATCAAAAAGAAAAAAGTCGAGGTGATAATTTGACATTAACAGTGTATCTTTACATAGGACTATATTAATGGTCATTATATTATTATAGGCCAGTATTCTTAGTTATATATGGGTGGGTACCAGTTGCATATTATCGATTCTCCGATACTAAGGCATATGAAAGCTTGACTCCAACCCTGCTGTTAATGCTGAAGCTTTAAAATATTTTGTATAAAAATATATTTGAGGTATTTTGTGCTTAAGGTTTTTCACAGTTAAGTTCTTACATAGTAGCCAATATTCTACAAATGAAGAATGCAAGCATTAATATTAATGAAGGACAGAGGTCTACGACTTAGTAAGTATAAGCTGTCTACCAAGCTTGGCTCGATCGCCTCATAACAAATCCATTAGTATGACTGCATTAGCTTGAAAGGAACAACAAAAAGCTTTCAACACAGGGACACCTTTGCAGGACTTTCATAAAACTGCATGGTCCATCATAAAAAAATTAACTTAACACTTAAAGGTAAAGGACGCATTTGGTTTTTGAGACATTACATTTATTTTTCAATTCTTAACGTAGTCATGCAGTTTCATGGTACATAAATAACATATTTAAGGATGAAAAAAATATTGAAAATAATTATGATTATGAGGAATGGCATTGGATGGAATGTGAGGTCTGAATAACATTTCTGCACGTTTACATGGATCTTTATAAAGCAGACACATGTTCTGTTACCTGCCATATATCCTGAAAATGCAAAATGCTAATTATATCCAGATCACTGATGCAATTCATCCACAGTTAATGGCACTAACATAAGGAGCTGTTTGCAGCAGGGGTCAGGAATATTAGGAACATTCCCCACAGTCGGCACGTGGGTCATATTTGACTGGCATGGAGGCTAGCATGCACATAAAATTGTGTGGTCATTCATTCAACTGATGGTGGGCAGGACTTAGGTCACAATGACAGGTAGAATATAAAAATGTAATATTTGGATAATTCTGGCACCCACATGGTCAACATTGTACAAAAGACCATAAAATCTTTGAACTTTTATTTCAGGTTAGGTCATGAGGTTAACAAGAACTCAAAGTAAAGTGGGGTTAAGTCTTGAACTAGGGGATTGTGATTCCTGACACCTACGTCTCTTAGGTATAATCTTGATTGGAGTGATGAATAGACGAATGTTATCCATTTATTTAATCGTATGAATGTATACCTTACCATCATATAAAAATAAATACCAGACAAAAGACAGTGATTGAAAAATATCAAAAGGATAAAAATCAAAGTTGAATATCAAGATTTTCTATATATGCAATAGCGTTATCATTTACAATATAGAAATCATTCTTGTCACCATGGTAGGATCTCAGGGGGCACTCCTCAACAATATGGAGGATAGTTTGATGATCTGCTCCACAGTCACAGGTCGGAGAGTCATATTTTCCCCACTTATACATAAAATCTGCACAGACGCCAAAGTTTGATTTGATACGATTTAGAGTAACCCATGTTTTCCTTGGTAGATTGAAGCCTGGTTGAGGGTTTTGTAAATTAGGGAACATTTGGGGATCACAGTCTACTACATTAACCCAAAGTTCTCGCCATTTCTTCTCTAAATTGAAGTCTTGTTCATGCAAGGTGATTGCAGTTCGGATGGGTGGGTGTCTTGATTTCAATCGTTGTATTGTAACATCTATGATATTTTGGGGTATTGGAAGTTTTTCATTATTCACTACTTTAGTGTATTCTTTAAGTAGGAGCTTTTGTCTTCATAGATTTGTGGGTGCGATATGACTCAGCACAGGTAACCAGTGAACAGGTGTAGGTCTAATAGCACAAGAAATTATACACAAAGAGTTGTTCAGCTGAGTGTCAATTAAGTTTACAATGTTATCCAATTCGAACATTACTTCCCTATAATGGAGGGATGCAAGAAAATGAACGATTCAGCATGCATTTTTCTCACCCCCTCCCCTCCTGTTATTAGCTCAGTGTTCAGTTACAGAGTGTTCAGTGTCTCCTGCCGCTATTCCTTCTGATGATCGCTGCGTCCTCCCGGTAACCAGCACTGATGATAGGACCTATCGTGATGTCAAAATAGCATGTGACCAGTCACGTGTCTGTTATCTCATTGGCTACAGACTGGTCACATGGCTTTGACGTCATGCTAGGACCTGTCAGTGCATCTCTCTAGCACGCGGTGATCGTTTGTGTATCTCCATGTACCGGCAACATGCTCTGGCACACGGTTGGGTTCCCGGTCTGCTTCCCCGTTCCGTTATTCACCGGCTGCCACAGCCGGTCAATAACGGAGATCACCGTTGCTATAGCAACGCCCTTGTCAGTGGTGACGTCACCGCTAACAACACGCAGCCTCTGATCACTCACGGAGTGAAAAGACTGCACAGGAAGCAGCACCGTCTTCTTTCAATGCAGCGCTGCTGATGTAGCAGAGCTGGATGTGTTGAAGGAGAAAGAAGACAGAAGAGCAGGATCGTGGAGGGATAAGAGGGAGTAATAAACAAGGAGTCTCTAATGTGCCTGTGTATTTATTTCTATTAAAGTATTTTTTCTCTGTGTGGTGTCTTTTTTTAACCCTTTATTGGAGATTCTTAGTGGTTGGGTCAAACTTGCCTGACATTAAGAATCTCTGGCTTAATACTAGCTAGTAAAACAAAGCTAGTATGAACTCATGATTACCCAGCAAGCCACCCGGCTCCAAGGCTGTTGGAAGAGTTGGATACAGCACCAGATGATGGCGTTTCTATGAAAGCGCCATTTTCTGGGGTGGCTGTGGATTGCAATTCACAGCAGAGGCGCCAAGAAACCTTGGGCTAACCTGTACTGCGAATTCCAATCCCCAGCTGCCTAGTTGTACCTGGCTGGACACAAAAATATGGCGAAGCCCACGTCATTTGTTTTTTAATTATTTCATGAAATAAGTGAAATAATTTAAAAAAAATGTGCTTTCCTATATTTTTGGTTCCCAGCCGGGTACAAATAGGCAGCTGGTGGTTGGGGGCAGCCCGTAGGTGCCTGCTGTACCTGGCTAGCATACAAAATTATGGCGAAACCCACGTCTTTTTTTTGGAGGGCAAAAAACTCCTGCATACAATCCTGGATGGAGTATGCTGAGCCTTGTAGTTCTGCAGCTGCTGTCTGCTCTCCTGCATACACTAGTGAATGGAGCATGCTGAGCCTTGTCGTTCTGCAGCTGCTGTCTGATCTCCTCCATACAGACAGACAACAGCTGCAGAACCAGAAGGCTCAGCATGCTCCATCCAGGACTGTATGCAGGAGTTTTTTGCCCCCCAAAAAAATTATGTGGGCTTCGTCATATTTTTGTATGCTAGCCAGGTACAGCAGGCACCTACAGGCTGCCCCCAACCCCCAGCTGCCTATTTGTCCCCGGCTGGGAACCAAAAATATAGGGAAGCCCCTTTTCTATTATTTCAGGAATTTCATGAAATAATTAAAAAACAAATGACATGGGCTTTACCATATTTTTGTGTCCAGTCAGGTACAACTAGGCAGCTGGGGATTGGAATCCACAACACAGGTTGGCCTGAGCTTTCTTGGCCTCTCTGCTGCGAATTGCAGTCTGCAGCCGCCCCAGAAAATGGCGCTTTCATAGAAGCGCCATCTTCTGGCACTGTATCCAACTCTTCCAGCTGCCCTGGTGATGGGTGGCTTGCTGTGTAATAATGGGGTTAGGGCTATTTGTATATTATCAACTGGCCTTAAGCCCGAAATTCATGGTATCACGCCAATATTAGACATGACCACCATGAATTTCTAGTACTGATAAAAAGAACAACACACAGAAAAATATTTTTATTATAAATAAAACAACACAGTTAGTGACTCCATATTTATTGAAATAAAGATAATATATAAATATAATCAGCTGATGCATCAGTGCAAAAAATCCCAAAAAACTACAAACTTCAGTGCAGACTCCTGTCCGACGGCATCAGCTGACAGTTTAGCCGGCCGGGCGGTAAAAAGCCGGCCTCACCGCTCGACTTATAGTGTCAGCTGATGCCGTCAGGTGACTGCATCAGCTGATCATCGCCAGGTCTGAGAAAGAGAGAGAGAGAAAGAAGAGAGAGAGAAAGAAGAGAGAGAAAAAGAGAGAAAGAGAGAAAGAAGAGAGAGAGAGAGAAAGAAGAGAGAGAAAGAAGAGAGACAGAAAGAAGAGAGAAAGAAGCAAAAGAGGAGAAAGAAGAGAAAGAGAGACGGAAGAGAGAGAGAGATAGAAGAGAGAGAGAGAAAGAAGAGAGAGAAGAGAAAGAGGAGAAAGAAGAGAAAGTAGAAAAAGAAGAGAAAGAAAGGAGAGAGAGAAGGGAGAGAAAGAAAGGAGAGAGAGAAAGGAAAGAGAGAGAAAGGAGAGAGAGCCAAAGAGAGAGAGAAATAAAGGAGAGAGAGAGAAAGAAAGGAGAGAGAGAAAAAAGAGAGAGAGAGAAAGAAAGGAGAGAGAGAAAAAGAGAGAGAGAAAGAAAGGAGAGAGAGAAAAAGAGAGAGAAAGAAGAGATAGAGAGAAAGAAAAGAAAGAAGAGAAAGAGGAGAAAGAAGAGAAAAAAGAGAAAGAAAGGAGGGAAAGGAGAGAAAGAAAGGAGAAAGAAAGGGGAGAGAGAGAAAGGAGAGAAAGAAAGGAGAGAGAGAAAGGAGAGAAAAAGAGAGGAGAGAAAGAAAGGAGAGAGAGAAAGGAGAGAAAGAGAGAAAGAAGAGAAAGAAAGGAGAGAGAGAAAGGAGAGAGAGAAAGGAGAGAGAAAGGAGAGAGAAAGGAGAGAGAGAAAGAGAGAGAGAAAGAAAGGAGAGAGCGAAAGGAGAGAGAGAAAGAAAGGAGAGATAGAAAGGAGAGAGAGAAAGAAGAGAAAGAAAGGAGAGAGAGAAAGGAGAGAAAGAAAGGAGAGAGAAATGAGAGAGAGAAAGGAGAGAGAGAAAGAGAGAGAGAAAGAAAGGAGAGAGCGAAAGGAGAGAGAGAAAAAAAGGAGAGAGAGAAAGGAGAGAAAGAAGAGAGAGAGAAAGAGAGAAAGAAAAGAGAGAAGAGAAAGAGAGAAAGAAAAGAGAGAAGAGAAAGAGGAGAAAGAAAGGAGGGAAAGGAAAGAAAGAAATGAGAGAGAGAAAGGAGAGAGAGAGAAAGGAGAGAGAAAGAAAGGAGAGAAAGAAAGGAGAGAGAAAGGAGAGAAAGTAAGGAGAGAGAGAGAAAGGAGAGAGAGAGAAAGGAGAGAAAGAAAGGAGAGAGAGAAAGGAGAGAAAGGAGAGAGAGAAAGGAGAGAGAGAAAGGAGAAAAAGAAAGGAGAGGAAGAAAGGAGAGAGAGAAAGGAGAGAGAGAAAGGAGAGAGAGAAAGGAGAAAAAGAAAGGAGAGGAAGAAAGGAGAGAGAGAAAGGAGAGAGAGAAAGGAGAGAAAGAGAGAGAGAGAAAGAGAGAGAGAGAAAGAAAGGAGCAAGAGAGAAAGGAGAGAGAGAAAGAAGAGAGAGAGATAGAGAGAGAGAGAGAGAGCTCACAGCTGATGTCCAGCTCCTCCCCTCAGTGCATAATTAAATTATACTTATAAATATATTATAAATCTAATTTAAAATTAAAAATAAAAAAAATAAATAATTCTTTACCATGTCTAGAGCTCGCAACCTTACGCTTCTTAGGTGAGAGATTTTGTAATCTTGAAGTCTGGATTGCTGAAGTCTCAGCAGACCATGTGATTCACTTGATTGCTACGTGGAGCTCACACAGAGCACTCGTGTTCTGTAGCAGAGTTGACAGTGTCGTGTGGATTACGTTGGACCTGGAGGGGTATTGGAGGATTTTAATAAAATGGTGAAACTGTGCTTTTTTGTCTTTTATTCCAAATAAAGGTTTTTTTGCGGTGTGTGTTTATTTGCTTTCACTTTATAAATAGATAATAATTATAATTTAAAATTAAAAAAAAAATAAATAAAAAAAAAAAATTAAATTCTTTACCAGGATCAGGACCAGAACTCTCGACGTTATGCTTTTTAGGCGGCGCTTTATCCACTAGTCTAGTGCCTCTAATGATATAGCTAGGCAGACATGATAATCTTGAATCTGCAGTGCTGACTGAAGTCTGCTAACCGCGTGAGTCATTTCTTTGCTACGGTGCCACTACATCTTTAGGGAGCAGAGCTGATATTGTCGTGTGGATTACTTCGGACCTGGAGGGGTATTTTTGGGATTAATAAAGGGGTGAAGCAGGGTGTTTTTTGTCTTTCATTCCAAATAAAGGATTTTTCTCGGTGTGTGTTTCTTTACTTTAACTTTCAGTTTAATCATGAAAGGTATCTCGGGGAGACGCCTGGCATGATTAAACTTATTATTACCTTGATTTCCACCGCACCAGGGCAATTCGGGATGAGCTGGGTGGAGTCCCCCGGGACTGTCGCACCTAATTGATGCGGCTATTCCGGGCGGCTGCTGGGTGATATTTTTAGGGTAGTGGGCTCCTGATAACTTGGAGCTCTCCATCCTCACAATGCCAGCCTCCAGCCGTGTGGCTTTATCCTGGCTGGTATCAAATACAGGGGAAACCGCATTTTTTTTTTATTTATTTATTTATTTTACTGCACGATATAGACCCACCCGGCGGCGGCTGTGATTGGTTGCAGTGAGACAGCTGTCACTCAGCTTGGGGACGTGTCTGACTGCAACCAATCATAAGCGCTGGTGGGTGGGGAAAGCATGTAATAACTAATTGACTAATGACACGGCAGCCATTTTCTAAAGAGGAAAAGACGTGGCAGATTTGTGACAGATGTGGAGCGAGACGCACGTGATCGGTGAGTAGGAAAGGGAGAGGGATTGTGCTGGGGACGCAGGACACATGCAGACAGCAACATGTGCACATAGCCTTACTGTGAAAAGCCACGTTTTTGGTGATCGAACCGTTCTCGAACGTAACTCGAACTGTCGAGCTTTTAGCAAAAAGCTTGAGTTCGAGTTCAAGCACCCCCAAAATCACACGAACATGAAATTGGCGAACCTCGAACCTTACTCATCACCCCATTTGTTTGATCAGTGATGGCATTGTGCTGTGTATTTAGAGTATGTAGATTTTGTTGGGATGTGATTTATGCTTGATTTCTAGTATGCTATTGAAGGTAAGTGCAATTTTGAGTAAATTGAGATAGATTAACCATTATAGTTGCCCCAATGTCATTTGTTAACAAGTGTTTACATAACTTGGTGGCAGTGGTGGATTACTGTTAACAGCTATTAGGCTATGTTCACACAGTGCATCTTTTCTAACCACAGAGAGGCAGCATTTTTGGCCCCCCAAATTGCACCCGTAGCAAACACGCATGCATTTTTGACTCGTTTTACCGCATTTTGCCCAATGCGTTTTTTAAGTCAAGTCTATTTACTGAAAGGGCTCAAAAACCCTGGAAACATGCAAAAAGAATTGACATGTTGCATCTTGGATGCATCTTCAAAAATGCAGCCAAGATGGAGAGAAAAAAAGATGCCCTGTGTGGACAGCAAAATCGAAATCTCATAGACTTTGCTGGGGAAAGGAAATGCATGCATTTAGATGCATATTTGTGACCTCAAAAAAGCATGAAAAATTGAATAAAAGATGCGCTATGTGAACATAGCCTTAGAGTACTTGTGCATTTTTAAGCAATTAATTCCTGCACTAATGGACTGACATTGTCCAGGAAGAGTGAACCAGTTCTACAAAAGTTAACTCAGTGCATATTGTTAAAACATACTTTCAGACATTTTTCCACTCCCTGTTATTCTTTCTATCTTTAATTAGGAAAAGTAGAGCACTGACATGGCAATTATTTACAAAATGCAGATTAACAGGGAACTCTGTTCCGCCTATGTGAGTGGAGGGGAATTAATTGATTGCTCTCAGTGAGAGAAACAAAATTAAAATTTTGTAGTTGTGATACTTTTTAATGGCTAACTAAAATAAAATATGATGTTATAAAGCAAGCTTTCGAGACATCTCAGGTCTCTTCCTCAGGCATGGTATGACAAAGACATTAAAAGGTATCACAACTACAAAATTTTAATTTTGTTTCTCTCACTGAGAGCAATCAATCATGTTTCAACTGGCTAACATGGTACCAAAACCTTTTTCTTTTAACTAAAAATGGAGGGGAATTGAAACAGAAAACAAACAAAAGGGTCTGCTGATTGGTGCTTTGATTTAGCAGGACTTTGAGCAATGGAAAAAGAGATAACCCGACTCAAAGGAGCCAAGCAATGTACCTTGTCCCAAAAATGAATTCTCCTTATGATACATACAGTTTCATTTCACAGGAGGGCATGGATATATTTTTGCAAATGGCATAACAACAGTTGGGTGTTGTTCCCATTTATCAGTGAGCACAGTGATTAACTCCAGGTTTAACATGGGAAGCCTTGGAATATTTTGCAGACCTTCCACAATAGTTAGAAGAGGACTATTATGCAATAATAGCGGCCTTCATTAGGATGTACAACTTCACCCCAGAAGTGTATCAGAAAACGTTCTGGAGTCCACAGCAAGGGTCAACGAACAACTTGTAAATTTGTATTACAAGCTTGGAGGAACTAGAGAAGCTCATGATTATGGATGAATTTCTTTCCATCTATCCTGAGTATAGATTCAGGTGGGGGTCTGCTTGTAGGGGAGACAGGACAACAACTCAGAACAAGGGTGAATTCTCATTGCCACACAATTAAATAAAAAAGGATAGATCTACCTGTGGCCAAACATTTTTGTAACCAGGACCATATCATCATGGACATGAAATTATTGGTATTAAAAGGAAACTTCTAATCCCAGAGAGTCAGAAGAGTCTGGGAGTACAAACGTATCATGACTGTTGACACATTCAGAGCAAGAATGAATGTGTCACATGGATTTATGTCTTTTTACATTAATTAAGAAATGTGCTCCTCAGACCATCTGGGGGCATCACAACTCTGGACCAGACCCCAATCAGAGGACATCAAAACTTTCACACTCCTTATATAAGAACTGCTGCAATATTTACTGCCATGACTGTTTGTCCCCTTCCCATAGTGATAGTTCTGCTTCACATAACTTGTCTTCTTTACTGCTCCTGCTCTACATCCTGTTATATATAAATATGTGACTCTTCAGATTTTGTGTTCTACTGAGCCTGATGAAGAGAACTGAGTAGTCTAGAAAGCTTGCTATTATTACTAGAGTTGAGTGCGGTTCGTGGTTATCCAGTTCGCGGTTCGAGTGATTTTGGGGGCTGTTCTAGATCGAACTAGAACTCGAGCTTTTTGCTAAAGCTCGATAGTTCTAGTTACGTTCGAGAACAGTTCTAGCAGCAAAAAGCCAAGCTAATTACTAGCTGGTTTTCCGCTGTAATAGTGTAAGTCACTCTGTGACTCACACTATTATGAAATTTCAGCGTATAGTGTGCGGGAACAGCGCATTCAGATCACTGCTGCTGGGATAATGGCGATCGTCATTTTTTTTTTTTTTCCTTGTCTTCCTTCCCTAAGCGCGCTTGTAGTAGGGCGGGCCAGCATGTCAGCCAATCCCAGACACACACACAGCTAAGTGGACTTTTAGCCAGAGAAGCAACGGCATGTGTGATAGGATGTCCATGTCACATGTCCCTGCATTATAAATACAGGCATCTGCCCGTCTGGACGCCATTATCTGCCTTCTGCGTCTGGGTGTCAGTCACCGCTGGCGTAGCTCCTGTCTCCGATACTGCTGTGTACGCTCTACATGCAGCGCTACACAGAATAGAGATAGAAGTTTCTATTAGCCCTTGTAAGGGCTAATACCAGCAGGCTCAGAGCCATAGGTGACAGTCAGGTCCGTGAAAACAGATTTTAACAGCTACACAAGATAACAGCATCTGTGTAGCTAAGCTCAGGGATTTCCTCGCTGCATTTCCCCATTAGGAAGGATAGAAAGTGAGGCTTCCTTTCCTCTACCCAGACCTACAAACCTGCCACTGTACCCTCCTGTCCTTTGCACACTCAAGCTCACTGTTACTAAGCCATTATACTAGCAAACACTGAGTAAACTTAGTGGCATCCTAAAAGTGGCTGTTGGACTTCCATTAGAGTCCCACTAGTGCAAATCTTTTTGCAGAACCTCTGCATTCCACACTCAAACTCATTGTTACTAAGCCATTACACTAGCAAACACTGAGTAAACGTAGTAGCATCCTAAAAGTGGCTGTTGGACTTCCATTAGTGTCCCACTAGTGCAAATCTATTTGCAGCACCTCTGCATTGCACACTCAAACTCATTGTTACTAAGCCATTATACTAGCAAACACTGAGTAAACTTAGTGGCATCCTAAAAGTGGCAGTTGGACTTCCATTAGTGTCCCACTAGTGCAAATCTATTTGCAGAACCTCTGCATTGCACACTCAAACTCATTGTTACTAAGCCATTATACTAGCAAACACTGAGTAAACTTAGTGGCATCCTAAAAGTGGCTGTTGGACTTCCATTAGTGTCCCACTAATGCAAATCTATTTGCAGAACCTCTGCATTGCACACTCAAACTCATTGTTACTAAGCCATTATACTAGCAAACTATGCTGCCAGTTTAAGGGCCGTAGTTGCATTGTCAGGGATAATTATTGTTGTTTATTCTGCTGGTAATAAAGATAGACCACTGCTGAAATCTACACCACCTCTCAATTTTTACTACCACATTTTAAGTGCACAATCTTGTCACAATCAAAATGAGTGGCAAAATGACAGATGCTGGTGGAAAGGGGAAGAGGCGTGTTGGAAAAGGAAAAAAACGGTTTGTTCGTGGGGAAGGTGGCAAAGCTCCATTTACATCTGCTGAAGATAGACCATCTTCCAGCAAAAGTAGGATGTCTACTACTTACCGTGGACAATCCGATGTGCTCCCTTTTTTATGGACACGAACAACTGGAACAAAGGTAGATGATGGCCAAAAAAGGAAAATGCTTGAATGGATCTCAAGTGGTCCAACAAGTGCCCTCTCCGCCACCTCAACTACCGCATCCAAAAAAACACCAGTCCTCTGAGTTGTCATCCCAATCTCACTTGCTTTCTCCCAGCTCTGAAGTCTCCATCCGCCCTGCACAGTATGGTGAAACTGAGATGGCTGAGTCTGCAGAGCTGTTCAGTCAGACTATAGCCTGGGAATCAGAGGTCTGCTCCCAAGCTACAGTGAGTACAGACCAGGAAATGGTCTGCAGTGATGCCCAGAACCTTTGTGACTCTGAATCAGGCAGTGAGGACCAAGTTTCTGAGCATAATGTTGACCCTTTTTTGCAAACTGTAACACCTGTTGTTATAGGCAATGAGGAACATACTGATGATGATGAGACACATATATCAGATTGGGATGACAACTTAAATATTCTATCAGGGCAAGAAGAGGCTCGGTCTGAGGGTGAGGGGAGTGCAAACCCAACAATTGATGAGGAAGTTCTAGATCCCACTTACTGTCAACCCACAGTCAGGCACTCGAGGAGGTCAACAGAGGCAGTGGAGGAGGATGAAACAGACGACGAAGTTACCTTGCGCCTTCCTGGACAGAGTCGGAGCACTGGTAGCACATCTACAACTGCATCCT
The DNA here is from genome assembly GCF_048569485.1 of Anomaloglossus baeobatrachus. Lineage (NCBI taxonomy): Eukaryota > Metazoa > Chordata > Amphibia > Anura > Aromobatidae > Anomaloglossus > Anomaloglossus baeobatrachus. Next base: position 159,359,738 of record NC_134353.1, on the reverse strand, counting down.
CAGCCACCACTCTGCCTCTGAGCACTAGTCGGGGTGGATCAGCAGGTCGCATGCCCTCTAAGCCTTGCCTAGCCTGGTCCTTTTTTGACATAGCAAAAGATCGCCCAAATTATGTGATCTGTAAAATTTGACATAAATATCATATGTCCCAGTGGGAAGCTCACCGTGCTGCAATGCGGCCTAGCGGAGCAAACCATCCACTGCCTGCCCCTTCCAGTGCATCCGCGCGCTCTTCATCTTCTAGGACTGTGGGGACAGCTGTCACACCTGCTTTTCCACGCACAACTTCCACCACTGTAAAAGCAACAGGCAGTTTGCTTGGTAGGTCGTCAGTTGGTTTGGAAGGGGAAACAAGTGCGTGTGTACAGCTCTCTCAGACATTGATAGCAGCAACGTTGGATGAAGGCAACATCATGTCTACGCCTGCACTTTCCTCACAAACCTGCATTTTTCCAGGGACACCCTACTCAACACCGTCTACACACAGCAGCCAGATCTCTGTCCCTCAGATGTGGACAAATAAAAGGCCATTTCCTGCGACCCATGACAAAGCTAAGAGGTTGACTTTATCCCTCTGTAAGCTCTTGGCTACCGAAATGCTGCCTTTCCATCTGGTGGACACACAGGATTTTAGAGACCTTATGTCTGTCGCAGTGCCCCAGTACCAGATGCCCAGTCGCCACTACTTCTCTAAGAATCGTGTGCCTGTGCTACACCAGCATGTCGCACACAACATCACCGCTTCGTTGAGAAACTCTGTGTGTCAACGGGTGCATTTCACCACCGATACTTGGACCAGTAAGCATGGACAGGGATGTTACATGTCGCTGACTGGGCACTGGGTAACTATGGTGATAGATGGTGAAGGGTCTGCTTCACAAGTCTTGCCATCCCCACGACTTGTGTGTCAATCCTCTGTCTGTCCAAGTTCCGCCACTGCTTCTGCCTCCTCCACCTCGTCTGGGTCCTCCACCTCTGCCCCAAGCCTGCCTGGTCAGGCCACCAGTGTTCTAACTGCGCAGAAGGAATCACGCACCCCTCATTACTATGCTGGTAGCAGAGCACAACGGCATCAGGCATCAGCTTGAAATGTCTTGGAAATAAGAGTCACACAGCGGCTGAGTTGTGGGCAGCTCTGGTGACTGAGTTTAATAAATGGTTGTCTCCACTCAACCTGCAGCCTGGTAAGGCCGTGTGCGACAATGCTGCAAACCTGGGTGCGGCCCTTCGCCTGGGCAAGGTGACACACGTGCCTTGTATGGCTCACATGTTGAACCTTGTTGTCCAGCAATTTTTAACACACTATCCCGGCCTAGATTGCCTTCTGAACAGGGCACGAAAACTGTCTGCTCACTTCTGCCGTTTAACCACCGCTGCTGAGCGACTTGCATCACTCCAGAAGTCTTTCGGCCTGCCGGTTCATCACCTGAAATGCGATGTACCGACACGCTGAAATTCGACTCTCCACATGTTACAGCGACTGTGGCAGCACCGTCGAGCCCTGGTGCAATACGTCATGACGTATAGCCTGGGTCAACGAGATGCAGAGGTGGGGCAGATCACCCTGATGTAGTGGTCTCAGATCAAGGACCTATGCACCCTTCTGCACAGTTTCGACATGGCGACGAATATGTTTAGCTCTGACAATGCCATTATCAGCATGACAATTCCAGTCATTTACATGCTGGAGCACACGCTAAACACTATTCGGAGTCAAAGGGTGGGACAACAGGAAGGGGAGGAACTACAGGAGGATTCATATGCGCAAGACACAACAACATCACCAAGGTCCAGATGTTCATCATCACCAACGCGGCAGGCATGGGACCATGGGGGACAGGGATCAACAAGGGTGCATGGTAGCAAGCGAAATGTTGAAGAAGGTGCCGGAGAACATGAAGAAGTGGAGGACGAACTGTCCATGGACATGAAAGACTCAGCGGATGAGGGAGACCTTGGTCAAATTTCAGTTGAAAGAGGTTGGGGGGAGATGTCAGAGGAAGAAAGAACGGTTAGCACTTCTATGCCACAAACACAGCGTGGAATTGGTCCACATGGCTGCTCAAAACACATGAATGCTTTCTTGCTGCACTACCTCCAACATGACCCTCGTATTGTCAAAATTAGAAGTGATGATGACTACTGGCTTGCCACACTATTAGATCCCCGGTACAAGTCCAAATTTTTTGACATAATTCCAGCCATAGAAAGGGACGCACGTATGCAGGAGTATGAGCAGAAGCTGTTACTCGATCTTAGCTCGGCTTTTCCACCAAACAACCGTGCAGGTGCAGGGAGTGAATCACCCAGTTGTAACTTGACAAACATGGGACGGTCTCGTCATCTTCAACAGTCTACCCGTACCAGTAGCACCGTATCTGGTGCTGGTAACTGCAATTTTATTGAATCTTTTCATAATTTTTTTAGACCCTCCCTTGCAAGGCCACCAGAGACAACAAGTCTGACACATAGTCAACGGCTGGAGAGGATGATACAGGAGTATCTCCAAATGAACATCGATGCCATGACTTTGCAAATGGAGCCTTGCTCATTTTGGGCTTCAAATCTTGAAAAATGGCCAGAGCTCTCCACTTACGCCTTGGAGATTTTGTCGTGTCCAGCTGCCAGCGTTGTCTCTGAACGTGTCTTCAGTGCTGCTGGGTGTGTGCTGACAGATAAGCGCACGCGTCTGTCCAGTGACAATGTGGACAGACTAACGTTCATCAAAATGAACAAGTCATGGATCCACAAGGAATTTACTACCCCTGTGTCATCCTGGGGAGAGTAAATGCTTGTGGATTTGGAATGTGCTTGATGCAAATGTACCTGGGAAGTGTACAACTAGGGCATAAGTGCTGCCTCTGTTGGTGTGTGTGTGTGTGTGGCCCAATTTTTGGAAAAAAGGGAGACGCCGCTTGGAGTAACCCTTGCTTGCTGTGTTTTTTAAAAGGAGCCAAGATGAACAGAGCTGGGATCAGGAAAGACTTAGCTAATTACCCCGGTGTCATCCTGGAGACGGTGAAGGATGGTGTATTTTTGAATGTGCTTGATGCAAATCTACCTGTGAAGTGTACAACTAGGGCAAAAGGCTGCCACTGATGGGGTGTGTGTGTGACCCAATTTTTGGAAAAAAGGGAGACTCCGCTTGGAGTAACCCTTGCTTGCTGTGTTTTTTAAAAGGAGCCAAGATGAACAGAGCTGGGATCAGGAAAGACTTAGCTTCCTACCCTGGTGTCATCCTGGGGATGGTTAAGGATGGCGTATTTTTGAATGTGCTTGATGCAAATCTACCTGTGAAGTGTACAACTAGGGCACAAGTGCTGCCACTGATGGGGTGTGTGTGTGGCCCAATTTTTGGAAAAAAGGGAAACCCTGCTTGGAGTAACCCTTGCTTGCGGTGTTTTTTAAAAGGAGCCAAGATGAACAGAGCTGGGATCAGGAAAGACTTAGCTAACTACCCCGGTGTCATCCTGGGGATGGTGAAGGATGGCGTATTTTTGAATGTGCTTGATGCAAATCTACCTGTGAAGTGTACAACTAGGGCACAAGTGCTGCCACTGAAGGGGTGGGTGGGTGTGTGTGTGGCCCAATTTTTGGAAAAAAGGGAGACTCCGCTTGAAGTAACCCTTGCTTGCTGTGTTTTTTAAAAGGAGCCAAGTTGAACAGAGCTGGGATCAGGAAAAACTTAGCTACCTACCCCGGGGTCATCCTGGGGACGGTGAAGGATGGCGCATTTTTGAATGTGCTTGATGCAAATGTACCTGTGAAGTGTACAACTGGGGCACAAGTGCTGCCACTGAAGGGGTGGGTGTGTGTGTGGCCCAATTTTTGGAAAAAAGGGAGACTCCGCTTGGAGTCACCTTGCGGTGTTTTACATGATTTTAGAAGGGCGTTCCATGCCTATATCTGTGTCTCCTCCTCTTTTTCCTTGTCCAGCTCCTTTGTTTTCGCATGAGTATATGTCCTTGTCACTTTCCCATATGTTTGTGTTGTGTTGTGAGTTGTTTGTCACCTTTTGGACACCTTTGAGGGTGTTTTCTAGGTGCTTTTATGTGTTTGTGATTGCCTGCCATTGTTTTCTATAGGGTTCAAGTGGTTCGTCGAACCGGTTCGGCGAACCGAACTCGAGCCGGACCGTAACTGGTTTGCTCATCTCTAATTATTACCATCTTCTCAGTTACCCATTAAAAGATATCAACCACTGATATCACAAACAAGTATAAAGGAGCTGTGTAAACTTGCAAAGTGTTCCCCAATCCCTATTGGGAATATAGTCAATTACTTATTTTATTGGGGGGGGGGCTAAAATTTATATCTATTTTCAGATACAGTAATTAAAATTCAATATTCTTATTACCTGACCGTCAATGCCTTCTATGTGTTCCTTCTTTTCTTGTCTTAAATAAATAAAAATATATTACCATTCCTATAGATATAAATTGTCAGATAGCAATTGTAAAAGTTGCTTATTAAAATTTGCAGCCATTTTTGAGATATTGATATTTTTCCTTTGTTTAGAGCTCATTGCCTAGGCAACCGACCACCGCTGCTGTCAAGCAGCACGCTCTGAAGCTGGCATGGATTAGGAGATAACAGCACGCTGGAGCAACCATGGCCAGCTTCAAAACCAGCTGAATAGAAAACAACTTCCTAGCACTGCGCGTGTTCTACGGACAAGTAAAGGTGGTCAGCTTCTGGGGAAGTGAACTGTGAAGAAAGGTTTTAATATCTCAAGAATGAATGAAAGTTTTAGTAAGCAATAAATTGCAATATTGTAAATACTTACAAGCACAGTCTGACAATACCTAATTATTATAATATCTAATATATAAAGCTGAATGTGTGTGTGTATGTATGTCCGGGATTGGCATCTGCACCGTCGCAGCTACAGCCACAAAATTTTGCACACTCTGGACCCCGAGAGCGTCATAGGCTATGTTTTGAGGGGAAATTTTAACCCCGCGCTTTACAGTTATTCACCAAAAATCCTGCCTCCATTAAAGCGAATGGAGCTGGGAGCCACAGTGCCGCCAGAACTTGAGAAGAATGCGCAGCCATGCCCTTATATCGAATGTTGGCGTGTCACAATGCAGCCAGGGAAAGAGACAGACACAGACAGGGAAAGAGGCAGACACAGACAGGGTAAGAGACAGACATAGATAGGGTAAGAGACAGACACAAAGACAGACACAGAAAAGAGACAGACTGACAGGGAAAGAGATAGACACGGAAAGAGAGACAGGTTAAGAGACAGACACAGACAGGTAAAGAGACAGACACAGGGAAACAGACAGACAGGGAAAGAGAAAGATGGAAAGAGACAGACAGGGAAAGAGAGGGAAAGAGACAGACAGGGTAAGAGACAGACAAAGACAGGTAAAGAGACAGACAAAGAGACAGACACAGGGAAAGAGAAAGAGGGAAAGAGACAGACAGGGAAAGAGAGGGACAGAGACAGACAGGGAAAGAAACAGACAGCGAAAGTGACAGAGATAGATAGTCAGACAGGGAAAGAGATAGATAGACAGACAGGGAAAGAGATAGAAACAGATGGAGAAACAGAAAGAGACAGTCAGAGACAGACAGGGAAAGAGACAGACAGACAAAGAGAGAGAGAGACAGAGAGATATATACAGAGGGGGAGACAGACAGAGAATGGGAGAGAAACAGAGAGACAGTTACTATCCCGGGCAGCGGATATTGTGTGCAGAATACATTTTTGTTAATACATTCTATTTTGTTAACAACAGTTATTAACCCGGGCGAAGCCGGGTAGTACAGCTAGTATTATAATATTACCTGAACTATAATAACAGCAATGTGCTTAATGAATAATATAAATATTTCTAAGCCTTTCTTTTTCCTTAAATTTTAACTTTACTTCTACATGTGCTAAAGATCACATAAAATACCATTCACTGCCATATATTTGTGTTCATTAAGCAATTTACTGTAAAAAAAAGGACTCCTGCTGCACAAAAATGCTGATGAAAAAATGCTGATTTGATATAATTTTTGTAAATGTAAACTTTCCTTGGTGAAGTATTCTCTGGGCTTCAGCCAGCACAACAAAAACTGTACAGTTAATCAAGATATCATTAGCTGTCCCCGTCATTAGGGAAAATACACCATTTATTACTTTGTACTGTACTTTAAAACTGGGACCTTTAATAAGCTTTAAGACAATATTGACTTATGGCCCGTCTTCTTCGTGAGCAACCACTAGCGGAATTATTTTTAATTACTAGGATCTGAGAATTCCTAATAGATTTAATCATTTAAAGGATTATTCATATCATGAAGTGGTTTATGGCTCTGCACTCTCGAGAGCTGCAGAGATATGAAAAGTCATCAGTCCTGTTTGCTTTTTCTTCTAATTTGACTGCTTTCATGAATTAAAATATGCAATATGCACATAATGTAGAGGTAATGTTTTCAACATTGGAGTACTCTACAAAGACAGTATAAGACACTATCAAGCAATGCCAGATGTTTAGCGTGCATTTACACAAGAGGAGAGAATCACAAGGAGTCTTATATGATTTTGCTGTGGTAATGGTAAGGTTCTCTGTCATACCATTAGAGCCCCTATGGAAATACCTAAAGGCGTGATCTGCTAATTCTAATCTCTAATTTGCATAATTACAAATGTTTAACAGAACTATAAATTTAGTGTATAATATAACATTATGTGATGTAACTAGAAACTGTTATCATTAAAAAGGTTGGCCACTACTTTTACATTGATAGCCTATCGTTAGGATAGGTTCAATGTCTGATCAGCCAGGTGCCGACACCTGGCACCTGCAGCAGGTGGCCGGAAATGTTGCATTCTGGAGCTGCTCCAACAATTGATAGCGGCCATGGCTGGCTTCTGCACATCCCCCTCCCATTCAAATCAATAGGAGGTGGATGTGCAGTTCCTGGTTGTTGCCACTATCAGAAGACATGGCAGCTCCGGAACTGAACATTTCCAGCTGCATACTGTGTTTCCAGCACCGAGAGCAGCTGACTGACAGGGATGCCGGGTGTCGGACCCAGGCCGATCAGACATTGATGACCTATCATAAGGCTAGGCCAACAATGTAAAAATAGTGGCCAACCTCTTTAATGACCATTTTTAGTGATTTTATGGTTGCCTTCTTCACATGTGCTGTAAAAATCATTGAGCAACAAATCATGGGTCACTAAAAGCCTCTTCTACCCACTCAAGAAATAGCAGCAGAGCTTCTGGGTATAACTAGGTCAGCCCTAATTGAATTATACCCCACCACAGTTGCAGCCCAGTTTCACTAAGTCATCAAAATAAACATCTAATCCTAGCAGACACGAATAGCAATTACATCTATTCAGTTTTTTTCAAATTGATCTGTCAGGAAAAACTGCAAAAGCTACTTTATTAGAACGCATACCTGGGGCCTCGCAGGCCTGCTAGGTTACTTGTTTTCTATGGTTGATTTCTATGGTTGCGCATTCTAGGGTTAAAATAAAATGTTATATCCATTTAACCAGAATAAGTAAAATAACCTAAAATAGTTATTCTGCAGTATTGAAGGTGTTTTTGCATCCTATTAAATCGACAAAATTGCAAAGTTCTTGCAAAAACAAGCAACTTTACAATTAAGATCTTATTAAAAATCCTGACCATTCCCAAATAAATAGAGATTCTATAATTTACAGCTAATTGCCAAGGTTACTGGTCAACAATTTCCTACTACGTGCTTACCTTCAAGATGTTTCTAAATAAGCTTGTAAGCACTGCTCTGAAGCTGTTTGAATTTCAGTAGTTTATGAGCTTCAGTATTCCTGTGCTCATCCAATGCTAAAGAGTGAGGAAGGTAGATTTGGCAACTCCATGTGGTTGCAATCCCCAAAAAAGTCTCCTGCAAGACCTTGCTCTTCTTCAGGTTTGAGTCTTCAAAGCTGGAGAGGAGAAGGGGTTAACAACGCGCAATTGCCACAAAAGATGTTAAATTGTTGATTAGCTAATAATTATTTTATTCAATAGGTCTTCGCGTTTCGAGGTATGTAACCTCTTCCTCAGGACCAAAAAATCATCAATACAGATATTATTGATTTTTTGGTCCTGAGGATGCCCGTACCGCCCATCACATCACTCTGCTCCACTACCACCCCTGCCTCTTGTGAGCCCTCACCATCACCGATGCCACCCCCCTGATAAGAAACCACCAGATTGTAAGACGGACCCCCCTTTTTAACTTTTTTCTCTAAATTTGGGGTGCATGTTATAGATGTGTCTTATAAACTGAAAATTACAGTAAACATAACATCTGTCCAGCAAATCAGCAAAAGTGATCGACCGTCAGGTGACTTTTCTTTTAAAATCACCATTATCTTAGCACATTACCCCTGTAAACATGTTCTGCTGATAACATGATATTGTATGTGGGGACAAAATAATGATATTAGTGATTGTACTTTCTTCATCATTGGCCTATCTATATATATATAATTGCCTTATTCTGTCTGTCTGTCTGTCTTGCTCCAAAATGATGTCATTACAGGGACAACCGTCGCATTGGCCGCTCGGCTCAGCCTGGCCCCGCCCCCTGCACGGATTGGCCGCTTGGCTCGGCCTGCCCCCCGCACGGATTGGCTGCTTGGCCAGGCCCGCCCCCTCATGCATTGGATGCTCGGCCTGGCCCCGCCCCCCACATGCATTCCTCGAACCCACACGGAGCCCCAACTCCCAGGTGACTGCTGCACCCCCGGGAGCCCACACCGGCAACCCAGCCGAGACATAGCCTTACGTTGCTGGGATTGTGCTGGAGCCGGCATACGCTGGTAACCATGGTACACATCAGGTAACCATGGAAACCACTTTGCTTAATTACCTGATTGTGTACCATGGTTACCAGAGTATGTCGGCTCCCTGCCCATTCAGATCGTTGGTATCCCGCTGTCAAACACGCCGATGCGTGCTGCACAGCAGGAGACCAACAAACAAAAAGTGAACCAGCACTGTCGCTTTGAATAGTTACCTGATGTGTACCATGGTTGTTAGCTTACCCCGGCTCACGGCACACGTGTGCCGGAGACGGCGTACGCTGGTAACCATGGTACACATTGGGTAACTATGGAAACCGCTTTGCATAAATACCTGGGCCCCGCCCCACATACACTTTGCCAGCTTGGCCATGCCCCCCACACACTTTGCCCGATCGGCCACGCCCCCACACACTTTGCCCGCTCGGCCATGCCCCCCATTCACTCTGCCCGCTCGGCCACGCCCCCCACACTCTGCCCGCTTGTCCATGCCCCCCACACACTCTGCCTGCTCCGCCATGCCCCCCACACACTCTGCCCGCTTGGCCACGCCCCCTAAACACTCTGCCCGCTGGGCCACGCCCCCCGCACACTCTGCTTGCTCGGCCACGCCCCCACCCACTCTGCCTACTCGGCCATGCCCCCCCACACATTGGGCACCAATACACCTTCCCCCAAGGACTACTCCACCTAATAGACACCTCCCCTCCAGGACTACTCTACCTATTAGACACCTCCCCCCAGCACTAATCCACCTATTAGACACCTCCCCCTAGCACTAATCCACCTATTAGACACCTCCCCCCCAGGACTACTCCACCTATTAGACACCTCCCCCCCAGGACTACTCCACTTATTAGACACCTCCCCCCAGGACTACTCCACCTATTAGACATCTCCCCCCAAGGGCTACTCCACCTATTAGACTCCTATCCCCAAAGGACTACTCCTCTTGTTATACTCCTCTCCCCAGGACTACTCCTACTATTAGATTCCTATCCCCCCAGGACTACTCCTCCTATTAGACTCCTATCCCCCCAGGGCTACTCCTACTATTATCCTCCTCTCCCCCAGGACTATTTCTCCTATTATACTCCTCTCTCCCCAGGACTACTCCTCCTATTATACTCCTCTCCCCCCAGGACTACTCCACCTATTATACTCCTCTCCCCCAGGACTACTCCTCCTATTATCCTCCTCTCCCCCCAGGACTACTCCTTCTATTATCCTCCTCTCCCTCTATGACTACTCCTCCTATTATACTCCTCTACCTCCAGGACTACTCTTCCTATTATTCTCCTCTCCCCCCAGGACTACTCCTCCTATTATTCTACTCTCCCCCCAGGACTTTTCCTCCTATTATACTCCTCTCCCCCCAGGACTAATCCTCCTATTATACTCCTCACCTCCAGGACTACTCCTCCTATTATACTCCTCTCCCTCAGGGACTACTCCTATTATCCTCCTCTCTCCCCAGGACTACTCCTCCTATTATACTCCTCACCTCCAGGACTACTCCTCCTATTATACTCCTCTCCCCCCAGGACTACTCCTTCTATTATCCTCCTCTCCCTCTATGACTACTCCTCCTATTATACTCCTCTACCTTCAGGACTACTCTTCCTATTATTCTCCTCTCCCCCCAGGACTACTCCTCCTATTATTCTCCTCTCCCCCCAGGACTTTTCCTCCTATTATACTCCTCTCCCCCCAGGACTAATCCTCCTATTATACTCCTCACCTCCAGGACTACTCCTCCTATTATATTCCTCTTCCCCTAGGACTACTCCTCCTATTATACTCCTCTCCCCCCAGGACTAATCCTCCTATTATACTCCTCACCTCCAGGACTACTCCTCCTATTATACTCCTCTCCCCCAGGGACTACTCCTATTATCCTCCTCTCTCCCCAGGACTACTCCTCCTATTATACTCCTCACCTCCAGGACTACTCCTCCTATTATACTCCTCTCACCCAGGGACTACTCCTATTATCCTCCTCTCCCCCCAGGACTACTCCTCCTACTATCCTCCTCTCCCCCCAGGACTACTCCTCCTATTATTCTACTCTCCCCCCAGGACTACTCCTCATATTATCCTCTTCTCTCCCCAGGACTACTCGGCCTATTATCCTCCTCTGCCCCCAGGACTACTCCTCCTATTATCCTACTCTCCCCCCAGGACTACTCCTCCTATTATCCTACTCTCCCCTCAGGACTACTCCTCCTATTATACTCCTCTCCCCCCAGGGACTACTCCTCCTATTATACTCCTCTCTCCCCAGGACCACTACTCCTATTATCCTCCTCTCTCCCCAGGACTACTCCCCCTATTATACTCCTCTCTCCCCAGGACTACTCCTCCAACACACACACACTGCACAAAACATACCTCCCCCCAAAACACACACAGCACCACACACACACAACACTGCAGACACACAGCGTTCCACAAACAATGCAACACACACAACGCAACACACAAACAACACTGCTCTCATACACCGCCACACCCAGACAACACCCAGAACATGTACAGCGCCTACACAAACACTTGGTAACTACACACAACAACCTCTATATATATAACAAAAATCATACATTAACTACTAATAAATTCTAGAATACCCGATGCGTTAGAATCGGGCCACCTTCTAGTTTATATAATAAACAACTAATAATCGACAGAAAAATAGTCAATCAACACCCAATTAATAGCCTGAAATAGACTCATGTAATGCACTAAATGTTTCTTTGTGAAGGGGTATTACCTTATTATTTGGGGCCTCCAATTTAATTTTTCTCCAAGGCCGCACTTTGTCTAACACCAGCCATTGTTTGAGTTAAACTGCTTTTCCTAGAAGCATCGGAGAGCACACAGTTTAAGGCAAGAGGTCTAAAATAACATGGTTAAATAGTGGATGTGCACCGTTCACACTATATGGCCCCCTGAACATATTGCTAGCCCACTGTGGTTCATTCCTATACAGATTATGCCTAGTTGTCATATTGTGTGTCAAATCTTACATTTTGTGAAGTACTCCTATTTAATAATTTACAATTTAAGCAAAATCTTTTACAGGTTGCATTTCACATAACAACAAATTCTTAAGGGTGCTTTACACGCTGCGACATTGCTAACGATGTATGGTCGGGGTCACGTCAATAGTGATGCACATCCGGCGCCGTTAGCAACATCGCAGCGTGTGACACCAATGAGCGATGATCAACGAGCGCAAAAACGTGAAAAATCGTTGCTCGTTGACACGTTAATTTCCTTAATATTGTTGCTGCTGCAGGTACGATGTTGTTCGTCGTTTCTGTGGCAGCACACATCGCTTTGTGTGACACCGCAGGCATGATGAACATCTCCTTACCTGCGTCCACCGGTAATGAGGAAGAAAGGAGGTGGGCGGCATGTTCCGGCTGCTCACCTCCGCCCCTCCTCTGCTATTGGATGGCTGCCATGTGACGTCGCTGTGACGGCGCACGAACTGCCCCCTTAGAAATGAGGCTGTGCGCTGGCCAGAGCGACGTCGCAGGGAAGGTAAGTCCGTGTGACAGGTGTTAGCGATGTTGTGCGCCACGGGCAGCAATTTGCCCGTGTCGCACAACCGACGGGGGCGGGTACTGATATCGCTGCCTGTAAAGTACCCTTTAGAGCATAAACATATTTCCGCAGAGTAACAAAAAAGCTTAGATTGTCTTATTGAGCGACTAATATCAGGATATGTTGAAAGGTAAAGCGATTGTCCAGTCTAAAGTGATGTCTGAAGTCACACTATATAACTGCAGACTTAGAAATCCACCCAGGCACAGAGTGGGAGCTGTAAGGATTCACAGGTTTCGGACCCAGGAACGTCAGTCACGTGACCACAATTGTGCAATATGCTTGTTCCAGACCAGAACTCGACTAGTGGGCTTGAGCTTACTTCATACAAATCTATATATATAATTGCCTTATTGTGTCTGTCTGTCTGTCTGTCTATCTGTCTGTCTGTCTGTCTTGCTCCAAAATTGTGTCCTTACAGTGACAACCGTCGGATTGGCCGCTGGGCTCGGCTGGGCCCCGCCCCCCGCATGGATTAACCGTTTGGCCAGACCCGCCCCCCGCACGAGATGCCCGCTAGGCCATGCCCCCCGCACGCAATGCCTTCTGGCCCCGCCCCCACATGGAGTAACCGTTTGGCCAGGCCCGCCCCTGCACGTGATACCCGCTGGCCCCGCCCCCCGCATGGATTAACCATTTGGTCAGGCCCGCCCCCCGCACGCAATGCCTGCTAGGCCACGCCCCTGTGATGCCTGCTAGGCCACACCCCCGCGATGCCCGCTAGGCAATGCCCCCACACGCGATGCCCGCTAGGCCACGCCTTCCGCACGTGATGCCTGCTAGGCCACGCCCCCCGCACGTGATGCCCGCTAGGCCACGCCCCCCGCACATGATGCCCGCTAGGCCACGCCCCCACATGCGATGCCCGCTAAGGCCACACCCCCCGCATGCGATGCCCGCTAGGCCACGCCCCCCACACACGATGCCCGCTAGGCCACGCACCCACACGCGATGCCCACTAGGCCACGCCCCCACACACGTTGGGCACCTGTACACCACCCCCCAGGACTACTCCTCCTATTATACTCCTCTTTCCCCAGGACTACTCCTCCCATTATACTCCTTCTATTATACTCCTCTCTGAGGGGTTCACAGCATGGGGGATGGAGCACGATGGGGAGTGCAGCATGGGGGATGGAGCACAATGGGGGTGCAGCATGGGGGGTGGACCACGATGGGGGGTACCCAGAATGGGGGATGAAACACGATGGGGGTGCGCAGCATGGGGGATGGAGCACGATGGGGGGTGCAGCATGGGAAATAGAGCACGATAGGGGGTGCGCAGAATGGGGGATGGAGCACAATGGGGGGTGCGTAGCATGGGGATGGAGCACGATAGGGGGTGCATAGCATGGGGGATGGAGCACGATGGGGAGTGCAACATGGGGGATGGAGCACAATGGGGGGGTGCAGCTTGGGGGATGGAGCACAATGGGGGGGTGCAGCTTGGGGGATGGAGCACGATGGAAGGTGCCCAGAATGGGGGGATGAAACACGATGGGGGGTGCGCACCATGGGAGATGGAGCTTTGATGGGGGGTGCGCAGCATGGGGGATGGAGCACGATGGGGGGTGCGCAGCATGGGGGATGGAGCACGATGGGGGATGCGCAGTATGGGGGATGGAGCACAATGGGGGGTGCGCAGCATGGGGGATGGAGTACGATGGGGGGTGCGCAGCATGGGGGATGGAGCACGATGGGGGGTGCGCAGCATGGGGGATGGAGCACGATGGGGGGTGGGCAGCATGGGGGATGGAGCACGATGGGGGGTACGCAGAATGGGGGATGGAGCACGATGGGGGGTGCGCAGCATGGGGGATGAAGCACGATGGGGGGTGGGCAGCATGGGGGATGGAGCACGATGGGGGGTGGGCAGCATGGGGGATGGAGCACGATGGGGAGTGCATACCTCCCCCCAAAACACACACACACCACCACCCACGCACCGCACAACACACCACACACACACTGGGAACCACAAACACCGCCTTACACAGACACCCACACACACAGACAACGCCGCACGCACACAACACCCAACACACAAACACCGCGGCACACACAAATATACGCACATACCGCACAACACACACACTGCACAAAATAGACCTGTCCCCAAAACACACACACGCACTCCACACCCACACAAACCGCACAACACACACAGCACCACACACACACAACGCTACAGACACACAGCGCTCCACAAACAACGCAACACACAAACAACACCGCTCTCACCCCCCGTCACACCCAGACAACACCCAGAACATTTACAGCGCCCTACACAAACACTGGCAACTACACACAACAACATCTATATATATAACAAAAATCATACATTAACTACACAATACGTAAATTCTCGAATACCCGATGCGTAGAATCGGGCCACCTTCTAGTGCAATTATAATTTTCCTAAAAGGAAAGAGACGGAGACAGTGTGACGCGGATCAAAGAGTAGTAAGTGAGAATCACTGAAGAATCATAGATAGAATACACTGACCTTTTAGGTGGTGTATAAGAGCATGAATTTTACTCTACAATGATTGAGCTGATCTCAGAGATGGTATACTGCTCATAGGGTATTGCTGTGAAGAGATTCAGCTGTCGGCATACAACAGGTAATTGGGCTACAAAAAATGTAGAAAGCACCAAAATGGAAATTCCAGGAAAGTGATGCAATGGTTGTAGAAGATTAAGTGTAATTTATTTGATATCAATACAAGATTTATGTATCACCGGAGTAATTTAATTAAGCACAAGGAATTACAACTATGTCCTACCTTAAATGGTTTGTCTGGTCTAAAATGATGTCTGTAGTCACTCTATGTGACTGAAGATGTATGAATCCTCCCAGTGCACAATCGGTTTCTGGGTCAGGAATGGCAGTCATGTGACCGGAATTGTACAATATGCATGTTCCCAGCCAGAACCCAACTAGTGAGCGCAGCCATCTCAATACGAGCGTTCTATTAGTGTGTGGTCGACAGTGGGTGCGTCCTTGCTCAATGGTTGTAGAAGATCAAGTGGAGTTTATTTGATAAAAAATGTTATAAAATAAATTTCACTTGATCTTCTACAACCATTGCATCCCCTTCCTGGAATTTCGTGGAAGCGTCATATTGGGGCAGTTTCCATTTTTTCTAGTCTACATTAATGAATTGAGCAAGGCCACACCCACTAGATGACCACGCTCACTAGTCAGACATGTCAACTCCATGCACTTATATTGAGCAAGGCCACACTCATTAGTCGAGTTCTGGCTGGGAACATGTATATTGCACAATTGCACTATATGGAGAGAAGGTATGCATACCAGTGACTATGTAAAGGGAATATATGAAATGCAGAAACTGATGTGTAAATACTGACATGAAAAATCCAATAGCTATATGTAAGAGTGAAAGTATGAAAAATGGAATTTGCATTACTGCCATGAACATATGAATAAAGAGAAAATTAGCTATTGAATTGATCAATGCAACAGAGCCCCAACACTACGCCAAAGTATTTCTCTACGTTGGGGTCCCTAGCTTGTGTGTGTCCTCTCATGCAGTTAAAAAACTTACCGTGTATGGGAAGCTGAGACCCAGGCTATATATGCGTATAATGTGGACTGGCAATAGGTGTGGGTGGGGCCGGGTTCACAAACGAAAGACTATAAATCAATCAAGAAATAACGTCTGGAACATCATTCTGAGTCTGAACTGGGTGCAAGATCCTAAGAAATCTACACTGTATGGAGAGAAGGTATGCACACCAGTGACTATGTAAGGGGAATATATGAAAAGCAGAAACTGCTGTGTGAATACTGACATAAAACATCCAATAGCTATAAGTAAGAGTGAAAGTATGAAAAATTGTATCTGCATTACTGCCATGAACATATGAATAAAGAGAAATTTAGCTACTGAATTGATCAATGCAATAGAGCCCCAACACTACGCCAAAGTATTTCTCTACGTTGGGGTCCCTAGCTTGTGTGTGTCCTCTCATGCAGTTAAAAAACTTACCATGTATGGGAAGCTGAGACCCAGGCTATATATGCGTATAATGTGGACTGGCAGCTTCCCATACACGGTAAGTTTTTTAACTGCATGAGAGGACACACACTAGCTAGGGACCCCAACGTAGAGAAATACTTTGGCGTAGTGTTGGGGCTCTATTGCATTGATCAATTCAGTAGCTAAATTTCTCTTTATTCATATGTTCATGGCAGTAATGCAGATTCCATTTTTCATATTTTCATTCTTACATATAGCTATTGTATTTTTCATGTCAGTATTCACACAGCAGCTTATGCTTTTCATATATTCCCCTTACATAGTCACTGGTGTGAATACCTTCTCTCCATTTAGTGTAGATTTTTTAGGTTTTTGTACCCAGTTCAGATTCAGAATGGTGTTCCAGATGGTATTTCTTGATTGTATTGCACAATTGTAGTCATATGACCGCCATTCCCGGCTCAGAAACCGGCGAATTCTCTCAGCGCACAGTGTGTGACTGCAGACTTTTTTCAGACCATAATTTTTAGATGATTTTAGACCAGACAACCTTTCTAAGGTAAGACATAAGACATATGTGTAATTCCTTGTTCATAATTAAATTACTCTAGTGATACATAAATGTTGTATTTGACATCCATTTTCTAAGATGTCCTACTTCACAAAAAAAAAATTAGTGCAGCATTTCTATGTATTTTTCTATAACCATTTCATTTTCTATAAATGTTACTTGGATAAAACCTTATTGTACAGATTAAGAGTTCTGCTAGTTTGCCTCAATGTATGATAAGTGGTATGAAAAGAAAAGATTTGTGCCATCTGATCAAAAACATTTTAGCTTTTGTTTCTTACACAATGCATACGAGCTTCCATACTTTTCTATTTGAGTTATGGATTGAGCCACCCTCATATACAGATTTGATGATGTTCGTTGGTGCACTTTTCCTTCATGCTTCTGCCATTGAACTTTGTAGTGTCTTCAAAGTCATTGTTGGCCTCTGTGGCTCTCACAGAGCTTCTTTTTTTTTACGCAGTCTTGAGCAGTAATCCTTTCTTGGCACTGCGTGGGTGGTTTCTATTTTCTAAATGTTGAACCAACAATGCCAAACACTGGGATATCATTTTTTATTATTATTTTTATACTTCATGCATATGTATTTCTTTCTATCTAACTTCTTTAACAGCAGCGTTTCAGACCTGAATAATATACTTTTTTTCTAAATCCAAAAAATATAACATTTATTTTAATGATTCACTGACGGCAGCCAATTTTAAGACAAATGTGCCCTCATTAAGCTGCTATGTTAAACCTGTGTAAACAGAACGTCTACAACATTGAGATTAAATACTAAACATGTTTCAGTTTTGTCTTCTCAAGTTTTTTTTATCTCACATAAAACAATCTTATTTTAAAAACAGACAGTTTTAAGATCCACTGCTTTGAAATAGAAATATCAGAGAATATAACTATTAGTATAAGATTTTATTATTTTGTAAAATAAAGATCAGATTTTTTCCACAACTTGTAAACCATTGAAGATTTATAGCTTCATGCATAAACATATTTCAATACAAAACTTTATATTGTATATACTGTCTACTTAAGAAGTATCTTGATGGTCATTAAAGGGGTTTTCCCATGATTAAGGTTAATTTTAAAGTTCATATTAACCAATAAATCTTGAAATAATAATATTTTCCACAATTGGATGGGTTTAAAAAAATATTCCTGTGTTGAGATAATCTTTAGTGATGACTAGTGATGAGCAAGCACTACCATGCTCAGGTACTTGGTACTCGTAACGAGCAGTTGGTGCTCAGATGGGCATTAGTTGAGCATCTGAGTGTAATGCAAGTGTCTCATGCGGAGTAGGAGTTGTCTATATGTAACGTATGACACACAAAATCAGACCAATGGGCATCTGACGCACTACAAAAAACACCACAAAAAGGGGAAAATGTCGGGGTCACAATACAACAGAGGTTCCTGCTGCTAGGGAGAGGGGTGAGGGGCACTCACCTCAAGGTGACTCCTGAGCTCCCTAGTGGCTCTATACAAGTTCTTTCAACCTGTCGGAGAGCAGGATACCAGGGTCCCTCAGTTGTCCCTAAACTCACCCTGATTAATGAGTAGGCCGATGAATACACAAGACTCACCACTACACTAATAAACATGGAGGGAAAGGAAAGACAGACAAGGGGAAAGAAACAGAAGGATACAAAACACCAAACTTCACCATGGCAGACAGACTCTATAGCAGCAAGTGGATTAGCACAGAAGAATACCTCAGCAGTTCCTTCCACCAGGCTGACCACAGTAGAAATGATTCAAACAGCAACAGGGTTTGCTGGGAAAGCTTCAGTATTTAACCTAAACAGGCATGAGCCCAAAGTAACATAAGCTGACCTGACTGCTCTGAGCTGCTGGCAACAAAACTGAAATTAACTCATAGAACGCCAAAGGAAAGGAAACCTTGTTGAAATGAGGATTCTAGATAAACATGGGAGGTTCCAGTCCTAAGGTTGTAACTAGTCTCAAAACAGCAGGGAGATGATCGTAACAGGAAGTCAATGGTGGACTTGAACATTTTTCCAGGAAATCTTCCAGAAAAATGCTGGAGTCCCATATTGATTTCCATTTTCCTCGGGCACTCAAATCTTGACCATACGAGCATCTAACTGCATATAACAAGTAGCGAGCACCAAAGCATAAAAGTGTTAACTCATCACTAATAATCTTATAAACTTTCCCCTTCTATGTACTGCCTAATGACTAACGTCTGATCGCACAGGAATATGGTCTGAAATCGATGGCTGGACCATAACTGACAAGCTTTTCTCCCCCCATTCACATGTTTTACCTCAAAGAAAGAATTATTTATGATCATGTACTGCAATGTCTGTATGTTTTTTTACTTTCTCCCCTTACCAGGAGATAGAGTAGGATCAGACTGTGTTCCTGTGCAGTCACAATCAGCCATTACACAGTACATAGCAGGGGCACATATATAAGATTATCTCAGCAGAGGCACATTTTTTTTAAACACATCCAATTGGGGAACTTATTATTATTCCAAGATCTATTGATTAAAAACCCCTTTAGGTAGTAGTTAGTTGCAGAAGTTGCAATTTAAGTATTATTCTTTAGTTATGGTTGATATCTTTTCATTGCAAATTCTGATTGTTTTATTTATTAAAGGGTAGTTTCATGATATTTTTTTCAGAAACGCATGGTCCTTCAGCCAGCATATATCAGAGAATCAAAGCACTCTTGAAAAAAAAATTATAACTACTCCTTTAACTATGAATAATTCACAGTTCAGACCAGCGGCATGGTTGTAACACTAGCCCGAACTTTGTGCTCTCTAAAGATCCAAGAATAGGCAACTTTGCTATTGAAGCCTCAGAGATGCACAGAGGCACTGACAGAGGCTGCATCCCTCAATCCAGCCAGGTCCAAAGCAGTGCTTGCAAACGCTAACGCAAAAAGCTTGGAAGCATCGTGCTCCTTGCGCAGGCAAATGGCCATTTCTGACTGCAGCTCTTGAGAATGGAGAGTACTTGTAATAAAAGGTGAATTGAAAAGTTGTTTGTTTTTAAATGCACTTTGTAGGTTTACTAATGATGAGCAAGTGTTCTTGCCATTGCTCGTTGGTTGATCGAGCATCAGGGTCTCAGGTGCGAAGTGAGTACCAAGTGTAATGGAAGTCGATGGGAAACGCGAGAATTTTTGGATTTCAATGCTCGATTGAGTAATGAGCAGTGACAAGCACGCTCCCTTATCATTAAATTTTATCCATTTATTATTATGAAAAAATCTTGTTAAATGACAGATGCAGTCCATAAGAGCACATGGACCTTGAAGTATTACTTAACATTGAAGCTACAGTAGACAGTTACAATCAATCAGTAGTGCTACAAAAAGACTAGGTGCAGCCATAGCTTTATATACTTTGTGATTTTTATGGCCTTTAAGATTTTTGTTGCAAAATAGTTATTGCAAAGACATAATGATATGATCTTAGAAACTTTCAATGTGAATTATTTTGTCTTTTGCATAAACAAATCATTATACTTGTAACTAGTTGGAAAGCAGCAGTTGTTCATTGTCAGAGAGTAGTGCATTATGCAGTAATGAGAGATTGTTTGCAGGGCTTCTGCTAGTTTTTTGCATATTTAAATTGGAATTCAAATAATGGATTGAGTATGTAGTTTGCAGCCTGTTACTAGTTTCAGATTATTTTAAAGGGAATCTGTCAGCAGGTTTTTGCTATGTAATCTGAAGACAGCAAGAGAGAGGCTGACAGAGTTCAATGGTGTGTCATTTATTACCATGATGTTTACTTATAGTGAAGGTTTTATCACCTGGTATTATCATTGCCTGGTCTATACTAGTCTGATCACACCCTTCCCCCTGTGTCACTGTCTATACACAGAGAGCTTAACATGGCTGGGTTAACATTCTCATTTCTGCTGCTTTGCTAACCCTAAAAACTCTGATTATGTCACAACTGGTGCACCCAGTAAACTAAGTGATACATTGTTGAATTCAGAGTCTCTACAATATACTGCTCTCAGATGAGGTAGCAAAAACCTGCTGATAGATTCCCTTCAAGGCACCACTCCAGTGTTTTATTTTTATTTCATTCCTAGAGTGGTGCTTCTCGTCTAAGTTCCCTGACCCCAATCTTAAACTCACCATCCTCTGTCTTTACCTTCTATCCGCTCCCATCTGGTGGGTCTTCTGCAATTTGGGACCTGCTTCAGTGTTTCATTGAGCAAATTGGAGGTCATTCTTTAATGCAAGTCTATGCAAACCTTGTTCTAGCTCTCATACATCTGCACTGAGAGCATGTTTTGTAACTTCTGACTTGTGGCTAGGGCAATCATAAAAAGCTAAGCAAAGCACCAGAATTGGCCCAACTAATAGATGCGCCACGTCTGAGGTGGATGTGGGTTGCTATTTTTAGGCTGGAAAGGCCCAAACAACCATGGGCCATCCAAGCCGGAAAATACCAGCCTGCAGCTGTCTGCTTTACCCTGTCTGGTTATCAAAATAGGGTGAACCCCAAACTGTTCTTTTAAAATTATTTATTTATAAATAAATAATTTTAAAAAACTGGCATGGTATCCCCTCCATTTTTGAGAATTAGACAAGGGCTGCAGCTCACAGCGGTCTGCTTTACCTTGGCTGGTTATGAAAAATAAGGGGACTTCTTGTCATTTTTTTATTTATTCCCTATCAACATTTGTTTGCAGTGCAATTGTCCTGCCCTTGTGCTCTTGCAATCTAGCACTTTCTATGACTATTTTACAGCCATTTTACAACACCAAAGTTCAGGACCCCATTGCGTTATATGGGGTACAGGGTCAAGATCGGGTCATATCTGGGTACCGAACCAAAATTTTAACTACAGTCTGACTGAACCCAACAAATCCAAACATCCATGGGTTCAATCAACCTTATTTGTAATATATAAGGGGTTGTGAAATTATATATACTGTATATCTGAAGGATATCTATTATCTATCTATCTTTCTATCTATTTATCTATCTATCTAATATCTATCTATCTATCTATCTAATATCTATCTATTTATCGATGTATCTATTTGTCTAATATCGACCTATTAATTATCTATGTATTAGCTATTCAATATCTTTGTATCATCTATCGATTTTATATATAATTGGTTTATTAATTGATAATTAAAAGTCTAAAAACACATAGTAATATTATAGTATGTGAAAGATGATGTTAAAAATGCCATCATACGAATGCTAGGAGAGAAAAAAAATCACATACTCACATAGCACTCGCATGACATATGAAGTGATATATGCAGGACATATGCATGATACACGTCCCCCTTTCCTGGATGAGTATAGAAGTGATTATATGCTAGTGAGAGAGAGGCCTAAGTATGAGTATTTTTGGAAGCTCTT
Source organism: Anomaloglossus baeobatrachus (assembly GCF_048569485.1). NCBI lineage: Eukaryota > Metazoa > Chordata > Amphibia > Anura > Aromobatidae > Anomaloglossus > Anomaloglossus baeobatrachus. The sequence goes on along the minus strand of NC_134353.1, from coordinate 159,337,388 downwards.
GTACATGAAAAGAGCCATACACTTAGGTGGCAGGAAGGAATGACAAAACCGGCAACATATAACATTAAACTACAGAAAAAATTCAAAATATAGCATCTGCGTATGAACTGCTAAGTCACTCCAGAACCGCAGGCATGTCATCACTAATCTTTAAACCACCCTAAGTGAAATTATGTGATGTAGCACATATACTGTAGTTTACTAAGTGCGGGTAAAATAAAGGTAAAAAAGGAAGGAGATAAATCTATCTCTGGTCTGCATGTGACATTGGTTTGGTGACTAAAGTAAACATGTGATAGAAAATCTAAAAGGAGTTGAAAAAAGTAATAGGCTCTGTACCTATGTAAAAAATCAGATGTATGAAACAATTTAATAAAAACTGATGCTTTTTTTGTAAATCAAATTTTATTCATTTGAAAAAGGCATCTCCAAGTCATGAAACATGTATGGACATCTATGAACAATTAACAAGGAGAGAAACATTACTCCCCTTCTTATACAAAAATTTTAACATGTCTCTATTACTCACACTGAATATCCATTTCCAAATATTAAACGACTTTCACATAAACAGTTCCGTGCTAAATTTGCAGAGCGATGGTACAGGTGCCCCATGGCCATCGGCGCCATGTACCCTCTGGCCTCGGACATATGCTGTAGATGCCTGAAGGAGAAGGGTACATATCTGAATGTGTGGTGGTCATGTCCGCCAATAAAACCTTTTTGGGATGGAGCTCTTAATCTAGCCAACAAATTATCTCTATTTCCTGTGGCGTCAATACCGTAGCTGGCAATGCTATCCCTAGGGGAGCTCTCTGTATCCAGGTACAAGACAGGCTTACTTAGACATATATTGTCTGTTGGTAGGAGCCTGATCCTGAGGTACTGGAGACAGGAGAGGTCTCCGTCACGTGCTGAACTGGTGTTGGAAATTAACAACATATTCAGGATGGCAGATTTGATAGGCCAGACCTCTGGCAGGTCTGACAAGGTATTTGATACGTGCTCGCCCTGGATTATGTTCTGGGGACATGGATGAATGGCTGAACTCATAGAGGTCAGATAGCTTGACTCTCCTCTTGTCAACAGAACTCTTTTTCAGAAGGTCTTGTGTTGTCTTGGATTGGGGTGGTCATGCGGACGAAACGCAACTTCTTTCCTTTTTTTTCTTCTCCCTTTACCTCTCTATCCACACTTTCCATTAAGTTTTTCTTTTTTTCGGCCATCTTTAATATGTTTCATCCACTAGTGAATTTCTAATGGCTAAGCCAACACACTAAGGCTGTACCCTACTCTAAACATTTCTATAAAATGTCTCATACCATTATTTTCAATAGATAAATTAATGTTTTCCCAAATTGTGATTTACTGGGAATTATAAAGTTACCAGCCTTCTCTCAAAGGCTTTCTGCTTTATCTAAAACTTTTGTGAGTTTTGCTAGTTAAATCAATTATCTCACATAGAATATGCTGCAGACTTATTGTGAGAATGTATCTATAAATGAGTATCATAGATGCATTGCAAAGTTGAGGTGATGCCCTTCTAATCATATTTTCAGATTACATCAGGAGGACTTTCTGCAGAATTGAATTGTATACATGCCATCCCTAATTCATACTTCATTATTTCTGTTCTTTGTTGAATTTCCTAAACATATTTCAGATTGAAAGCTCATGGTATGTTTACAGTACCAAAAGCAATAAGCCCAATAATAATTCTTTGGAAGTTCTACCAGAAAAAAGCTGCAGGTGATATTGAAATTGAATAATAAAATTAAAGACATGACACCATTTTATTCCAACATGACTGATCATTTTATATGCATTTCATGTTCAGTGGTGTTGTACAATTCAGCATTGTATTAAATATATATGTAGCTTATGTGTAGATTATATATCAATAGCCTGTTTTCACAAATATAATAATCAAAATCCAATGAATATGGCTCATATGACTAGAAATATGAATTACATACATTAAATGTAATGGGTGTGTCATTGTGGAGAGAAAACACTGGTGTCTGGTTGCAAAATGTTGGTGCATTTGGCTGCATAAACTGCTCCTTGACATTCCATACTTTCCTCTGTGGTGTGAAAGGAGTTTTGTGTGTCTTCTCTGTTAGGGTTTACACTTTCCCCTTTAGGACTCTTCAGAGATCTTTTCCTTTCAGTTGCTAATCATTATCCCTCACCCTCTGTGTCTTTATAAACCTGCATTTCCCCTTGGTATGCTCCTGGTGATAAAGTTAAGTTTCTATATGGTCCTGATTGCAAGCAGTAAGCTTGAAATCATCTAGAGAAACGTAGTTGTATGTTGATGTTCCTCTCCCAAAGTCATCTTGGAGATGAGTTTTTTGTTTGCTTCTCCCTGTGTGTTCTTTAGGACTTAGTGAGGTTGATATGCATTCATCCGGCCAGTTCAGGGTCAGCCAGGGACAGGTATCCTGCTCGACACATAGGTGTGGAACCTGTCTAGGAACATCAGGGGGGCCAGGGGCCAGCGGTAAGTTTTATCAGGGGTCACCCTCTCCCGATCCCCATGACAAAAAGTGTGCCTTTTCCCTCCCCTCCATTTTCTCATTTCACTAAGTATTTCCCCAAAACTAGCGTGACATAAATAGAGAATGTAAGCCCATAAATATAAAATACAAAATATTTATATAAAAATATACGAAAATAACAATTTTCAAATTATGTTTAAAATATTTAGAACCAACACAACTGCAAGTGTACAAGGCAGGGACTAGGGCTGAACTAATAATAAATATCAAGTTCTGGCTATAATATATAAATAGTAAGTAGAAATGTGTCATGGGCATATACACATTGCAGTAGAGAAATAGAAAGTTAGCCTTGTAAAGGGAGCCTATAATACAGGTGCTAAATCAAGTTCAAACATTTACTAAAGGAACTTATCGAAAACCTGTTTGGTGCAATATTAATTTAAAAAAAAAAAAACAGAACTTTTTTTAGTTTAACAATATTTATTTTTTTAGCACCCATTCATCTAAAAAAATTCTTGATCACGGGACATAGAAAGAAAATGAATGATATATTGAAGCAGGAGTTGACAAGATTATTTGAATAGATTAGAGTATTGTTTTCTGCTGAGCACTCACACGGGAAAGTTTTAATTGCTATGCACAATGAAGAGGAGCATGACTGAGAATATATGAGGTCATTTAGGAGTACAAGCAAGTATAAAAGGGATATAGCACTACCAAGATGTTTTAGTTGTGTAATGTCAAGGTCCTAAACTAAGGCGGGCTTTGCACACTACGACATCGCAGGTGCGATGTCGGTGGGGTCAAATTGAAAATGACGTACTTCCGGCATCACATGCGACATCGTAGTGTGTAAAGGTTCAATGATACGATTAACGAGCGCAAAAGCATCGTAATCGTATCATCGGTGCAGCGTCGGCGTAATCCATAATTACGCTGACGCGACGGTCCGATGTTGTTCCTCGCTACTGCAGCAGCACACATCGCTGTGTGTGAAGTCGCAGGAGCGAGGAACATCTCCTACTAGCGTCACCGCGGCTTCCGTAGGATATGCGGAAGGAAGGAGGTGGGATGTTTACATCCCGCTCATCTCCGCCCCTCCGCTCCTATTGGCCGCCTGCCGTGTGACGTTGCTGTGACGCCGCACGACCCGCCCCTTAATAAGGGGGTGGGTCGCCGGCCAGAGCGACGTCCCAGGACAGGTGAGTCCATGTGAAGCTGCCGTAGCGATAATGTTCGCTACGGCAGCTATCACAAGGATATCGCAGGTGCGACGGGGGCGGGGACTATCGCACTCGGCAGCGCAACATCGGCTTGCGATGTCGTAGCATGCAAAGCCCGCCTTAGAGTTTGTTACAGTTCTGCTGAGGTTTCTGGAGGCTCCTGTGTATAGAGATTTTCAGAATTCTGTACCGGGGCTAAGGATGAACATTGTCACTGTGCATAATCAATTATCCTCTTTAGGATGCTGGGCATTGCTGACAAGCACAGGAATAAATGCTTATTTGGATTATACTTTAAAAAAATTACATTTTTACTCAAAGTGGGCAAAGCATTTTTAGTGATCAGTTCTTTTTCTAGGGTCCACTGGTCTCTAGTTCATTTTCAAAACACATTGCTGGCATTGAATAAAAGGTACATATTTTAGAAAACATATCCACGCAGAGCATGAATTAGGAAAAAAACAAAAAAACCCCCAGGAAACTGTTAAATATGAAGGGCAGAAAAAAACTGAAAATAGAGGGTGGGCAAGAAGGAAAGAACATGATAGTGGGGGAGGAGGTAGTATCAGTATATTGCAATGTACTCTATTATTGGCTAAAAGGGATGCTCTCTCATATCATATCATATTTCATATCAGATGCTCTCTGTACAATAGGCAGAATGAATCATTTTAGACTCCCTAATTAAACCCTTGCCACTGCAGCCAATTTTAGTTTTTACATTTGCATCTTTCCCTCCACTTCTTTAAAGAGCAATATATTTTTTTATTTTTACATCATCATATGAGGGCTTTTTTTCTATATATAGTATTGAATGACACCACCCATTTTACCATACAATGTACTGAGAAGCAAGAAAAAATAAGTAATTGTTAAGTCATTGTTTTGGGAGTTTCATTTTTACTATATTACTTGTATGGTAAAAGTTACCTGGAAACATGATTCTTCCGGTCATTTTTATGCTGGGGTAGTGTCGCGGGCGGAGGGGACGCGCTTGCCACGCTCGGGTCCGGGGTTTCTGCTGCTGCTTGGTGGCTCCAGCGGTGGGCCGGAGCCGGGGACTCGAGCAGCACTCCTTGTCCACGAGTGAAAAGGGAAGGGCCGCCCGGCATCCATTGTTGCCACTCCGAGGGATGTAGGTAGCCTCCATATTATGCAAGTCGAAGACTCCTTCGTCCTCTGAGACAGGCTCTGTGTCAGCCTTTGAGCCGCTGTCATCCAACTCCAGGGGACTGAGGGCGGGACCCGGCAGGACAGATACGGTTTCTAACTGAGCCCAGACCCGTGGCTCCTCAGTGGCAGGCGATTCATCATCGGTCGGTGCACGGAGGACTGCCATCGGTTTTCTGAACCAACCACTCCAGCATTTGGTTGGCCGGCGTCCTCTCGGGCCTCCGGGCCCTGGCGGGGCATCAGCGCGGACTCCGCCATCCCCATCAGGAGCGGCGAGCTGAGCGGGGCAGTAAGGGCGGTCAGCACGGGCGATGGACTTGTCCTTTCCGGGGCCGGGGGTAGACCGGGTCCTTCAGCCGCAGCGGCCGGTCCCTCGGGAACATAAGGGCGTGGGTCACTCACCAGCTCCTCTAGCATGGCCTCTATTTCATGCGGCCGCACAACCCGCAGCCAGCTCCTCCAGTTTAGCGGTCCAACGATCCAGCAGGTCACGCACCTGGGTCCGGTTGCGACAGCACAGCACCATCACTTGGGCATTCAGCCACGCCGCTGTCCCAGGCGCAGACTCCGGGGACTCGGGGCTTTCAGATGGGGTGGAAATCCTGACGCTTGTGCTTCCAGGAACGGAAAGGTTTCAGGGTCCTGGCATCCCCGCTTCCTATGCCCTCGGTTACATGAGGCAGGCCTTCACCCGCCCCCCTTGGTTCTTTCTATCAATTCTTCTTTGGGGGCGGGGCTTCGCTTTCGCACCTTCCCTGCTCGGGGAAGACGCTCGAGCAGGAAATCTTCACGCCAAAAGATGGCGGAACTTCAAATTTTTCGGCCGGACACCGCCGGTGGGGACTGCAAGTCGCACTTCTACCGGTAGGTAGATCGGTTCTATCCTGTTCGTGACAACAAATTGTCGCGGGCAAAGGGGACGCGCTCGCCACGCTCGGGTCCGGGGCTTCTGCTGCTGCTCGGTGGCTCGAGTGGTGGGCCGGACCCAGGGAATCGAGCAGCGCTACTTGTCCACGAGTGAAAAGGGGGGTGGTTTGTTTAGGGAGATAGTTCATGACGCCACCCACGGGTCGTGGTGATTATTAGCACCATCGCTGCTGGTGACGGGGATCCCGGGAAGGATGGTAGGGAGCAGCTAGGATGTTGTCCCCTCCGTGTGTAGGGGTTGGTGATCCCGGGGCCCGGTGGTGATACGGGGAGGCTGGATGGCTGGGGGTGCAGTATTGCAGGGACAGTACGGAGTGGTGCTGGATGGCACTGGTGTACTCACTCAGACAGTCAATGACAGAGTCTCTGGTAAACCAAACGGCTGGATGGACGGGTCCCGCAGCCGGCTGCAGTGTTGTGCTCTCCCCGGGCGGCTGATGGTGGCTGTCTTTCCCTGCACCTTGTTAGAATGTTCTGACTCCTGTGGTTGCCCACCGGTAGTCCGCTGCCTGGCGTATAGGTGCTGTAGGAGCCCGTTTTGCCCGCAGGGGCTGGCTCTTGGATCTCTAGCCTATGGCGGTGGCTGTATATCCTCACGGTGTGGACTGTTGCCTTCTGTCAGGTCTTGGTTGTTGGGAAACCCCTGGAGTTCCTGTCACACTCGGATTTGACTATTGTCGGCGGCTCCAAGCTTGGTCGTGGTCCGATGGCCCTGCCTGTGTGCTTAGCTTCACCCCCCTCCCTGGTCGGTACCAGCGGGCCACCGCCCGACCCCGGTCTTACGGTTCCACAGAGATCCACTAACTCCTGCAGATGGCCACCACCATCTGCCAACCTTGCTGTTTGTGTCTGGGCCCCTACCCAGACACCGACAGTTTCTGTCCTCTCACTTTCACCTCCAAACTCAATCTGTCTGTTTTCCTGCCTCCAGACCTATGAACTCCTCGGTGGGTGGGGCCAACCGCCTGGCTCCGCCCCACCTGGTGTGGACAACAGACCCTGGAGGGAGGCAACAAGGGTTTTTGTCTGACTGTTGTAACTGTCTAGGGTAGGGGGGTGTGTGTGGTGTTATGTCTGTGACTACCTGGCTAGTCCAGGGCATCACAGTAGTATTTAGACTAATGCCAGGGAGTGAATGTAACATCCTGCACTGTTACTTTTGGGAATGTGGTCAGATAGATTGAGGAATATGCAGGTGAGGTGTAGGAGGAGGTAGATAAGCACCTCTGAGCATTGGAACCCATCTGGCACCCAACCATGGAGACTTCAGGTCGATGACACAAAAGACATTTACCCAGTTGGTGAAAAAATACATGTCCCTGTCAAGAATTGCTGCTCTTTGTGTCTACTATGTAGTGCACTTTTAAGCTCAAAGCCTAGTCTAGAGATCAGCCCACATTCTCCTGCATGTGAGAGCACAAAGCAGACATCAATTTATGATAATAAAGGTTGATAAGTATCTTCTAGTAAGACGGGATTAACTCATCCATGTGTTACCATTAGGCCGGAGTCACACTTGCAAGTGACTCATGTGTAATATGCACCAGTCTCGCATCGCATCACCCGGCATGGCAGCACACTCTCCTAACAGGAGCGGATCAGTTGCTTGTATTTTTATGCAGCTGAGATGCTCCTGTCTGGAGAATGCACGGCTGTGCCGGGTGATGCGATGCGAGACTCGTGTGTATTACATGTGAGTCACTCGTAAGTGTGTCTCCAGCCTTAGGGAGAAATGGAATGAGTTTTTTTCTCTGGTGTTATTGTAATTAGTTCTTAGTTTTATAGTAGTTGCTTTAATTTTTTTTTTCTTTTTCAATATATTTTTCACTAAAGAGGTGTGCTTGTTTCCAAGCCAATAAAAAACCCTTTGAAGGGCACATGTTTTTATTCATCGCTTTATCACTGAGCAACAGATCTGGGAGCCACAGATGTCAAATGGTTGCAAATCGGATGCCTTCCGATGTGCATCTATGTCTTATGGATCACCATTAGTAGAATAAACAGAACACAGCACTCTTGGAGACTCGAACACAAGTAGGAGCTTATCCCATATAGTATTGTAAAGAGAACTTAGCGCTCAAAAGAAGATAAGGTATTTTATTGTTAATACAAGCAATCTTAAGTAATCAGAAGTTTCAAGTTTCAGTCTAAAGCTGGGTTCACACATAGCGACAGCGACAACGACATCGCTGTTACGTCACCATTTTCTGTGACGTAACAGCGACCTTGTAAGGCACTGTTATGATTGCTGCTTAGCTGTCAAACACAGCGACGCAGCAGTGATCATAACGTCGCTACATGTGCAGAGAGCAGGCAGCCGCGCACACTGCTTAGCGCTGGCTCCTTGCTCTCCTAGCTACAGTACACATAGGGTTAATTACCCGATGCGTACTGTAGCTACATGTGCACAGAGCAGGAGCCAGCACTAGCAGCAAGAGCGGCGGAGGCTGGTAACGAAGGTAAATATCGGGTAACCAGGGAAAGGTCTTCCCTTGGTTACCCGATGTTTACAGTGATTACAGCTTTCCGCAGCTGCCAGACGCCGGCTCCTGCTCCCTGCTCGCTTCATTTCGTCGTTCTCTCGCTGTCACACACAGCGATGTGTGCTTCACAGCGGGAGAGCGACGACGAAAAAATGAAGCAGGACATTCAGCAACGAGCAACGACCTCACAGCAGGGGCCAGCTCTTGCTGGATGTCACACACAGCGACAGCGACGGGACGTCGCTGCAACGTCACAGAAAATGGTGACGTATCAGCGACATCGTTGTCGTCGTTGCTGTGTGTGACACCACCTTAATTGCCAGACCATGATTTGAAATGAAACAGCTGCACCCTTCACAATGTGATCGATCACTGGCATCAGTTCTCCTCTCTCCCACTATCAGATGAAATGTTGTATTTCTATATTCTTCTTCTTCAGTGATGCAGTTACACAACAGATAGTGCCTGAAATTTTTCTCTATTATGGCTTTTTCTCGCTTTTTTTGTTAAAAAATGAGATCTGGTGTCCCCTTACCATGCAGATTCTACATAAAATAATTTCAGCATTACATATCTACAGCATGTTGCTGCATCATTCACTAATGATTTAACAATTGGTAACCATCCTAATTATATAACACTAGTAAATAAATTGCCAGCGATAGTTTAGTTCAAAGCAAGAGATATATCAATAAAACCTGAGATCTATCACTTTCAAGCTAAGGGACTCTATGGAGGGTTGTGAGACCTCACTCCCGATGCCAAGATTCACACACTCCAGAACTTCATACCCGACATATACTTGAAAGATTCATTCATTATTTAGCATTAGGGGCTTTTATGTACCGTTTAGCTAATTAATTACCACATTTTCTGAATTATAAGACACACTTTTTTAAAATAGTTGTGTGTCTTATAATCCAGATATGGCTTACCGGAGCAGCAGTAGTGAAGCGGAGTCATAGGAGACAGGGTCGGCAATACTGAGAGCTCGGAAGAGGGGGTGTCACTGCAGTGGAGCGGCTCAGGAAGGTTATAGGACAGAGGGTTGGCAATGTGGTAGGCGCCATTGATCTGACAGCTGCGGGCTCTGTTCAATCTCCCGTGGTTGATGTGATGGACTTCAAGAAAATGGCTGCGGAGACGGCGTGTGTGCAGATTGACGTGATGGACTTCAAGAAAATGGCCACGGGGGCCTATCTACACACATTTTCTTGAAGTCAATCTCGTCAACCGTGGGTGATTCAATGGAGCACGCAGTCCGCTGGCAGCTCAATGGCACCTGCCGCCACGACACCCCTGAGCCCTCAGTATCACCGACCTTCCATCCACTGAGCCTCCTGAGCAGTGACACCCCCTCCTCCGAGCCCGTAGCATCGCCGACCCTGCCTTCTGCGACCTTCCTGAGCCGGTCCATCACCACCACTTCCCCTGATGAGATATTATAAGGCGCACTAGGAATATAAGATGAACCCTCATTTTAACATTAAAAATATATTTTTCCTATTTTTCGCTTCAAAATTTGGGGTGCGTCTTATAATCCGATGCATTTTATAAAATAAAAAATACGGTATATTTAGTCAAGTATTTTGTCACTGCCCATTGTTTCTTAAGGGTACTTTACACGCTGCGACATCGCTAGTGATTTTGTTAGCGATGTGACACGCCAGATCGCAGATGCGATCTTCCGAAATTGCACATGTGACCGGCGCTTTAAAAACGACCTATGTGCGATTTCGGCAGATCGCATCTGGAATCTGGTGTGTGACATCGCTGATGAGATCGCTAGCGATGTCGCAGTGTGTAAAGCAGCCTTTAAATTTGACAACCACAAAAATGTGATACATATTCTTTAAGACAACAGCGCAAATTTTCATAATATATGGTATAACAGAAAATTTAATACAGAAAAATCTGTAAAGTCTTTGGCATTTTAAAGAGGTTATCTTACGCAGACAAAAAAAGATTTTTCAGCTCACAATCAGAGGCTTGTAATAGTCCACATTCCATCGCCTGTGTGAACTTAATGAGATCAGATGCACAGATCCATGCATTCACAAAGAAGAAATGGCAGGAAGGGTAAATCCAGCACCTGGATTGATTAAAACTCTTGTTTTTATTTAGACAATTAAAACAAGGTGAATTTAACCTTTTCCTATCCTGAGTTCCCCCGGGGGGGGACATTCCAAAAGTTCCGTTACGCTTTTTTGTCCTTTATCGGGCCACTGCCTTATTTATCATTCACATGTGAATAAATTGGTTTCATGTTGATTTATTTTACAAAATTCATTCATATTGCAAAATTCTCTGTTGACGCTTTTTCCCAATTATAATAGGATTTCAATGGGCAGAACAGGAAATTTTATTGGCTAGGAAAAGGTTAAAATGAGATGACAGCTGTTGCGTCTCAGACAGGGTCCTTAATCATAGGTGACATAGTACTAGAATTGGTATATTGATGGACAAGGAGGTGATGTATAGGTACACAATGAGCAAACACGTAATCAGTTCAGTCCCATTGCATATAAACAATCACAGCCTAAAGCGGGCTTTACACGCTACGAGATCGCTACAGCGATCTCGTTGGGGTCACGGATTTTGTGACGCACATCCGGCCGCGGAAAGAGGAACCTCACCTTACCTGCCGCCGCCCGCAATGCGGAAGGAATGAGGTGGGCGGGATGTTACGTCCCACTCATCTTCGCCCCTCCGCTTTGATTGGGCGGCCGCTTAGTGATGTCGCTGTGACGCCGCATGGACCGCCCCCTTAGAAAGGAGGCGGTTCGCTGGTCACAGCAACGTTGCTAGGCAGGTAAGAAGTGTGACAGGTCCGGGCAATGTTGTGCGCCACGGGCATTGATTTTGCCCGTGTCGCACAACCGGTGCGGGCGGGTACCCACGCTAGCGATATCGGTACCGATATCGCAGCGTGTAAAGTGGCCTTTAGAAAGTACAGACAAAGTAGGGAAGGAGCAGCTATAATCTGAACTGAGTTCAAAATAAATTGAACGACAAAAGAAAATAAAATCATATTTATATATATATATATATATATATATATATATATATACTGTATATATATGACTAGCGGTGACGTCACGGACCTCTCGCGATACTTGGTGTGAAGGCGCCGGTCATTGAACTCAGTGACAGGGGCTGTCAGTGTGCTGGAGATCAGCGCAGGTAATGTACCTCGCTGACAGCAGCACTTGTCATGCCCTGCAGTGACCTGGGCTGACCCATTGATGTTAGCTCAGGTCACTGCATTGCTCTCCCAGCCAATGGGGAACATCCTGCTCTTCATTGACTGGGACAGTGTGGATCGTCATGGCAACCCCTTGGATTACAGCAGACCTGGATTTGTTTTTCATTCTAATAAATTGGTTAAAGAGGGAATGTTTTGGGGAGTGTTTTTTCAAATAAAAATGTGTTTGTCGTCTATTTTTTTTTATTACTGACTGGGTTGGTGATGTCGGGTATCTGATAGACGCCTGACCTCACCAACCCCAGGGCTTGATGCCAGGTGACATTACACATCTGGTATTAACCCCATATATTACCCCGTTTGCCACCGCACCAGGGCGCGAGATGAGCTGGGGCGAAGCACCAGGATTGGCGCATCTAATGGATGCGCCACTTCTGGGGCGGCTGCGGCCTGCTATTTTTAGGCTGGGGAGAGTTAATAACCATGGACCTCCCTAGTCTGAGAATATCAGGCCCCAGCTGTCTGCTTTACCTTGGCTGGTGATCCAATTTTGGGGGACCCTTACGTGTTTTTTTTTTAAAATTATTTATTTAATTTAAAATAACAGCGTGGGGTGCCCTCAGTTTTGGATTACCAGCCAAGGTGAGGTTGCCAGCTGTGGTCTGCAGGCTGCAGCCGTCTGCTTTACCCTAGCTGGCTACAAAACTAGGGGGAACCCTACGTCATTTTTTTTTTCATTTTTTTGGCTAAATACAAAGCTAAGCACCCCTTAGTGCCACATGAAAGGCACCAAAGGGTGCTCCACTTTTTCTCCACTTTTTCTCCACTTTTTCTACATTTTTTCTCCACTTTTTCTACATTTTTTTCTCCATTTTTTCTCCACTTTTTCTACATTTTTTCTCCACTTTTTCTCCATTTTTTTCTCCACTTTGTCTCCACTTTGTCTCCACTTTTTCTACATTTTTTCTCCACTTTTTCTCCACTTTTTCTCCACTTTTTCTCCACTTTGTCTCCACTTTGTCTCCACTTTTTCTACATTTTTTCTCCACTTTTTCTCCACTTTTTCTCCACTTTTCCTCCACGTTTTCTCCATTTTTTTCTCCACTTTTTATCCACTTTTTCTCCACTTTGTCTCCACTTTGTCTCCACTTTTTCTACATTTTTTCTCCACTTTTTATCCACTTTTTCTCCACTTTTTCTCCATTTTTTATCCATTTTTTCTCCACTTTTTCTCCACTTTTTCTCCATTTTTTTCTCCACTTTTTCTCCACTTTTTCTCCACTTTGTCTCCACTTTGTCTCCACTTTTTCTACATTTTTTCTCCACTTTTTCTACATTTTTTTCTCCACTTTTTCTCCACTTTTTCTTCACTTTTTCTCCACTTTTTCTCCACTTTTTCTCCATTTTTTATCCATTTTTTATCCACTTTTTCTCCACTTTTTCTCCACTTTTTCTCCATTTTTTTTCTCCACTTTTTCTCCACTTTTTCTCCACTTTTTCTCCATTTTTTTCTCCACTTTTTCTCCACTTTTTCTCCATTTTTTCTCCATTTTTTCTCCACTTTTTCTCCACTTTGTCTCCACTTTGTCTCCACTTTTTCTACATTTTTTCTCCACTTTTTCTACATTTTTTTCTCCACTTTTTCTCCACTTTTTCTTCACTTTTTCTCCACTTTTTCTCCACTTTTTCTCCACTTTTTCTCCACTTTTTCTCCACTTTTTTCTCCACTTTTTTCTCCACTTTTTCTCCACTTTTTCTCCACTTTTTCTCCACTTTTTCTCCATTTTTTTCTCCACTTTTTCTCCACTTTTTCTCCATTTTTTTCTCCACTTTTTCTCCACTTTTTCTCCACTTTTTCTCCATTTTTTCTCCATTTTTTCTCCACTTTTTCTCCACTTTGGCTCCACTTTTTCTACATTTTTTCTCCACTTTTTCTACATTTTTTTCTCCACTTTTTCTCTACTTTTTCTTCACTTTTTCTCCACTTTATCTCCACTTTTTCTCCACTTTTCTCCACTTTTTATCCATTTTTTTCTCCACTTTTTCTCCACTTTTTCTCCACTTTTTCTCCACTTTTTATCCATTTTTTTCCACTTTTTCTCCACTTTTTCTCCACTTTTTCTCCATTTTTTCTCCACTTTTTCTCCACTTTTTTCTCCACTTTTTCTCCATTTTTTCTCCACTTTTTCTCCACTTTTTCTCCACTTTTTCTACGTTCTTTTTCTATGGTCAGTCTACCCATTAGCTCTGCCGTGCATACTGTAGCTCTACACCTACTGCACATGTTACTTTATGATTGACATCTCTTTCGTACCAGAGCTGTCTAACCCTATTCTGACGCCATATTTGTCATTACTATATTGTCCTTGTACTGTATTATGACATTTGTATCATGTGTTTCATTTCTTGCTGTGTTGCAATTTTTTTGCTGCATCCAAATTGTACCTCTACATTTTTTGAGTTTATGTTATTGTTCTCTCACTCTTATGTGATACTGATTATTGTCATTTTTCATGATTACATGCAGATAAGTCCAATCTGACGAAGGCTCAGGCCGAAACGTCATTTGTAACTTGTTTTGGACAAAAACATATATGCTTATGAAAATTTTTTTTTTCTTAATACGGACCAATAAAGAGTGATTTTGCATTACTATCCGTTGTGACTTACTGACTTAGTCTGGGAGATTTAGAGTGCCGAGGTTACTCACTAATTTTATCTATTATTACCTCTGAGCACCTATATACCAGTGAGCAGAGCTTCCTCTACAGTAGTTCTCCTGATTAGGCATGCCCTTACCTCATGAGCAGGGCATTGCAGCTTTGGTAGCAACCATTACGACATGGACTCTGCTGCTGTGGACCCGAGAAGAGTGAGTGCAGATTCATTTCACCCACACTCCTCACATGAAGGGTCCGCACTCCTAGAAAATGTGGGATACGTTCCCTGAGTGTCTCCCCCCATATTCTAGACGGTCCAGAGTCGTCGTGGGACCCCTTTATTTTTTTTCTTACAATAAATTGGTGAAAGAGGAAATGTTTTGGGGACTGTTTTTTCAAATAAATTTCTTTTGTCGATTTTTTTTTTTTTTGTTAGTACTGACAGTTTATGATGTTGGGTATCTAATAGACGCCATGACATCACAAACTGCTGGGCTTGATCTCAGGTGACTTTACAGCTAGTATCAACCCGATTTATTACCCCGTTTGCCAATGCACCAGGGCACGGGATGAGCTGGGGTGAAGCGCCAGGATTGGCGCATCTAGTGGATGCGCCACGTCTGGGGTGCCTGCGGCCTGCTATTTTTAGGCTGTGAAGGCCCAATAACAATGGACCTTCCCACCCTGAGAATACCAGACCACAGCTGTCCGCTTTACCTTGGCTGGTGATCCAATTTGGGGGGGACCCTACTTTTATTGTGTAATTATTAATATTTATAAAATAATTATAAAAAAGAGCCTGAGGGGACCTCCACATTAGATCCCCAACCACGGTAAAGCTTCCAGCTGTGGTTTTCAGGCTACAGCCGTCTGCTTTACCCTAGCTGACTATCAAAAATGGGGGGACCCAACGTCATTTTTTTTTTAACTATTTTTTAAATAGAAAAAATTAATGGGCTTCCCTGTATTTTGATTGCCAACCAAGGTAACGGCAGGCAGATGGGGGTGGCAAGCCATAGCTGTCTGCTTTATCTGCGCTGAGAATCAAAAATACCGCGGAGCGCTACGTCATTTTTTTAAAGATTTATTTTTACAGCACTGTAATGTCCAGCAATCAAAATACAGGGAAGCCCATTTTATTTTTAGTTATTTAAATAAAAAATTTAAAAAAATATATATGGGCTCCCGCTGCATTTTTTGTATTGCTAGCTAAGGGTAATCCAAGCAGCTACTTGCTGCTAACCCCCACTGCTTGGTGTTACCTTCACTGGCAATGGAAAGTCCAGGGAAGCATTTTTTATTTTTTTTGCCAAAAAACTACAAAAAAAGGACGTGAGCTTCGCCATATTTTTGTATGCTAGCCAGGTATAGCAGGCAGGTGCTGGAAGAGTTGGATACAGCGCCAGAATATGGCACTTCTATGAAAATGCCATTTTCCGAGGCGGCTGCAGACTGCAATTCGCAGCAGTGGGGCCCAGAAAGCTCAGGCCAACCTGTGCTGCGGATTCCAATCCCCAGCTGCCTAGTTGTACCTGGCTGGACACAAAAATGGGGCGAAGCCTGCGTCATTTGTTTTCTAATTATTTCATGAAATTCATGAAATAATAAAAAAAGGGCTTCCCTTTATTTTTGGTTCCCAGCCGGGTACAAATAGGCAACTGGGGGTTGGGGGCAGCCGTACCTGCCTGCTGTACCTGGCTAGCATACAAAAATATGGCGAAGCCCACATAATTTTTTCAGGGGGCAAAAAACTTCTGCATACAGTCCTGGATGGAGTATGCTGAGCCTTGTAGTTCTGCAGCTGCTGTCTGTCTGTATGGAGAAGAGCAGACTGCAGCTGCAGAACTACAAGGCTCAGCATACTCCATCCAGGACTGTATGCAGAATTGTTTTGCCCACCAAAAAAATGATGTGGGCTTCGCCATATTTTTGTATGCTAGCCAGGTACAGCAGGCAGCCACGGGCTGCCTCCAACCCCCAGTTGCCTATTTGTACCCGGCTGGGAACCAAAAATAATATAGGGAAGCCCGTTTTTTTTAATTATTTCACTTATTTCATGAAATAATTAAAAAACAAATGACGTGGGCTTCGCCCCATTTTTGTGTCCAGCCGGGTACAACTAGGCAGCTGGGGATTGGAATCCGCAGCACAGGTTAGCCCGAGGTTTCTGGGCACCTCTGCTGCGGATTTCAGTCCGCAGCCATCCCAGAAAATGGCGCTCTCATAGAAGCGCCATCATCTGGCGCTGTATCCAACTCTTCCAACAGCCCTGGAGCTGGGTGGCTTGTTGGGTAATCATGAGTGAATACTTGCTTTGTTTTACTAGCCAGTATTAAGCCAGAGATTCTTAATGTCAGGCACGTTTGACCCGGCCATTAAGAATCTCCAATAAAGGGTTAAAAAAAAGACACCACACAGAGAAAAAATACTTTAATAGAAATAAATACACAGACACATTAGAGACTCCATCTTTATTACCCCCTGTCAGCCCTCCACGATCCTGCTCTTCTGTCGTCTTTCTTTTTAGTGTAGTAGTAGTGACGATTATAGTGAGGATGAGGTTAACCAGCTCATCACTTGGGGCTGGGGAACCTCATCCTCACTACAATCCTCACTACAATCGGGAAGCAGCGTGCAGCCTTCACTCCGTGAGTGATCAGTGCTGGCTGTCAGCGGTAACAGCGGTAACGCTGAGAGACGCGTTACCATAGCAATGGTGCTCTCGGAGCCGCGGTTAGCGGTGACGTCACCGCTAACTGCGTTGCTATGGCAACGGTGATCTCCGTTAATGACCGGCTGTGTCAGCCGGTCCCTAACGGAACGGGGAGTCGACCGTGTGCTAGAGCATGTCGCCGGTACACAGCGATACACATATGTGCACCATGTACCGGAGAGATGCACTCGCAGGTCCTACATGACGTGTCATAGTCATGTGACCAGTCTGTAGCCAATGAGATAATAGCCATGTGACTGGTCACATGGCTATTTTGACGTCACGATAGGTCCTGCATCTCTGCTGGCAGTGCAGGTCACCGGGAGGATTAAGCGATCATCGGATGGAATAGCAGCAGGAGACAGAGTGCAGGAGGGATCGCGGGGGACCGGTAAGTGTTATGGCAATGTTTATTAACTGTTTGTGTACATTTATAATGCATTTTTATGTGTTTGTGATTGCCTCCCATTATAGCCTATACGTTCGAGTTCGGTTCGTCGAACGTTCGACGAACCGAACTCGAACGGGACCCCCGTTCGGCGAACCGACCTCGAGCCGAACCGGGACTGGTTCGCTCATCTCTACTAATAAGACACAAACATCAAGAGAACATAGAGAAAGTAAATTAACAAAAGTAGAATAAAGTTGTTAATAGAGCACAACAACCCATCAACAGCAGAATTTAAATATACAAAATGAGAAAGTGACGTATATGAATGTCTAACTGTTTTGTAATGTGGATTCCGATGCCTAACACCCCTCACATGAAATAAAAAATCACATCCTATTAAATCACACATAAATAATAGACTAAACAACATCAATTGTCATAAAAAGTAGGTTGAATCGTGGTAATAATTCAGACCCACAGGGAAGCGTTCACTTAAATGTAATACGCATTCCGATACCTAACACACCTCACATGAAATTTAAAAAAAACCTACAACATGTTAAGCAACACATGAATTAATGGAAATAACATCAATTATCAGTAAAAGTAAGTTAAATTGAAAATTGTGTAAACACTTACATCGCACTGACCACTTCACGAACAATCAGAATAATATAGTCTTTCCTAGATACGTCACTTTCTCATTTTGTATATTTATATTCTTCTATTTACGGGTTATTTTGCTGTATTAATTTTTTAGATTAAGGTGCTGTATTGGTTCTTTTAATTAGGGTGGCAATTGATAACCAAATATATTAATTCCAGTAATAATGTCACCTATGATTAAGGACCCTGACCGAAACGCGTCAGCTGTTATCACAGTTTAACTTCACCATGTTTTACTTTTCTAAATAAAAACAAGAGTTTTAAGCTATCTTAGGCTTCTTTCACACGTACGTGCCTCCGGTACGTGTTTGTCAGTTTTCTCACGTACCGGAGACACGCACACACGTAGACCTATGGATTCCTGTGGATTTGGACACACGTAAGTATTTTGGCACGGAACGTGTGTCCGTTCTTACTTACATGTGTCCATGCGCTCCACACACTGAGATGTCCGTTTTCTCTCCGGCATCACGGGTGTCACACGGAATGCAAACGTGTCACACGTAACACACACGGAACACGCGGATGTGTTCCATGTGACACGCACCAGAGAGAAGACATGTGGTCTGTGAGAAAAACAAAACATTACTCACCTTTTCCAGCCCTCCTGTCTCTGCCGCAGCTGTCACTTGCTTCCGACCGCTGCTCATTATGCTCATTGAATATTCACTTCACTGCGGCCGGAAGCACCAGCAGCGGGGAGTCGGCAGGATCGGAGACCGAAGATCAGCACCACGGACAGCGACGCCAGTGACAGCTGGGTAGAAAGTTTCCGTTCTCCGTGTGTTATCACGGATAACACACGGAGAACACACATGAGCCATAAACACGGCTCACGGAGGGCAAAATGCACCTTTGACACGTCCGTGAAAAACGTGCGTGGTTTTTAACGGACGTGTGAAAGAGGCCTCACGCAGAGGTTTCACTGTCTTCTTAATTATAGCTTTTCAATGGTCATATATACAAAAAGAAAATAAAAGAGTTAAAACCCTCTTGAAGGCATGCATAAAGATTGATAACTAACATAATAACTAAAGTTTAATAACTAACTTAGGAATAATGGGAAATAGCTCAGTAGCCTTTATAGTTCAACCCAGTGTAGATACATTTTTAATAACTGACAAGAGACTGTTGGCTGAACATAAGAAACCGAGAAAAATCAAGTTTTTTATGAGAAACACAGCTGAAAATCTCTCATTAATTAATTCAGATGGGAGTCATTAGGAAAAGCTGCCTGCCTCATGAGATCACATATGCTGTTAAAGAAAAAGCCATTATGCGCCTTACCTGCATCCTAAGTCGTCCTGTATATTGGGATCTTATTCTTACTGAATATTGAGGTGCCATGGAAATGTCCAAATGCCTTGTTGTTTCTTCTGATTTTAATAGAGTGTTATGACCATTTTGATAGACTGGTTCCCCACTGGAATGATGAAAGGATACAGCCTTACAGCCTTGTCACGCAAATAACTGAATTCTAAAGGAGTTATCAAGCTTAATGATTTCAACAATGTTACATGCATCATCGGGTTGACTTAGACAGTGGTAGAAAGTTAACACATTTGTAAAATTGGTTTAGACTTTCATCACTTTCCTGACACATGTAACTGTTTTCAGGCACTTTCCTAAGCAACACCTCTCAGTGCTGGTCACAAGTCTTAAGGGTGCTTTACACGCTGCGATATCGGTAACGATATATCGTCGGGGTAACGTCGTTAGTGACGCACATCGGGCGGCGTTACCGACATCGCAGCGTGTGACACCAATGAGCAACGATCAACAAGCACAAAAACGAGAAAAATTGTTGCTCGTTGACACGTTGCTCATTTCCTTAATATCGTTGCTGCTGCCATTACGATGTTGTTCATCATTCCTGCGGCATCACACATCTCTATGTGTGACACCGCTGGAACGACGAACATCTCCTTATCTGTGTCCACCGGCAATGCGGAAGGAAGGAGGTGGGCGAGATGTTATGTCCCGCTCATCTCCGCCCCTCCGCTTCTATTGGCCGGCCACTTAGTGACGCTGCAGTGACGTTGCTATGACACCGAACGCACCTCCCCCTTGAGGGAGGGATTATTCGGCCGTCACAGCGACGTCGCTGACAAGGTATGTACTTGTGATGCTGCCGTAGCGATAATGTTTGCTATGGCAGCGATCACCACATATCGTGCTACCGACGGGGGCGGGTGCTATCGCACGCGACATCGCTAGCGATGTTGCAACGTGTAAAGCATCCTTAACTCTCGCTTTTCCTGACACTTTATACACTTTTTTTGGAATAAAGAGTCATATTTTTATCTCATATATCAATAGTGCAGATTAATAAAAGCAACTTTGTAATATTTCTTAGTCCTCATTCAGATGTACATGTGTCACACATACACATGATATCTGTATTTTTCACCTATAGAACATATACCCATTACAACCTATCATGCTATTCTCATATCCGCTTGCAATCTCCTCTGGGTCTCCTTGCTTCTAACATGTTTATCTCCCCAGCCCTTACAGTACTATACTCTTTTTGCTGACATAAAATAGGCACTATGTTTTTCTCTGTTGTGGGGAACCTCATCCTTCTAATAGGAGCTGTTTTGTGCAGGTGGTTCCTTCCATCTGAGACAGATGACCTGTGCTACAGCTCAGTGTAACGATATTACTTAGAGATAGCGAGGGACAGGGGGCTCCTATGATCTACTTACACATAAGGCTATCCCTTGCCTCCAGATTACTCTTAATGGTGGAGACACCGGAGTCTCTTGTGTTTCAATTCTCCTGAGAAATATTACTCTAATACCCCTCTCCCCTCAGATGGGACAGGGGTATGATAAACAGATAAAGACAGGCAAGGAAAAAACAAAATTATGACACACTGCACACAGAAAAATAAACAAAAAGAGATTCAAGAGAAAAACAAGAGCAGGAGTGTAGCAACAAACAAGGGTAAACTCCTCAACTACACACAGCAACAAGTATCACACCAGATAGTCTGGATCACCATACCTCCCCAGACTGACTAAGATAAACTATAGCTGGCATTAATGGAAGTGTCCAGCCAGCATATGTAGGAGGAGAGAAGATGTGATTGGCTCCCCCACAACATGTAATCAAAGATGACTCACAAGCAGACCAGCAATGGTTAACTTTTACTAGCCTGCCTATGAAATACCAATCTGTTGGTTGACGCCCGTGTCAGCTTGCACTGATTACAGACCTCAAAGAAGTTATCAAGCAGAGTGTCAGAATCAGTAGTCTGACAAGAACCTGCAACCGCCATGAAAGTATGCAAACTTTGTGAAAATCTCTGTGTGACATTCAGACTAGAATGTTCTTGCTTCTCTGTAGCCATAGCTAAACCATACCTTAGACCAGTGACCCTCAACCTTTCTTACCTGGAGAGCCACATTCAGCTCTGTGAGATGGTTGTGAGCCACATTCAGCTTTGAGAGAAGGTCGTGAGCCACATCCATCTCTGAGAGAAGGTCATGAGCCACATTCATCTCCCACATCTTGATCTCGCCCCACTCACAGTAGTAACACCCAGAGCCCCCATTATTGTATAATAACAGACAAAGATTTTCCACAGAAATCACGCAGAGGAAGTATACGAAGATCCAGAGGTTAAAATTCTACACCCATTCAGATCTGTTCTTCTGTGGGAGGCTATTCACAAAAGTCACCACTTGGAGACCTTCTCTTCATAGCTGATTCTAGGCCTGGGGTTAATACACCAAGCTGTCAGACAGCTGTGATCCACACATCATGGGCCCACAAACCACATGTGGCTCCTGTGGCACAGGTTGGGTACTCTCCGCTACACAATGACATCCTGCATGAGACATCATCCATCAATTGCACGTGTACCAAAAATCTGTTGCATCACAAAGAAGACCAAATTACACACTATCATAGCAATACTAGCATGCAGCACAATGTAGCCTGGCAGAACATTAAGACAAAGCATTAACATTACATTTACATAACTGGAGAATAGCTTTTCACTAACCAGGTATTTCTAATGTAACAGGGTCAATGATAACCCATAGTAACCATTTAAGGAAACAATACAAAATATAACAATGACGTCTGTCAAATATTTGAACTCTATTATAAGTAGGTAGTGAGTTAATTTTTAATTATTTTGCTAGAAGAGAACAAAAATCTCTCATAGCATTTAATAACGATAAGGCATCGAAGTCATGAAGCATATAAATTATAACAAGACAGTAAGTTATGAATATATGGGGAAACCTCAATAATAAACCTCCTCTTTGAGAAGATTACACCCCTATTTAGATCAGGATTCCTGGAAGAGTAATTTATTTCTACCATATATCATGGCTTCCTCCATCAGGATTCAACCATGCAAAAGATGACGTTTCAATGTAATTTGGAGCGGTTGTCTCAAAGTGCTTTCATTGTGCACTGCTCAAAAAATAAAGGGAACACTTAAACAACACAATGAAGCTCCAAGTCAATCAGACTTATGTGATATCAACCTGTCCAACTATGAAGCAACACTGATTGTGATTTTTTTTTTCCTGCTGATCTTCAAATGGAACAGACAACAGGTAAAACTGATTAATTAGCAATCAGCAATTAGCAAGACACCTCCATAAGGCCCCTTTCACACATCAGTGATTCTGGTACGTTTGTGCTTTTTTTTAAACGTACCAGAATCACTGACATACGCAGACCCATTATAAGCAATGGGTCTGCTCACACATCAGTGATTTTTCACTGCACGTGTCTCCGTGCAGCGTACACACGTGTCCGTGATTGCCGCACGGAGACATGTCCATTTTTTTCTGGCATCACTGATGTCCCACGGACCACGCAGGGGTGTGGTCCGTGAAACACGTGCCAGAAAAAAACGTGCTTTTAAAATAAAAGTCATTTTTACTCACCCGGCTCCAGCGATGTCCTCTGCAGCCCATGCAGCTTGCTGCTTCTGAGCCGGCTCATTACTGTCATGCATATTCATGATGCACGACACAGCTGACCCAGAAGCAGCTGCTGCGGGGGTCAGCGCCGGCCGGATGCTCCACCGCGGGAGTGATCAGCACCATGGAGAGCGGGAGCGCGCACAGGTGAGTTAATCTCTAAGTGCAATCACGGGCCACGGAGAACGGAGCCTGTATTGCACTTAGACAACCCACGTGTGCCGTGATTCACGGCACACGGAGGGACATGTGCGTGTTTTACATGCCAGTGAAAAACGTCAGTGTTTTTCACTGATGTGTGAAACGGGCCTAAAGGAGAGGTTCTGCAGATGGTGACCACAGACCATTTCTCCGTTTTCATCCTTTTTTCTGTTGTTTTGATCACTTTTGCATTTTGTCATTGCTCTTACCCCTAGAGGTAGCATGAGGCAGTGCCTACAACTCACAGACGTTGCTCAGATAGTGCAACTCAACCAGGATGACACATCAATGTGAGCTGTCTCAAAAAGGTTAGCTGTGTCTGTCAGCATGGTGTCCACAGCATAGAGCAGATACCAGGAGACAGGCTGGTTCACCAGGAGACATGGACAGGGCCATAGGAGGATAACTCAGCAGCAGAACAACTATATCCACTTTTTTTTCAGGAGTAATTTCTAACCCTGTAAGTCAGGAGAAATAAAAACAAAACAGAAAAAATCTTTATTTAAAAAAAAAATACCCTCTATCTCCAATTTATTAACTTCCAAAACACCACTGCAGGTCTGACGTTATTCACACCTTGATGTTCCACAATGATCCCGGCTCTGCTACATGTAAGGTCACAGTGTGCAGTCACATTAGAAAATGTGACCGAGCACTGGGGCATCAGGGACACACTGTCAGAGATGTAGCTGTGAGCGGAGATGTCACTGAGATCACCAGAGGTCACTGCTGGAGGTTCCCACAGTACCACAGCTGAGACCTCAGCTGAACCCACCTCAGGTGAACTCATTGAAGCCAATGCCAGATTACTGAATTAGGGGACGTGCACACGCTAAGCATTTGGTTGCAGGCAATTCTGCACCAAACCTGTATCTCATGGTAGAAAACGGCACAAAAATTGTATCGAAAACACATGCGGTTTTGATGCGTCTTTCTGTCAGGAGATGCAGATTTGGTATAGAAATGTCTGCAATTGAATACTCAATGTGCGCACATCTCCTAATCTGGAGATATCACCTCACGTGAACTCAATGAAGTCAGTCATGTCAGGTGAATGTAATAAACTCAGTTGAGGTGAATTCACTGAATTCAATACATCTTGCAAAAAAACACACCAAAAATGCAATACGATTCTGATGCATTTTTGAGCATTTTGTTTGCCAGGAGATGCAGATTTGGTGCAAAAATGTCTGCAATCAAATACTCAATGTGCACACATCTCCTACTCCGGTATTCCGGCATTGACTCAGTTCAGCTGAGATCACAGCTGGTGTTCCCATGGTACCCCAGCTGTGATCTCAGGTGACCTGACTTAATGAAGTCAATGACCTCACCTCAGGTAAGCTCAATGAACTCAGCTTAGATGAGTTCACTGAGCTTAATACATATTCTGGCACAATAAGGCACCAGAATCTCAATGCACTTCTTAAGCATTTTTGACCGCTTTTCTGCTAGAGATTTAGATTTGGTGCAGAGATTTGTGCAGTAAAATAGAGGGATTTTTTTAAATAAAGAACATTTCTCTGTGTTTTGTGTTTTGTACTTCTTTTAACTTACAGAGTTAGTAATGGGACCCCTACCCAATACTAACCTCACACTTGATACAGCTGTGATATTTTGACAAATCACAGCTGTCACTAACCCTTTATATTATCTCAATTGCCACCACACCAGGGCTGTGCTGGGTTAAGCTCTGGAATTGATTCATTTATTGGATGCACCAATTCTCTGGTGGCTGCAGGCTGCTATTTTTAAGCTGGGGAGGGCCCAATAACCATGGGCCTCCCCAGTCTGAGAATACCAGCCCTCTGCTGTCTGCTTTAGCTTGGCTGGGTATCAAAATTTGGTGGGTCTCACAAGACTTTTTTAATCATTTTTTTAAATAATAAAAAAAATGCATTGAGTGCCTCGTATTTCCATACACAGCCAAGATAATAGATAATACTCACAGCTGCGGGTTGTAACTTGTAGCTGTCTGCTTAATCTGTGCTGGGTATCAAAATAAAGGGGATCCAACACTATTTTTTCAAATTATTTATTTATTTTTACACTCCACTCCCTGACCCAGACAGCCAGTGTGAGTGCAATCTCAGACATTGTCATAGAGGGTGAATAAGGGAAGCAGGACTGCAACAAATCACAGACACTGTTACAGAGGGTGGACGGGGGAGGCAATTCATATTCATAAGGGTCAATGATCAGTAATAT
This sequence comes from Anomaloglossus baeobatrachus, assembly GCF_048569485.1. Classification (NCBI taxonomy): domain Eukaryota; kingdom Metazoa; phylum Chordata; class Amphibia; order Anura; family Aromobatidae; genus Anomaloglossus; species Anomaloglossus baeobatrachus. The sequence goes on along the minus strand of NC_134353.1, from coordinate 159,312,085 downwards.
ATGTTATGTCCATACCGGAGTCGACTCCAGCAACTTCTGCTTTGATCACCAGGCGATGCCATGTTCCTGCCATGGATAGTGCTGGTGATAGGAGAGGAGTTGATGTCAGTGGCACTTGTGGGCGCAGGCTTTGCTCATCCTCTGGACTGGGTTTCCTTTGGATATGCAGTACCACTGGCTGACTGTAGGTGGCGTGTGTCTTCCAGCTGAAGTTACCATCATTCAGCTACAACCAATGGGAAGACACCACACCCTTCTTATTTCCCCTCCTGTCAGCTGACGACTGCCAGAGATAGTTCGATAGTTCAGTATTCCTGGTTCCTGCCTGCCCTGTTCTGTTTAGTGATTCTGGTGTTCTGACTTCTGCTTCTTTCCTTACTACTGTCCTGTTTGCTGTTTATGTACCTCGCTGTCTGATCTGGATTTGACCTCTGCTTTGTTTTCTGATTGCGTCCTTGCCTGCCTGATTCTGTCCCTGTTTTGCATTTCCCAGTACGACCCTGCCTGACTACTACTCTCATCGGACTGCAGGCTTCCACAGGTAGTGATCACCGGGGCCCTGTGTAATTCCAAATCCCTGTATAGGGGTTGAAGGGTTTAAGTGTTCTAGGGGTCCTGCTTGCTGAGTGGCTTCCCTCTAGCCTGTCCATTACAGCTCGTCTGAGTCTGTGGATACAGGCAGGCGTTACAGTATAATTCTCCTGCTTTAATGACCACATGTAATTTTTTTTTTTCACTGTGCCTTCCAATCACAGAAATGCCAGTAGCAAAGAAGGCTATGGCATTATTGTGATTGGCAAGCAATCCTCACATGTTTAGTCCCTGAAAATTAGGCTCCAATCATATGGGAAGGGGACTTGAATCTCAGACGGCAAATAACAAAATGCTCACCGATTATCGGATATCGCAATTACTGTACTATTCTTGCGAGTAATGTATAGTACTGAGCATATTCACTGATCACTACTTATCACTGTTTTTATGATGTTTAGATGATGTCTCAGCAGTTTTACAAGTCAATCAAGAGCAATCACCCCATCGACAAACCAAGAGCATAGTTAAGCAATACAATTTTAAAAATTAATGTTTTAAATAACTATTTATACCATTTTAAAAGCTGAAGATCAAGTTCAACATATTTACTTGATTCAGGAGGGTTAGAGGAGAAGTTCCTTTCTCACAGAATACATTTAGTGCAAATTCTATTTGCTGGGAAGGGTTTAAATAAACAAAAAAATAAAATAATAATCTTTTATACTCACCTCACCTAGACCCTCTCCATGCCTGGTACTCTGATCAACTCATCTTTATATTTCTTCTCCTTCCAAGATTTCTGCTGAATACAACCATTGATTAGGCCCCAATCAACCAAATAAGGCATGATGCACATCAGTGATGTGCATCACGTCCTAAATGACTTCGTAGGACCTCGTCAGACCAAGTAGGAGAAGATGAATGAAGAGGAGCGGAGAGACAGGCAGGTTGTGGCAGGGCAGAACAGGCATGGGAAGGATTGAGACTAGGGGATTATAAATATTTTCATCGTAATCCATTCTTAGCCCTAAGAATCCAACAAAATGGTAGGCAGTCATTATTTTGCTTGGTTCATATAGAGTGAAGTTCTGTATGAATTCAATTTATTTAGAATTAACTGACTCATCTTAACTTTTTAACTGGGTTCCAACCCTGTCATTTACTTTTACATGATAACAATTTTAAATACTGTTCCAGCTGAAGAAAGGTGATTATTTTCCCATGTGTATTTTCTGTTATACATTAATGACTTAAAGGCTTAATGTGTTTTATTAAAAAATATTCTTTATCATCTTCATTTTTACTGGTGAGAATCTATACACTAACATGCTTTTAACAGTTTCTGTACATTGATAACTCAACATGCAGACCGAGTTGCCTTGCTTTATAGAATATTAATATGATAGTGAAATGATTTTTTTTATTTTTAACACCATGAGACATATGCCATGAATTTCTGTTAACTCAGCTGAGACACAGCTGGTCTGGTGCCATTTTGGATTGCATAGAACGCCAGCTGGGTTCAGGAGTGCATAAGAACCCTATGCCGGAGGCTGATTAAAGTTCAGCACACTGCCAAGGAGACATATTACATCTTAGTGGGACAGACACACAGTTGTTGCTATTTTCCAAAGTGTTAGAAACAGTCATAAATTATCCTGATTTTCTTTCCAAAAGGATGTCATTGAAATTTAATTGTTCAGTGATGAGTTTATTTTTCATAAATATGTAAAGCAGCAACGAATATGAAATAATTCATTATTAAAGGTGGTAAAGATGGGATTTAAAACATTATTGCATAAGTACAAAAAAGCAATGCAGTACAGACGTAGCAGCTGTAGTACCTTTCTATGTTACTTGCATTTTGAATGCAATATTTAAAGTTAATGAGAATGACCGTCTAGGTAAATATAGTATAGTGTTGTTGCATGCTATGAAAATGTTTACAGCTCGTGTTTCATAGAGGGGGGTGAATGTTCTGAATTCGAATTTCAAATATTTGACAAAGTTTTACCAACATTTTGAAATTGATCAATACTCAGTAACTAATTTCCTTGGGAAGATATGAATAACACTCTGAGGTCTCCTAGTAATCTATTGAGCTCTTTTTTAGCTTCTTAATGCAAATTCAAAATTTCATACATGTGAAATAAACTGCGCACCTTCTTTACAGTGTGTCAATAATAAAAAAAATATATTACCAAGATGATGTAACTGCAATATAGCAGAAATCAATCAATCAAATTGCATTGACTGTGCAGATCCAGCACCTCACTCTCGTGTAAATCTTTGTATTTTTATTCACAGACTGAGACTACCTTTCCCATGTTAACTGTTTTTCAGAGCTGCTGTTGTACATCACAATTAGATTTAGATATTTATATCCCTTATTTGTAATGAAGAGCTGGGAATTCTAAAATCCTATCCCTTGGCTGAATAATCCTACAATGGCCACTGCTTACCCTGCCCTCATCTTTATCGTCACGATAATAGTCTCCCCCCTTATTGGCTTGACTAGAACATGTGATTTGACACCTTCAAAGCATTTTGGATAAACCTTCACGGCTATGCTTGAAGTCATGATCCTACTTTCTGTCTGGCTAATTCAAAGTTCAGCAGTGTATGAAATAGCGATAGATTTTTTTTCTTTGTCATCCTCGCAAATCTAATCACAAATTGTTTGAATTATAGGAAATTTGAATCAAGCTTAATTTGCAGAAGATTGATTCACTTACCCCTAGTATCTTATTAGTCATATCTAGAGAAGCATCTCTATGCACTTCACTGATCTACTGCCACACAAATAAATAAGAAATTATTTAAATATATATATATATATATATATATATATATATATAAATAGTCTAAGTTCGAGAAGTGAGGTGAGAAAAATATAGGCAAAAATAAAGTTATGGTATAAAATAGATAAGGATTGTCATATGCATATGTATTAATTTCGCTATGAAGTCACTTCTGGTGCAAGTAATTGCTTTCATAAGTCATATGTTTAGTGAAGGGAAGTCCACCTGTATACATTCTAAGTGTCACATGGTCTATCAGTACAGACACAAATTTTCTGAAAGGCCACATAGGCTGCACACTATTACACAAGAGGCATCAGGGGATGAATACTTAAGTGCAATGAAGTGTTCAGTTATTTTGTCCTATTTGTTGTTTGCTTCCCAACAAAAAAAAAGAAACAAATGTTTACAGTTGTAAGCATGTTCTTTGCATGAACTGATGCAAACCATAATTCATTGTAAGGTATCAAAATTTAAAAATTGCCAAGGAGGTGAATACTTTCACAAAGCACTGTGTGTGTGTGTGTGTGTGTGTGTGTGTGTGTGTGTGTGTGTGTGTGTGTGTGTGTGTGTGTGTGTGTGTGTGTATATATATGTATATATATATATATATATATATACACATACACACTCAGATATACAGTGGAGGTCCGAATTATTTGAATAGTGACAGACATAAGTTTTGTCATTTTAGCAGTTAACCAAAGTATGTTCATGATACAGTTATATAGTTAATATGGGCTTAATTTGCAGCCTTAAATTTGAGGGTGCTTGCATCCTAACTGAAGTAAGGGTTTCAGGCTTAAAGGTCTTTAATAGGTAGCTGCCTCTTTTTCAAGGAACCAAAAATAATTTGACTATTAGTTAAAAGCTCTTTATTGTGCTTCTTAGGCTATTCCCTTGGTTTCCCATGCTCAATTAAGCAGGCTAAAGGTTTAGAGCTGATTCCAGGTTTCCAGGTGTGGTATTTCCATTTGGAAGCTGTCGCTGTGATCTCACAATATGCAGTCAAAGAAGCTGACAATGAAAAAGAAGCAGACCATCTTTAGGCTAAAAAAAATGTAAGAGATCCATCAGAGAGATAGTAGAATCTTTAAGAGTGATGTCATGCGATGTTTGATTACAAAGTCATTAGGTGCCAAGGGAGCATCAGACTCTGTTCATGCTTCAGAGTCTTACAATCAACCTGATGTTGCCTAGTTGTTCATCCAGAGCTGGGAGTCAGGTGTTTCATGCCCACTATTCCACAGTCCTGCAGGAGTTAATTCCTGCTGACCTGTGGAACTCTGGTTACTAATAAGCAATCACAGTCGTCTACTTTCTATATAAGGTACTGAATCCTAGTGCTCAGTGCCAATAATAGTTCCAGCTTGTGCAGCGATTCCGGTTTTATTGTGGTGATCCAATTTTGGTGATCTGTGGTGTCCTTAAGCAGGCTTTACACACAGCGACATTGCTAGCGATGTCTCTGGTGAAAGAACCCGCCCCCGTCAGTTGGGCATCACGGGCAAATCGCTGCCCACGGCGCACAACATCGCTAGGACCCGTCACAAATACTTACCTGCCTAGCATCGTCGCTGTGGCCAGCGAACCGCCTCCTTTCTAAGGGGGCGGTTCATTCGGTGAAACAGCGGCGTCACTAAGCGACCGCCCAATAGAAGCGGAGGGGCGGAGATAAGTGGGCCGAACATTCCACCTGCTTCCTTCCTTCCTCATTGCGGGCGGCCGCAGGTATGGTGATATTCCTCATTCCTGCGTTGTCACACATAGCGATGTGTGCTGCTGCAGGAACAACGAACAACCTGCGTCCTGCAACAGCAACAATATTCGAGAAAGGAACGACGTGTCAACAATCAACGATTAGGTAAGTAATTTTGATCGTTAACGGTCGTTCGTGCGTTTCACATGCAACGACGTCGCTAACGAGGGCGGATGTGCATCACGAATTCTGTGACCCCAATGACATCTCGTTAGCGATGTCGTTGCGTGTAAAGCCCGCTTAATTGTACAGTGTGGAAGTTTCCCGGTTGTCTGTTTACTTCCTTTTATGTAATTTTTCCTGTGCACGTATTGTCGCTCCTTTGTGTTTGATTGCTGTGTGTATAAGTTTTGGGTTTTCCCCATCCATGTTTAGTTGTGGGGTTTGTGACTATGGTCCTGGCTCACTCCTTGCGTGGAGGAGGGGGAGGGGAATTACACCAGGGCTTGGAGAGGACTTAGGGTCATGCTGGCAACTCAGACCTTGCTACCATCAAGCTTACCTCTGAGCTAAGGGACAGCGCAGGGTCGCCAGTCTAAAGGCCAGCTTAGGTGCTTAGGTGTCCCTGTCCAGTCATCCAATCCCATATGACAAGTGATCAAATGAACAGTTTACAATAAAACATGTGTAGCCAGCTTACCGCTGTAGTAGCTGATGCCGCTAAGCCAATGTATAACATCAAATATCTTGCTTCAGATAAAAGGTGTGAGTCCCACCTGATGCAATCAGAAGAAAAAAGAGAGGAAATCCAGTGAGCAGGAAAAATGGGTGAGTATATAAAAGTACTTTCTTTATTTTCAAATCTTCATTAAAAATTCATACAAAAATTGCATATATGCGACATTAGCAGCCTGACAAGTGGTGCAGCTGTCTAATGCAGCAACGTGTTTTGACTTTCTGGAAGCCTTCTTCAAGGTCACAATATTCAAACAATGTTGTGACCTTGAAGAAGGCGTCCAGAAAGCCAAAATGGGTTATTGCGTTAGACAGCTGCACCACTTGTTAGACTGTCAATGCTGCATAAATACAATTTTGTATGGATTTTTAATGAAGATTTGAAAAAAAAGAAAGTATTCTTATATACAGTTAGGTCCAGAAATATTTGGACAGTGACACAAGTTTTGTTATTTTAGCTGTTTACAAAAACATGTTCAGAAATACAATTATATATATAATATGGGCTGAAAGTGCACACTCCCAGCTGCAATGAGAGTTTTCACATCCAAATCGGAGAAAGGGTTTAGGAATCATAGCTCTGTAATGCATAACCTCCTCTTTTTCAAGGGACCAAAAGTAATTGGACAAGGGACTCTAAGGGCTGCAATTAACTCTGAAGGCGTCTCTCTCGTTAACCTGTAATCAATGAAGTAGTTAAAAGGTCTGGGGTTGATTACAGGTGTGTGGTTTTGCATTTGGAAGCTGTTGCTGTGACCAGACAACATGCGGTCTAAGGAACTCTCAATTGAGGTGAAGCAGAACATCCTGAGGCTGAAAAAAAAGAAAAAATCCATCAGAGAGATAGCAGACATGCTTGGAGTAGCAAAATCAACAGTCGGGTACATTCTGAGAAAAAAGGAATTGACTGGTGAGCTTGGGAACTCAAAAAGGCCTGGGCGTCCACGGATGACAACAGTGGTGGATGATCGCCGCATACTTTCTTTGGTGAAGAAGAACCCGTTCACAACATCAACTGAAGTCCAGAACACTCTTAGTGAAGTAGGTGTATCTGTCTCTAAGTCAACAGTAAAGAGAAGACTCCATGAAAGTAAATACAAAGGGTTCACATCTAGATGCAAACCATTCATCAATTCCAAAAATAGACAGGCCAGAGTTAAATTTGCTGAAAAACACCTCATGAAGCCAGCTCAGTTCTGGAAAAGTATTCTATGGACAGATGAGACAAAGATCAACCTGTACCAGAATGATGGGAAGAAAAAAGTTTGGAGAAGAAAGGGAACGGCACATGATCCAAGGCACACCACATCCTCTGTAAAACATGGTGGAGGCAACGTGATGGCATGGGCATGCATGGCTTTCAATGGCACTGGGTCACTTGTGTTTATTGATGACATAACAGCAGACAAGAGTAGCCGGATGAATTCTGAAGTGTACCGGGATATACTTTCAGCCCAGATTCAGCCAAATGCCGCAAAGTTGATCGGACGGCGCTTCATAGTACAGATGGACAATGACCCCAAGCATACAGCCAAAGCTACCCAGGAGTTCATGAGTGCAAAAAAGTGGAACATTCAATTCAGGCCAAGTCAATCACCAGATCTTAACCCAATTGAGCATGCATTTCACTTGCTCAAATCCAGACTTAAGATGGAAAGACCCACAAACAAGCAAGACCTGAAGGCTGTGGCTGTAAAGGCCTGGCAAAGCATTAAGAAGGAGGAAACCCAGCGTTTGGTGATGTCCATGGGTTCCAGACTTAAGGCAGTGATTGCCTCCAAAGGATTCGCAACAAAATATTGAAAATAAAAATATTTTGTTTGGGTTTGGTTTATTTGTCCAATTACTTTTGACCTCCTAAACTGTGGAATGTTTGTAAAGAAATGTGTACAATTCCTACAATTTCTATCAGATATTTTTGTTCAAACCTTCAAATTAAATGTTGCAATCTGCACTTGAATTCTGTTGTAGAGGTTTCATTTCAAATCCAATGTGGTGGCATACAGAGCCCAACTCGCGAAAATTGTGTCACTGTCCAAATATTTCTGGACCTAACTGTACTCACCCATTTTGCTTGCTCCCTGGATTACCTCTCTTTTTTTCTAAATTAGATTGGAAACACAAAAAGGTCTAGACATCCGTGAAGAACAAAGGTGCTGGATGACGGTAGAACCCTCTTAATGATGAAGAAAACCGCATTCATAACATCTACCCAGGTGAAGAACACTCTGCTGGAAGTAGGTGTTCCAGTATCTAAGTTCACTATAAAAAGAAGATTTCATGAGAGCAAACACAGAGGGTTCATCATAACCATTAATATGCCTTAAGAATAGAAAGGCCAGATTAGCTGTTGCCAAAAAATATGTAAAAAAAGCTAGCCCAGTTCTGGAAACTTATTCTTTGTACAGATGAAACTAAGATCAACCAGCACCAGAATGATGGGAAGAGGAAAATATAGAGAAGGCTAGGAACTACTCATGATCCAAAGTACACCATATCCTCTGTAAAACTTGGTGGAAGCATTGTGATATCATGGTCATACCTAGCTTCTAACGGCACAGGGTCACTAGTATTTATTGTTGATGTAAATAAAGACTGAAGTAGCCTGATGAATTCTAAAGTGTACAGGGCTATACTTTCTTCTGACAATCAACCAAATTCAGCAAAGTTTACTGGACAATGCTTCACAGTAGAGATGGACAATGACTCAAAAAAAAAAAAAAAAAAATATATATATATATATATATATATATATATATATATATATATATATATATATACATACAGTATATATATATATATATATATATATATATATATATATATATATATATATATATATATATATATATATATATATATATATATATATTTAGATAGATAGATGGATAGATAAATAGCCAGATAGCTATAGGGAGAGAAAGAGAGAGAAAAACATAATTCACACTCTTCTGGGATAACTACAGTGTGAGTAGCTTGTTCCAGAAAATATACATTTCTACTGTGCATCTCAGAAATGGGTGTATGGAGCAGGATCATGAGGTAAGTTTGCTCCATAACCGGTAGTTATGTGACTGTGCGTTACAGCACGGAGCTGCCGCTAAAAATCGAGGGTGGGACAGAGGTCTAACTCTGACAGTGGAATTTAACATGTGACAGCATAGGGGTGCCACATTTTAAGCACCCAACAGTACACCTGTGACTTGATGGTGTGTTGCCAATGGGTTGCTTTGACAGCAGGGGGTCTGGCCTTCAAAAGACACTGTGATTTCTGCTATATACAACATTGCTATGGCATTGCTTTATATAGCACAAATGATCAGATGATCTCAAGTTAAATTCCCTTAAGGTGACTATTAAAAACAGGAAAAGAAACCTGTTTTAAAAAATATGAAAAAAAAAATCTTCAAACTTCAAATACCCTCCTTGTGTACCATTAAAATAAAGATAATAAAAAATACACATTTATGGTATCTCTACATTTAGAAAGTTTTGATTTATCAAAATGTATAATTAATTAAAAAATTCTATTGCAAAAAAACTATACATGTTTAAAATCGCTATAATCATAGTAATGAGGAAAATCATATTCGTTGTCATTTTTAACAAAAAATGAACACAAATCACAAATTCTCCACATTTGGAATATTTTCCCTGATTTTTAGTATACTATGTGGTAAATTAATGGTGTCTTTCAAAATTACATTTTGTCCTGCAAACAAGCCATAATATGTGTATGTGGACAGAAAAAAAAAGTTATGGCTCTGGGAAGAAAGGAAGTAAAAATTAAAAAGCAAAACCAAAAATAAGATGTGTTTTAAAGGGGTTAAAAGGCTTGTCCCATGAATAATGTACATTTTAAACAATGGATCTTAAAATAATAATAATTTAGAAAATTGAATGTGCTAAAAAAAAAGTGTTACTGTGATGAGATATTCTTCTAAATGTGTGCCTGCTATGTTCTGTGTAATGGCTGTGTCTGACTGTAGAAGGACATGGTCTGATCCTACCACATGTGATCCCATGTTGTCAAGTCTGTACACTCCCTTTTTTTTCCTCTCCTGGCCAGTAGTCGTAGTATGTTCACACATGATCCGGCATATTCAGATGCAACAATGACATAGCACATTTATAAAATCATTTCAGCACAGGAACAATTTTTAACACATCTAAATGTGGAACTTATTTTTATTCCAAGATCTATTCATTAAAATGTACTTTGAAGGACAACCCCTTTAATTGTGACCTACATGTTATTCCAGAAAGTTCAATGATGGTGACTGGTAATACAAGTTACAAAAATACATCAAGTAGAAGGGAAATGACACTTTCCCACTGACAGCTAGTATAAATAATTACACAAACATCTAATACTTGACAGCTGTCATGATGATGTCTGCATGCTAAGTCATACATTATGCCAATGTTAGGCATTTTGTTCTATTTAGTTAAAACGCAGTAGGGTTATTTAGGTAGCATTTCTATATAAAAAAAAAATGTTGTAATATCTTAGATTTCAAAACTTATCATTCATAACATTCTTTCATAACAAAATAAAGATTCCTGGAATTTGTACAATCAGAATCATTACAGTGGCTATAAATGCAGACGTTGAAATGCATATTAACTAGGGATAAACAGATCAATCCTTGGAGGATCAACTTTGATTCAAATTTCATGAAATTTTGAGTTCTCTGCACATTTGAACACTTGGAAATTTTATTTGCAAGGATGACAACTCCAAAAAAGCCAAGTGTCATTTCATACACTTCTGAACACTAAGTGATTGGGTTAAAGCCATTAGACGTGTTCACGCTGGGTTCTCAGAATGCTTTACAGCTATTCGCATCAAAGGACCTCATCCACCCAATCAGGGTGAACTATTACAGCCAATGTAAAAGATGAGGGCCAGCCAAGCAGTACCATTTTAGGCTTTTCCAGTATAGAGATAGGAGGTCAGAGCTCAAATCTCATTCCACATAGGAATAAAAGTGTGACACTATTCACTACATGGACCAATTGTGAGACAGGATAGTCAAATGTTTCATCATTAGTATCCAGAAGAGCATGTGGCAAGATTAAGTGACTTGGCAGAGGCATAGCCAGGTCATGGTCCGGAGTCAGAATACCTCAAGGGTAGCTGATGAGAACAAAGGGGCGAGGTAAAAAGGATGATCAAGCAAAGTGAAAGATCAGGCAGCAGAAGATAAATTCCCAGAAAACAGATACAAGAGGCCAACTAACACAACTGAAAAGAAGAAGAAGAATGGCAGTGCTGTGGGAAAAATTGCTCAGCTTAAAAGCTGGGCAAATAAAGGAAAAAGGATTACCTGCAAAATCCCAATATCTCCCAGAATGAGATTGGATGACTGAGATGTTACTCAAAACACTGACAACTTAGCACATCCCAACTTAAGGTTGGATTACTGAGCTGTCCCTCACCTAGATTACAGTCCAGCACGGCCTGTACACAGAATGAAGATATCATGATAAGAACATCTAATCTGATTGAGGTGTACTTTTTTAGTGCTCAATCACATTGAAAATGTTATAGTAGTAGACTAATTTTGAGAATAATTCAAAGATTCAAGTGACATAGGGAGGTGTTGTACCTGTATAGTCACCCTTTGTGACTGTAAATTAATTAGTCCGAGATACAATGCAGTAACATCATCCTAATAACAGACTTTTTTATTCTTCACACTCTGCAAATAAGGATAGCTGTAGGAAACCCCTGTGTGTGCTTCCTGCATTGTGAGGTGGCTAAGCCATTTATTTTTTTTAAAATCCAAAAGAAAAATCTCCATAATACAGAAATTTAAACACAACTATATACCTAAGAAAATGTGCAAGTTGTAAAATAATTGTCGGTTTTGGACATTTCTTTGTAGCAGTAGTCCAATTTTGGACCCACATATGCCACCTACATACAGCTGTCGCATTCCGGTGGTTAACAACCTTTTTCTCTCAGTAAACTAGGTCAAGGTCTCTTGGACTTAAAAATGTCTGAGTTTCCATTAAAGAGCTCAAACAGGTCCAAAATATTCATAGAACTCAGTGTTATACATGTAGTTTCTATTCAATTAGAAGCTTTTCAGTATCGCAATTTATGGGAAATTTATTTGCTGCAAATAAAATTTTGGAAAGAACACCCTGGGTAGCTTCTGAAATTAAAGCTCAAACAATGAGATCAATTCTGTTATTAACATTTGCATGTAATATTACATGTATCTTACCTTAGACAAATGTAATATTCTGAGCATTCACTTTGGAAAAAAGTATTGGGACACCTTAAACCTACAAAAGCTCATCCCATTTTTAACATGTAGGTGTTAATATGGAGATTGTTCCTCCATTGGAACTATACTACCTTTCACTTTTCTGGGATGGTATATAAAAAGATTTTGAACTGTGCCTGAGGGAACTTTGGCCCGTTCATCTAAATAACATTTGTAAGGTCAGACATAGATGTCAGATCAGAAAGTCTATGAAGGTTCATATGAAAATGTTCAGGTATAGATGTCAGGGCTCTGTATAGATTGGTCAAGCTCTTTCACACCATACTCACCCAACCATGTTTTTACAGACCTTGCTGTTTTCACTGGAGAACAGTCATGATAACTAGAATGTAGTCTTCTTCGAAATTGTACTCACAAAGTTGGAAAAAATAATCAACATTTTTTTTATGCTGAAGCATTAAAATTTCCCTTTAAAAGAACTAAGGATTCAAGTCCAAACACTGAAAAACAACCCACCATCATTGTCCCTATTCTAGCATACCTTACTTTAAAGTTGCACAATGTATTTAGGCAGATATAGTTTCCTGTCATTCACCAATCCCAGACCCAGTGAAGTGTAATTCATATGAAAAATAGTAGTTACACACTGTATGGGCCAAGATATTTGCAAACACTGAATACATATGAATATTAAGCAACATTACTGCTACATAGACTGAGTGTGTGCCCATCTGCTACGACAAGGGTTGATGGAGTCCTCACTTTTTGTCATCAAACGAGCCTTTTCTGGGCAAAAAGCTTACAAGTTAAATTATATAATGCTCCATGGCAATGTCATGGAACAAGTCAGATTGTGTGGAACTAGTCTGGGAGCTGAGCCCAGTCCACACACACACACACGACAGTTTTCAGCTATGGTATATACTACCATTCAGTGCTGTAGACTCCCTAAATGCCACTGTGAAACATTAAAAGTACCTCTGGCCAGCCGCCCCCCACCCCCCCTTCCCCCCACTCACACACACACGTGGGTTGGAAATAGCAGCAATGGGAGCCTTCAGTTTGCCCCTGGGCCAACCTATGAAGTCCAGGTACAAATGTGAGATCTTTATTTTTACTTTATAGTGCAATACTGTGGTATGTAATAGATAATGCTAGCGATTAAATGATTGCAGGCTCTATTCCCTTATGGAAATTAAAGAAAAAAAGTCAAAAGTAAAAAAATGTTTTAAAAATTATAGGACAGTTTAAAAAAAAAAACAAAGAACAAAAATATTTATCTTTAATTACCCTTTTTCCCCAGTTAATAATAAAGAAATGTAACAACTATAAATATGTGTCATTGCCAAATCCATAAAAGTCCAATCTATCAAAATTTAAAAATATCTAAATATTTAGATTGTTTAATCCATATGGCAAATATTATAAGGGAAAAAAATGCCAAAACTGCTTTTTTTGTTTGTTTCTACAATTGAAACATAGTACAAGTGCATCTCAGTAAATTGGAATATCATCAAAAAGTTAACTTATTTAAGTAATTTAATGCAAAAACGGAAACAGATATATTATATACAGTCACTACAAACAGAGTGATCTATTTCAAGTGTTTATTTCTGTTAATGTTGATGATTATGGCTTGCAACCAATGAAAACCTAAAAGTCATTTTCTCAGAAAATTAGAATAATTACCACAAAACACCAGCAATGGCTTCCTAAAGCCCGCTACACACGCTTCAATATATCTCACAATCCGTCATTGGGGTCAAGTTGTAAGTGACGCACATCCGGCATCGTTTGTGAGGTATCTGCGTGTGACATCTAAGTGCGATCAGGATTGAACGCAAAACCGTTGATCGCAAACACATCGTATGTTTGTCTAGAATTGAGCGTTTTGTTGCACGAACCTAGTCAATTGTAACGTGTGACATCCCTCATACGATTTTGGTGTCTGATGCTATGTGCGCAGGTGTGCGCTCTGCACCGCAGCTTAAAAAAGGTCTGCTTCAGAGCGCAGCTGAAAAGCTGCGTTCTGAAGCGCCTCCCAATGTCTGTCATTCAGTAATCTCTGTCAGTCGGTCACTATCTCTGTCCCTCACTCTCTGTCCATGTCAGTCTATCCCCCTCTCTCATATACTCACCGATCCCCGATCCACGGCACTGCACGGCGTTCACACTGCTCCGGCGGCTTTTACTGTTTTGAAAAAGCCGGCCGCCCATTAAACAATCTCGTATTCCCTGCTATCCCCGCCTACCGGCGCCTATGATTGGTTACAGTGAGACACGCCCCCACGCTGAGTGACAGGTATTACACTGCATCCAATCACAGCAGCCGGTGGGTGTGTCTATACTATGTAGTGAAATAAATAATTAAATAATTTAAAAAAACGGTGTGCGGTCCCCCCCAATTTTAAAACCAGCCAGATAAAGCCATACGACTGAAGGCTGGTATTCTCAGGATGGGGATCTCCACGTTATGGGGAGCCCCCCAGCCTAACAATATCAGCCAACAGCCGCCCAGAATTGCCGCATACATTAGATGCGACAGTTCTGGGACTGTACCCGGCTCTTCCCGATTTGCCCTGATGCGTTGGCAAATCGGGGTAATAAGGAGTTATTTGCAGCCCATAGCTGCCAATAAGTCCTAGATTAATCATGTCAGGCGTCTATGAGACACCTTCCATGATTAATCTGTAAATTACAGTAAATAAACACACACACCCGAAAAATCATTTATTAGAAATAAAAACGCAAACATATACCCTGGTTAACCACTTTAATCAGCCCCAGAAAAGCCCTCCATGTCCGGCGTAATCCAGGATGCTCCAGCGTCGCTTCCACCTCTGCTGCATGGAGGTGACAGGAGCTGCAGAATACACCGCCGCTCCGGTCACCTCCACGCAGCTAATGAAGACAGCCGCACGATCGGCTGAGCTGTCAGTGAGGTTACCCGCTGTCACTGGATACAGCGGTGGCCGCGGGTAACCACAGTGACAGCTCAGCTGATCGCGCTACTCACCTCAGTTGCTGCCTGGAGGTGAGAGGAACGGCAGTGAGTAGCGCGATTAGCTGAGCTGTCACTGAGGTTACCCGCGGCCACCGCTGGATCCAGTGACAGCGGGTAACCTCAGTGACAGCTCAGCTGATCGCACGGCTGTCTTCAGTTGCTGTGTGAAGCTGACTGGAGCAGCGGCGGTGTATTCTGCAGCTCCGGTCACCTCCATGCAGCAGAGCTGGATGCGATGCTCGACCATCCTGGATTACGCCGGACATGGAGGGCTTTTTTGGGCTGATTAAAGTGGTTAACCAGGGTATATGTTTGTGTTTTTATTTCTAATAAATGATTTTTCGGGTGTGTGTGTTTATTTACTGTAATTTACAGATTAATCATGGAAGGAGTCTCGGGGAGACGCCTGACATGATTAATCTAGGACTTATTGGCTATGGGCTGCCAATAACTCCTTATTACCCCGATTTGCCAACGCACCAGGGCAAATCGGGAAGAGCCGGGTACAGTCCCAGAACTGTCGCATCTAATGTATGCGGCAATTCTGGGCGGCTGTTGGCTGATATTGTTAGGCTGGGGGGCTCCCCATAATGTGGAGCTCCCCATCCTGAGAATACCAGCCTTCAGCTGTATGGCTTTATCTGGCTGGTTTTAAAATTGGGGGGACCGCACGCCATTTTTTTAAATTATTTAATTATTTATGTCACTGCACAGTATAGACACGCCCACCGGCTGCTGTGATTGGGTGCAGTGTGACACCTGTCACTAAGCGTGGGGGCGTGTCTCACTGTAACCAATCATAGGCGCCGGTGGGCGGGGAAAGCAGGGAATACGAGATTGTTTAATGGGCGGCCGGCTTTTTCAAAATAGTAAAAGCCGCCGGAGCAGTGTGAATGCCGTGCAGCGCCGGTGATCGGGGATTGGTGAGTATATGAGAGAGGGCTGCTCAATTCAGTTACTCAGGAGATTAGTGGTCACCGGTGAGTCCTTCACAGGTGACCGCTAATCAGGGCGCGACACAGACAGAGCCGCAGTATGACAATGAAGTCGGGGGAAGTTCACCCGAGTTCATTCTGATCGTGCGGCTCTGTCTCTGTCTGCTGTCATCTGCCATTCACCTCTGCTACATGGCTGTCTGTGTCTGCTGTCAGCGACCATGTAGCAGAGCTGAATGGCAGATGACATAGTAAAAACGCATCCCTACACATTACACACGCTTGGCAAGTCAATAAATAAAAAAAAAAAAAAAAAAGTGCCCAATGCATACGTCACAGAACACATGATCTAAAGGATCACACATAAAATTGATCAATTTAACATAGACTACTAACGCTCGTGTGACAGCAAATGAACAACCTACGTGCAATCTCATAAGATCCCGTATGCAACCTGGGCGTGTCACATTGCAAATGCGATTGTACAACTAATTGCAACGTGTAAAGCAGGCTTAAGCGTTTAAAATGGTACCTTAGTCTGGCTTAGTAGGCTATACAATGATGGGGAAAACTGCTAACTTGACAGATGTCCTGAAGGCAGTCATTGACAAAGGAAGTCATCGCTAAAGAAGCTCGATGTTCACAGGGTGCTATATCTCAGCATATTAATGGAAAGTTGAGTGGAAGGAAAAAATATGGTAGAAAAAGTTTACAAGCAACCGGGATAACCGCAGCTTTGCTAGCATTGTTAAGAAAAGGCCATTCAAAAATTTGAGGGAGATTCACAAGGAGTGGATTGCTGATGGAGTCAGTACTTCAAGAGCCATCACACAGAGACATATCCAGGACATGGGCTACAACTGTCTCATTCCTTGTGACAAGCCACTCATGACCAATAGAAAACGCCTGCATCATCATACCTGGGCCAAGGAGAAAAAGAATTGGACTGTTGTTCAATGGTCCAAGCTGTTGTTTTCAGATGAAAGTAAATTTTGCATTTCATTTGTAAATCAAGGTCCCAGAATCTGGAGGAAGAGTGGAGAGGCCACAATCCAAGCTGCTTGAGGTCTAGTTTGAAGTGTCCACAATCAGTGATGGTTTGGGGAGCCATGTCATCTGCTGGTGTTGGTCCACTGTGTTTTATGCAGAGCAAAGTCAGCACAGCTGTCTACCAGGAAATTGTAGAGCACTTCATGTTTACTTCTGCCGACAAGCTTTTTGGCGATGGAAATTTTGTTTTCCAGCGGGACTTGGCACCTGTCCACACTGCTAAAAGTACCAATATCTGGTTTAATAACCACAGTGTCACTGTACTTGATTAGCCAGCAAATGCATCTGTCCTAAACCCCATAAAGAATCTGTGGGGTATTGTCAAAAGGAAGATGAGAGACACCAGACCCAACAGTGCACACAAGCTGAAGGCTGGTATTAAGGCAAACTGGGCTTTCATAACACCTCAGCAGTGCTACAGGCTGATCGCCTTCATGCCACGTTGCACTGATGCAGTAATTCATGCAAAAGGAGCCCAACCAAGTATTGAGTTCATTTACTGTACATATGTGGCGCCCCTGGGCTTCAGGTGCCACAGAGTATTACATCACTTTCCAGAGGTAATATCTATCTCGGGTTATCAGGGGGTTAACTGCCGGTGCCTACACAAAACACACACATACAACAGTAAGGTGCCTTCCTACAGGAGGCTGGACTAGGGCAGACAGGATAGTAAGCCATCATGAAGCAAGGGACTTTCCCAGTCACTAGGACAACCACTGGGGATGGGCACCACATGGGGTAGAAGTAGGCACAACCATCACACTTACAGGAGACCTTCCTGGGCACAGCTTGGGATAACATCTAGCACTGACAACTGGAGTTAGTGTCTCTCTCTGTTCTTGGGCCCGTGGCTTGGAGCAGGAGGCTAGGCCCAGGTTCCAGATAGCAACCAAGAGACAGTTTACTAAAAGACTTTCACGGGCACTGGTGGTAACCGTCAACTATCCAGGATCGGCTGGAGCCCATCGTGGCAGAGATCGGTACTCTGGGGCAGCGCCTGAACTACCTAGGAGTAAAAGACCTGGAACTGAAGCCCCTGTCTTTGCCTCTCCTTTACCGGCACCATCACCCAGCACTGCGGTGCCAACAGGGGCTACCACCACCCCCCCATCCTCACTCCGTAATCCTCCTTGGGGTTCTTCCCGCTCCGCCTGTGGGGAGCAACACCATCCCGGCTGCAACATTCATCATTAGCCCCAGAGAGCAGCACTCGCAGTACTCGCAGCAGCAGCCCCCATCCTTGGCTGCGTACCACAGGTGGTGTCACTATCTTAAAAAACGTTCCTGACCGTCACTACTACCCGCATCCTCCGTCCTGCCTCCTTACCACCCTCCAACCATCTTTCCTGTACGCCTCGAATCAATAGAACCGGGCCAGGCCAACCCGTGATGACACAGAGGATCTTCATCCCCGGCCCGGCAACGAGTACATTAAAACACCTGCCCCATGGGGCGCTACATTTGGCATCACAAACAGGATATTCGTGCCCGCAACCATCGGGTACTGTGCGCCTATCAAACTTTCTGTTTATGGACTGTGTGTGAAGTATTAACAAAATCGGCAGACACCATCACTGCAAAGCGAGGGAACAGAGAGGGCGTGCCGTCATGGGTGAAGCACACAGCAAAAGGCGTGAACAGGAGTTCTGCTGAATAGACAGTCAGAAAGCAAAGATCAAAAAGTAATGTGTCCAAAGAGGAGGAAGCAGAGGCAGTAGCCGCCGCTCCGGTAATCGCGTTTACCATACCTTACCTTCCAGGAGTGACCTGGCTGCCACAGTATTGTGGAGAAGCCTACATCTTGTCTGACTTCAAAAAGTGACTATATGTCATATTCTGTATCTACCCCCTAACGAAGAGCCAGAAAGCTAACATCCTCATTGCTCAGCTAACCGAAGCAGGCCGGACGGAGGTCAGGTCCTGGCCAGAGACTGACAAGAGGGTGGTGAAGGACATTTTGGTTAAGCTGAAGGTATCCTTTGATACCCGTACACCGTCTGAGATAAAAATGCGGTTTTATTGATGCAAGCAAAAGGCCCAGGAGAGCATACGTGATTATGCCTTAAATCTGCAGGTGGCAATGGAAGCAGTTGAACAGGTGGCACCAGCAGAGGTGGGGGATGAAAATCACCTACTGACTGACCAGTTTCTTGAGGGGCTGCTGTCTGATGCTCAGTGGACCCAGCTGCGCATTGTAGCTATGCAACACCCAGACATCAGCTTTGCCGAATTCAAAGACCGCGCCATCCAAGTGCTGAGTGAACCATCTCGGCCCAATTCTGTGTCCACTACCAAGCTAAAGGTGGATGCTAAAGAACAAGCCATGGAAAAGGACCCCCCGATGATTGGCGACTCCAGATTCAGGAACTGATCAAGTGTGTGTCTGCCATAACCCATGCAGTGCAGTTCAAGCCGGTGAAACAGCAACCAGTAGCCATTGAACTAGCTTCCAGTGCTGATGACCTTCCCTGGCGACAATGCGGTAAGGTCCCATTGTCCAAAGTTCCTGATTGGTATACTACCGATGGGCATCCCATCTGTCACCGTTGTGGTAAAGCGGGACATTTTGGAAGAGGCTGTTCTATGAGTGTCCAGAACCAGGGGGACGGGACCGGTTCCCTGGTACAACCATCTCCACCAGAAGCAGCAGAAAAGGAGTAATACTAAATGTTTTCTTGCATAAGAAAAAGTTAAAGTTAGTGTTGATTTACTATGCTGCACTTTGAAAATTGATATGACTTGTTGATCTGACTGAAAAAGTTGAAATGTTTGCAATGTTTTATTTGCTGTGTCTCACAAAAAGGGAAGCAATATTGTTTGGTTTAATTCATAACAAAAATGCTGTAATCTTTCGAAAATGTTGCAGCCCCGGAATGCTGCCATTTGCCACAGGGCAATGTGGTGCCCCTGGGCTTTCACGCCACAGGGTATTACACCACTTTTCAGGGGTAATATCTATCCCGGCTTAGGAGGGGGTTAACTGCCGATGCCTTCACAA
The DNA here is from genome assembly GCF_048569485.1 of Anomaloglossus baeobatrachus. Taxonomy (NCBI): domain Eukaryota; kingdom Metazoa; phylum Chordata; class Amphibia; order Anura; family Aromobatidae; genus Anomaloglossus; species Anomaloglossus baeobatrachus. Next base: position 159,292,087 of record NC_134353.1, on the reverse strand, counting down.
AATTTTAATTTCATGAAATTCATGAAATAATTAAAAAAAGGGCTTCCCTATATTTTTGGTTCCCAGCTGGGTACAAATAGGCAGCTGGAGGTTGGGGGAAGCTGGAGGTTGGGGGCAGCCTGCCTGCTCTACCAGGCTAGCATACAAAAATATGGAAAATCCCACGTCATTTTTTTGTTTTTGTTTTTTGGAAAAAAAAATAAAAAAGGGCTTCCCTGGATTTTCCATTTCCAGTGAAGATAACACCAAGCAGTGGGGGTTAACAGCTAGTAGCTGCTTGGCTTACCCTTAGCTAGCAACAGAAAATGCAGCGGTAGCCCACGCATTTTTTTTTACCCCCAACCTTTGGGTTAGGGTTATGTGTTTGGGTTTTTTCTTTTATTTTTTAATGATTTAAAAAAAAAAAATCGACATGGGCTTTGCCATATTTTTGTATGCCAGCCAGGTACAGCAGGCAGGTACGGGCTGCCTCTAAACTCCAGCTGCCTATTTGTACCCAGTTGGGAATCAAAAATATAGGGAAGCCCTTTTTTTAATAATTATTTCAGGAATTTCATAAAATAATTAGAAAAAAACGATGTGAGCTTCACCAAATTTTTTGTGTCCAGCCAGCTACAACTAGGCAGTATATAAGTATTTTTATTAGAAATAAAACACAACACAATTAGTGACTCCATCTTTATTAAACTAAAGAACCCCCCCTCCGCCATAGTCCTGGGTCAAGGGTCCCGAGATGTCCAATCCGAACCCAATATCATCTGAACAGTTTACCAGAAGGCAAAGCAATCAGATGTATCAGGTTCAAGGACCTGAATCACATGACACATCAGCTGATTGTATAAACGGCTTTTATACAATCAGCTGATGCATCAGTAGAAAAAAAAACCTATACTCACCTCTCTACAGACTCCTGTCCGATCGCTCCAGGACCCGCCGGTAATCAGCTGATGTGGTCACCTGATGGAATCAGCTGGTTTAAACTGGCCGGGCGGTAAAAAGCCGGCCTCACCGCTGGACTTATACGATCAGCTGATGCCATCAGGTGACCGCATCTGCTGATCACCAGCAGGTCCTGCAGCCATCGGACATGTCCCGGAAGTCTGCAGACATGTGAATATGATATATATATTTTTTTCTACTGATCACTTTTGGTTTCGCTTAGCAGCGAATGTACAGGCAGAGAAAAGCTGCCACACATACGCTACTAAGCAAAAGTGCATGTAACAGGGAGGAGGAACACAGGATTCTTCCTCCCCTAATACAAAGACAAAATTGCTCACAGCAGTGACCTGGGAGGCAGAAATGCTTACAGGGGTCCTCCCCATGCTGCTCCCATGTTATTTGAGCACTGTTGTTCTACATTTGTGACATTTTTTAGCTTTTTCTAGACAGCCGGGGATGCCGCCGGAAAAATGCTTGGGTGTCCCATAAGCTAACATTGGGCTCGGTGCTCGGGTTGAGCACCCGAGCATTTCAAGATGCTCGACCCGAGCATCGAGCACCCTAACATTTTACTGCTCGCTCATCTCTACTGACAACTGGAGTTAGTGTTTCTCTCTCTTCTTGGGGCCCGTGGCTTGGGGCAAAAGGCTTGGCCCGTGTTCCGGATAGCAACCAAAGGATACTTCACGAAAAGACCTTCACAGGCAATGGCGGTGACCGCCGACTATCTGGGATTGGCTGGAGCCCATCCAGACAGAGATCGGTACTCTGGGGCAGCGCCTGAACTACCTGTGAGTAAAAGACCTGAAAACGCAGCCCCTGTCTCTGCCTCTCCTTTACCATCGCTGTCGCCCAGCACTATGGTGCCAACAGGGACTACCACCACCCCTCCGTCATCACTTCATAATCCTCCCCGGGGTAATCCCTGTCTGTGGGGAGCGACACCATCCCAGCTTCGACCTTTATAGACAGCCCCGGAGAACAACACCCGCAGCAGCGGCCCCCATCCTTGGCCGCGTACCACAGGTGGCGTCACGATCTTAAAAGATTTTCCTAACCGTCACTACCACCCCCATCATTCATCCTGTCTCATTACCACCCTCCAACCCTCCTTCCTGTATGCCTCGGGGCAACGGAAGTGGGCCAGGCCACCCCGTGACGACGCAGAGGATGTGCACCCCCGACCCGGCAAGGAGTAGGTTAAAATAACTGCCCAGTTGGGCGCTACACATACTTTTTAGTAGGCCAACATTTCTGATTTTAAAAATTATTTTTCAGTTGATTTTACTGTAAAAAATATTGTAATTTTCTGAGAAAACGTTCAGGTTTTCATTGGCTGTAAGCCATAATCATCAACATTAACAGAAATAAACACTTGAAATAGATCACTCTATAATGACTCTATGTAATATATGTGTTTCCCTTTTTATATTGAATTACTGAAATAAATTAACTTTTCATGATATTCTAATTTATTGATATGCACTTAGGCAAAAAATTGAGACTTTGTATTACAAGTTTTCTCATGTACAAAGCTTGAGGAATTATTTATAGTTTTTTCCTCCAAAAACGTTTGAACAATGCTTCTGATAAATGTAAGTATAAGCTTATTCTCAAATTGTTAAATTCTGCACAACATATATTGGTTTTCTAATAAATGATGCTGTGTAGTATTCTTATACCTGGCCTAAAAGACAAATCTCTTTGTCTGCTAATGAAAGAAAATCTCTTTGTGTTGTGAATGTCTTTGGCAGGTTGTAGACCGTTGCTTACCATCCATGTGACAACGATGTTCCGGGGCTAATACTATATGACAGATTCTCTATAGTCATATTTATTGAAGCTCATTGTATTTTCCAAAAATCAGGGAGGATGCAGCATCAGCATCTATTTTTCAGATCTCGTCTTTCACAGATCTGTTTTTTTTTTATGACAAGGGAAACACAAAAATGTAATTTGCCCTTGGATTCTCATAAATACAGGTTGGAGATTAAATCAATGTTTTCCAAACCTTTTGAGTTTTTTTAATGTGTGTTGGAGAAAACATTGTTTGAGGTTTTTATTTTCAGGCATTTTAAAAAAAATAGCTATTTTCCCCATTATGGACTTTTCACAAACAATTAGAAAAGCGTAAAAGAATGATTTGTTGATAAATGTGCATTGTGCGTGTTAATGACCGCACTGTAAGTTTTTGCTATGTGTGGAAGCATGACTATGGTAGAAATGAGGCTATCTCCATCACTAACTGTAATTTATAAATTTAATTTGGTTGCTTCAGGCATTATGTATCTTATCAATATCATATTATTATGCAGTTACTATGACTTGTTCATCTTAATGCAGAATTGCATGGGTAAGATTGCTTCTGATAAGTTTATAGTTAAAAACCATTAAAAAGATAGCACATTTTTCACATCATATTAATCAGTGTTTTCAGTGAGAAATGGTAAGTCTAAATACAAAATTCTGATTTTACTAGGTAAAATTCCTAAATAATGAACAATCTGGCCACACAGTTTGTTTTATAGGCTGGAAATGAACACGGAGCAATGCGATTAGGATATAATTTAGCTGCAAACAGAACTAAATGGCCTTAAATGTGGCCGTTCGGTGTTCCATTTATATAGCTTTTACACAAAGTGAACACAAAGAGACACATGCTATTAAATGAAGTTTAGCTCTCATTCATTCGTGCTTTTCACGTAAAGACAAAAATTATACCGGTGTTATCTGTGTTTTGGATCAGTAGATTTTTGGATTCCAATCAATAAACAAACAAATTGAAAATCTTTTTCTATACTGTCTAATGTTAAAAACAGACATCAAACGTAAGCTCTACGTGTTGTTCACGGACCCATAGACTCGTATTGGTATTTTTCATTCGTGCTGTTGAGAAAACAGACATCTTCATAATTTTTGCACAAATATATGGTCCTTTTTAAGAAAAAAAAAAATTGGGACATATGAACAGACCCATAGATTATAATGGGGATGTGTTCTTTCCATGAAAACACTGATGGAGCACAAACATATAAGGCCCTTTTCACACGTCAGTGATTCTGGTACGTTTGTGCTTTTTTTTAAACATACCAGAATCACTGACATATGCAGACCCATTATAATGAATGGGTCTGCTCACACATCAGTGATTTTTCACTGCACGTGTCTCCGTGCGGCGTACCCGCGTGTCCATGATTGCCGCACGGAGACATGTCCATTTTTTTCTGGCATCACTGATGTCCCACGGACCACGCAGTGGTGTGGTCCGTGAAACACGTGCCAGAAAAAAACGTGCTTTTAAAATAAAAATCATTTTTACTTACCCGGCTCCAGCGATGTCCTCTGCAGCCCGTGCAGCTTGTTGCTTCTGAGCCGGCTCATTACTGTCGCGCATATTCATGATGCACGACACAGCCGACTCGGAAGCAGCTGCTGCGGGGGTCAGCGCCGGCCGGATGCTGCAACATGGGAGCATTCAGCACCATGGAGAGCGGGAGCGCGCACAGGTGAGTTAATCTCTAAGTGCAATCACGGGCCACGGAGAACGGAGCCCGGATTGCACTTAGACAACCCACATGTGCCGTTATTCATGGCACATGGAGGGACATGTGCGTGTTTTACACGCCAGTGAAAAACGTCAGTGTTTTTAACTGACATGTGAAATGGGCCTTAAGGCTACTTTACACACTGCGATATCGGTCCCGATATCGCTAGTGTGGGTACCCGCCCCCATCTGTTGCGCGACACGGGCAAATCGCTGCCCGTGTCGCACAACAGCCATCACACATACTTACAGTCAGGGCCAGAAATATTTGGACAGTGACACAAGTTTTGTTATTTTAGCTGTTTACAAAAACATGTTCAGAAATACAATTATATATATATAATATGGGCTGAAAGTGCACACTCCCAGCTGCAATATGAGAGTTTTCACATCCAAATCGGAGAAAGGGTTTAGGAATCATAGCTCTGTAATGCATAGCCTCCTCTTTTTCAAGGGACCAAAAGTAATTGGACAAGGGACTCTAAGGGCTGCAATTAACTCTGAAGGTGTCTCCCTCGTTAACCTGTAATCAAAGAAGTAGTTAAAAGGTCTGGGGTTGATTACAGGCGTATGGTTTTGCATTTGGAAGCTGTTGCTGTGACCAGACAACATGCGGTCTAAGAAACTCTCAATTGAGGTGAAGCAGAACATCCTGAGGCTGAAAAAAAAGAAAAAATCCATCAGAGAGATAGCAGACATGCTTGGAGTAGCAAAATCAACAGTCGGGTACATTCTGAGAAAAAAGGAATTGACTGGTGAGCTTGGGAACTCAAAAAGGCCTGGGCGTCCACGGATGACAACAGTGGTGGATGATCGCCGCATACTTTCTTTGGTGAAGAAGAACCCGTTCACAACATCAACTGAAGTCCAGAACACTCTCAGTGAAGTAGGTGTATCTGTCTCTAAGTCAACAGTAAAGAGAAGACTCCATGAAAGTAAATACAAAGGGTTCACATCTAGATGCAAACCATTCATCAATTCCAAAAATAGACAGGCCAGAGTTAAATTTGCTGAAAAACACCTCATGAAGCCAGCTCAGTTCTGGAAAAGTATTCTATGGACAGATGAGACAAAGATCAACCTGTACCAGAATGATGGGAAGAAAAAAGTTTGGAGAAGAAAGGGAACGGCACATGATCCAAGGCACACCACATCCTCTGTAAAACATGGTGGAGGCAACGTGATGGCATGGGCCATGCATGGCTTTCAATGGCACTGGGTCACTTGTGTTTATTGATGACATAACAGCAGACAAGAGTAGCCGGATGAATTCTGAAGTGTACAGGGATATACTTTAAGCCCAGATTCAGCCAAATGCCGCAAAGTTGATCGGACGGCGCTTCATAGTACAGATGGACAATGACCCCAAGCATACAGCCAAAGCTACCCAGGAGTTCATGAGTGCAAAAAAGTGGAACATTCTGCAATGGGCAAGTCAATCACCAGATCTTAACCCAATTGAGCATGCATTTCACTTGCTCAAATCCAGACGTAAGACGGAAAGACCCACAAAAAAGCAAGACCTGAAGGCTGCGGCTGTAAAGGCCTGGCAAAGCATTAAGAAGGAGGAAACCCAGCGTTTGGTGATGTCCATGGGTTCCAGACTTAAGGCAGTGATTGCCTCCAAAGGATTCACAACAAAATATTGAAAATAAAAATATTTTGTTTGGGTTTGGTTTATTTGTCCAATTACTTTTGACCTCCTAAAATGTGGAGTGTTTGTAAAGAAATGTGTACAATTCCTACAATTTCTATCAGATATTTTTGTTCAAACCTTCAAATTAAACGTTACAATCTGCACTTGAATTCTGTTGTAGAGGTTTCATTTCAAATCCAATGTGCTGGCATGCAGAGCCCAACTCGCGAAAATTGTGTCACTGTCCAAATATTTCTGGACCTAACTGTACCTGTCCGGCGACGTCGCTGTGACGGGCGAACCGCCTCCTTTCTAAGGGGGTGGTCCGTGCGGCGTCACAGCGACGTCACTGAAGCGTCACTGAACCGCCGCCCAATAGCAGCGGAGGGGCGGAGATGAGCGGGACGTAACATCCCGCCCACCTCCTTCCTTCCGCATAGCGGCCGGGAGGCAGGTAAGGGGAGCTTCCTCGTTCCTGCGGCGTCACACGCAGCGATGTGTGCTGCCGCAGGAACGAGGAACAACTTCGTTACTGCTGCAGTAACGATTTTTGAGAATGGACCCCCGTGTCGCCGATTAGCGATTTTGCATGTTTTTGCAACGATGCAAAATCGCTTATCGGTGTCACACGCAACGGCATCGCTAATGCGGCCGGATGTGCGTCACAAATTCCGTGACCCCAACGACTCCGCATTAGCGATGTCGCAGCGTGTAAAGCCCGCTTTAGGCCTCTTTCACACGTCAGTGATTCTGGTACGTTTGTGCTTTTTTTTTAACGTACCAGAATCACTGACATACGCAGACCCATTATAATGAATGGGTCTGCTCACACGTCAGTGATTTTTCACTGCACGTGTCTCCATGCGGCGTACCCACGTGTGCGTGATTGCCGCACGGAGACATGTCCATTTTTTTATGACATCACTGATGTCCAACGGACCACGCAATGGTGTGGTCCGTGAAACACGTGCCAGAAAAAAACGTGCTTTTAAAATAAAAAACATTTTAACTCACCCGGCGTCCAGCGATGTCCTCTGCAGCCCGTGCAGCTTGCTGCTTCTGAGCTGGCTCATTACTGTCGCGCATATTCATGATGCGCGACACAGCCGACCCGGAAGCAACTGCTGCGGGGGTCACCGCCGGCCGGATGCTGCACCGCGGGAGCGATCAGCACCATGGAGAGCGGGCGCAGGTGAGTTGATTACTAAGTGCAATCACGGGCCACGGAGAACGGAGCCCGGATTGCACTTATACAACCCACGTGTGCCGTGATTCACGGCACACGCAGGGACATGTGCGCGTTTTACACGCCAGTGAAAAACGTCACTGTTTTTCACTGACGTGTGAAACAGGCCTTAGGCTGAGATCACATGTTCTGTTAGAATCCATAAGAACAGATTCTGCAGAGATCCGTTGGCAAAATCATGTCTGCCAGATCCATTTTTTAACATGAGAATCTATAGAGAACTGATCCATTAACAGATTGCTATTTATCTTCTATTTGAAACTGATCCTTTAAAAAAAATGGTTTTGATACAAACAGATGACTAAATAGCAATCAGTTTTTGGATCCGTTCTCCATAGACCCCATGTTAAAAAAACAGACCCGGCAGTCATCAGTTACTTAACAACGGACAAAAAAGTTGTTTTTGCAAAACTTTTTTACCAATCTCTGGATCTCTGCAGGATCTGTTCTAATGGATGATTATGTGACGCCCTGTGCCTCGGTAGCCACAAATAATGGATGCATGTGGATTTCAATATGTATAACATTTATTGCCAGCTTTTATGAGATTTTGTTTTCTCTGCTGTTCACCACATACAAACACTTGCCCACACTACCTTACTTGGGCTGTTCTCCTGAGTTGATAACAAAGCTTGAGTGAACACCCTAGAAGGAGATAAGGAAGGAGCTTAGGTATGAAGTAAATTCAGAGTGAGTGGCTGTTGAAGTTGGTGTGAGGTGAAGTGAGGAGTGTACAATGGAGACAGTCTTGTCCTGAGGTAGCTGTTGAAACCTCTGGAGAGGCAATCTACAAGTTGGCAGGGTATCAGTCTCCAGCCTACCTAGACTTTCAGGGTCAGTGGCAAACTGAGATATTACTTGTTGCCTTTTTATGAGGATTTCACCTACTCCCAGATAGAGAAGTAGCAGCAGGAAGAATACACTACCATCCCACAGAAAGAGAACCAAACTCTCATTGGGACAGGTCAGACCACCATCATTGTGAATGCTGCAAGGAATGTTGTGGACTGTTCTGCAGAGTTTCAGTAAAAGCTCCCTGTCCTGTCTCTAGCAGAATTATTCTCTGCTGCACCATCCCTACCTCAACATCCACAAGAACCAGCCCCTGTTGGGGGGGCCGAGAGGACAACCCTCTGGCACTGTGCATCGCCAGTTCACCACCTAACCCCTGGGGACTTTCAGCAGTGCCTGGTCATACCAAAACCGAACATCCCAACTGGCATCACAAACGCTATATGTATTTATTTTATTATTTTTCTCTCCCTTTTTAATATTATGTCGTTCATGCCCTGTAATCGGAACCACCACAGTTACATCAGAGGTGTACTGGGGGCGGTAAAATTATAGGACATATGAAGTCAGCCTAAGGTCTTTCTCACACAGCTGTTAATTAAATGCACATGTGTGATGGTCCTTGGTGAAGCTGCGTATGTGTGTGTGTGTATATGTTCCGTGTGCTGTCTCTCTGCTATCTGGAAAGCACATGGACAGCATGAGCTGGAATACTTACCTGTCTCTGTTGCTGCTGCCCCTGACCCTATAGTTACTTCCAGGTTTGCGGTCAGTGCAGTGAATATCCATGGGCTTAATGAGCGGGCCTGGAAGCAACAGCAGCTCTGGAGACAGCAGCATCTGAGACAAGTATAAAAATTCTTTATTTTTATGTGACCTGTGTTTTCTCCGGTAAATGTCACACATGGATCACTTCACTATGCAGTCTGTGTGACAGCCATGGTGCCGGCAAAAAATGGACATGTCGCCATGTGAAGCACATGGACACGCGTGTGCTCAACATAGACACTTGGTCCATGTGAAAACACAGATGTGTGACAAAGCCCATTGATTTTAATAGGTCTATATGAGTCAGTGTCTCTGGTACATGTGAAAACAAACATCACACTTCCCAGAGACCCGAATGTTTGAAGGAGGTTTTAGGCTATGTGCGCACTTTGCGTCGAGGTATTTGCAGTTGTAAACGCATCCTCTGGCAGAAATTGTCCTTGTCCAATTTGGTGTTGACCACAAAAACGCTATAAATCCACTTGCGTTTTTACCGCGTTTTAGCCGCGTTTTTACCGTGATTTACATGCTTTTTCATTGCTTAAAGTCAGATGCGTTTTGACTACAAATACACTACTAAATAAAGTTTTAACATACAAACACTATGAAAAAAAGGAAAAAAATGATAACAAATATCAATATTATAATCATACACAAAATGGCTTATTTTATTAAAATGATAACTGTTTGTTAATATTTATGCATAAAATAACGTTAATTTATTGATTTTCATAAATTTAATTGTCAGACTATATGTGTGTGTGTGTAAAGGGACATATCATGCCCTTAATACTTTGTTAAAAACGCATGCATTTATTTGATCCAAAAAGCATGTTTTCTGCATCAAAAAGCAAGTAAAACGCTAGAATTTTGAAGAAGAATGCGTTTTGAAATTTCTCATTGACTCCAATGTTAGCAAAACGCTGCCAAAATGGCAAAAACAATTGACATTGTTGCTTCTTTAAACGTTGAGTTTTTGCCAAATTTTCTGCAACTAAAACGCAGCATTTTTAACAGCATTGTGCACACAAGAAATCCTTATTTCCCATAGACTTTGCTTGAAAATCAAAACACATGCATTTTGGCATTAAAACGATGCAGTTCAAAACGCTGCGGAAACGCAGGTAAAAATGCAAAGTGCGCATATAGCTTAAGGCCTCCAACACACATCCGTTAAAACCACGTCCGTGTAAAACGGGCCATTTTTCGGGTCCGTTTTACGTTTTTTAGGTCCGTTTTTATGGTATGTGTGGCCTGTGTGTGCATCCCGTATGCTAGCCGTATGTGCGTGTGGAATGTCTGTGTGTGCGTGAGTGAAATAACTGACATGTGTGTGTGTTGCCCGTGTGACATGTTCAGTGTGTGTGTGTGATGCACAATGTCGTTGATACATGTCGGCTGACAGCAGACAGAGTTGCGCGATGAGAATTAACTCGGGTGAACTTCACCCGACTTCATTGTCATGCCGCGGCTCTGTCTGTGTGCCGCGTACTGATTAGCGGTCACCCGTGAAGGACTCACCGGTGACCACTAATCCCCTGAGTGACTGAATTGAGCAGCCCTCTCTCATACTCACCGTTCCCCGATCTCCGGCGCGGCACTGCACGGCTGTTATAAAAACTCCGGCGGCTTTTAATATTTTGAAAAAGCCGGCCGCTCATTAATCAATCTCGTATTCCCTGCTTTCCCCGCCCACAGGCGCCTGTGATTGGTTGCAGTCACACACGCCCACCACGCTGAGTGACAGCTGTGTCACTGCACCCAATCACAGCAGCCGGTGAACGTGTCTATACTGTGCAGTAAAATAAATAAATAAATAATTAAAAAAAACGGCGTGCGGTCTTCCCCCTATTTTAATACCAGCAAGATAAAGCCATACAGCTGCAGGCTGGTATTCTCAGGATGGGGTGCCCCACGTTATGGGGATCCCCCCAGCCTAACAACATCAGCCAGCAGACGCCCAGAATTGCCGCATACATTAGATGCGACAGTTCTGGGACTGTACCCGGCTCTTCCCGATTTGCCCTGGTGCATTGGCAATAGGGGTAATAAAGAGTTAATGGCAGCCCATAGCTGCCACTAAATCCTAGATTAATCATGTCAGGCATCTCCCCGAGATACCTTCCATGATTAATCTGTAAGTTACAGTTAAAAAACAGACACACCTGAAAAATCCTTTATTAGAAATAAAAAACACTAACAAATTCCCTCATTACCAATTTATTAACCCCAACAAAGCCCTTCATGTCCGGCGTAATCCACGGACCTCCAGCGTCGCATCCAGCGCTGCTACATGAAGGTGACAGGAGCAGCAGAATACACCACCGCTCCTGTCAGCTCCATGCAGCAAATGAGGTGAGTAGCGCGATCAGCTGAGCTGTTAGTGAGGTAACCCGCGGCCACTGCTGGATCCAGCAGTGGCCGGGAGTTACGTGACTGACAGCAGCTGATCGTGCTACTCACCTCATTTGTTGCGTGGAGCTGACAGGAGCGGCGGTGTATTCAGGGAAAGCAAATAGTCAGCTTTCTTCTCATTCAGATTCTGGATGAGCGAAAATTCACAGCATGCTGAAATTGTCAGCGAGAGCCGTGTCACTCACACCCATACAAGTTTATGGGTGCGAGTGAAACATCGGACTGCACTCAGATGACATCAAAGTGCAGTGCTATAATCGCATCAGTTGAGAATGGAGGATATAGAGACATTAACCCCTTCCTCTCCTCCTCAGCTCTCGCCCTGTCCTCCGCAGCTGTGATCCGATCGCAGGACAGCGGGAGCCGAGAGTCAATAGCATATCACATCTGATGCACTTGCATTGGATGCCATACGAATGTGTGAATCCAGCCTTAGAAGTGAAAAGGAAGATCAAAGACAAAAAAATCGGAATAATAAAAATATTGGAGAAAGTGAAACCGATCACAAACCGCTCCTGTCAGCTTCCGATGTAGCAGTGCTGAAAGTGTCGTTGGACCTTGCGTGGATTACGTTGGACCTGGAGGTGTTTTTGAGGGGTTAATAAAGTGGTGAAAGAGGGTGTTTTTTTGTCTTTCATTACAAATAAAGGATTTTTTGGATGTGTGTGTTTATTTTCTTTAACTTACAGTTTAATCCTGAAACATATCTTGGGGAGACGCCTGCCATGATTAACCTAGGACTTATTGGCAGCTATGGGCTGCTGCCATTAACTCCTTATTACCCCGATTGCCACCGCACCAGGGTAATTCGGGATGAGCCGAGTACAGTCCCTGGACTGTCGCATCTAATGGATCCAGCAATTCTGGGCGACTGCTGGCTGATATTGTTAGGCTGGGGGACTCCCCATAATGTGGAGCTCCCCATCCTGAGAATACCAGCCTTCAGCCGTGTGGCTTTACCCTGGCTGGTATCCATGAGGGATCGCATGTCGTTTTTTTTTTTAATTATTTTTTTTTTTTTACTGCTCGATTTAGACATGCCCACAGGCAGCTGTGATTGGATGCAGTGAGACAGCTGTCACTCAGCGTGGGGGCATGTCTGAATGCAACCAATAACAAGCGCCGGTGGGCGGGGGAAGCTGGGAATACGAGATGGATTAATGAGCGGCTGGCATTTTCAAAAGAGGAGAAGCTGCCACCGTGTGAACGGTGTGCAGCGCAGGGCCGGTGATCATGGATCGGTGAGTATGAGAGAGGGAGTTTGTAGGAAGAGACCGATATGGACAGAGAGAGAGAGACCAAAAGAACTGTGTTTGTTATGTTAAAAAAACATGCTGATCGCAGAAAAAATGCAGTGCAAATGCACTGCTTAGCATTTTGGTAGCGTTTTTCTACAACTCATTGATTTCAATGGGTCTAGAATGCTGCCAAAACGGACAAAAGAAGTGACATGCTGCTTTTTTAAACACAGAGATTTTGTCAAAGTTTTGACAATCAAAACGCTGCGTTTAAAAAAGCATTGTGCACAGTGATTTTGCATGATACTCATAGACTTTGCTGGGGAAGCAGAACGCATGCATTTTGACAATGTGACGATGCAACTTAAAATGCTGCAGAAACGCAAAAAAACCCCCGCAACGTGCATATGAAACCTTATGGGTCTCAATGGAGACAAAATCGACCTTTTTTTAATTTCTGAATTTTCTTTTCATCACTTAAATAAAAAAAAACTGTACATGTCTGGTATCTATGCACAGACCTGGAGAATCATACTGAAAGGTCAGTTTTACCATTTAGTGAGCATGGGAAATAATAAAAATTGAGGAATTGCCCTTTTTTGTAATTTCACTACACTTGGAATTTTGTTCCCATTTATCAGTACACTATATGGTAAAATAAATGGTTTCATTCAAAAGGACATCTTTTCTCACAAAAAACAAACCAAGATATGGCTATATTGACAGAAGAATAAAAAAAGTTATGGCTCTTAGAAGAAGGGGAGGAAAAAACAAAAACTCAAAGAAAAATGGCCATGGCATGTTCAAACTATTCCCACTTCTGTTCAACACTTTCATCCTGCGAACAAGAGAAAATGGAGTAGCATCGGCTCTAATAGTGAGATGCTTTTTCACCCCTGAAAAATGATTTGTTTTAATGCTTTCATTTTTGACTCTTCAAAGAAGTATAATTTTTATATTTTCATCAACACAGCCAGCTGGGGACTTGAAGTTGTTGTTTTCAATGGGACCATTTAATTTATTATGAACAGTCATGGCCAAAAGTTTTGAGAATGCTACAAATATTAACCCCTTCACCCCCGGCCACTAAAACACCCTAATGACCGGGCCATTTTTTGCAATTCTGACCAGTGTCACTTTGACAGGTTATAACTCTGGAACGCTTCAACGGATCCTGGCGATTCTGAGATTGTTTTTTCGTGACATATTGTACTTCATGTCAGTGGTAAATTTAGGCCGATATGTTTTGCGTTTATTTGTGAAAATTTAGGAAATTTGGCGAAAATTTTGAAAATTTCGCAAATTTCAAACTTTGAAAATTTATGCCCATAAATCTGAGAGATATGTCACACAAAATAGTTACTAAATAACATTTCCCACTTGTCTACTTTACATCAGCGCAATTTTCGAAACAAATTTTTTTTCCGTTAGGAAGTTAGAAGAGGTCAAAGTTCATCAGCAAATTCTCATTTTTCCAACAAAATTTACAAAATAATTTTTTTAGGGACCACATTACATTTGAGGTGACTTTGAGAGGCCTAAGTGACAGAAAATACCCAAAAGTGACCCCATTCTAAAAACTACACCCCTCACACTGCTCAAAACCACATCCAATAAGTTTATTAACCCTTTAGGTGCTTCACAGGAACCAAAGCAATGTGGAAGGAAAAAATGAAAATTTTACTTTTTAACACAAATATGTTACTTTAGCCATAATATTTTCATTTTTACAAGGGAGAAAAGAGAAAGTGCACCCTACAATTTATTGTGCATGTTCTCCTGAGTACGCTGATACCCCATATGTGGTAAAAATCAATTGTTTGGGCGCACGGCAGAGCTCGGAAGGGAAGGAGCGCCATTTGAATTTTTGAACGCAAAATTAGCTGCACTCATTAGCGGACGCCATGTCGGGTTTGAAGACCCCCTGAGGTGCCTAAACAATGGAGCTCCCCCACAAGTGACCCCATTTTGGAAACTAGAGGCCTCAAATAATTTTTCTAGATGTTTGGTGAGCACTTTGAACCCCTGGGGGCTTCACAAAAGTTTATAGCGTTGAGCCGTGAAAAGAAAAAAAATTTTTTTTACCACAAAACGGTTGCTTCAACTAGGTAGCTTTTTTTTTCACAAGGGTAACAGGAAAAAATGCACCATAAAATGTATTGTGCATTTTCTCCTGAGTACGCAGATACCTCATATGTGGTGGAAATCAAATGTTTGGACACACAGCAGTGCTCGGAAGGCAAGGAGCGCCATTTGAATTTTTGAGTGCAAAATTAGCTGCACCTGTTAGCGGACGCCATGTCGGGTTTGAAGACCCCCTGAGGTGCCTAAACAATAGAGCTCCCCCACAAGTGACCCCATTTTGGAAACTAGAGGCCTCAAATAATTTTTCTAGATGTTTGGTGAGCACTTTGAACCCCTGGGGGCTTCACAAAAGTTTATAGCGTTGAGCCGTGAAAAGAAAAAAAATTTTTTTTACCACAAAACGGTTGCTTCAACTAGGTAGCTTTTTTTTTCACAAGGGTAACAGGAAAAAATGCACCATAAAATGTATTGTGCATTTTCTCCTGAGTACGCAGATACCTCATATGTGGTGGAAATCAAATGTTTGGACACACAGCAGTGCTCGGAAGGCAAGGAGCGCCATTTGAATTTTTGAGTGCAAAATTAGCTGCACCTGTTAGCGGACGCCATGTCGGGTTTGAAGACCCCCTGAGGTGCCTAAACAATGGAGCTCCCCCACAAGTGACCCCATTTTGGAAACTAGAGGCCTCAAATAATTTTTCTAGATGTTTGGTGAGCACTTTGAACCCCTGGGGGCTTCACAAAAGTTTATAGCGTTGAGCCGTGAAAAGAAAAAAAAAAATTTTTACCACAAAACGGTTGCTTCAACTAGGTAGCTTTTTTTTTCACAGGGGTAACAGGAAAAAATGCACCATAAAATGTATTGTGCATTTTCTCCTGAGTACGCAGATACCTCATATGTGGTGGAAATCAAATGTTTGGACACACAGCAGTGCTCGGAAGGCAAGGAGCGCCATTTGAATTTTTGAGTGCAAAATTAGCTGCACCTGTTAGCGGACGCCATGTCGGGTTTGAAGACCCCCTGAGGTGCCTAAACAATGGAGCTCCCCCACAAGTGACCCCATTTTGGAAACTAGAGGCCTCAAATAATTTTTCTAGATGTTTGGTGAGCACTTTGAACCCCTGGGGGCTTCACAAAAGTTTATAGCGTTGAGCCGTGAAAAGAAAAAAAAATTTTTTTACCACAAAACGGTTGCTTCAACTAGGTAGCTTTTTTTTTCACAAGGGTAACAGGAAAAAATGCACCATAAAATGTATTGTGCATTTTCTCCTGAGTACGCAGATACCTCATATGTGGTGGAAATCAAATGTTTGGACACACAGCAGTGCTCGGAAGGCAAGGAGCGCCATTTGAATTTTTGAGTGCAAAATTAGCTGCACCTGTTAGCGGACGCCATGTCGGGTTTGAAGACCCCCTGAGGTGCCTAAACAATAGAGCTCCCCCACAAGTGACCCCATTTTGGAAACTAGAGCCCTCAAATAATTGTTCTAGATGTTTGGTGAGCACTTTGAACACCTGGGGACTTCACAGAAGTTTATAGCGTTGAGCCGTGAAAAGAAAAAAATTTTTTTTTACCACAAAACGGTTGCTTCAACTAGGTAGCTTTTTTTTTCACAAGGCTATCAGGAAAAAATGCACCATAAAATGTATTGTGCATTTTCTCCTGAGTACGCAGATACCTCATATGTGGTGGAAAGTAATTGTTTGGGCGCATGGCGGGGCTCAGAAGAGAAGGAGCGCCATTTGACAGCAAAATTGGTTGGAATCATTAGCGGACGCCATGTCACGTTTGGAGACCCCCTATGGTGCCTAAACAGTGGAGCTCCCCCACAAGTGACACCATTTTGGAAACTAGAGCCCTCAAATAATTTTTCTAGATGTTTGGTGAGCACTTTGAACACCTGGGGGCTTCACAGAAGTTTATAGCGTTGAGCCGTGAAAAGAAATTTTTTTTTTTTTACCACAAAACGGTTGCTTCAACTAGGTAGCTTTTTTTTTCACAAGGGTAACAGGAAAAAATGCACCATAAAACGTATTGTGCAATTTCTCCTGAGTACGCAGATACCTCATATGTGGTGGAAAGTAATTGTTTGGGCGCATGGCGGGGCTCAGAAGAGAAGGAGCGCCATTTGACTTTTCAAACGCACAGACGCAGTGCACTGATCGGTCGCTGCAGGACGCACGGTCGGATGCGATAAAAAAAAGCGTCGGGGATACGTAAAAAAAAAAGTCACGCCAAAAATTGACCATGGATGCAGATACGTTATGTGCATCCCTGATCAGCGCTTGGCGGGACGCACGGACGGATGCGATACAAAAAGCGTCGTGAATACGGAAAAAAAAGTCACGCCAAAAATTGAGCAGGGATGCCGATCCGTTATGTGCATCCCTGATCAGCGCTTGGCGGGACGCACGGACGGATGCGATACAAAAAGCGTCGGGGATACGGAAAAAAAAAAGTCACGCCAAAAATTGACCATGGATGCAGATACGTTATGTGCATCCCTGATCAGCGCTTGGCGGGACGCACGGACGGATGCGATACAAAAAGCGTCGGGGATACGGAAAAAAAAAAGTCACGCCAAAAATTGAGCAGGGATGCCGATCCGTTATCTGCATCCCTGATCAGCGCTTGGCGGGACGCACGGACGGATGAGATACAAAAAGCGTCGGGGATACGGAAAAAAAAAAGTCACGCCAAAAATTGAGCAGGGATGCCGATCCGTTATCTGCATTCCTGATCAGCGCTTGGCGGGATGCACGGACGGATGAGGTGTAAAAATGGACAGGGGATACGGAAAAAAAAAAAAAAGTTATACTCACAGTACCCAGAGGACTAGCAGGAGGATCACTGACCAGAAGAGCTGCAGAGGAACAGATGGCAGAGAGATGGACAGCTTCACAGGAGCAGCAGGCAGATCAGCAGAATGCCCAGGAAGGACCCAGCGATGGACGCAGATGTGATCAGGCCGGTGAAGACAGGTAAGAGGACGTCGGGGGAGAGCAGAGGGGGAGAGGGGGGGGGGTGAGAGCAGAGGGGGGGGGTGAGAGCAGAGGGGGGTGGGGGTGAGAGCAGAGGGGGGGGGGTGAGCGCAGAGGGGGGGGGGGGGAGAGCAGAGGGGGAGACCGGAGAGGGAGCTGCAGAAGCAGAATAGAAATAATGGGGGAGGCAGTCAGATCGCGGGGGGAGCGGATCGGGATGTCGGGGGGGGGAGGGGGGGGGTGGTTGGGGGGAGCAGATCGCGGGGGGGGCACGGCAGGGGCTATCACGGCAGCGCGCAGGGGCACCACGGGAGCGCGCACGGGCTGCAAAGTGAGCACAGTACTCACTTTGCAGCAGCAGCGGTGACCTCAGCAGCAGCGGTGGTCGCAGATCGGGATGCCGGGGGGGCAGATCGGGGCGTAGGGGGGCAGATCGGGGCGTAGGGGGGCAGATCGGGGGGGGCACGGGCAGGGGCCTTCACGGCAGCGCGCAGGGGCACCACGGGAGCGCGCACGGGCTGCAAAGTGAGCACAGTACTCACTTTGCAGCAGCAGCGGTGACCTCAGCAGCAGCGGTGGTCGCAGATCGGGATGCCGGGGGGCAGATCGGGGCGTAGGGGGGCAGATCGGGGGGGGGCACGGGCAGGGGCCTTCACGGCAGCGCGCAGGGGCACCACGGGAGCGCGCACGGGCTGCAAAGTGAGCACAGTACTCACTTTGCAGCAGCAGCGGTGACCTCAGCAGCAGCGGTGGTCGCAGATCGGGATGCCGGGGGGCAGATCGGGGCGTAGGGGGGCAGATCGGGGCGTAGGGGGGCAGATCGGGGGGGGCACGGGCAGGGGCCTTCACGGGAGCGCGCAGGGGCCTTCACGGGAGCGCGCATTGAGCGGAATACTTACCATTGGAGCAGGAGCGGCGGAGACATCAGAGGCGGCGGCGGCAGCAGCGGCGGTGGCGTGGTACCAAAAGTACCAGCCACTCCACGCTGCAGACATGTTGGGGGAGGGCTCACAGGCCAGCACAGGCCTGGGGAGGGCGGCCAACGGCAGATCAGACCGCCCCACTGCACACTGATTGGAGCGATTGCGCGTCATAGCACGATCGCTCCAATCAGTGCTGCAGGGGCTGGGGGCGGCATGTTTGAGGTCCACCTATGATATGCTGCAGCAGCTGCGGCATCTCATAGCTGGATCTCACAGGATCGCACTAATTCGGGCATTATTTTTGCCGAAATTAGTGCGATCGATGTGGTTGGCGGTTCAGATTTGAACAGCCAATCACATCGATCGTCGATAGGGGGTGGCGATGCCACCCCCCCTGGGGTCAAGCAAAGGTCCCCTGCTGTAAGAAACAACAGGGGACATCATTTGAAAGCCGTTGCTATGGCCACGGCAATCAAATGAAGTTTAGGCAGTAAAATTACGTCCCTGGTCGTTAAGTCACGTTAAAATAGGACGTAATTTTACTGCCCGCGGTCGTGAAGGGGTTAATTTTTACAAAGTCTACTGCTTAAGTTTTTCTAATGAAAATTTGCATATACTCCAGAATGTCATAAAGAGTGATCAGCTTAACAACAATTACTTGCAACGTCAATATTGGCTAAGAAAATGAACTTTAACCCCCAAAACACATTTCAACATCATTGCATTCCTTCCTTAAAAGGAGCAGCTAACATTGTTTTAGTAATTGTTCCATTAACACAGGTGTGGGTGTTGATGAGCACAGGGCTGGCGATCAATCAGTCATGATTAAGAAAGAATGACACCACTGGACAGTTTAAAAGGAGGCTGGTGCTTGGTATCATTGTTTCTCTTCAGTTAACCATGGTTATCGCTAAAGAAACACGTGCAGCCATCATTGCTCTGCACAAAAATGGCCTAACAGGGAAGAGTATTGCAGCTACAAAGATTGCACCTCAGTCAACAATCTATCGCATCATCAAGAACTTCAAGGAGAGAGCTTCCATTGTTGCCAAAAAGGCTCCTGGGCACCCAAGAAAGACCAGCAAACGCCAGGACTGTATCTTAAAACTGTTTCTGCTGTGGGATCGGACTACCAGCAGTGCCGAGCTAGCTCAGCAATGGCAGCAGGCTGGTGTGAGTGCTTCTGCATGCACTGTGAGGCGGAGACTCTTTGAGCAAGGCCTGGTTTCAAGGAGGGCAGCAAAAAAGCCACTTCTCTCCAGAAAAAACATCAGGGACCGACTGATATTCTGCAAAAGGTACAGGGAGTGGACTGCTGAGGAATGGGGTAAAGTTATTTTCTCAGATGAATCCCCTTTTCGATTGTTTGGGACATCTGGAAAACAGCTTATTAGGAGAAGAAGAGGTGAGCGCTACCACCAGTCTTGTCTCATGCCAACTGTTAAGCATCCTGAAACGATTCATGTGTGGGGTTGCTTCTCAGCCAAGGGAATCGGCTCACTCACAGTCTTGCCTAAAAACACAGCCATGAATAAAGAATGGTACCAGAATGTCCTCCAAGAGCAACTTCTCCCAACTGTCCAAGAGCAGTTTGGCCCCCAACATTGCCTTTTCCAGCATGATGGAGCACCTTGCTATAAAGCAAAGGTGATCACTAAATGGCTCAGGGAACAAAACATAGAGATTTTGGGTCCATGGCCTGGAAACTCCCCAGATCTTAATCCCATTGAGAACTTGGGGGCAATCATCAAGAGACAGGTGGACAAACAAAAACCAACAAATTCTGGCAAAATGCAAGCATTGCTTATGCAAGAATTGACAGCTATCAGTCAGGATTTGGTCCAGAAGTTGATTGAGAGTATGCCAGGGAGAATTGCAGAGGTCCTGAAGAAGAAGGGTCAACACTGCAAATATTGACTTGCTGCATTAACTCATTCTAACTGTCAATATAACCTTTTGGTACTCATAATATGATTGCAATTATATTTCTGTATGTAATGTAAACATCAGACAAACACAATTAAAAACCAGAGGGCAACAGATCATGTGAAAATATAATTTTGGTGTCATTCTCAAAACTTTTGTCCATGACTGTAATGTACAAAAAAACCCCCAAAAGTTCTAAGTGAATGGATATGGTGAAAAACATGTATTTTCGACATGTTTAGAGTTTGTTTTGACAGTGTTCACTGTGCAGTTAGAACGACCTGCCAATATTATAATTTGGGTAAGTACAAAGAAAAACATGCAAAACTGGTATAGTTTATTTTATTAATTTATTGTTTAATTCAGAAGTTTGTAAAAAAAAAGTTTTGTTGCTATTTTGAGCTATAAAATATCTTTATTTTTCCATCAATGAAGAATGATGCCATTTTATTGATTTTATTTTGTGGCACAATTGATGCTTTAATCACTTTGCATTTTTGCATTTTTTTTTTTTAGAAAATTTCAACAACTAAAAAACAAATCACATTTTTTGCATTTTTATATTTTTTATCCTTATGGCATTATATGAGTAATTACCTAAATACTTTGTTAGACCTGAATTTTATAGATGTAGTGAATGTGAGTGATACCAGATATGTTTTTATTTTTTTTTCACACCAACAATTGCTCCATTTAAATGCTATTATCTTTGATTAATGGCATTTAAATGGTTAAAAACTAGGGATCAGAGCTTTCTCCATTTTCTGTTATTACAGGTAAATGCCAGCTGTGTAATACAGCTGGTATCTGTTGAATGTTCAGCGGGTTCAGCTCTTCAGCCTGCTCCACACATGCAACCATGGAATGGGTGTACAGTTACATCAATATGAGGTAATTTACTATTGGATTTCTACATGCTACTGGAAGAAGTCTATAGTCAAAATTTGTAGTCATGGTATGAATAACTGTATACAAGTGTTTTGTATATACAGTACATACTTTTACAAGTCTCTTTGTACAGTAATTTGTGATTAGAAAGGTCCAGAAGAGCAATACTATTGGAGATCATGTTCCACCATGCTCTCTTCTTAGAAGAATGAAAGTGTTGATCAGAGGTGGAAAACTGTGTGAACTTTGCAAATGGTTTAATGACATATCATCTGGTCAAAAATACAATGATCTGTTCTCCAACATTGTGTTGCTTCATTAAGAATTGAAGATGGAGCTTTGTCCACTGCTAGCACACATTACCTTATTGCACTGACTATTATTACCCTGTTACATGTAGCTCTTATTTTAAATTGTATTCTGTAGTGTCCTTTTTATAGTTCTACCCATAACATTTTTTTCCAATGATGTTGTTAAACACTGGCATGATAAGTGTCATGTGGTGTGCTGCTCTGTATGCACCAGGTGTCATCATGCTCTGTTCACACTGCAGAGTCTGACACACTACCTGGGTTGCTTAGTCTGAGCCAGGTGTTAACCAGTTTTGTGGTCACTGATGATCAGTCTAGCAGGAGTTAAATCCTGCTAGCCTGTGAGTTGCTGCTGGGGTCACAGGTTACTGAAGACCTATCACAGCCACCTCAACCCTTTAAAAGATGGTGGATTGTGTGTCTCAATGCCAAATATAGCAAAAGCAATATTGGTCTTGGTGCATGTCGATTTAGCTGCTGGAGCACTTACTCCAGTCAAAGTATGAAAAATAAAACCTTTACCCTGAACAAATTCCAAGAAAGCGTTTTAATTTTTTTTTGTAGTATTACATGTAGGGAAAAACATACTAAAAGTTTACCAAGATAGGGTTACCACAAAGGATCCAAATGTGACGTCAAAGAATATGGCCACTAAAGCTGTAAAATGTTCAAGGCGACTCGCCTTTCAGTGTCTATCCTATTTCTTTTACAATCATATTTCTTTTACCAGAGGAAGTGGAATGTCTGAACATCAGAGGGCCTTGTGGACTCTGTCTGTGCCAGTGTCCTCTTCCTACAGTGATGCAATGCAGGGTTTCACTCGCCAGAGCATTGTCACTAGTGAACAACACAAGGAGGCAAGAACGTCAAGGACGAGAAGAGATCGTGAAGACCTGGAGAAAATTGCAGATAAACTCGAGACTAGTGATGAGCGAGTACTAAAAAGCTCGGGTGCTCGAAGCTCGGGCCGAGCCTCCCAAGATACTCGTGTACTCGGGCCGAGCAACGAGCCCAATGTTATCCTATGGGAGACCCGAGTATTTTTGTGAAATGACCCCCCGGCAGCATGTAGAAACCCTAAAAATGTCACAAAAGTCTCAGAAGAGTGCTCAAATGACATGGCAACAGCATGGGGAAGACCCCTTGAAGCATTTATCACTCAAAAGTCACAGCTGTGAACAATTTTGTCCGCGTTTTACGCCATTTTTACGGACTCACCAGAAAACCTTGCAAAATGACCCCAAAATGAATTTTCATGGCGGAAATGTTAAGGGCACATACACAATAGTGAGATAGAGCTGGTGTATGTTACTTTTTGAGATTAATACATGAAAGATTTTACATAAACATTGTGTGGCACTCCGATGTCCAAAACGCACGTTTTGTGCTTTTTACTAGCGATGTCGGTCATTTTTTTTTTCATTCTATCTCCCGTCGGTCGGTCTCGCTCTGTCGGTCTCTCTCTGTCTTGTCTGTCCCCCTCTCACAGTCTGTCGGTCATTCTCCCCCCTCTCTCTTACTCACCGTTCCCCGATCACTGCTGCGGCACTGCACGGCATTCACACTGCTCCTGCGGCTTTTCCTCTTTTGAAAAAGCCGGCCGCTCATTAATCAATCTCGTATTCTCTGCTTTCCTGCTTTTCGGCGCCTATGATTGGTTGCAGTGAGACACGCCCCCACTCTGAGTGACAGGTGTCACACTGCACCCAATCACAGCAGCCGGTGTGTGTGTGTATACTGTGCAGTGAAATAAATAATTAAATAATTAAAAAAAACGGCGTGCGGTCCCCCTCAATTTTAATACCAGCCAGATAAAGCCATACGGCTGAAGGCTGGTATTCTCAGGATGGGGAGCTCCACGTTATGGGGAGCCCCCCACCCTAACAATAACAGTCAGCAGCCGCCCAGAATTGCCGCATACATTATATGCGACAGTTCTGGGACTGTACCCGGCTCTTCCCGATTTACCCTGGTGCGTTGGCAAATCGGGGTAATAAGGAGTTATTGGCAGCCCATAGCTGCCAATAAGTCCTAGATTAATCATGTCAGGCGTCTCCCCGAGAAACCTTCCATGATTAATCTGTAAATTACAGTTAAAAAACACACACCCGAAAAATCCTTTATTAGAAATAAAAAACAAGGTAACCTCAGTGATAGCAGCTGATCGCTATACTCACCTCATTAGCTGCGTGGAGGTGACCGGAGAGGCGGTGTATTCTGCAGCTCCTGTCACCTGAATGTAGCAGAGCTGGACGCGACGCTGGAGGACCGTGGATTACACCGGACATGGAGGGCTTTGTTGTGGGTAATAAATTGGTGATGAGGGACTTTGTTATTGTTTTTTATTTCTAATAAAGGATTTTTTCGGGTGTGTGTGTTTATTTACTGTAATTTACAGATTAATCATGGAGGGTGTCTCATAGACGCCTGACATGATTAATCTAGGACTTATTGGCAGCTATGGGCTGCCAATAACTCCTTATTACCCCGATTTGCCAACGCACCAGGGTAAATCGGGAAGAGCCGGGTACAGTCCCAGAACCGTCACATATAATGTATGCGGCAATTCTGGGCGGCTGCTGACTGATATTGTTAGGGTGGGGGGCTCCCCATAACGTGGAGCTCCCCATCCTAAGAATACCAGCCTTCAGCCGTATGGCTTTATCTGGCTGGTATTAAAATTGGGGGGACCGCACGCCGGTTTTTTTAATTATTTATTTATTTATTTTACTGCACAGTATAGACACGCCCACCGGCTGCTGTGATTGGGTGCAGTGAGACACCTGTCACTCAGCGTGGGGGCGTGTCTCACTGCAACCAATCATAGGCGCCTGTGGGCGTGGAAAGCAGGGAATATGAGATGGCTGTGTACAGAGCACAGCGCGCCGGCCGGTATAAAGGCTCGGTCACGCTGTGCAGGCCGGCCAATCACTGCAATTCTACAACTAACAGGGCTGTGGCATTGCAGTGGTCTGCCAGCCAATCCCTGCATGAGGGCTGGCTCTCAAAAGAGCGCCAACATGCAGAAATGAAGACCACGAGTAAAGCACGAGTATTGCAAAATTACTCGGTACCCGCCGAGTAGCCCGAGTACAGTGATACTCGTGCGAGTACCGAGTAGTAACAAGCATACTCGCTCATCACTACTCGAGACCTTTTCACCTTTCTCTGATGAAGTGTCTCTTCGCAACATTATCACCGGTGTCAATGCAAATAAGGATGTGACTGTCCATAACCTGTTCACCATTGGCAGAGAAATAGTGGCAACAATGGAGGGTCAATCCCTGTTTTCAGTTAAGTACAAGCGGTTAATGAAAGCCAAGATTCTGGCATCCAGTGAGGCAATTGACGTTGCTAAGGGCAAAACAATAGATCCCGCTCTTTTGTTCCAAAGGTTTCTTGTGGTGTCTCAAACTGCTGATCTTTCCCTTGATGAGGTGATGGCCTATGAACTTTCACCATACCCACCATCCCTCTTTGAGGCAAAACATCTCTTACGCAAACCAAACAAAGCACAACTTATGGCTGCTATAAAAGAACAGAGTTCAGATGACGCAGTACTCAAGGATGTACCAGAAGTGGAACATTATGTTCTTGATGGATGTTCTCTTCTCCATTGACTAAAGTTGTCAGAAGGAAAGACATATTGTTCAATCGCTGAAGACTATGCATTTTTCACAGAAAAGCACTATGGTAAAGCTACGATAGTATTTGATAGTTACATTGGAGGACCAAACACTAAGGACATTGCCCATCAGCGACGGTGCAAAAATCGAACAAGTAACAAAGTGAACATTGCTGAAGGAACGAAATTTGTCGGGAAAAAGGAGGACTTCCTTTTGAATGTGGAGAACAAATAGTCTCTTATCAATCTTGTTTCACAGCGCATGAATGACAGAGGTTGCCACGTAATACAATCAGAGGGGGATGCAGATGTAGAGATTGTTAAGGCAGCAGTGTCAGTGTTAACCTACAAAACTACTAGTCTCATTGGCGAAGATACAGATCTTTTGGTGTTGTTACTTCATCACGCATCAACCAGCGATGGCAACAAGCTTTATTTTTACTCAGATAAAGGGAGCCCTGCAACAGTATACAACATTAAGGTTATGAAGAAGTTCCTGGGAAACCAGGTCTGCAGCAGTCTTCTGTTCCTGCATGCATTCATGGGTTGCAATACAACTTCCGCGGACCATGTCAAGAAGGGCATTGTGACGAACACTGACGCGCGTTTCGCAGCTACTGTGCTTCGTCCAGGAGTGGTTGAACCACTCCTGGACAAAGCACAGTAGCTGCGAAATGTGCGTCAGTGTTCGTTGGGGCCGCTGCACCGATACCTTGCTTTGGATATTTTGATTGCTGGTAATTTGTTGTATGCTTTGCATCTTTAACTTCCTTTTCTTTACACATAGTAACTTTACATTTGATTTACCTATGGCTTAATACTTAGATTGTGGACTTTACTGCTTAGCATACATTCAGTATACATTTTTTTCACCATCCTCTTGGTATATGGGGGTGTGACTATTTCACCACAGGTGCTGTGTCCCCATGTGTAGATTATTCCATCCGTCATCTGGATGGTTCCATTCGATTCTTTTTAACCAAAAATTTATTGTTAATAAAGAAGTTTTTTGAATTAATATTTGTGTATATTTGCTTTCTTCAATTATAATATTGGTGGTTATATTATGTAGCAAGCTATTTTATGATATTGTGGCATTAGTGTTATTATTAGTATAAAACTTTGTGTAAAAATTGTTATATGAAAATATATAGTATAAAAAATGCAAACTCTTCTGTAACCTACAGCTACAGCTTTGAAATAGGGAAATATTCGTTATTTTTAGTGCGATGGCTGTCATCGTCTTATGACGTCATAGTTAGGACCTTTGTGGTGATCAATTTTTGGAAAACCTTTAATATGTTGTTCCCCACATATAATAGTAATAAAAAAAAAATCATAAAACACTTTCTTGGAATTTGTTCCGGGTCAAACCTTATTTTGACTGGACTAACTGTTGTATGCTATTGTGGTGTGTGGTAGAGAGACCCTTGTCATTGTGTATTTACTTCCTTTTCTTTACTTCTCCTGGTGCACATATTGTCTTTACCTCCGTGATTAACTACTGTGAGTGTGAGTTTTAGTTCCTCCCTGTCTGTCTATTTGCTTGCAGATTTATTACTCTAGTCCAAGCCCCCTTCCAGGGTGTGGGAGAGGGAGTATAAGATCAGGGTTTTTCAGGAGTTAGGGTTGCACTGGGGCTCTAGACCTCCCCACCATCAGATGTACCTCTGGGATGAGGGACAGTTAGAGGCTCCTTTAGCCTGAGGGTCAGCTTTGGAGCCCCAATTCCCAGTCACTCCATTACTACAATGACAGTCGACTGTCATATGGTGTGCAGCTCTGTATGCACCTGGTTTCATGGTGACTTGGATGCTGTTCCCACTGCAGCATCTGACACACTACCTGGTGCTTTTGGGTTTCTCAGTCAGAGCCGGGAATCGACCAGTTTTGTGCTGTTTTCTCTCTGATAACCAGGAGCAGTGGTCCTCGTAACTTTCTCTAGCTGAGTTTGCAATTATTAACCACTGTCGTGAGTCCCCTGGTGTGTCTACCTACTTTCTTTTGTGTCTAAAGTCAACATCCTGAATTCTGTATTTTGCGTAAGGGTCACTCTTCTGGGATACCTGAAGAGAACCCATTTAGGTCAGCATTTTGATCTACTAGGAGAAAGGTTCAGCAACATTTGCTTAGCATGGGCTCTGGGTAAAAGCGTGTGGCTAACTGTGGTCGTGTGCCTGATGTAAACCTGTGTGTGGGTGATTGGGTGTGGTTATACACTAAGAATATTAAGCTCAGGATACCTTCACTTAAATTAGGTCCTCGATGCATTGGTCCATTCAGATTTACGGCCATCATCAACCTGTTGGCCTTCCACTTGGCTTTACTTGCAGTATATAAAATCAACAATGTATTCTATAAACCTCATTTAAAAAGATTTGATGGTTCGGGAACTTCTCTTCCCACCCTTCCACCTTTGGTTTTGGTCGACGGGTCTTTGGAGTTTGAAGTGTCCAGGATTATTGATTCCCAGATTATGCGCCATTCTCTGCAGTATTTGGTGCTCTGGCGGGGTTATTCCTGAGGAGAGGACTTGAGTACTAGCATCAGATAATCTTCGAAACGTAGTAATAAAAAGGATATAATCAGCTTACCTGCCAGGTGCCAATGACTAATCAATCACGAACGTAGGGGATAATTGTAACTTTAATGGAGCATAAGTCAACGCGTTTCAGAAGCCACCGCTTCTTTCCTCATGACTAAGATAGCAAAAGTACAACAAATTTGTTGTACTTTTTTCCACAGTTTTTTTCTATTACCTGCCAGGTGTGCAATCCAATGCTCCAAAGTAAATGTCCAAATAGGAGTTTGGCAATTGGCACTCAAAAGACTCATACAAATGTCAAAAGACTTTATTTTATCCATAAAAACAAGGTGAATAGGTTAAAAGATACAAAGAGAGAACAAAAAAGCAACTTGTTTCTGTGCTGTCTAGACCTTAGTCAATGCCTCTCTTATCTCTATTACATAATCTTCTACTGTCCCTTTTATAATTTACAGGAATTACTAACAGCATCAAAGCTATGAGTGAACATGGTATGACAGTGATTATAGGTAGATGGAATAAACCAATTTTTTGTTTTATTACAACTTTGTCTTTAACTTTCATTTGTAAATCAAATTGGATGATAATGTGGCTGATAATGTTGGGATCAGATTGACACTTCCACTGCAATGGTAAGAGAAGAAGGTTTTACTATGTGACAGGAGTCAACTATGGCCAATACTATAAACTATCTGACTGAATAGAGTAAAACATATCACTGATGAGAAGAAGAACCTATGATGTGTGTAGGGGATATGGTGAGTTTAAATGGTAAATATGATTTATTTAAATAGAAACTGTAGGGAATAGTGTCAAATGATATAGCAAAATAATAAATAATGAATCAGACATATATTTTGTCGAATTTCAAGGACCTAGAGTGATGAGCACATTCTGAAGCATTCAACCTGCATATAAAGTGATCTGTTATGCTTAAAGATGAGACCCCTTGGTTACTTTTTATATCTGTTACTTTGGAAGTTAAAGTCACCATATACGTTGGACTAATATCGGCCAAAATTGGCAATATCTCCAGGTTCAGCCAACAGTCTTATGTGTATAGGAGCCTCAGTCAATTTATTTTTAGGTAAGTACAAATCCGGCATGTCTGGATTTGGATTGCATTATTTCCCATAAATAAGCTGCTACTAGGCAGGTTTGGCATAGAAACACATAAGATGAATGGGCACTCCTGCATGTTGGAGAGCCAGCCAAGATGGTCGCTGCCGAACAATCATCTGAACCATCATTCGGCCAATTGCTATCTAATGTGAATGGTGAAAGCTATCTCTTTTGATGGTAGAAAATAAGTAGTATTGTTCTTTGTATTTAAATTAGCTTATTAAACATATTTATGTTTCTAATTTAAAAAATATTCAAAAATGCGAATGTTCATAAGTATCAATTAAACTGCCAGGAAAAGCTTCATCTGTGCTTTTATAGTTACATGTTACTGATGTAATGTTAGCAATAATTTCTTTTCATTTTCAATACCAATTAAAAGAAGGGAGAAAATTATATAAAGATGCGCTTCGTTTTGTATTCTTATTTGTTTGAGACTGAAAGTAAATTATATAGGAAAAATAAAATTCTGGCATCTTCATCTGCATTAAAATATTGTGAAATGAGAAAAAATACAGACATCTTCCTATTTATTTAATTAAAAAAACAAACCAAACAAAATAATGCCAACAAAGCTAAACTATTGCATTACTTTTATTTAATTTTACCAGTTAGGTTCCATTAATTTCTGAATCATATGCTACATTCTTACCATTTTTAGATCACTCTGATGTAATACAACAGTGTGAAGGATTATCTGTTCAAGTGGATGCAGAAATGTGCATTAGAAGCCAAATCAAATCTATGTAAACCCATCATTATCCTATAAATATAACGCTTTGAACATGTTTTGGGTCAGCGAACAGCAGAGGAAAGATACATCAGATGGGAGACATTTTTGACAATGAGGATTAAGTTTGAAAACAATTAGATCATTTTCAGGTGTACATTAATAGTCAATTCTTTAATTTTCTGTGCTGGAAACAGGAAAAATAGGAGAAGAAAAAGAACTGAGCAACTCTGATAAGAGCTAAATCATAGTTTCTGCATGAATCTGTCAAATATTCAACAAAATATTGTTGTGCTATTGGTATGCAGGGGTTAGTAATTACCAAAAATGTTCCAAGGATGCAAAACTGGCAGATGTACTTTTCTGTTGTCTACAGGCTTATCAATAGGGATAAGCTACTTGGTAAAGTACAGCTTTGCTTGCTAAGAACGACAGGGAGCATTCTTATAGTACATCTGGGCTAAAGGCCCAGTCACACAACAACTTACCAGCGATCCCGACAACGATACGACCTGATAAGGATCGCTGGTAAGTCGCTGGGAGGTCGCTGGTGAGATGTCACACAGTCAGACCTTACCAACGTCGCAGTAACGATGAGTGACCTGTATAACGATCTTGGCGGCGGTGGGACCCTGTTAGGAGGTCATTGGTAGGCGTCAAACACAGCGAAGTGCCCTGCCCAGCAGGACATCGCCTTTGAAGAAAATGGTCTGGACCATTCGGCAACGACTAGCGATCTCACAGCAGTGGCCTGATCGTTGGCAGGTGTCACACATAACGAGATCGCTGTGACTCAGCAACGATCTCGTTAGCGATCTCGTTGTGTGTGACGGGGCCTTAAGTATTGAAATGCATGGAATGGTGGTGGAATAGATCAGTTAATCTGGATAAGGGTTTTGTTCCACTTGAGTTTTGCAGGAATGAGACAATCCAATAAAACATCAGATTGCACTCGCACCACCGCAAAACTATGGGGCATCCATATGAGATTGATTTCTCATACCATATGGGCATGAGAAATAGAGGAGCTTCCAATCATTCAATTCTAGAAAAGAGAATTTTCATCAGCCAACAGATAAACTTTATAGCATGAAATCGTACAAAGTCCTAAAAAACACAAGTATTTCTAATGTGTCTAAAACAAAGTTGCATGAATGATAGAAACTGTGTGAAAAAAACATGGTAGAAATAGAAAATGAAAAATCCCTGACGTGAGGCAATTAGCATCTACTTGATAGTCTTCTAAAGCCAGAACGCGTACACTCAACTTCATAAAGCTCAATGATGTAAGGTAACAAAGCCAATCGCATGTGAGAACTTTCTATATTGCTGGTGATGATGCCAGCTCTTGTAAGTAATGTTATCACACCCACAGTCGCGTGATAACATGTTAGGTAGGCCGACTAGTAAAGTTGAGACAATCAATTAGAAGTACATTAGTGCAAATTATAGAAAAAACTCCTAAAACTAATTTTTATTCAATTCAGTATTAAAAGGGAAAATACCCAACATTTATGTCAAAATTAAATAAAAAATCAAAAAGGTCAAAAAAGTCCAAGGGTACAAGGGGAGGGCTGGGGCCTGGCCCTTATGATGCCCTATGCTCACCCCTTCCTTGCTGCGGAGGTTGGCACACTAGAACCTGCACAATTGGCGCCCCCGCTCAACGTAGGCTGTCCCTATAGGCCCTATCCGGACCCTGACAAATCAAAGGTGACAGTCTGAAGGGTTTAATACAAAGCTGAACCAACAATCAACTAAATATAACAATATATTATATCTAAATATACTACAATTTGGGAAATGGTATTGTCCAATAACCCAAGAAAGACCACCTAGTTAGATAAAGGCGGCTCCTAACAAAAACCACCCGACGCGTTTCCCCTCATCTATCTGAGGTTTTTCAGGAGTGGAGCAAAAATTAGTTCAAACAGAATATAATAAACCATAATAAATGCTGGTAGTCCTATACATTACTCATAAGTAACAGACACAGTCACTCATTAGAGTATACACAATTCGCCACTTATCTCAGGCCTCAATAGGTGTCCACTGGAGACGGTCCTCCCACGACTCCTTAGATAGTACACCAGTCCAAATATCCCAAAGGAAGCAGTCAATGAGCTCCTCAGGTCATCGCCCTCCAGTCCAGATGCAGACACAGTGACACCATGCAGATTAAGGGGGCCCTTCTACTCTAATGAGTGACTGTGTCTGTTACTTATGAGTCTTATCTCACTATTATATGTGAATTTGCTGTGGCTAGTCTATGCCAGATAGCCGGCGGTTAGTGATTTGGCACGGGATTCTGGGCTTTCTAGCCTGGCTCTGGCTTGGAATAGTGGGATTGGACGGACTCAGTGACCATTGGCCTCGTGGTGCTGTATAGGACTACCAGCATTTATTATGGTTTATTATATTCTGTTTGAACTAATTTTTGCTCCACTCCTGAAGAACCTCAGATAGATGAGGGGAAACGCGTCAGGTGGTTTTTGTTAGGAGCCGCCTTTATATAACTAGGTGGTCTTTCTTGGGTTATTGGACAATACCATTTCCCAAATTGTAGTATATTTAGATATAATATATTGTTATATTTAGTTGATTGTTGGTTCAGCTTTGTATTAAACCCTTCAGACTGTCACCTTTGATTTGTCAGGGTCCAGATAGGGCCTATAGGGACAGCCTACGTTGAGCGGGGGCGCCAATTGCGCAGGTTCTAGGGTGTCAACCTCCGCAGCAAGGAAGGGGTGAGCATAGGGCATCATAAGGGCCAGGCCCCACCCCTCCCCTTGTACCCTTGGACTTTTTTGACCTTTTTGATTTTTAATTTAATTTTGACATAAATGTTGGGTATTTTCCCTTTTAATACTGAATTGAATAAAAATTAGTTTTAGGAGTTTTTTCTATGGTAGGCCGACTAGTCTGGCGAACTAATGCCCCATTGACTAGTCAGGGGGTCATTTGCATATCATAAACGGAATTTAGAAATACTATTTCTAAAGATCTGTTTATTTGTGCAATGTAATAAAGCCACTGGAAGGGAATTTAGACAGGCACACACAGCTGCTGTTGGTTCCTGGGCATGGGGGACCTGACAGGTTCCATTTAAAGTTTAAAGAAGAACACAAGTTGTTTTTTTTTCATGGCAATTGTTTCAGTTCTTTTAAGTTGTGGCACATCAATTTGCTGCTTATTGAATTTAGTAAATCTGAAATTCAAAAGATACAGTAGTCTCTAGTGATGGGCGAACCTGAACTAAAAAGTTTGGTTCCATACTGAACACCCAATGTCCGTGCACTGACCCCGAACACGGACTTCTCAGGGAAGTCAATGTTACTTTTTGGGTTCCGCCACCCAGATAAAAATTAAAAAGTTAAAAGGAGCAAAATAGAGATTAAAATTGGAGAATTATACTTACCAAGTCTCCCACATGACTGTAACACTACTTTTGGGTCTGCTCTTTAGCTCTCATGTAAAACCAATTATGCGCCAAAGAGCCAAAAAAAAAATAATTTCAAAATATTTTAACCCCAGCATAGTATTTTCAATAATAGGCTAATAGGCTGTCTGCTATATTACATAAGATAAACCAATTAGAGATGAGCGATGTTCGATGTTCACCAATTTCATGTTCAAGTGATTTCGGAGGGTGTTTGAGTCGTTCAACGAATTCAAACTATTTGCTAAAAGTTTGACAGTTCGAGTTACGTTCGAGAACGATTCAAGCACCAAACACGTGGCTTTTCACAGTATGTACGCACCTTTCGTATCTGCATTCGTCCTGCGTCCCCAGCACAATCCCTCTCTCTTTCTTACTCACCGATCACTGGCATCTCACTGCACGGCTATCACAAATCTCCAGCAGCATTTCCGCTTTTGAAAATGGCTTCCGCTTCATTATTCAATTAGTTATTCTGTGGTTTCCCCGCCCACCGGCGTCAATGATTGGTTGCAGTCAGACACGCCCCCACGATGAGTGACAGCTGTCTCACTGCAATCATCCACAGCCGCCGGCGGGTGGGTCTATATCATGCAGTAAAATAAATAATAAAAAAAAAAAATGCAGTTCCCCCCATATTTGATACCAGCCAGGATAAAGCCACACCTCTGGAGGCTGGTATTGTCAGGAAGGAGAGCACCACCCTAACAATATCATCCAGCAGCCGCCCAGAATTGCCGCATCTATTACATGTGGCAGTCCCGGGACTCTACCCAGCTCATCCCGAATTACCCTGGTGCGGTGGCAATCGGGGTAATGAGGAGTTAACCATGCCAGGCGTCTCCCCGAGACACCTTCCATGATTAAACTGTAAGTGAAAGTAAAGAAACACACACAACAAAAAATCCTTTATTTGGAATAAAAGACAAAGAAAACTTCATTTACCTTTTTATTAATCCCCAAACAACAGTCCAGGTCCGAAGTAATCCACACGACACTGTCAACTCTGCTACATGAAGATGACAGGGAGCACTCTGTGTCCTCTCCACATAGCAGCTGAAGTGAGCCGTGCTGTCAGCAGACTTCACTCTGCAATGTAGACGTCAAGAATACTAAATCTGCCTATGTTTCTCAATAGAGCCAGTGGCTCAATGGTTAGAACTCCTGTCTAAGAAGCATGAGTTGAAGTCTGGCCGTCCTGGTAAAAAATTAAATTTATTTTAAATTATACCGTAATTATTTTTTTTTTATAATTATAATTTAATTTAATTATGCACTGAAGGGAGGAGCTGAACATCAGCTGTGAGCCCCGGGACACATCTCTAAAATCAGAGCAGTTCACGGAATGAGGCTGCATTGCTCTCTCCTCTCTCTCTCTCTTTCTCTCTCTCCCTTCCTCTCGCTCTCTTTCTCTCTCTCTTTCTCTCTCTCTCTTATTCTCTCTTTCTCTCTCTGTCTCTCTCTTTCTCTCTCTCCTTCTCTCTTTCTCTCTTTCTCTCTCTCTTTCTCTTTCTCTCTCTCTCTTCCTCTCTCTCTTTTTCTCTCTCTCTCATTCTCTCTCTCCCTCTCTCTCTCCCTGCCTCTCTCTCTTTTTTCTCTCTTTCTCTCTCTCTTTTTTTCTCTCTCTTTCCTTTCCTCTCTTTTCTCTCCTCTTCTCTCCCTCTCTCTCTCCCTCTCTCTCTCTTTTTTTTTCTTTCTCTCTCATTTTCTCTCTCTCTATTTTCTCTCTTTTTCTGTGTCTCTCTTTTTCCTTCTCTCTATTTTATTTCTCTTCTCTCTTCTCTTTATCTCCCCCTCTCTCTCTCACCCTTTCTCTCTACTCTATCTCTCTCTCTTTTTCTCTCTTTCTCTCTCTCTCTTTTTTGCTCTCTCTTTTTCTCAGTCTCTCTTTTCCCTCTCTCTCTCTGCACTCTCTTCTCTCTCTCCCTCTCTCTCTCCTCTCTCTCTCCCTCTCTCTATTTTTCTCTTTTTCTCTCTCTCATTTTCTCAGTCTCTCTTTTTCTCTTTTTCCCTCTCTCTCCTCTCTCTTCTCTCTCTCTCTCCCTCTTTTTCTCTCTCTCTCTTTTTCTCTCTTTCTCTCTCTCTTTTTCTCTCTTTTTCTCTCTCTCCTTTTCTCAGTCTCTCTTTCTCTCTCTCTCTCTCCCTCTCTCTCCTCTTTCTCTCTTTTTCTCTTTTTTTCTCTCTCTCTTTTTCTCACTTTTTCTCAGTCTCTCTTTTTCTCTTTTTCCCTCTCTTTCTCTCTCTCGTCTCTCTTTCTCTCTCCTCTCTCTCTCCTCTATTTTTTCTCTCTCTTTCTCTCTCTCTCCTTTTCTTTCTCGTTTTCTCTCTTTTTTTTCTCTCTTTTTCTCTTTTTCCCTCTCTCTCGCCTCTCTACCTTCTCTCTCACTTCTGTCTCTCCTCTCTCTCTCTTCTCTCCCTCTTTTCTCTCTCCTCTCTCTCTTCTCTCTCTCTCTTCTCTCTCCTCTCTCTCTTCTCTCTCTCCCTCCTCTTTTCTCTCTCTTTTCTCTCTCTCTTTTTTCTCTCTCTCTCTCTTTTTTCTCTCTTTTGACTAGATTCTCTGTCTCTCTTCTTTCTCTCTCTCTCTTTCTCAGACCTGGTGATGATCAGCTGATGCGGTCACCTGACAGCATCAGCTGACACTATAAGTCGAGCGGTGAGGCCGGCTTTTTACCACCCGGCCGGCTAAACTATCAACTGATGCTATTTGACAGGAGTCTGCACTGAAGTGTGTAGTTTGCTTTTTTTTTGCACTGATGCATCAGCTGATTGTATAAAAGCCGTTTATACAATCAGCTGCTGTGTCATGTGATTCAGGCCCTTAAACCTGACACATCATCTGATCGCTTTGCCTAACAGCAAACCGATCAGATGATATTGCATTCGGATTGGATGGCGCGGGACCCTTGACCCAGGATTACTGCGGAGGGGGGTTCTTTATTTCAATAAAGATGGAGTCACTAATTGTGTTGTGTTTTATTTCTAATAAAAATATTTTTCTGTGTGTTGTGTTTTTTTTAATCTGTACTAGTAATTCACGGTGGCCATGTCTAATATTGGCATGACACCATGAATTTCGGGCTTAGGGCCAGTTAATAATATACAGCTATCCCTAACCCCATTATTACCCAGCGAGCCACTCGTCACCAGGGCAGCTGGATGAGTTGGATACAGCGCCAGAAGATGGCGCTTCTATGAAAGCGCCATTTTCTGGGGCGGTTGCGGACTGCAATTCGCAACAGGGGTGCCCAGATTTCTGGGCACCCTGAGCTGTGGATTCCGATCCCCAGCTGCCTAGTTGTACCTGGCTGGATACAAAAATTGGGCGAAGCCCACGTCATTTTTTTTTAATTATTTCATGAAATTAATGAAATAATTAAAAATAAAAAAGGGCTTCCCTATATTTTTATCTCCCAGCCGGGTACAAATAGGCAGCTGAGGGTTGGGAGCAGCCCGTAGGTGCCTGCTGTCCCTGGCTAATATACAAAAACATGGCGAAGCCCACATAATTTTTTCGGGGGGCTAAAAACTCCTGCATACGGTCCTGGATGGAGTATGCTGAGCCTTGTAGCTCTGCAGCTGCTGTCTGCTGTCATTCTGTATGGAGGAGAGCAGACAGCAGCTGTAGAACTACAAGGATCAGCATGCTCCATTCACTAGTGTATGCAGGAGAGCAGACAGCAGCTGCAGAACTACAAGGCTCAGCATACTGCATCCAGGACTGTATGCAAGAGTTTTTTGCCCCCCCCCAAAAAAAATGACGTGGGCTTCGCCATATTTTTGCATGCTAGCCAGGTGCAGCAGGCAGGTACCGCTGCCCCCAACCCCCAGCTGCCTATTTGTACCCGGCTGGGAACCAAAAAAATAGGGTAGCCCTTTTTTTTTAATTATTTCATGAATTTCATGAAATAATTTAAAAAAAATCAACATAGCCTTCGCAACATTTTTCTGTCCAGCCAGGTACAACTAGGCAGCTAGGGATTGGAATCCGCAGCATAGTTTGGCCCGAGCTTTCTGGGCCCCTCTGTTGCGAATTGCAGTCCGCAGCCACCCCAGAAAATGGCGCTTTCATAGAAGCGCCATCACCTGGCGCTGTATCCAACTCTTCCAACAGCCTTGAAGCCGGGTGGCTTGCTGGGTAATAATGAGTTAATACTAGCTTTGTTTTACTAGCTAGTATTAAGCCAGAGATACTTAATGTCAGACAAGTTTGACCCGGCCATTAAGAATCTCCAATAACGGGTTAAAAAAAAGATACCACACAGAGAAAAAATACTTTAATAGAAATAAATACACAGATACTCTTAGAGACTCCATGTTTATTACTCCCTCTCATCCCTCCACGATCCTGCTCTTCTGTCTGCTTTCTCCTTAAACCCATGCAGCTCTGCTACATCAGACAGCACTGCATGGTAGGAAGACGCTGCTGCTCCCAGTGCAGTCTATTCACTCAGTGAGTGAGTAGAAGCTGCGTGCTGTAAACGTTGACGTCACCACTGACAGGCGGGTTATCATAGCAACGGTGCTCCGATCACGTGATTCCCGGTGCCGCAATTTACCGGCTGTGGCATCTAGTCCTTGCATTTGGGCCGAGCATTTCGCCAGTATATGGAGAAGCTGGAATGATCATTGCGTACCGGAGAGATGCACTGACAGGACCTAGCATGACGTCTAGCCATGTGACCAGTCTATAGCCAATGAGATAATAGACATGTGACTGGTCACATGCTATTCAGACGTCACGTTAGGTCCTATCATCAGTGCTGGTTACCGGGAGGCAGCGATTATCGGAAGGAAACGCGGCGGCAGACAGAGTGCAGGATGCGTCGCAAGGACCTGTAAAGGCCCTGTCACACATAGAGATAAATCTTTAGCAGATCTGTGATTGCAGTGAAATCATGGCATATTGTTCCATTTGTACACAGCCATAAACCTGGCACTGATTGTCCACAATTTCACTGCAACCACAGATATGCCGCAGATTTATCTCTGTGTGTGACAGGGACTTAAGTGTTATGGCAATGTTTATTAACTGTATGTGTACATGTATAATGTGTTTTTATGTGTTGTGTTTGCCTCCCGTTGTTTTCAATGTTTCAATGGGGTTCGAGTGGTTCGTCGAACGGTTCGTCGAACGTTCATCGCACGGGGCCTCCGTTTGATGAACCAAACTGAACTCGAATGCCAGGGGGGTGGCTCATCTCTAAAACCAATGTCTAACAAGGAAAAATATAGCCAGACAAAATAACATAAACAAGTTTTATTTAAGTTAAAAATTGCAAGGGTAAAAAGTGAACAAATAGAAGGGGCACAGCAAAGAGGGAGAGATGTATAATCACAATAGATATATAAATGCCACCTGAAGAGCAAACTAAAAATAGCACTAATACAGCACTAAAAGTAAAGTACTGGTAAGTGCTAAAGTGTAAGAGCAATAAATAGCTGTTTGGTGCTATTTATAAGGGCACTTAATACAATAGAAATAAGTATATAAAAAATATGAATACCAGATTATCGGTTTGGCAATATGTGCACATTGAGTATTTGCTTGCAGACATTACTGCACCTAATCTGCATCTCCTGGCAAAAGAAAAACGCACCAAAAACACATGCTTTTTGCCAGGAGATGCAGATTTGGTGCAGAAATGTGTTAACTCAAATATTCACTGTGCACACATTGCGTAATCTGGTAATCTGGTAATTCATCGTTGAGTTCATTGACTTCCCCCAAGGTGAGGTCACTGAGTTCCCCTAAGCACAGTTCACTCGCGGTCACAGCTGGGGTACTGTGGGAACCCCAGCTGTAAATTCAGGTGAACTACCTAACATCACAGATTTTACAGCAGCTTCATCAGTCTGTCCCTGAAGGCGCAGTTATCGGTCACATTTTCTAACGCGACCATGCACCGTGACATCATGTGTAGCAGAGCCAGGTTCGTTGTGGGACTTCGTATGGATTACTTTGAACCTTCAGGGTGCTTTGATGGTTAATAAACTAGGGAAAGAAGGTGTTTTTTGGTTTAATTTTTTAAATAAAGGATATTTCTGTGTGTTTTGCATTTATTTTTTTTGAGGTCTAAATGGAAAGCTATTTTTCTTGCAGAGACTAATACACCATTCCAGCATGCCAGTGTCTAAGAGACCTTAAGCCGTAATGCTCATCTGGGAAATATGCAAATTGTCTCTTCAGTGAGGATATAGATGAACTCTAGTGCTTCCTAATGGAGGTAGCAATCCTAAAATTCAAAAGTGACCCTTTAACGGTTCTTGTCATATGACTTAGATTTATGCCAGATCCTAAGTTTATGTGTTAGTCTCCACAAGGAAAAAGCTTTCCCTTTAGACCCCATCTTAGCCTCTCATACAGCCAGATCACATCTCATACTTTGCACTGATGAGGGACAACAATCCCCAAACATATTGTCTGCAAATTGAAGTTCCAATCTGGCATAAATCCTGTTATATGGCAAGGCTTTTGACTTTTAGGATTGCTACCTCTAATAGGTGGCACTAGAGTTCGTCTACTTCCGCACTGAAGAGACAATTTGCATATTTTCCAGATAAGCATTGCAGTTTAAAGTATCCTCACCACTGGCATTCTGGAATGATGTGTTAAGGTGGTGTCACACATAGCGACGACGACAACGACGTCGCTGCTAAGTCACCATTTTCTGTGATGTAGCAGCGACGTCTCGTCGCTGTCGCTGTGTGTGACATCCAGCAATGACCTGGCCCCTGCTGTGAGGTCGCTGGTCGTTGCTGAATGTCCTGCTTCATTTTTTGGACGTTGCTCTCCCGCTGTGAAGCACACATCGCTGTGTGTGACAGCGAGAGAGCAACGAACTGAAGCGAGCAGGGAGCAGGGAGCTGGTGTCTGGCAGCCTGCGGTAAGCTGTAACCACGGTAAACATCGGGTAACCAAGAAGCCCTTTCCTTGGTTACCCGATATTTACCTTAGTTACTAGCATCCCGCTCTCACGCTGCCAGTGCTGGCTCCCTGCATACGTAGCTGGAGTACACATCGGGTAATTAACCCGATGTGTAATCTGGCTAGGAGTGCAGGGAGCCAGCGCTAAGCGGTGTGCTCTCACGCTGCCAGTGCCAGCTCCCTGCTTCCTGCACACGTAGCTGGAGTACACATCAGGTATTAACCCGATGTGTACTCTGGCTAGGAGTTCAGGGAACAGGGAGCAGACACTGGCAGCGTCAGAGCGATGGACGCTAGTAACTAAGGTAAATATCGGGTAACCAAGAGAAGTGCTTTCCTTGGTTACCCGATATTTACCTTAGCTACGCTTCCACGCGTCGCTGCTGGCTGGGGGCTGGTCACTGGTCGCTGGTGAAATCTGCCTGTTTGACAGCTCACCAGCGACCGTGTAATGATGCAGCAGCGATCCTGATAAGGACAGATCGCTGGTCATGATCGCTGCTGCGTCGCTATGTGTGACACCACCTTTAGTCTCCACAAGGAGAATAGTTGTCTTAGCCTTGCATACAGCCAGATCAAATGTCATACTTTGCACTGACGAGATAATTAAGGTTCTGATCTGGCATAAATCCTAAGCCATAAGACAAGGCTCGTTAAAGGGTCACTTTTGACTTTTAAAATCGCTACCTCCAATAGGTGGCACTAGAGTTTGTCTACTTCCTCACTGAAGACACAATTTGTATATTATTTTGAATATCAGGGTTTTTCATGGGGGTCTCATAGACCCCTCTCCATTACTAACCTCAAGCATGATAACAGTTGTGATTTTTTGACAAATTACAGCTATCATTAACCCCTCATAATGCCAGAATTCCTACTGCACCATGGCAACCAGGATGAGCCAGGTAAAGTGCCAAAATTGGCTCATCTAATAGATGAAACAATTCCAGGGTGGCTGTGGGCTGCTAATTTTTAGGCTGGAGGGGCCGAAACCTTGGGCCTCCCCAGCCTGAGAATGCCAGCCCCCAGCTGTCTGCTATATGTTGGCTGAGTATCAAAATTCAGGGGGACCGCACAGCGGTTGATTTAATTATTTATTTAAATAATTATTAAAAAGCTGCATGGGGTTTGTCACATTTTGATACACAGCCAAGATAACACAGCTGGGGGCTGCAGCCTGTAGCTGTCTTGTTTATCTGTGCTGGGTATCAATATACGGGTGACCCTAAATCATTTCTTCCAATTATTTATTTATTTTTACACTCCACAACCGATCACAGATGCTGGCATGCTGGCAATCTGACTGCAGCCAATCACAGACACTATAAAGATGTTGGGTGGGGTAAGCAGTGAATATGCATGACAGCTAATGAGTTGACCCAGAAGAAGTCTGATAGCCATGTGGGAGACTCAGTAAGTATAACTGTCCTGCTTAACAGCCCCTTAGCCCTTACTAGCACCATTTTAAAGCACACATGTTTGGGTTCCCATAGACTTTTATGGGGTTCGGTATCCAGGCTCATGTACTGGTTCCAATCCGGACTTTTTTTTTCAGCCTGGTCGGAGCCACTGAACCAAAATATCTGCAAATTTTCCCTTCTCTAGTAGTCTCTAATAGAGATGAGCAATGTTCAAGGTTCGAGGTTTGCCAATTTCATGTTCGAGTGATTTTGGGGGGTGCTCGAGATCGAACTCGAACGGGAGCTTTTTGCGAAAAGCTCGACAGCTCGAGTTACATTCAATAACGGTTCGATCAGCAAAAAGCCTAGCTAGTTACTAGCTGGCTTTTCACTGTAATAGTGTGAGTCACTCTGTGATTCACACTATTATCAAATTTCAGCATATAGTGTGCGGGGGGATGCATTTAGATCTGTGCTGCTGGGAGATGGCGATCGCCATTTTTTTTTTCCTAAGCGCGCGTGCAGTGGGGCGGGCCAGCATGTCAGCCAATCCCAGACACACACACAGCTAAGTGTACTTTTTGCCAGACAAACAAGGGCATGTGTCATAGGCTGTGAATGTCACATGTCCTTGCATTATAAATACGGCCATTTTCCCTCACGGCACCATTATCTGCCTTCTGCGTATGGGTGACAGTCACCGCTCACGCATCTCCTGTCACCGCTCCTGCTGTGTACTCTACATACACAGCGCTGTACAGATTAGGAACAGAAGTTCTTTCAGCCCTTTTCAGGGCTGATTTCCTGGAGCTCAGAGCCATAACTGACAGGCAAGTCTGTGGAAACGCTGTATACAGCTTTAGATAGTGTCTGTGTACCTAAGCACAGGGAATTCCTTGCTGCATTTCATCATTAGGAGGGATAGAAAGTGAGGCTTCCTTTCCTGTCCACTGACCCACAGAACCCGGCCACTGTACCCACCTGTCCACTTTTCCAACGCTATTTTTATAGCAAACAGTGCTGAAACTTAGTGGCATCCAAAAAGTGGTTGCTATACTCCATTGTTGTCCCACTGGTGCCAATCAATTTCCAGCACCTCTGCATTCTACCCTCCTGCCCATGTTTGCTACGCTATTTTAATAGCAAACAGTGCAGAAACTTAGTGGCATTCACAAAGTGTCTCCTATACTCCATTAGTGTCCCACTGGTGCCAAGCAATTTCCTGCACCTCTGCATTCTACCCTCCTGCCCATGTTTGCTATGCTATTTTAATAGCAAACAGTGCTGAAAGTTAGTGGCATTCAAAAAGTGGCTGCTATACTCCATTAGTGTACCACTGGTGCCAAGCAAGTTCCAGCACCTCTGCATTCTAGCCTCCTGCTCATGTTTGCTACGCTATTTTAATAGTAAACAGTGCTGAAACTTAGTGGCATCCACAAAGTGTCTGCTATACTAATTTAGTGTCCCACTTGTGCCAAGCAAGTCCCACCACCTCTGCATTCTACCCTCATGCAGATTTTGCTACGCTATTTTTATAGCAAACAGTGCTGAAAATTAGTGGCATCCACAAAGTGTCTGCTACTGTATACTAATTTAGTGTCCCACTTGAGCCAAGCAAGTCCCACCACCTCTGCATTCTACCCTCATGCACATTTTGCTACGCTATTTTTATAGCAAACAGTGCTGAAACTTAGTGGCATCCACAAAGTGTCTGCTATACTAATTTAGTGTCCAACTTATGCCAAGCAAGTCCCACCACCTCTGCATTCTACCCTCATGCACATTTTGCTACGCTATTTTTATAGCAAAAAGTGCTGAAACTTAGTGGCATCCACAAAGTGTCTGCTATACTAATTTAGTGTCCCACTTGTGCCAAGCAAGACCCACCACCTCTGCATTCTACCCTCATGCACATTTTGCTATGCTATTTTAATAGCAAACAGTGTTGAATCTTAGTTGTATTCACAAAATGTCTCCTATACTCCATTAGTGTACCACTGGTGCCAAGTAAGTTCCAATACCTTTGCATTCTACCCTCATGCACATTTTGCTACGCTATTTTTATAGCAAACAGTGCTGAAACTTAGTGGCATCCACAAAGTGTCTGCTATACTAATTTAGTGTCCAACTTATGCCAAGCAAGTCCCACCACCTCTGCATTCTACCCTCATGCACATTTTGCTACGCTATTTTTATAGCAAACAGTGCTGAAACTTAGTGGCATCCACAAAGTGTCTGCTATACTAATTTAGTGTCCAACTTATGCCAAGCAAGTCCCACCACCTCTGCATTCTACCCTCATGCACATTTTGCTATGCTATTTTTATAGCAAAAAGTGCTGAAACTTAGTGGCATCCACAAAGTGTCTGCTATACTAATTTAGTGTCCCACTTGTGCCAAGCAAGACCCACCACCTCTGCATTCTACCCTCATGCACATTTTGCTATGCTATTTTAATAGCAAACAGTGTTGAAACTTAGTTGTATTTACAAAATGTCTCCTATACTCCATTAGTGTACCACTGGTGCCAAGTAAGTTCCAATACCTTTGCATTCTACCCTCATGCACATTTTGCTATGCTATTTTATTAGCAAACAGTGCTGCAAGTTTTAGATCCATAGTTGCATTGTCAGGGATAGTCAGTGTTGGTTCTTCAGCTGTCAATTGACCACCTCTGCAATCTACACCACCTCTCAATTTTTGCTACCACATTTTAAGTGGCTAATCTTGTCGCTAACAAAATGAGTGG
Organism: Anomaloglossus baeobatrachus; assembly: GCF_048569485.1. Classification (NCBI taxonomy): domain Eukaryota; kingdom Metazoa; phylum Chordata; class Amphibia; order Anura; family Aromobatidae; genus Anomaloglossus; species Anomaloglossus baeobatrachus. Next base: position 159,247,855 of record NC_134353.1, on the reverse strand, counting down.
CAAAAGGACAGATGCTGGTGGAAAGGGGAACAGGCGTGTTGGAAAAAAAAAAATGTTTGTGTCCGTGGGGGAGGTGGCAAAGCTACATTAACATCTGCTGAAGATAGGCCATCTTCCAGCAAAAGTAAGATGTCTATTACTTTCCGTGGACAATCCGATGGGCTCCCTTTTTTACGGACACGAACAACTGTAAGAAAGGTAGATGATGAACAAAAATGAACATGCTTGAATGGATCTCAAGTGCTCCAACAAGTGCCCTCTCCTCCACCTCAACTACCACATAAAAAAAACCAGTCCTCTGAGTTGTCATCCCAATCACACTTGCTTTCTCCCTGCTCTCAAGTCTCCACCCGCCCTGCACAGTATGGTGTAACAGACATGGCTGAGTCTGCTGCAGAACTGTTCAGTCACACTATAAGCTGGGAATCAGAGGTCTGCTCCCAAGCTACAGTGAGTACAGTCAAGGAAATGGTCTGCAGTGCTGCCTAGAAGCTTTGTGACTCAGATTCAGGTCCTGATGACCAAGTTTCTGAGCATAATGTAGACCCTCATTCCCAAACTGTAACACCTGTTGGTGGAGACAATAAGGAACATGCTGATGACGATGAGACGCAGATTCTAGATTGGGATCACAACTTAAATATTCGGTCAGGGCAGGAAGAGGCTAGGTCTGAGGGCAAGGGGAGTGCAAACACAACACTTGATGATGAAGTTCTAGATCCCACTTACTGTCAACCCACAGTCAGAAACTTGAGGAGGTCAACAGAGGCGGTGGAGGAGGATGCAACTGATGACGAAGTTACCTTGCGCCTTCCTGGACAGAGTCGGAATACTGGTAGCACGTCTACAACTGCATCCTCAGCCACCACTCTGCCTCTCTGAGCACAAGTCGGGGTGGCTCTGCAGGTCGCATGTCCTCTAAGCCTTGCCTAGCCTGGTCCTTTTTTGACCTTGCAAAGGATCCTCCAAATCATGTGATCTGTAAAATTTGTTGGGAATCTATAAGTAGAGGCAGAAAGCTCACCAGTTTGACAACTTCTTCCATGAATCGTCACATGAATACAAAGCATAATTCCCAGTGGGAAGCTCACTGTGCTGCAATACGGCCCAGCGTAGCGGGCCAACCACCACCTGCCCCTTCCAGTGCATCCGCACGCTCTTCATCTTCTATGACTGTGGGGACAGCTGTCACACCTGGTTTTCCTCGCACACCTTCCACGACTGTAAGCGCAACAGGCAGTTTGCTTAGTAGGTCATCAGTTGGTTTGGAAGGGGAAACAAGTGCGGGTGTACAGCTCTCTCAGACATCGATAGCACCAACTTTGGATGAAGGCAACATCATGTCTCCGCCTGCACTTTCCTCACAAACCTGCATTTTTCCAGGGACACCCTACTCAACACCATCTACACACAGCAGCCAGATCTCTGTCCCTCAGATGTGGACAAATAAAAGGCCATTTCCTCCAAACCATGACAAAGCTAAGAGGTTGACGTTATCCCTCTGTAAGCTCTTAGCTACTGAAATGCTGCCTTTCCGCCTGGTGGACACACAGGATTTTTGAGACCTTATGTCCATCGCTGTGCCCCAGTACCAGATGCCCAGTCGCCACTACTTCTCTAAGAAAGGTGTGCCTGCGCTACACCAGCATGTCGCACACAACATCACCGCTTCCTTTAGAAACTCTGTGTCTGAACTGGTGCATTTCACCACCGATACTTGGACCAGTAAGCATGGACAGGGGCGTTACATGTCGCTGACTGGGCACTGGGTAACTATGGTGATAGATGGAGAAGGGTCTGCTGAACAAGTTTTGCCGTCCCCACGACTTGTGCGTCAGTCCTCTGTTTGTAGAAATTCCTCCAACGCTTCTGCCTCCTCAACCTCGTCTGGGTACTCCACCTGTGCCCCAAGCCTGCCTGGTCAGGCCACCAGCGTTGTAACTGCGCACAAGGAATCACGCACACCTCCTTACTATGCTGGCAGCAGAGCGTAACGGTATCAGGCAGTCTTTAGCTTGAAATGTCTTGGAAATAAGAGTCACACAGTGGCTGAGTTGTGAGCAGATCTGCGGTCCGAGTTTCATAAATGGTTGTCTCCACTCAACCTGCAGCCAGGTAATGCCGTGTGCGACAATGCTGCAAATCTGGGTGCGGCCCTTCGCCTGGGCAAGGTGACACACGTGCCTTGTATGGCTCACGTGTTGAACCTTGTTATCCAGCAATTTTTAACACACTATCCCAGCCTAGATGGCCTTCTGCACAGGGCACGAAAACTGTCTGCTCACTTCCGCCATTCAACCGCCGCAGCTGACCGACTTGCATCGCACCAGAAGTCTTTCAACTTGCCGGTTCATCGCCTGAAATGCGATGTGCCGACATGCTGGAATTCGACTTTCCACATGTTACAGCGACTGTGGCAGCACCGCCAAGCACTGGTGCAATACGTCATGACGTATAGCCTGGGCCAACGAGATGCAGAGGTGGGGCAGATCACCCTGATGGAGTGGTCTCCATCAAGGACCTATGCACCCTTCTGCACAGTTTCAACATGGCAACGAATATGTTTAGCGCTGACAATGCTATTATCAGCATGACAATTCCAGTCATTTTCATGCTGGAGCACACTCTAAACACTATTCGTAGTCAGGGGGTGGGACAACAGGAAGGGGAGGAAGTACAGGAGGATTCATATGCGCAAGGGATAACAACATCACCAAGATCCAGATGTTCAGCATCACCAAGGCGGCAGGCATGGGATGATGGGGGAAAGGGATTAACAAGGGCGCATGGTAGCAGGCAAAATGTTGAGGAAGGTGCAGGAGAACATGAAGAAATGGAGGACGAACTGTCCATGGACATGGAAGACTCAGCAGATGAGGGAGACCTTGGTCAAATTTCAGTTGAAAGAGGTTGGGGGGAGATGTCAGAGGAAGAAAGAACAATTAGCACCTCTATGCCACAAACACAGCAAGAACTTGGTCTGCATGGATGCGCAAGACACATGAGCGCCTTCTTGCTGCACTACCTACAACATGACCCTCGGATTGTCAAAATTAGAAGTGATGATGTCTACTGGCTTGCCACACTATTAGATCCCCGGTACAAGTCCAAATTTTGTGAAATAATTCCAGCCATAGAAAGGGACGCACGTATGCAGGAGTATCAGCAGAAGCTGTTACTCGATCTTAGCTCGGCTTTTCCACCAAACACCAGTGGTGCATGGAGTGAATCTCCCAGTTCTAACTTGACAAATATGGGACTGTCTCGTCATCAACAGTCAAACCATACCAGCAGCACCGTATCATGACACATAGTCAAAGGCTGCAGAGGATGATACAGGAGTATCTCCAAATGTACATCGATGACATGACTTTGCAACTGGAGCCTTGCTCATTTTGGGCTTCAAATCTTGAAAAATTAACTGAGCTCTCCACTTACACTTTGGAGATTTTGTCGTGTCCAGCTGCCAGCATTGTCTCAATATGTGTCTTCAGTGCTGCTGGGTGTGTGCTGACAGATAAGCGCACGCGTCTGTCCAGTGACAATGTGGACAGACTAACGTTCATCAAGATGAACAAGTCATGGATCCGCAAGGACTTTACTACCCCTGTGTCAGCCTGGGGACAGTAAAGGCTAGTGGATTTGGAATGTGCTTGATGCAAATGTACCTGTTAAGTTTGCAACTGGGACACAAGTGATGCCACTGAAGGGGTGTCTGTGTGGCCCAATTTTTGGAAAAAAGGGCGACTCTGCTTGGAGTCCCCCTGCTGTGTTTTTAAAAATGAGCCAAGATGAACAAGTCATGGTTCAGCAAAGTTTTTGCTACCTAACCCGGTGTCATCCTGGGGACAGTTAAGGCTGGCATATTTTGGAATGTGCTTGATGCAAATCTACCTGTGAAGTGTACAACAGGGGCACAAGTGATGCCACTGAAGTGGTGTCTGTGGGGCCTAATTTTTGGAAAAAAGTGCGACTCTGCTTGGTGTCCCTCTGCTGTGTTTTTAAAAACGAGCCAACATGAATAAGTCATGATTCAGCAAAGACTTTGCTACCTAGGCCGGTGTCATCCTGGAGACAGCTAAGGCTGGCATAATTTTGAATGTGCTTGATGCAAACCTACCTGTCAAGTTTGCAAATGGGGCACAAGTGATGCCACTGAAGGGGTGTCTGTGTGGCCCAATTTTTGGAAAAAAGGGAGACTCTGCTTGGAGTCCCCCTGCTGTGTTTTTAAAAATGAGCCAAGATGAATAAGTCATGGTTCAGCAAAGACTTTGCTACTTAGGCCTGTGTGATCCTGGGGACAGCTAAGGCTGGCGTATTTTTGAATTAGCTTGATGCAAATCTACCTGTCAAGTTTGCAAATGGGGCACAAGTGATGCCACTGAAGGGGTGTCTGTGGGGCTCAATTTTTGTAAATAAAGGAAACTGTGCTTGGAGTCCGCTTGCTTGCATTGCTTTTAAAAATGATCCAAGATGAACAGATCTGGGATCAGCAAAGACTTTGCTATCAACCCCGGTGTCATCCTGGGGACAGTTAAGGCTGGCGTATTTTGGAATGTGCTTGATGCAAATCTACATGTCAAGTTTGCAAATGGGGCACAAGTGATGCCACTGAAGGGGTGTCTGTGTGGCCCAATCTTTGGAAAAAAGGGAGACTCTGCTTGGAGAAACCCTTGCTGTGATCTGTTCATCTTGGATCATTTTTAAAAGCAATGCAAGCAAGCGGACTCCAAGCACAGTTTCCTTTATTTCCTTTTATCTCCCGCTTGGAGTAACCCTTGCTTGCTGTGTTTTTAAAAACGAGCCAAGATGAACAAGTCATGGTTCAGCAAAGACTTTGCTACCTAGCCCTGTGTCATCCTGGGGACAGCTAAGGCTGGCGTATTTTTGAATGTGCTTGATGCAAATCTACCTGTGAAGTGTACAACAGGGGCACAAGAACTGCCACTGAAGGGTTGTCTGTGTGGCCCAATTTTTGGAATAAAAAAAAAAGATTCTGCTTGGAGTCCGCTTGCTGTGTTTTACATGATTTTAGAAGGGCATGCCATGCCTTTATCTGTGCCTCGTCCTCTTTTTCCTCATCCAGCTGTTTTGCTTTCGCATAAGTATATGTCTTTGTCACTTTCCCATGTGTTTGTGTTGTCTTGGGAGTTGTCACCTTTTGGACACCTTTGAGGGTGTTTTCCAGGTGTTTTTAGGTGTTTGTGATTGCCTCCCATTGTTTCCTATGGGGTTCGAGAGGTTCGTCGAACGGTTCGTCGAACGGGGCACCGTTCGACGAAGCGAACCGAACTCGAACTCTAGGGGGGGTCTCATCTCTAGTCTCTAATAGTGTAGTCTGGGGAGAATAAAGACTTGATGTGAAGTATTTGAAGTGGATGCATAAATGGAGATAACAATTGTAAGCGTTCCTATGGATTTAACTTGAATTTCTGGAATACATGCAGACTTTTCATGTATTAGAGGGAGTAGCTGAATATACTATGGACCAAGTGAAGTTTCTTTACATATATTCACAGCATCCATCTCTAAAATGAGAAAAGTGAATAATAAATAATAGAATTGTACCTTCTGTCTGCCCAAACAAGATAGAAGCAAACAGAGATTAATGATAATACAATGAAATATTGTTACTTCGATATCTTAAGCTCTTAATTGATTTTATGCAATTTCTCAGGAACCATAGAGCTTGCTCACACAGCTCAGCTTTTAACTGCAATATACAATTAGAATTCCCTTTTTGTAAAGCAGAAAACATATTTCTACTGTACAGAATAAGAGTAATACTTCACATTAGCATAAAATGGCTTTTATTTGTTTGGTTTTTGAAAGGTAAATTATAGTATAGCATCACTTTCTCTACATTAAAAAGGGAACTAAGTTTTAATATGTAGCAAATGGATCAATATAGGCATTTCTTTATGTTTTATTTAAACTGCTAATGGACTATATGCAGGGTTTGGGTAATTTACTTACTTATGAGGCATTTTGGTTTCAAAATGATTCACTTTATATGCAATCTTATACAGCAACTTCTTTGTAAAAGAATGTGTATCTATCTCCTTCTTTTAAACAGTCAACCAATTCCCACACTTAGGGCAGAGGGATATCCTACAAATCATATTATATGAAAAATAAACATGACATGTAATAGTTATAAATATTTATGTGACTGTTAATAGAAGCAAAGTTGTAGCAATCATAGCCTTTCCAAGTTCCTTAGGACCGACACTGCTGCTAATGATATGCATTATCTCTCAAGAAATATGCATCAATGTTTTCTTACTTCTGCATTAGTTGATCCTATACCTTTACTTTTTCAATGGAAGTGTATCTTTCATAATTTCATAGTTTTAAGGTTGAAAAAAGACAAAAGTCCATTTAGTTCAACCAATTGTCCCATATTAGGGAAAAAAATTCTTTCCTATCTCCCTATATGGCAATCAGGCAAGTTCCTTTGATCAGCGTCCCATCACAGAATTTAGTACCCAAAACCCTTGATATTATATTTTCAAGAGAGGCATCCAGGCCATCTCTTAAGGGTGCTTTACACGCTGTGACATCGCTAGCGATAAGTAGCGATGTCGTGCTTCCCACATCCCACCCTCCTCCTTCCTTCCTCATTGAGAGAGGCCGCAGGTATGAGGTTGTTCCTTGTTCCTGCGGTGTCACACATAGCTATTTGTGCTGCCGCAGGAACGACAAACAACCTCGCTACTGAACAGACAACGATTTTTGGTAAGTGAACGACGTCTCACAGACCAACAATTTTTGCCTCTTTTGCAATCGTTTAAGGTCGCACATAGGTGTTACATGCTGCAACGTCACTAACGACGACGGATGTGCGTCACAAACACCGTGACCCCGACGATATATTGTTAGCGATGTCGCAGTGTGTAAAGCACACTTTATACTTTGTAAATTGAACTTTACAACATTTTCTTGCAGAGCATTGCAAAATCTCACAGCACTTACAATAAAATATCAGCTGTGTGTGATGAGAAATGCACCTTCTTTCCTCTAGACACAGCGGATGCAGTCCTATGTGTAAAAATCTCATAGAGAGGTCTGTTCTGCCCCTTCATATATTTGTACATTATTTTAAGATCGTCCCTAAGTTTTTCCACACTAAATAACTCAAATTTTGATAACCTGTTGTTAGCACTGAAGTCTACCCATTACCTTAATGGGAATCTTTCAGCAGGTTTTTGTTATGTAAGCTTAGGACACCATGATGTAGGGGTTAAAAATAAATAACTGCTATGCCTCTATTATCTGTGTGTGTGGTATTGTTTCCTTAAACTAATGACTTTATTACCCTGTGAATAACATTACATGACTAGAAACTCTCATGAAGAGCAGTCTGACATGTCCCATGCTGTGGTTGACACCTAACAGTGCACAATCTCTATTGAAAGTCTGTTGTCGGTGAGACAGCTCTCTGGGCTCAGCTACATGCTTAAAACTCAATTATTTGATTGTGTGAGAACAGTTGTAAACAGAATATCCTTCCCTACATTATGTTGGTGTCAGATGAGGTAGCAGAAACCTGCTGACAGATTCCTTTTAATAAATTTGGTCAGTCTTGTCTGCTGGGGTTGTATTCTTGCTATGTCCTACTTACACACTATATTAACCCAGAAGAATTTTGTCTGGAGTTACCTCAAGTTCTTAGGATTCACAATGTGTTCCACAGGGCACTGCTCAATATGTATGTGGAACTTTTGTAGCCATCCCCCTTGCTGCTGGCCCCAACCATGGTTGATGGTAAGTTGGAGTTTCAAATAGCTAAAATTGTTGACTCTCATTTTCTACATTGTTCCCTTCAATACTTTGTGCACTGCAGGTGTTATCAACCAGGGGAAAGTATGTGGGTCCCAGCATCGGATGTGAATGCCACAAGATTGGTTTATTCATTTCATGCTGTCCATGCAGAAAAGTCTGGTCCTGAGTGTGCGGAGACCACTCGCAGAAGGGGGTGTACTGTCACAGGTGTGTTACGGGTGACAGACAGTCATGTGGTTTCTGGCCACAGACGGTCACAGCTTTTGGCTGCGCAGAATGCTCCCTGACTTTCCATTGTTCCTGCTGTCAGTATTCATTGGTATAAGTAACTTTATTGCTGGATTCATCTATCCCCCTTTTGGACCCAGCAGGATCTCACCTTCCAAAAAGCTGCAATCATCAGAATTCTCTTGGTGCTTAAATACCTCATCCTTCCTTGGACTGGTGCTGGTGATATTACTCAGTTAATTCAAGCCTTGGTTGCAAGCAGGTGGCTTGTACTCTTCTGTTTTATCTTTGCTAAAAACTTTGCTGAACTTCAACCTGAGTTATCTATAATTAAGTAGTTGATGCATTTCCCCTCTGTGTATTCCCCTTGTGTCTTCTATAGTGTTTAGTGGGGTTGACTAAAAGCTCATCCCATCCATCTCATTCCCTATTTAGGGCCTAGCACTAGGGATACCTAGGGTCAGAGTTTGAAAATTCTCAATATGACAACCTAATGTTGTCAAATTCTGTGAAGTACCTGTGAGTTCAAAATGCTCACTGAACCCCTAGATAACATTTCTGAGTGGTCTAGTTTCCAAAATGGGGTTTCTTTTGGGGGTTCTCTGCTGTTTAAGTACCTTAGGGTCTGTGCAAATGTGACATTGTGCCCAAATTTGTGTTAAAAAATTGAAATAGTGCTCCTTCCGTTCCAAACCCTCCCGGTTTGTCTAACCAGAATTATTTGATTATACATGGGGTATTGCCATGCTCGTAAGGAAGAGGGTAACATATTGTGTAGTCTACGTTTTGGGGTTTTGGTCAGAACCAGGAAGCCTGTGATGTGTACACAGGGTCTGGGAGTCAGCAGCATGGACCAGGGACTAGGCTGCCACCGCAGGACATCCGTACAAGTGAAGAAATCAAGGTCCTTGCTGGGGGAGGGGGCAGGACCGTGCAGGGACACCAGCATGGGCGTTACATTTCTCAATATGACAACCTAATGTTATCTAATCCTGTAAAGTACCTGTGGGTTCAAATTGCTCACTATTAGTGATGAGCGAGTACGCTTGTCACTACTCGGTACTCGCACGAGTATCACTGTACTCAGGCTACTCGGCGGGTACCGAGTAATTTTGCTATACTTGTGCTGTACTCGTGGTCTTCATCCCTGCATGTTGGCGCTCTTTTGAGAGCCAGCCCTCATGCAGGGATTGGCTGGCAGACCACTGCAATGCCACAGCCCTGTTAGTTGTGGAATTGCAGTGATTGGCCGGCCCGCACAGCGTGACCGAGCCTTTATACCGGCAGGCGCGCTCTGCTCTGCACACAGCCATCTCGTATTCCCTGCTTTCCTCGCCCACAGGCGCCTATGATTGGTTGCAGTGAGACACGCCCCCACGGTGAGTGACAGGTGTCTCACTGCACCCAATCACAGCAGCCGGTCGGTATGTGTATACTGTGCAGTGAAATAAATAATTAAAGAAACCGGCGTGCGGTCCCCCCAATTTTAATACCAGCCAGATAAAGCCATACGGCTAAAGGCTGGTATTCTCAGGATGGGGAGCCCCATGTTATGGGGAGCCCTCCAGCCTAAAAATATCAGTCAGCAGCCGCCTAGAATTGCCGCATACATTAGATGCGACAGTTCTGGGACTGTACCCGGCTCTTCCCGATTTGCCCTGATGCGTTGGCAAATCGGGGTAATAAGGAGTTAATGGCAGCCCATAGCTGCCAATAAGTCCTAGATTAATCATGTAGGGCGTCTCCCCAAGAAACCTTCCATGATTAATCTGTAAATTACAGTAAATAAACACACACACACCTGAAATAAATCATTTATTAGAAATAAAAAACACAAACCAATTCCCTCATAACCAATTTAATAAGCCCCAAAAAGCCCTCCATGTCCGGCGTAATCCACGGACCTCCAGCGTCGCTTCCAGCTCTGCTGCATGCAGGTGACAGGAGCTGCAGAATACACAGCCGCTCCTGTCAGCTTCACACAGCAACTGAGGTGAGTAGCGCGATCAGCTGCTGTCAGTCAGGTAACTCACGGCCACCGCTGTGTCCAGCGGTGGCCGCGGATAAGCTTAGTGACAGCTCAGCTAATCGCGCTACTCACCTCATTTGCTGCGTGGAGCTCACAGGAGCGGCGGTGTCTGCTGCAGCTCCTGTCACCTCTATGCAGCAGAGCTGAAAGCGACGCTGGAGGTCCGTGGATTACGCCGGACATGGAGGGCTTTTTGGGGCTTATTAAATTGGTTACAAGGGAATTGGTTTGTGTTTTTTATTTCTAATAAATGATTTTTTCATGTGTGTGTGTGTTTATTTACTGTAATTTACAGATTAATCATGGAAGGTATCTCGGGGAGACACCTGACATTTATCTAGGACTTATTGGCAGCTATGGGCTGCCAATAACTCCTTATTACCCCGATTTGCCAACGCACCAGGGCAAATCGGGAAGAGCCGGGTACAGTCCCAGAACTGTTGCATCTAATGTATGTGGCAATTTTGGGCGGCTGCTGACTGATATTGTTAGACTGGAGGGCTCCCCATAACGTGGAGCTCCCCATCCTTCAGCCGTATGGCTTTATCTGGCTGGTAGTAAAATTGGGGGGACCGCACGCCATTTTTTTTAATTATTTAATTATTTATTTCACTGCACAGTATACACACGCCCACCGGCTGCTGTGATTGGGTGCAGTGAGACACCTGTCACTCAGCGTGGGGGCGTGTCTCACTGCAACCAATTATAGGCGTCGAAAAGCAGGAAAGCAGGGAATACGAGATTGTTTAATGAGCGGCCGGCTTTTTCAAAAGAGGAAAAGCCGCCGGAGTTTAGTGAACAGCTGTGCAGCGCCGCGGCAGTGATCGGGAACGGTAAGTATGAGAGAGCGGGGAGACTGACCGACAGACTGTGAGAGCGGGACAGACAGACAGAGAGACCGACCGACGGACTGAGGGAGATAGAATGAAAAAAAAAATGACCGACATCGCTAGTAAAAAGCACAAAACGTGCGTTTTGGACATCGGAGTGCCACACAATGTTTTCACGTAAAATCTATCATGTAATCTCAAAAAGTAACATACACCAGCTCTATCTCACAATTGGGTATGTGCCCGTAACATTTCCGCCATGAAAATTCATTTTGGTGTCATTTTGGAAGGTTTTCTGGTGAGTCTGTAAAAATGGCGTAAAACTCAGACAAAATTGTTCACAGCTGTGACTTTTGAGTGATAAATGCTTCAAGGGGTCTTCCCCATGCTGTTGCCATGTCATTTGAGCACTCTTCTGAGACTTTTGTGGCATTTTTAGAGTTTCTACATGCTGCCGGGGGGTCATTTCATAAAAATACTCGGGTCTCCCATAGGATAACATTGGGCTCGGTGCTCGGGCCGAGTACACGAGTATCTTGGGATGCTCGGCCCGAACCTTGAGCACCCGAGCTTTTTGGTACTCGCTCATCACTACTCACTATATCCCTTGTGTATGTTTTGTTCACCTGAAGTTGTAAACCTCTGGCTTCAACTTATAAGATTACACCACACCCTACTAAAGCATCTGTCTTACTGCTGGAAGCCGCCAGATATAACTTGGGCTTCTGTAAAGAGGTGGACTAGTTATTGGATTCCCCATGGAGACACCAATCACATTAATCTTATGTAATGTGAATTATGCAATTTCTTAATGTGAAATATAATCTGTTTTGTGTTATTGTAGTATTGATGTGTACTGTTTACATGTATAGGGATATGTAATAAGGTATAATGCATAGTGATAGAAATAAAATAAGATAAAATGTATGGTATTGTTATTAGAACATTTATGTAGGGGAAAGGTTAAGTCAGCCCAGCAACAGACCCTTAGGGACAGAAACAGTAAACAGTTGGGATTAGCCCATAGTATAGGAGCTAGTACATAGGCAGAGAGACAGTTTCTTTTAAAACATCTGGTAGGGCCTAGCATGTGACAGAAACAGACCTCAGGTCTAAGTTGCAGCAGAACTGCATAATGTTGATCTCCTGAAGAAAGTGAGACCATTACAATCTCCTGAAGAAAGTGAGACCATTACAAAGGACTGAAGTAATGAGGGAACAACTGACAAAGAGAAGGAGGTGACCATGACCTGGAGTGACCTAGTGAAGCTGGGTCAGTGCACTGACTGAAGGAGCAAGTGACCGAGAGAGACAGGTGCTTGTGCAAGACAGAGCAGAACAAGGAATGAAGTGAGTGTCTTGAGCGAGTGTTCCACAGGTGTGTTTAGTAGTGGCCATATTGATAGCATCCTTCTAAGAGGGAAAAGAGGTGGAAACATTGGAGAAGGACAATGACTTTCAAGCACTGTGATATAGTACTGGGCTGGGTAGTGTTGGGCATAAAATAATTTATGGTGGTTGGAACAACTGATGCTATATAACATTGAAATGTACAAGAAGATTTGTGGCTGCTATACAATGTACATCATTGTATTCAAATTTATGTTCAGTTAAACTAAGTTTTTTATGAAATTGTGGTCTCCCACAATGAACTGTGCACCATCTAATCCTGGCCAGTAAAAACTATCGGCAACATGCAGTCCGTATCACTTCTGTAGTGCAACATCAAACACCCAGCCAGGATCTTCATGTAGAGTTCTGAAATGCAGCAAATGATTTCCTAATCTATGAATAAAACCCTATGCCATGCTACACTTCACTGGATACCTCTGTGTTTGTTTTCTGAGTAGTATTGGTGTTTTCCTGTTTGATCCCAGATTATTATTTGATGCTTCTCCTGCCTAATGATTTTGTAAATTGCTGCCCTCTTTGTTTTTATCTAGCTCTCTGACTACTCTTACCTGTCTCTGGTTTGCACTTCCAGATGGCAATGCCTCCATAGAAAGCAATCCACTGAACCCTGTTGTAAATCCAGATCGCTGTATAGAGGTTAAAGAGAGTAAGGGTTTCTCTAGATTCTGCCAAACAGATTGGCTTGTGCCATTTGAAGTCTGTTACCTCAAATGAACATTAAAAACACCAAAAAGAGGAATAAAAACCTCCAAAAGTTAAGCAAAAACTCACAGACTAATGGCAGAAGATGTAAACTGCCCAGGCCAAAAAGACTAATGCACTACCAGGATGCAGCAAGACCTCCATTAAATGGAGACATCACAGGTGCAAAGGGAGATGGTAGTAAAATTGCACGCTTGTGGCTTGCATAGGTCACTGTTCACACACACACAGGCACACAGTGTCTGTTAAGCAGCCTATTAGTTACGCCCATCACAATCGATGCAAGCGGGCTACACCAGTACTATATATGTGCACCATGCAGGGACAGTGAGTATAATATGCAAGGCCTAACATTAAGAGGCCTGGCTGCATCCTGTATAAAATATTCTGTGCAAAAGAATAAATAAATATATGAGGTATTGGTAGGTAATATGGCCATAGTACGGTAAGCCCACAATCCGCGTCACGGATCCTCATGTTTGCGGGTCCCTACACTAATATATCATATATGTACATACATAAAAAACAACAAAAAGAGGAATAAAAACCTCCAAAAATTAAGCAAAAACTCACAGACTAATGGCAGAAGATGTAAACTGCCCAGGCCAAAAAGACTAATGCACTACCAGGATGCAGCAAGACCTCCATTAAATGGAGACATCACAGGTGCAAAGGGAGATGGTAGTATGAAAGAAACAACATTATAGCAAATCCCATTGTTTTTCTTCTTTAAGCTGAAGATCCTTCTTAATGATATTGGCTGTATGTTTTGGGTTGTTGTTATGCTGCAAAATAAATTTGGAATCAATCAGACACCTCCTTGATTGCATGGCATGGTAAGTAAATATTTGACTGTATTTCTCAGCATTGAGGACATTAGTTTTGAGCAAATTCTCTATTCCTTTTATAGAAAAGAAGCCCCAAACTTGCAAGGAACCGCCACCACCACCACCATGGTTCATAGCTGCCTGCAGAGACTCATTGATATACCATTCTCCAGCCGTTTGGTGAACAAACTAGATTCTGTTATAGCTAAATATTCAAAATTTTATCCACCTTTTCAAAGAACCCGATGGCATTTTCTTGCACCCCAGTTACTAAGTTGTCATACATACTTCAGTTACTTGACTTTCTTCCTGGGTCAAAGGTACGGTATTGGCCATATTTCTTCCAATTTTTCCACAATGATTAGTTCCGGATGGTGTTCTCCAAACACTAGATTAAACTAGCTAGGTGCCGCTGGTTGCTGCCAGTTCTGAATTGGCACTCACAGAATTCTTCTGACTTTGAAAGGTAGTAATCAATGTTGCCCATTTCTTATCTTCATAATTATCCTTGTCCTCAATATTTAGAAATACAGGCAGATTATTAATAACTGGAGAAGTGTTTAAAAAATTGTTTACATGTTTTAATCATTTGTATATGTTTAACATATCATTAACATATGATTAACATGCATATGATTAACATGTCTGTCGATCCTGTGATTTTAATTAGCACTACATTCCCCTTTTGGTGTTGTAATTTCAATGTTGAGTAGGTTTAGAAACGTATTAAAATATAGATTTACATTTGTAAATTCTTATGCTAGCTAATGTAGAATTTATCAATAATCAAGCTTGCTGTGAGTGACTTTCATATCCTCTTTTATGCCTTCTCCTTGTAAATCCAAAACTACTACATCTGCATTGTAGCAACAGAATAGGGCAGTATCAGTGAAAAAGAGAATATTTACTCTTTACATATACAGACAATAATTAAAAGTGTCAATTGTCATTAAAATAATTAAAATGAGAGCAAAACTCTATGCACCATTGCACATCTAATATTCAATGGCAAAAATATGATAATATAGAGATAATATAAGTGGATGTAGACAGTCACTGTACAAAGACAAAGGTCACATAACTGAGCATCTGTTATGTTTCAATTATACTTGGACAATCAAATACTCACAAAACTTCAGGGAATACAGCCCAAGACAACCAGGCTATTAGTATTAGGTGCTGGATTTCTCTTTAAAAAGAAATCAAATTTACACATGTACAGAACACACAGGTTATTTAAAAAGATTGTCTCATGACAGAAATTTACCGCACTAGCAAATTTTCATACAAATGAATGGAGAAGCCAGCATACATGCACTGCCACTACTCTCAGGGGCGTAAAAACCACGGTCCCAGAGATCGCCACTGTGACCAGGCCCAGGGGTGCAGGGGGCCCGCCAGCCCCAGGGACTGCTTCAGCTAGATGTGTGTTCGAGGTTACTCATCCAACTGAAATACATCAGTGCACAGTGACTGGAGAACCAATCATTCCTGTAGTCTAAAATAACAAACCTGAAAGTACCTATTACAGATGAGCAAATTGAATTGCTGAAAATTTAATTAGTCAAATTTTGTGAGATTTTTTTCAGGTCCCAGCTAGAGTTGAGCGCGGTTCGTGGTTCGTGGTTCTCCAGTTCGCGGCTCGAGTGATTTTGGGGCATGTTCTAGATCGAACTAGAACTCGAGCTTTTTGCAAAAGCTCGATAGTTCTAGAAACGTTCGAGAACGGTTCTAGCAGCCAAAAAACAGCTAAATCCTAGCTTGGTTTCTGCTGTAATAGTGTAAGTCACTCTGTGAATCAAACTATTATCACATTTCAGTGTATAGTGTGCGTGAACAGCGCCTTCAGATCACTGCTGTTTCTATAATGGCGATCGCCATTTTTTTTTTTTTTTCTTGTCTTCCTTCCCTAAGCGCGCGCGTCTTGTGGGGCGGGCCAGCATGTCAGCCAATCACAGACACACACACACCTAAGTGGACTTTGAGCCAGAGAAGCAACGGCATGTGTGATAGGATCTGCATGTCACATGTCCCTGCATTATAAAACCGGACATTTTCTTCACGAACGCCATTATCTGCCTTCTGCGTCTTTGGTGTCAGACATCAGTGTCGCAGCTCCGTCCTCCTGAGTCCTATAGCCGATACAGCTGTATGCGCTGCATACACAGCGTTAGACAGCTTAGGGAGAGCACATTCTAGCAGTCCTTTTAAGGGCTCAAAGCGGCAGGGTCAGAGAGCCATAAGTGACAGGTCCTGCAAACAGCAACAGCGTCTGTGTAGCCAAGGTCAGGGATTTCCTCCCTGCATTTCACCATTAGGAGGGAATAGAAAGGCAGGCTTCCATTCCTCTACCCAGAGCACCACAATCCTGCCACTGTACCCTCTTGTCCTCTGCACACTCCAACTCATTCTAAGTAAGCCATTATACTAGCAAACATTCAGTGTACCTAGTGGCATCCTATACGTGGCTATTGGACTTTGCTATAGTCCCACTAGTGCAAAGACATTTGCAGAGCACGTCTGCCTGCATTGCACACTACATCTTTTTTAAACTAAGCAATTTTACTAGCAAACACTCAGTGTACCTAGTGGCATCCTATACGTGGCTATTGGACTTTGCTATAGTCCCACTAGTGCCAAGACATTTGCAGAGCGCATCTGCCTGCGTTGCACACTCCAACGAATTATAACTAAGCCATTATACTAGCACACACTCAGTGTACCTAGTGGCATCCTATACGTGGCTATTGGACTTTGCTATAGTCCCACTAGTGCAAAGACATTAGCAGAGCACATCTGCCTGCATTGCACACTCCAAGTTTTTTAAACTAAGCAATTTTACTAGCAAACACTCAGTGTACCTAGTGGCATCCTATACGTGGCTATTGGACTTTGCTATAGTCCCACTAGTGCAAAGACATTTGCAGAGCACGTCTGCCTGCATTGCACACTCCAACTTTTTTAAACTAAGCAATTTTACTAGCAAACACTCAGTGTACCTAGTGGCATCCTATACGTGGCTATTGGACTTTGCTATAGTCCCACTAGTGCCAAGACATTTGCAGAGCGCATCTGCCTGCGTTGCACACTCCAACTAATTATAACTAAGCCATTATACTTGCACACACTAAGTGTTTTTTAGTGGCATCCTATACGTGGCTATTGGACTTTGCTATAGTCCTACTAGTGCCAAGACATTTGCAGAGCGCATCTGCCTGCGTTGCACACTCCAACTAATTATAACTAAGCCATTATACTAGCACACACTCAGTGAACCTAGTGGCATCCTATACGTGGCTATTGGACTTTGCTATAGTCCCACTAGTGCCAAGACATTTGCAGCACGTCTGCCTGCGTTGCACACTCCAACTAATTATAACTAAGCCATTATACTAGCACACACTCAGTGTACCTAGTGGCATCCTATACGTGGCTATTGGACTTTGCTATAGTCCCACTAGTGCCAAGACATTTGCAGCACGTCTGCCTGCGTTGCACACTCCAACTAATTATAACTAAGCCATTATACTAGCACACACTCAGTGTACCTAGTGGCATCCTATACGTGGCTATTGGACTTTGCTATAGTCCCACTAGTGCCAAGACATTTGCAGCACGTCTGCCTGCGTTGCACACTCCAACTAATTATAACTAAGCCATTATACTAGCACACACTCAGTGTACCTAGTGGCATCCTATACGTGGCTATTGGACTTTGCTATAGTCCCACTAGTGCCAAGACATTTGCAGCACGTCTGCCTGCGTTGCACACTCCAACTAATTATAACTAAGCCATTATACTAGCACACACTCAGTGTACCTAGTGGCATCCTATACGTGGCTATTGGACTTTGCTATAGTCCCACTAGTGCCAAGACATTTGCAGCACGTCTGCCTGCGTTGCACACTCCAACTAATTATAACTAAGCCATTATACTAGCACACACTCAGTGTACCTAGTGGCATCCTATACGTGGCTATTGGACTTTGCTATAGTCCCACTAGTGCCAAGACATTTGCAGCACGTCTGCCTGCGTTGCACACTCCAACTAATTATAACTAAGCCATTATACTAGCACACACTCAGTGTACCTAGTGGCATCCTATACGTGGCTATTGGACTTTGCTATAGTCCCACTAGTGCCAAGACATTTGCAGCACGTCTGCCTGCGTTGCACACTCCAACTAATTATAACTAAGCCATTATACTAGCACACACTCAGTGTACCTAGTGGCATCCTATACGTGGCTATTGGACTTTGCTATAGTCCCACTAGTGCCAAGACATTTGCAGCACGTCTGCCTGCGTTGCACACTCCAACTAATAACTAAGCCATTATACTAGCACACACTCAGTGTACCTAGTGGCATCCTATACGTGGCTATTGGACTTTGCTATAGTCCCACTAGTGCCAAGACTTTTGCAGCACGTCTGCCTGCGTTGCACACTCCAACTAATTATAACTAAGCCATTATACTAGCACACACTCAGTGTACCTAGTGGCATCCTATACGTGGCTATTGGACTTTGCTATAGTCCCACTAGTGCCAAGACATTTGCAGCACGTCTGCCTGCGTTGCACACTCCAACTAATTATAACTAAGCCATTATACTAGCACACACTCAGTGTACCTAGTGGCATCCTATACGTGGCTATTGGACTTTGCTATAGTCCCACTAGTGCCAAGACATTTGCAGCACGTCTGCCTGCGTTGCACACTCCAACTAATTATAACTAAGCCATTATACTAGCACACACTCAGTGTACCTAGTGGCATCCTATACGTGGCTATTGGACTTTGCTATAGTCCCACTAGTGCCAAGACATTTGCAGCACGTCTGCCTGCGTTGCACACTCCAACTAATTATAACTAAGCCATTATACTAGCACACACTCAGTGTACCTAGTGGCATCCTATACGTGGCTATTGGACTTTGCTATAGTCCCACTAGTGCCAAGACATTTGCAGCACGTCTGCCTGCGTTGCACACTCCAACTAATTATAACTAAGCCATTATACTAGCACACACTCAGTGTACCTAGTGGCATCCTATACGTGGCTATTGGACTTTGCTATAGTCCCACTAGTGCCAAGACATTTGCAGCACGTCTGCCTGCGTTGCACACTCCAACTAATTATAACTAAGCCATTATACTAGCACACACTCAGTGTACCTAGTGGCATCCTATACGTGGCTATTGGACTTTGCTATAGTCCCACTAGTGCCAAGACATTTGCAGCACGTCTGCCTGCGTTGCACACTCCAACTAATTATAACTAAGCCATTATACTAGCACACACTCAGTGTACCTAGTGGCATCCTATACGTGGCTATTGGACTTTGCTATAGTCCCACTAGTGCCAAGACATTTGCAGCACGTCTGCCTGCGTTGCACACTCCAACTAATTATAACTAAGCCATTATACTAGCACACACTCAGTGTACCTAGTGGCATCCTATACGTGGCTATTGGACTTTGCTATAGTCCTACTAGTGCCAAGACATTTGCAGAGCGCATCTGCCTGCGTTGCACACTCCAACTAATTATAACTAAGCCATTATACTAGCACACACTCAGTGAACCTAGTGGCATCCTATACGTGGATATTGGACTTTGCTATAGTCCCACTAGTGCCAAGACATTTGCAGCACGTCTGCCTGCGTTGCACACTCCAACTAATTATAACTAAGCCATTATACTAGCACACACTCAGTGTACCTAGTGGCATCCTATACGTGGCTATTGGACTTTGCTATAGTCCCACTAGTGCCAAGACATTTGCAGCACGTCTGCCTGCGTTGCACACTCCAACTAATTATAACTAAGCCATTATACTAGCACACACTCAGTGTACCTAGTGGCATCCTATACGTGGCTATTGGACTTTGCTATAGTCCCACTAGTGCCAAGACATTTGCAGCACGTCTGCCTGCGTTGCACACTCCAACTAATTATAACTAAGCCATTATACTAGCACACACTCAGTGTACCTAGTGGCATCCTATACGTGGCTATTGGACTTTGCTATAGTCCCACTAGTGCCAAGACATTTGCAGCACATCTGCCTGCGTTGCACACTCCAACTAATTATAACTAAGCCATTATACTAGCACACACTCAGTGTACCTAGTGGCATCCTATACGTGGCTATTGGACTTTGCTATAGTCCCACTAGTGCCAAGACATTTGCAGCACGTCTGCCTGCGTTGCAGACTCCAACTAATTATAACTAAGCCATTATACTAGCACACACTCAGTGTACCTAGTGGCATCCTATACGTGGCTATTGGACTTTGCTATAGTCCTACTAGTGCCAAGACATTTGCAGAGCGCATCTGCCTGCGTTGCACACTCCAACTAATTATAACTAAGCCATTATACTAGCACACACTCAGTGTACCTAGTGGCATCCTATACGTGGCTATTGGACTTTGCTATAGTCCCACTAGTGCCAAGACATTTGCAGCACGTCTGCCTGCGTTGCACACTCCAACGAATTATAACTAAGTTACATTGTCAGGGATATTTATTCTTTATTATTCTGCTGTTAATAAAGCTAGACCACCACTGCAATCTTCACCACCTCTCAATTTTTACTACCACATTTTCAGTCCACAATCTTGTCGCAATCAACATGAGTGGCAAAATGACAGATGCTGGTGGAAAGGGGAAGAGGCGTGGTGGAAAAGGCAAAAAAGGTTTTGTCAGTGGGGAAGGTGCCAAAGCTCCATTATCATCTGCTGAAGATAGACCATCTACTAGCAAAAGTAAGATGTCTACTACTTATTGTGGACAATCCGATGTGCTCCCTTTTTTACGGACACGAACAAGAGGAACAAAGGTAGATGATGGGCAAAAAAGGAAAATGCTTGAATGGATCTCAAGTGGTCCAACAAGTGCTCTCTCAGCCACTTCAAGTACCGCATCCAAAAAACACCATTCCTCTGAGTTGTCATCCCAATCACACTTGATTTCTCCCAGCTCTGAAGTCTCCATCAGCCCTGCACAGTATGGTGGAACTGAGATGGCTGAGTCTGCAGAGCTGTTCAGTCACACTATAGCCTGGGAATCAGAGGTCTGCTCCCAAGCTACAGTGAGTACAGAACAGGAAATGGTCTGCAGTGATGCCCAGAACCTTTGTGACTCAGATTCAGGCCGTGAGGACCAAGTTTCTGAGCATAATGTTGACCCTTTGTCACAAACTGTAACACCTGTGGTTATAGGCAATGAGGAACATACTGATGAAGATGAGACGCAGATACCCGATTGGGATGACAACTTAAATATTCGGTCAGGGCAAGAAGAGGCTCGGTCTGAGGGGGAGGGGAGTGCGAACACAACAATTGATGATGACGTTCTAGATCCCACCTACTGTCAACCCCCAGTCAGGCACTCGAGGAGGTCAACAGAGGCGGTGGAGGAGGATGCAACCGACGACGAAGTTACCTTGCGCCTTCCTGGACAGAGTCGGAGCACTGGTAGCACGTCTACAACTGCATCCTCAGCCACCACTCTGCCTATGAGCATTATTCGGGGTGGATCAACAGGTCGCATGGCCTCTAAGCCTTGCCTAGCCTAAGCCTTTTTTCACATCGAAAAAGATCGCCCAACTCATGTGATATGTAACATTTGTCATGATTCTGTTAGTAGAGGTCAAAACCTCAGCAGTTTGACAACTTCTTCCATGAATCGTCACATGAATAAATATCATAAGTCCCGGTGGGAAGCTCACCGTGCTGCAATGCCGGCTAGCGGAGCGAACCATCCACCGCCCGCCCCTTCCAGTGCATCCGCGCGCTCTTCATCTTCTAGGACTGTGGGGACAGCTGTCACACCTGTTTTTCCACGCAAAACTTCCACCACTGTAACCGCAACAGGCAGTTTGCTTGTAAGGTCGTCAGTTGGTTTGGAAGGGGAAACAAGTGAGTGTGTACAGCTCTCTCAGACATCGATAGCACCAACGTTGGATGAAGGCAACATCATGTCTCCGCCTGCACTTTCCTCACAAACCTGCATTTTTCCAGGGACACCCTACTCAACACCGTCTACACACAGCAGCCAGATCTCTGTCCCTCAGATGTGGTCAAATAAAAGGCCACTTCCTCCGACCCATGACAAAGCTAAGAGGTTGACTCTATCCCTCTGTAAGCTGTTGGCTACCGAAATGCTGCCTTTCCGCCTAGTGGACACACAGGATTTTAGAGACCTTATGTCTGTCGCTGTGCCCCAGTACCAGATGCCTAGTCGCCACTACTTCTCTAAGAAAGGTGTGCCCGCGCTACACCAGCATGTCGCACACAACATCACCGCTTCCTTGAGAAACTCTGTGTGTGAACGGGTGCATTTCACCACCGATACTTGGACCAGTAAGCATGGACAGGGACGTTACATGTCGCTGACTGGGCACTGGGTAACTATGGTGATAGATGGTGAAGGGTCTGCTGCACAAGTCTTGCCGTCCCCATGACTTGTGTGTCAATCCTCTGTCTGTCCAAGTTCCGCCACAGCTTCTGCATCCTCCACCTCATCTGGGTCCTCCACCTCCGCCCCAAGCCTGCCTGGTCAGGCCACCAGCGTTCTCACTGCGCAGAAGGAATCACGCACGCCTCATTACTATGCTGGCAGCCGAGCGCAACGGCATCAGGCGGTCTTTAGCTTGACATGTCTTGGTAATAAGAGTCACACAGCTGAGGAGTTGTGGTCAGCTCTGCGGTCCGAGTTTAATAAATGGTTGTCTCCACTCAACCTGCAGCCTGGTAAGGCCGTGTGCGACAATGCTGCAAACCTGGGTGCGGCCCTTCGCCTGGGCAAGGTGACACACGTACCTTGTATGGCTCACGTGTTGGACCTTGTCGTGCAGCAATTTTTAACACACTATCCCGGCCTAGATGGCCTTCTGAACAGGGCACGAAAACTGTCTGCTCACTTCCGGCGTTCAAGCGCCGCAGCTGAGCGACTTGCATCGCTACAGAAGTCTTTCGGCCTGCCGGTTCATCGCCTGAAATGCGATGTGGCGACACGCTGGAATTCAACTCTCCACATGTTACAGCGACTGTGGCAGCACCGCAGAGCCCTGGTGCAATACGTCATGACGTATAGCCTGGGCCAACGAGATGCAGAGGTGGGGCAGATCACCCTGATGGAGTGGTCTCAGATCAAGGACCTATGCACCCTTCTGCACAGTTTCGACATGGCGACGAATATGTTTAGCTCTGACAATGCCATTATCAGCATGACGATTCCAGTCATTTACATGCTGGAGCACACGCTAAACACTATTCGGAGTCAGGGGGTGGGACAACATGAAGGGGAGGAACTACAGGAGGATTCATATGTGCAAGGGACAACAACATCACCAAGGTCCAGACGTTCATCATCACCAACGCAGCAGGCATGGGACCATGGGCAACAGGGATCGACAAGGGCGCATAGTAGCAGGCGAAATGTTGAGCAAGGTGCAGGAGAACATGAAGAAATGGAGGACGAACTGTCCATGGACATGGAAGACTCAGCGGATGAGGGAGACCTTGGTCAAATTTCAGTTGAAAGAGGTTGGGGGGAGATGTCAGAGGAAGAAAGAACGGGTAGCACCTCTATGCCACAAACACAGCGTGGACTTGGTCTGCATGGCTGCGCAAGACACATGAGTGCCTTTTTGTTGCACTACCTCCAACATGACAGTCGTATTGTCAAAATTAGAAGTGATGATGACTACTGGATTGCCACACTATTAGATCCCCGGTACAAGTCCAAATTTTGTGACATAATTCCAGCCATAGAAAGGGACGCACGTATGCAGGAGTATCAGCAGAAGCTGTTACTCGATCTTAGCTCGGCTTTTCCACCAAACAACCGTGCAGGTGCAGGGAGGGAATCTCCCAGTTGTAACTTGACAAACATGGGACGGTCTCGTCATCTTCACCAGTCTACCCGTACCAGTAGGACCGTATCTGGTGCCGGTAACAGCAATTTTATGGAATCTTTTCATAATTTTTTTAGACCCTCTTTTGCAAGGCCACCAGAGACAACAAGTCTGACACATACTCAACGGCTGGAGAGGATGATACAGGAGTATCTCCAAATGAACATCGATGCCATGACTGTGCAACTGGAGCCTTGCTCCTTTTGGGCTTCAAACATAGAAAAATGGCCAGAGCTCTCCAGTTACGCCTTGGAGATTTTGTCGTGTCCAGCTGCCAGCGTTGTCTCTGAACGTGTATTCAGTGCTGCTGGGTGTGTGCTGACAGATAAGCGCACGCGTCTGTCCAGTGACAATGTGGACAGACTGACGTTCATCAAAATGAACAAGTCATGGATCCAGAAGGAATTTACTACCCCTGTGTCATCCTGGGGAGAGTAAATGCTTGTGGATTTGGAATGTGCTTGATGCAAATCAAAACATCCTGTTTGCAACTAGGGCCCAAGTGCTGCCACTGATGGGGTGGGTGTCTGTGTGGCCCAATTTTTGGAAAAAAGGGAGACTCCGCTTGGAGTAACCCTTGCTTACATTGTTTTTAAAAGAAGCCAAGATGAACAAGTCATGGGTCAGCAAAGACTTTGCTACCTACCCCGGTGTCATCCTGGAGACGGTTAATTATGGGGTATTTTTGAATGTGATTGATGCAAATCAAAATATCCTGTTTGCAACTAGGGCCCAAGTGCTGCCACTGATGGGGTGGGTGTCTGTGTGGCCCAATTTTTGGAAAAAAAGGGAGACTCCGCTTGGAGTAACCCTTGCTTGATGTGTTTTTAAAAGAAGCCAAGATGAACAGAGCTGGGATCAGGAAAGACTTTGCTACCTACCCCGGTGTCATCCTGGGGACGGATAAGAATGGCGTATTTTTGTATGTGCTTGATGCAAATCAAAACATCCTGTTTGCAACTAGGGCCCAAGTGCTGCCACTGATGGGGTGGGTGTCTGTGTGGCCCAATTTTTGGAAAAAAAGGGAGACTCCGCTTGGAGTAACCCTTGCTTGATGTGTTTTTAAAAGAAGCCAAGATGAACAGAGCTGGGATCAGCAAAGACTTTGCTACCTACCCCGGTGTCATCCTGGGGACGGATAAGAATGGCGTATTTTTGAATGTGCTTGATGCAAATCAAAACATCCTGTTTGCAACTAGGGCCCAAGTGCTGCCACTGATGGGGTGGGTGTCTGTGTGGCCCAATTTTTGGAAAAAAAGGGAGACTCCGCTTGGAGTAACGTTTGCTTGATGTGTTTTTAAAAGAAGCCAAGATGAACAGAGCTGGGATCAGCAAAGACTTTGCTACCTACCCCGGTATCATCCTGGGGACGGATAAGAATGGCGTATTTTTGAATGTGCTTGATGCAAATCAAAACATCCTGTTTGCAACTAGGGCCCAAGTGCTGCCACTGATGGGGTGGGTGTCTGTGTGGCCCAATTTTTGGAAAAAAAAGGGAGACTCCGCTTGGAGTAACCCTTGCTTGATGTGTTTTTAAAAGAAGCCAAGATGAACAGAGCTGGGATCAGGAAAGACTTTGCTACCTACCCCGGTGTCATCCTGGGGACGGATAAGAATGGCGTATTTTTGAATGTGCTTGATGCAAATCAAAACATCCTGTTTGCAACTATGGTCCAAGTGCTGCCACTGATGGGGTGGGTGTCTGTGTGGCCCAATTTTTGGAAAAAAAGGGAGACTCCGCTTGGAGTAACCCTTGCTTGATGTGTTTTTAAAAGAAGCCAAGATGAACAGAGCTGGGATCAGGAAAGACTTTGCTACCTACCCCGGTGTCATCCTGGGGACGGATAAGAATGGCGTATTTTTGAATGTGCTTGATGCAAATCAAAACATCCTGTTTGCAACTAGGGCCCAAGTGCTGCCACTGATGGGGTGGGTGTCTGTGTGGCCCAATTTTTGGAAAAAAAGGGAGACTCCGCTTGGAGTAACCCTTGCTTGATGTGTTTTTAAAAGAAGCCAAGATGAACAGAGCTGGGATCAGGAAAGACTTTGCTACCTACCCCGGTGTCATCCTGGGGACGGATAAGAATGGCGTATTTTTGAATGTGCTTGATGCAAATCAAAACATCCTGTTTGCAACTAGGGCCCAAGTGCTGCCACTGATGGGGTGGGTGTCTGTGTGGCCCAATTTTTGGAAAAAAGGGAGACTCCGCTTGGAGTAACCCTTGCTTACATTGTTTTTAAAAGAAGCCAAGATGAACAAGTCATGGGTCAGCAAAGACTTTGCTACCTACCCCGGTGTCATCCTGGGGATGGATAAGAATGGCGTATTTTTGAATGTGCTTGATGCAAATGTAGCTGTGAAGTGTACAACTGGGGCACAACTGCTGCCACTGAAGGGGTGGGTGTGTGTGTGGCCCAATTTTTGGAAAAAATGGAGACTCCGCTTGGAGTCACCTTGCGGTGTTTTACATGATTTTAGAAGGGCGTGCCATGCCTATATCTGTGTGTCCTCCTCTTTTTCCTTGTCCAGCTGTTTTGTTTTCGCATGAGTATATGTCCTTGTCACTTTCCAATGTGTTTGAGTTGTTTGTCACCTTTAGGACACCTTTGAGGGTGTTTTCTAGGTGTTTTTCTGTGTTTGTGATTGCCTGCCATTGTTTCCTATGCAGTTCGAGTTCGGTTCGTCGAACGTTCGACGAACCGAACTCGAACGGGAGGTCCGTTCGGCGAACCAACCTCGAGCCGAACCGCGACCGGTTCGCTCATCTCTAGTCCCAGCGAATCTAAAGTTTGTGATTTGATTAGCACAAATTGTCATGAAAAAATGCTCATGAGACCGTGTGGGCTTCCATAGATGGCCTTGTAGTAATCACACAATATGCTATTGGATAGCCAATCAGGAGGAATTATCATAGCTTGCTAGTTGACAAGAGGACATCAGAGCTCACAGCTCAGCAACAAAAATAGGACGAGAGTTCTAATGTTTTGAACATATGCTCCAAAAATTAATATGTTGTACAATTGCAGCAGTGAAGAAAATAAGTTTTTTAATCTGTGAATAATACTGAGATTCAATTGATAGCGGAAAGAGATAGAAGAGGTGCTAGCAGATGTACCAGACTTAGCATTTTTGATCAGTGATATGTCATATATTGCATCTGTCCTGCTGCATTTGAAATACAATTACACATTTATTTTCTTAATTCATAATGCATTAAGAGGCATAAGCAAGCCAGCACAGTATTGTACATAGAAATAAAATTTGAATTTAGTGTCACTTAGATGTGGTTTGCTTGCTAGTCACAAGTGACTGTAGTGAGTTTTTACATTTCTTTTCAGCTTTTCAGCTTTCTCATGAGCCAGATCAGACACCCCCATACTTTGCACTGACGAGGGGCAAGCACCCCGAAACACTGTGTCTGCAAATTGGGATTCTGATCTGGCTTATATATCCTGAGTCATATTGCAAAGGATTGTCGAAAATCCACTTGTGACTTTTAGGATCGCTACTTCCAATAGGTGGCGCTGTGCTAGAGTTTGTCTCCTTTACTGGAGAGACAATTTGTACATTTCTTTTGCAATTCTTATTAGGAAGTAGGATTTTTTTTTAAATACAATATAAATTTTGCCAAAATCTAGAAATGTAACTGTAATTATTTACCTCACAAAGTGTGTGTAGAGTCATTTTTGGAAAAGATGGTTGATTTTGTTAAAATTGAACACAAAAAAAGCAGACATTAACTTTGCACATTTGTTTAGCACAACTATTTTAACAAATCTAACACACCACATTTATACTGTTGCCTGCTCTCACTGTAATCCAAAGGTCCATGTTCAGACTAGGAAGCAGCACTAAATATTATAATGAGCTGTCCCTCCATGACTATGTTGGTTTGCGCCCTAATTTGATCCACCAATTTTTGCTGGTGGTACTGTATGTACTCTGATGGACAATTATTTGCTCCTTGATTAGTCCATTAATGTAGAGGAGTCCAGGAGCACTACGTAACATACAATTACAGACTGAATCTTTTTGGTGTAATTTGTGGCCCTGCTAAGTTGACCTCCCCTTATACGATTCCTGGTCTTAGGATTGGTGGCTCATCTCTACGTCATCTATGACTTTGATGAGGTTTTTCCAATTATTTACCTGTATATCTGCTCATTCAATTTGATTGCTCTATGGTTTCATCAACCACGCTTTATACTTATTTGAGCACAACTGCTTAATTATTTGCTTGGGAGAGGTTTCCAAGGTAGGAGATAAGCTATCCTGTTTACACATGGTCTTTGTAGTAATTTGGGGCTAAAACTACAAAATATATGTAATGCTGAGTATATTCATCATTTGGGGTTTTGGTGCAAATTGTGACACATTTAGTTTAGTGATTTTTTTAACCAAGTACTTAAAGTGGCTTGTCTTTCTTAAAAAAAAAAAAAAAAAAAGAAAAAAGGAAATTCCTTGAAAAGGTTCTAGTAAGCCAGGCGTATCTATTACCATAAGAGTGTTTCATCCTTTGGAAGACCTGGGATATCTGTGTGTTACAATGACTACCTTTTAATTTCACTAAGAACTGTGTAATGCTTAATACTTCCTGTATGTAGGGCTGCTATGAAAGAGGAAAGGGCTGCCAGGTTCTCTACAAACTCCAACTCTAGAGATGTGCGAACCCGAGGTTTGGTGTTCATAACAAACATAGACTTTGCAAATAAAAAACAGAGTTCGGATTCGGAGTTTGAGTGGTTTACATATGCAAACAACTCGTAGGAGCATCCCTGTGCTCAGGTACTCTCAGTGCTCAGCCCAGTGTGAGCCGCTTGCAGTGTTTGAGTGGCTCGGATTGGCGGTAACAGCGTGTTCAGATGTAGTGTGTAGCAAACAAAAATATGGAAAACGACCCACCCACAGAATTGTTCTGTTCAAGACTGGTTGCATGTAGGCGGAGACCCGAACTGCCCAATTAATGACTTCCATTGGGGTTCAGGTCAAGTCCGGGTCCCAAACCAATCTTTATCTAAAGTCCAGCTGAACCCGCGAAACTGAACTTCCAAAGGTCCGCTCATCTCTATTCCTATTCCTAATAGCTAAATAATTGTTCCATGTAAGACAATAAAATATTTGGATCAATTTTATTTAAGCTTTCACAGAAAAGGACAACTGTAGGACACTTTTTTCTATTTGAAATGATAAATAAAACATGCTAAAAGTATCCTTATCTTATTGAGATAAATCCTACAATAAATGCTCCAAGCAGTCAATTAGGACAAACAGAAAAACGGAAAACTTATTAGAAGAAGACCAAATGTGATACTGGTTACATTGCTGGAATCTTTAGTTTTGCTAACACTAACATTTCTGTCAGACACCAAAGCTGTACATGAGATTATGCAAAACATACATCAAAAAGCAGAACTGTAGGGAAGCAGCACTTAGCAAAGAAAACTGACAAAACTGTGAATAACATATAGTGCCTCATACTGTGCCTCGCACACAAACACAGAATGAATAGGCTTCTACATATACACTTAAAAATGATGCACTTTACTACTGGAGTAAAAATTTATGCAAAATGGGTTCTAAACTTTTTTTATATAAATAAAGCTGTTTAGTTAACATAAAAAGTCACATTGTAATACAGTAAACCCTGCTTCTATTTTCCACTATTTGTAGTTGCATATAATATAGCATACTCGTAAATGCTTGAAAATGGAAGAATGTGTTCACCTTATCCCCTGCTTGGCACTTCAAAGAGAAAAATATGTAATGCACACATCTGCAGTGTCCTCCCTTCTGAATTATGCAAGGTGAAAAGTGGGGCATGACACATCCATTATCCCAATAATTGAGTCCCAGAGGTGAGACTCCCACTTGCATTGTTGATATATATTAAATATTAGTGATGAGCGAACTTGTTTGCTAAAAGGTTCGCCAATTTCAAATTTGGTATGAGCCTTAGCTTGTCCAGCTTGAGCTTGGTAGCCTGAGCACTTTCTCAAAAAGTTGGCAATGTTCGGTTTTGTTCGATTACTGATCGCGTTTTCAACAAATGCTTTTCTAATAACATGTTATGCTTTTGCATAGGATTGTGGTGCTGTATGATGAATAGGGGATGTGTTTAGTCAGTGGAGGGTGTGGGGACTCGGGAGAAGCCAGAGGTGCGTGGCACCATTTTATTTTCTTAACTTTATTTGTGGATGTTCTTGCAGCCAATCACGGTGCATCAAACATCCACAAGGCTCAGACACAAGGGCTTGTGTCATTGGCTGCCTTAGTCGCATGTCCATCTGCACACAAAATGTGGACATGTGGGATCGCCACCATTTTGTTAATGTTAAACATTAGGGAAGGTGCTGCCACTGGTGCTGCTAGACAGTTAGCTAAGCTAGGGGTTTAATGATAGGTAGTTGAGATAGATAGGAGAGGCTAGAGATTAGAGATGAGCCACCCCTCTAGCGTTCAAGTTCGGTTCAGTTTGTCGAACGGAGGCTCCGTTCGACGAATGTTCGATGAACTGTTCGACGAACCACTCGAACCCCATTGAAAACAATGGGAGGCAAACACAAACACATAAAAACACATTATACATGTACACATACATTTAATAAACATTGCCATAACACTTACAGGTCCCCGCGACACGTCCTGCACTCTGTCTCCCGCCGCTTTTCCTTCCGATAATCACTGCGTCCTCCTGGTAACCAGCACTGATAATAGGACCTATCGTGAAGTCAAAATAGCATGTGACCAGTCACGTGTCTATTATCTCATTGGCTACAGACTGGTCACAAGGCTATCCGTCATGCTAGGTCCTGTCAGTGCATCTATCCGGTACACGGTGATCATTCCAGCATCTCCGTGTACCGGCGAAATGCTCTGGCACATGGTTGGCTTCCCCGTTCCTGCATGTGGGCGCTCTTTGCAGAGTCAGCCCACATGCAAGGACTGGATGCCACAGCCGGTGAATAACGGAGATCACCGTTGCTATAGCAACCCGCCTGTGAGCAGTGACGTCACCGCTTACAGCACGCAGCTTCTGCTCACACACTCAGTGAATAGACTGCACGGGAGCCGCAGCATCTTCCTCCCATGCTGTGCTGTCTGATGTAGCAGAGCTGCATGGGTTGAAGGAGAAAGAAGACAGAAGACCATGGATCGTGGAGGGATGAGAGGGAGTAATAAACATGGAGTCTGTAAGTGTGTCTGTGTATTTATTTCTATTAAAGTATTTTTTCTCTGTGTAGTGTCTTTTTTTAAACCCTTTTTTGGAGATTCTTAATGGCTGGGTCAAATTTGCCTGACATTCAGAATCTCTGGCTTAATACTAGCTTGTAAAACAAAGCTAGTATTAACTCATTATTACCCAGCAAGCCACCCGGCTTAAGGGCTGCTGGAAGAGTTGAATATAGCGCCAGATGATGGCGCTTCTATAAAAGCGCAATTTTCTGTGGCGGCTGCGGACTACATTTCACAGCAGAGGGGCCCAGAAAGCTCGGGCTTATCTGTGCTGCAGATGCCAATACCCAGCTGCCTCATGAAATAATTTAAAAAAAATGATGTGGGCTTCGCCCAATTTGTGTCCAGCCAGGTACAACTAGGCAGCTGGTGATTGGAATCCGCAGCTCAGGGTGCCCAAGCTTTCTGGGCACCCCTGCTGCGAATTGCAGTCCGCAGCCGCCCCAGAAAATTGCGCTTTCATAGAAGCGCCATCTTCTGGTGCTGTATCCTACTCTTCCAGCTGCCCTGGTGACGGGTGGCTCACTGGGTAATAATGGGGTTAGGGCTAGCTTTATATTATCAACTGGCCCTAAGACCGAAATTCATGGTGTCACGCCAATATTAGACATGGCCACCATGAATTTCTAGTACAGATAAAAAAAAAACACAACACACAGAAAAATATTCTTATTAGAAATAAAACACAACACAATTAGTAACTCCATCTTTATTAAAATAAAGAACCCCCCTCCGCAGTAATCCTGGGTCAAGGGTCCCGCGCCGTCCAATCCGGATGCAATATCATCTGATCGGTTTGCTGTAAGGTAAAGCGATCAGATTATGTGTCAAGTTCAAGGGCCTGAATCATATGACACAGCAGCTGATTGTATAAACGGCTTTTATACAATCAGCTGATGCATCAGTGCAAAGGAAAAAAAACTACAGACTTCAGTGCAGACTCCTGTCCGAGAGCATCAGCTGATAGTTTAGCTGGCCGGGCGGTAAAAAGCCCGCCTCACCGCTCGACTTATAGTGTCAGCTGATTCCGTCAGGTGACCGCATCAGCTGATCATCGCCAGGTCTGAGAGAGAGAGAGAGAAAAGAGAGAGATGAGAGAGAGAAGAGGGAGGGAGAGAGAGAGAGAGAGAGAAAAGAGAAGAGAGAGAAGAGAGAGAGAAGAGAGAGAGAAGAGAGAGAGAGGGAAAAAGAGAAAAAGAGAGACTGAGAAAAAGAGAGAGAGAAAAAGAGGGAAAAAGAGAGAGAGAGAAAAAGAGAGAGAGAAAGAGAGAAAAAGAGAGAGGATTGAGAGAGGGAGAGAGAGGGAGAGAGAGAAAAAAAGAGAGAAAAAGAGAGAGAGAAAGAGAGAGTGAAAGAGAGAGAGCAAAAGAGAGAGAAAGAGAGGGAGAGAGAGAGAGAGAGAGAGAGAAGAAAGAAGAGAGAGAGGAGAGAGCAATGCAGCCTCATTCCGTGAACTGCTCCGATTTTAGAGGTTTGTCCCGCGGCTCACAGCTGATGTCCGGCTCCTCCCCTCAGTGTATAATTAAATTAAATTATAATTATTGTATAATTAAATTAAATAATAATTATAAATAAATAATAATTATAATTTAAAATAAATTAAATTCTTTACCGGGGCGGCCGGGACTTGAACTCATAATCTAATGTTTCTTAGGAGAGAGCGTAAACCATTGAGCCACTGGCTCTAATAAGAAACATAGGCAGATTTGGCAATCTTTAGCCCTATACTGCCGTAAAGAATCTAGAAGCAGATTGTTCAGCTGGATGGATGGATGGGCGGATGGGCGGATGAGCGGATGGATGGGCGGATGGATGGATGGGCGGATGGATGGATGGGCGAATGGATGGATGGGCGAATGGATGGGTGGGCAAATGGATGGGTGGATTGATGGGCGAACGGATGGATGGATGGGCGGATGGGCGGATGGATGGATGGATGGGCGGATGGATGGATGGGCGGATGGACGGATGGACGGATGGACGGGCGGACGGATGGACGGGCGGACGGATGGACGGGCGGACGGATGGACGGGCGGACGGATGGACGGGCGGACGGATGGACGGGCGGACGGATGGACGGGCGGACGGATGGATGGGCGGGCGGGCAAACACTGGCAGTACTGCACTCATCACCGCACACACGCAGGCACTACAACCACCATTATCACCGCGTCTCTGGTGACAGTGCGATTCACTTCAGGTGCTACGTGGAGAGGACACAGCGATTGTGTTCTACGGGGCTCCCTGTCATCTTCATGTAGCAGAGCTGACAGTGTCGTGGCATTGATAAAGAGGTAAATGAGGGTTTTTTTGTCTTTTATTCCAAATAAAGTATTTTTCGTTGTGTATGTTTATTTACTTTCACTTACAGTTTAATCATGGAAGGTGTCTCGGGGAGACGTCGGCCATGATTAACTCCTCATTACCCCTGTACCAGGGCAATTCGGGATGAGCTGGGTAGGGTCCCGGGACTGCTGCATCTAATGGATGCAGCAATTCCGGGCAGCTGCTGGGTGATATTGTTAGGGTGGTGGGCCCCCACGACATGGTGCTCGCCATCCTGACAATACCAGCCTCCTTTATCCTGGCTGATATCAAATATGGGGGGAACTGCTTTTTTTTTTAATTATTATTTATTTATTTATATTACTGCACGATATAGACCCGCCTGCCGGCGGCTGTGATTGGTTTCAGTGAGACAGCTGTCACCCATCGTGGGGGCGTGTCTGACTGCAACCAACCATGGGCACCGGTGGGCGGAGAAAGCACAGAATAACTAATTGAATAATGAAGCCGCAGCCATTTTCAAAAGAGGAAATGCCGCAGGAGATTTGTGACAGCCGTGCAGCGAGACACCTGTGATCGGTGAGTAGAAAAGAGAGAGGGAATGTGCTGGGGACGCAGGAAACATGCAGATATGCAAGGTGCGCACATACTTACTGTGAAAAACCACGCTTTTAGTGATCGAACCGTTCTCGAACGTAAATCGAACTGCCGAACTTTTAGCAAATCGTTCGAGTTCGTCGAACGACTCGAACACCCCCCAAAATCACTCGAACATGAAATTGGCGAACATCGATCTCTACTAGAGATGTGCAATGTAGGGAAAGGTGTGTGCCACAAATTTGCATTTCTTGACAGAAATAGGGATTGCACCTTGCGAGTGCTTGCTAAATAGTTGCCAGTGAACAATATCAATAGGTATTCCTACTTATTACTGCATGCTGGTAGTTAGTAGTGCCTGCTGTAAATTTGCTAGTGAACTAGCAAAGAACGTCTTGGCACTTTTGAGTGCCTGATACAAATTATGTATTCACCCACATTTCTAGGTATCGTTAGTTAGTAGTGCCTGCTGTAAATTTGCTAGCAAACTAGCTAAATACATCTTGCCACTTTTCATTGCCTGTTCAAAATTATGCAGTCAACCACATTTCTAGTAATTGGTACTTCTTAGTGTTTCAAAAAATTGCCAACTGAGGCAGGAAGTACCGTATTTTTCGCTTTATAAGACGCACTTGATTATAAGACGCACCCCCAAATTTGGTGAAGGAAAAGAGATTTTTTTTTAATGTTAAATGGGGTCCATCTTATAATGCCAGTGTCCGTCTAACAAATCATATAGGGTATATGTCCCTCATAGCCCCCCATCCTAAAATTAGCCCCCTTAATCTGGATATGGCCCCCTTATATTGAATATAGCCTCCTTGTGCTGGCACACGTTCCCCTGTGCTGCCCATGGCCCCCTATGGATTGCATACGTTCCCCTGTGCTGCCCATGGCCCCCTATGGATTGCATACGTTCCCCTGTGCTGCCTATGGCCCCCTATAGATTGCAAACATTCCCCTGTGCTGCCTATGGCACCCTATGGATTGCATATGTTTCCCTGTGCTGCCTATGGCCCCCTATAGACTGCACATGTTCGCCTGTGTTAGATATGGCCCCCATGTTGCTGCCCATAGTAAAATAAAACACTCTTTCCTTACCTCATCCAGCGCTGATCTCCCTCCTGTCTCCCTCCGTGCTTCTGTTCTCCTCCACTTCCTGGTTGTTCGTGCCGGTCATGTGATCGGCACAGCAGAGTGAGATCATCTCTGCGTGCCTGATCACAGTGGAAGCAGGGACACAGGGGAGAAACGCTGGAGGGGGTAAGTAAAGCTTTTTTATTTTAGGATGAGCAGCAGCATAGGGGCTATATCTAACATGGGAGGCATGTGTCATCACAGGGGGGCGCAGGCTCATATAATATGCACCGCTGCCCCAGCCCATCACTGCGGTGCGATTTCCGCACCATGGTGATGGACAGCGGCTGTGCATATTATATGAGCGGGAGCAGGAGATCAAAGGCTGCAGCCCGCAGCGTTCACCTGCCCCCAGCAGCGTTCCAGAGCCGCCCCCACCTCCCCTGGACCCTGCAGTGTATATATATATATATCTATATATATATATATATATACCCCCCCTATATTCGGCTTATAAGACGCACCCCCTACTTTCCCCCAAAATTTGGGGGAACAAAAGTGCGTCTTATAAAGCGAAAAATATGGTAAATAATTTATCTTTTATGTCAGGCGTCTGACAGGTGTAGGCGTAGGGTTGCAAAACATCTGTTTAAAAGGGAAAGGGTACACCAACCATGAGTGGGAAATCATGACAATGTTGTGTTATTAGGTTGAAAAGGTGAGTTGTTCGAGGTGTATGTTTGGGAAGTTCTATTAGTCAAAGCTCTAGTCAGCAAACACCGGCTCATTGTATCCCAAGAGAAATGTGAACAACTTCTGTTACTGGACAGCTTACTCCACTAGATTTTTTCTAAATGAGGCTGATAAGCAGCCTGTGCTAGAGTGGATGGCAAGCGCTGCATCAAATAGCCTCTCCTCCTTTTTCTGCACCTCAAAATCACATAAAGTTCATTCTTTAGAGGTGCCACCCCAATTACACTTGTTTGCTCCCGCGTTACAAATCTCCAACTGGCAAACTGTCTGTGGGGAACTACACAAGGATGAGTCTGCAGAGCTATTCACACATTCTATTGCATGAGCATCAGAGGTCTGCTCCTAGTATTCCCAGACTCAAGAGAAAGAAAGCATCTGCACTGATGCCCAAAAACTTTGTCAGTTGGATCCTGGCCCAGATGAAGTAGAGTCCGAGCAGGATCTCAACCCTCATCAACTAACATTAAACCCCGGGGGTGGATGTGATGATGATGAGACTCAGACACCTGAGGCGCACTTATACTGTTCTGTGATGTCAGGTCAGGAAGAGGAGTGGGAAAACATAGAGCATGACGATGAAGTTGTAGATCCCACTTGGTATGAACCCAAAGGCACGCAGCTGTGTAGCTGTACCTCCTGCAGCGCAGATGTAGGTTTGTGACAGATAAAGCCTGCAATACCTGCTGCACAGTGACTAATTTAAAAAAAATAAATAAATAATTTCTCTGACACCTCATTGGGGGACACAGGACCATGGGTGTTATGCTGCTTATCCATAGGAGGACACTAAGTAGATGCAAAGATGTTAGCTCCTCCCCTGCAGTATACACCCCCTGGCGAAGCCAGGCTACTTCAGTTTTAGCTTAGTGTCTATAAGAGGCACATCTCTGCAGAAAGATTTTTTTTTGTTTTTAGAGGGCGGCGGTTTCCTTCGTGGACCGATTTCCCAAAACCATCAACAGGTGGGAACGCGGAGTGTCGCCTCCCCGTACCCCCTCCTGCTACGCTGGATCCTGGGCTGTTACTCACTGGACGACGGGTCTCATGGCACCGATTTTCCAGAGCCCAGAGCTGATGAAAAACTTCCTCAGTCCCTGTGGCAGGCTCTGAGTTGACACACGCTCTGCACCAAGTGTGACCAGGCACAGCAGGTGTCAGAATCTCCACACTGGAGCTGAGGTGAGATTCTCCCTGACAGGAATTGGAGCTGAGGAATCATCCCTGACAGGAATTTTAGCTGTGGAATCCTCCCTGACAGAAATTTTAGCTGAGGAATCCTCCCTGACAAGAATTTTAGCTGAGGAATACTCCCTGACAGGAATTTTAGCTGAGGAATCCTCCCTGACAGGAATTTTAGCTGAGGAATCCTCCCTGACAGGAATTTTAGCTGAGGAATCCTCTCTGACAGGAATTGGAGCTGAGAACTCCTCCCTGACTGGATTCACATGGGCTGATTGTAGACTCCTGCATAGCATCCACCAGTAGCAGGGGAAGGGGGAGAGCTCCCAGGACTCAGTGCACCCGCAGTTGCGGTACACTTATAGAGTTTTTTCTGTCCACCATTGTTGTGCAGGGCTGGAGGGGGGAAAGGGAGTCCCTTCCCACCACTTTATTATATTTCCTCATGTCGACATTGCTGTCGGAGCTAAGCCCCGCCCCCTCCGACACGCGATAAGCCTTGCCCCCTCACAAAAGCGCGTGTAGCTCTCCTCACACAGGAGCTTTACAGAGCATCGCTCCCTCTCGTTGTGATCAGAGCCTGTGGGTGTCTCTCAGAGCTTCCTCCTTACCACAGGAACTGGGACACAGTTGGAGGAGGGGGGAGGGGCCATCAGAGTTCTGGGTGAATAATATACTAACTTGTTTTCTCAGATTAGCTCTGCAGAACATTGCTCCCTCGTTACAATCAGAGTTTGTGGCTCATCAGCCAGGGGCTGCAGTCACATGTTTTATGCCCTGCACAACTACAGCAACAGCTATAAAGGCCACTTTACACACAGAGATAAATCTGCGGCAGATCTTTGGTTGCAGTGAAATTGTGGACAATTAGTGCCAGGTTTGTGGCTGTGTACAAATGGAACAATATGTCCATAATTTCACTGCAACCACAGATCTGCCAAAGATTTATCTCTGTGTGTAAAGTGGGCTTAAGACTTCTAAGTACAGCTATTTTTCAGCCTGCCACGCTGAGCTACTAGATGTTGATAGCACCTCTTCCTTCTGTGAGTCCGGTGCCCAGTAGCTTCCCCCCCCACCACCACCGCAGCAACCGCTGCCAGCCCAGAGCCTATGGCTCCCAGTCCCCCGGAATATTCCGAGAACCTGGTGTTGGCTATGCAACATCGTCCTCACACCCTTCGGGGCCCCTGGACAGAACGCAGCCTTATGACACCTCAATAGAGGTTCCTTCTGATAAGAATCAGCCCTCTGCTTCACCGGTTCCAGATCAGAAAAAGGGCATGACCCCCATGGTTCTCCCTCAGGGGTACACAGATGGGGTTCTCCCACATGTTCCGCAGTCTCTGAGGAGCCGGAGGAAGGGGAATGATGTTTGTACCAGGATGATTCCTTGGTTTCAACCTCCCCGAGCGATCAAGCGGCAATGGATTCCCTTATTGCAGCAATCAACCAAACTCTGCATGAGGAAGATCTCTCATCCACTACTACTGACCATGGTGTCTCCTTTAAAAGGGTGAAGAAACCTCCAAAAAAAAAAAAGTTTTTGCCGGCGCTTCGGTAACTGTAAACTCATGGAGTCCCGGTACTCCTTTAGCTTAGCTGTCTCTAAGGGCTGGCCCGATCTGCCCTCAGTGGACCCCCCCTCTCTAGGCCTCCCGTCTGCCTGAAAGACCCTCCTATCTTTTACTTGATGGATCCTCCTTCAAGGACCTGACAGACAAGTGGAGCAGCTCGATCGCTCCGCCTTGAGGCCGCAGGTCCCTCTCTCCTTCCGTGTGGATCGCACAGGCACCAGGAATACCAGTTTTCCTCAGACCCTCACAGAAGTAACAGTTCACATTGCTGCGGCGGCGGAATACCTCATGCAGGCCTCCCTCGACACTGCCATCTGTGCAGTTTTTGCCGCCTCAAATACCATAGCCATCTGTAAAGCCCTCTGGTTCCGATAATGGAGAGCGGACTCAGGCCTTAAGAAGCCTCTCACAGTACTACTTTCCAGACCAATGGTTTGGTGATCGTCTGGACAGGCTCTTTTTTTCTGACGCCACGGGAGGAAAAGAGTACCTCCCTCCCTCAACTCTAGCCCATGACATTTTTTACTAGACACGCAGGGCCCAACATTCTCAGCCCTCCCCAAGTCCACCTCATTCTGGCAGTCTAGACAAAGACCAAGGAGTCTCGTCCTCCTCCATCTGGGCTGCCGCCTCAGACCATAAATGGGTGCAAGACCCTGTGTCTTCCGGTTACCACACTGAATTCCGGACCCGATCCCCGGGTCGGTCTTTTCTCTCAAACCCCCCCAAAGACTCCAAAACACCGCAAGGCCTTCTCCTCAGCAATCCACTCCCTCCACACGGTGTTGGTGATAGTACCTGTTCCGGACGGCGAGAGGTTCAAGGCCTTCTATTCCAACCTCTTGTGGTCCCCAAAAAAGGATGGGTCAGTTTGACCCATCCTGGACCTCTAACACCTGAGCAAACATGTGCACGTAAGGAGATTCAGAATGGAGTTCATATGGTCCATTATTACCTCTATGGTCGAAGGAGAATTCCTTGCCTCCATAGCTATCAGGGACACGTACCTGCACTTACCCATCGCCCCAGCTCACTAAAAGTTCCTCCGCTTTGCGGTTCGGGACTTCTTTTTTTTTTTTTCATTTGTAGCCCTACCCTTGGTCCTGTCACAGCACCAAGGGTGTTCAGCAAGGTCCTGGCGGCTGCCATGAGTGCTCTTCACGCCAGGAGAGAGTGGCTGTTCTGCCTTGCTTGGATGACCTCCTCATAAAGGGCTCAACCAGCGTGAAGATCTCTGTGGGCACCCTATCCCGCTTAGAGTGGCTTCTGACTCTAGTCAAATCATCCCCAGTCCCATCAAAATCCATCACCTCTCTGAGCATGTCCCTGGACACCCTTCGGGGATTGATATTTCTCCCTCAAGACAAGGTGACCACTCTACAACAAGCGGTACACTGCCTTCTACATACTCCTCTCGCTCCATACGATTCAGTATGAGAGTGCTAGGTAGAATAGCAGCGGCTATAGAGGCAGTGCCACTCGCTTAGCCACACAACCGCCCACTGCAGCTTGCACTTCTAGCTGCCTGGGAAAAGAACCCCTTTTCCCTGGATGAACTTTTCCCCTGACGCCTTCAGTCAGGTATGTTCTTTGCTGGTGGCTTCAGCCCTCTTCCATATCGAGAGGGAGATTTCCTCTCCCCAGTGGACTGGCTACTCCGGACCATGGACGCTAGCCTCTTAGGCTGGGGAGCAGCGTACTGGCTCCACACTGCTTGGGGATGTTGGATGCCCCAGGAGTCTTCCCTTCCCAGAAATCATCCTGAAAATCAGCGCAATCTTTTTCGCGCTCAGCTCGTTCCCCCATCTGCTCCACCCAGAAGTGTTCCCACACATCTGCACTCGCTGGGGTACACCAGACGTGGATCTAATGGCCTCAAGGTTTAACGCAGGTACCCGCGTTCTTAGCCAGGTCACGCGATCCACAGTCCATCGGCGTGGATGCTCTAGTCTCCTCCTGAAGTCGCTTCCATCTACCTTACATGCTTTTTGCCTCTGCCCCTGCTGCCGCGAGTAATCAGATAGCTCAAGGCAGAAGTAGTGCCGGTGATACTAATAGCACTGGACTGGCCCAGGCATGCCTGGGATGCCGAATTAGTACAATTGCTCATGGCGCCTCTTAAGCATCCCAGACCTGCTGACCCAAGGGCCCATTTCCCATCAGAACTCCAGAGCCCTGAAGCTAACGGCCTGGCCATTGAGACATGGACTTTAACAAGAGCGAGATTCTCTCCCGCGATCATCTCCACCATGATCAGTGCCTGAAAGCCGGCTTTCATC
Source organism: Anomaloglossus baeobatrachus (assembly GCF_048569485.1). Lineage (NCBI taxonomy): Eukaryota > Metazoa > Chordata > Amphibia > Anura > Aromobatidae > Anomaloglossus > Anomaloglossus baeobatrachus. The sequence goes on along the minus strand of NC_134353.1, from coordinate 159,207,135 downwards.
CCGTATTTACCAATAACTAGAGTTGAGCGCGGTTCGCGGTTCGTGGTTCTCCAGTTCTAGGCTCGAGTGATTTTTGGGCTGTTCGAGATCGAACTAGAACTCGAGCTTTTTGCTAAAAGCTCGATAGTTCTAGATACGTTCGAGAACGGTTCTAGCAGCAAAAAGCAGGGCTTTTTACAGCTACAGTGTGCAGGAGCCATCTCTGGCAGCGTGCCACAAGCTGGTAACCAAGATAAACATCGGGTATCCAAGCAAAGCGCTTTGGTTAGTAACCCGATGTTTATCTTAGTTACGTGCAGGAAGCCCACACTTCCCGCTCAGCTCACTCCGCCCCCTCCTGCCCGCGGCATGTATACATACATACATACACACACACACACACACACACTCTCACTCACGCACACCCCCCCCTCCCAGCTACAGTGTGCAGGAGCCATCGCTGGCAGCCTGCCACAAGCTGGTAACCAAGATAAACATCGGGTATCCAAGCAAAGCGCTTTGGTTAGTAACCCGATGTTTATCTTAGTTACGTGCAGGAAGCCCACACTCCCCGCTCAGCTCACTCCGCCCCCTCCTGCCCGCGGCATGTACACATACATATACACACACGCACACACACACACACTCTCACCCACCCCCCCCCCCCCGCTCGGCTTACCTGCGGTGATGAAGTCCCGCCATCCCGACCTCAGCGCTGTCACTGTCCTCCATGGCCGCCGCTTGTCACATCACCTATCGCTTCCGACCCGAGACTGACACTGGCGGTGACGTCACGGACCTCTCGCGATACTTGATGTGAAGGCGCCGGTCATTGACCTCAGTGACAGGGGCTATCAGTGTGCTGGAGATCAGCGCAGGTAATGTACCTCGCTGACAGCAGCACTTGTCACCCCCCTGCAGTGACCTGGGCTGACCCATTGATGTTAGCTCAGGTCACTGCATTGCTCTCCCAGCCAATGGGGAACATCCTGCTCTTCATTGACTGGGACAGTGTGGATCGTCATGGCAACCCCTTGGATTACACCAGACCTGGATTTGTTTTTCTTTCTAATAAATTAGTTAAAGAGGGAATGTTTTGGGGAGTGTTTTTTCAAATAAAAATGTGTTTGTCGTCTATTTTTTTTTATTACTGACTGGGTTGGTGATGTCGGGTATCTGATAGACGCCTGACCTCACCAACCCCAGGGCTTGATGCCAGGTGACATTACACATCTGGTATTAACCCCATATATTACCCCGTTTGCCACCGCACCAGGGCGCGGGATGAGCTGGGGCAAAGCACCAGGATTGGCGCATCTAATGGATGCGCCACTTCTGGGGCGGCTGCGGCCTGCTATTTTTAGGCTTGGGAGAGTCCAATAACCATGGACCTCCCTAGTCTGAGAATATCAGGCCCCAGCTGTCTGCTTTACCTTGGCTGGTGATCCAATTTTGGGGGACCCCTACGTGTTTTTTTTTTTTAAATTATTTATTTAATTTAAAATAACAGCGTGGGGTGCCCTCAGTTTTGGATTACCAGCCAAGGTGAGGTTGCCAGCTGTGGTCTGCAGGCTGCAGCCGTCTGCTTTACCCTAGCTGGCTACAAAACTAGGGGGAACCCTACGTCATTTTTTTTTTCATTTTTTTTGGCTAAATACAAAGCTAAGCACCCCTTAGTGCCACATGAAAGGCACCAAAGGGTGCTCCACTTTTTCTCCACTTTTTCTCCACTTTTTCTCCACTTTTTCTCCACTTTTTCTCCACTTTTTCTCCACTTTTTCTCCACTTTCTCTCCACTTTCTCTCCACTTTTTCTCCACTTTTTCTCCTCTTATGCTCCACTTTTTCTCCACTTTTTTCTCCACTTTTTCTCCACTTTTTCTCCTCTTATGCTCCACTTTTTCTCCTCTTATGCTCCACTTTTTCTCCACTTTTTCTCCTCTTATGCTCCACTTTTTCTCCACTTTTTCTCCACTTTTTCTCCACTTTTACTCCACTTTTTCTCCACTTTTTCTCCTCTTATGCTCCACTTTTTCTCCACTTTTTCTCCTCTTAATCGCCACTTTTTCTCCTCTTATGCTCCACTTTTTCTCCACTGTTTCTCCTCTTATGCTCCACTTTTTCTCCACTTTTTCACCACTTTTTCTCCTCTTATGCTCCACTTTTTCTCCACTTTTTCCCCACTTTTTCTCCACTTTTTCTCCACTTTCTCTCCACTTTTTCTCCACTTTTTCTCCACTTTTTCTCCTCTTATGCTCCACTTTTTCTCCACTTTTTTCTCCACTTTTTTCTCCACTTTTTCTCCACTTTTTCTCCTCTTATGCTCCACTTTTTCTCCACTTTTTCCCCACTTTTTCTCCACTTTTTCTCCACTTTTTCTCCACTTTCTCTCCACTTTTTCTCCACTTTTTCTCCACTTTTTCTCCTCTTATGCTCCACTTTTTCTCCACTTTTTTCTCCACTTTTTTCTCCACTTTTTCTCCACTTTTTCTCCTCTTATGCTCCACTTTTTCTCCTCTTATGCTCCACTTTTTCTCCACTTTTTCTCCTCTTAATCTCCACTTTTTCTCCTCTTATGCTCCACTTTTTCTCCACTTTTTCTCCTCTTATGCTCCACTTTTTCTCCACTTTTTCTCCTCTTATGCTCCACTTTTTCTCCACTTTTTTCTCCACTTTTTCTCCACTTTTTCTCCTCTTATGCTCCACTTTTTCTCCTCTTATGCTCCTTTTTTTCTCCACTTTTTCTCCTCTTAATCTCCACTTTTTCTCCTCTTATGCTCCACTTTTTCTCCACTTTTTCTCCACTTTTTCTCCACTTTTTCTCCTCTTAATCTCCACTTTTTCTCCTCTTATGCTCCACTTTTTCTCCACTTTTTCTCCACTTTTTCTCCTCTTATGCTCCACTTTTTCTCCACTTTTTCTCCACTTTTTTCTCCACTTTTTCTCCACTTTTTCTCCTCTTATGCTCCACTTTTTCTCCTCTTATGCTCCACTTTTTCTCCTCTTAATCTCCACTTTTTCTCCTCTTATGCTCCACTTTTTCTCCACTTTTTCTCCACTTTTTTCTCCACTTTTTCTCCACTTTTTCTCCTCTTATGCTCCACTTTTTCTCCTCTTATGCTCCTTTTTTTCTCCACTTTTTCTCCTCTTAATCTCCACTTTTTCTCCTCTTATGCTCCACTTTTTCTCCACTTTTTCTCCACTTTTTCTCCACTTTTTCTCCTCTTAATCTCCACTTTTTCTCCTCTTATGCTCCACTTTTTCTCCACTTTTTCTCCACTTTTTCTCCTCTTATGCTCCACTTTTTCTCCACTTTTTCTCCACTTTTTTCTCCACTTTTTCTCCACTTTTTCTCCTCTTATGCTCCACTTTTTCTCCTCTTATGCTCCACTTTTTCTCCTCTTAATCTCCACTTTTTCTCCTCTTATGCTCCACTTTTTCTCCACTTTTTCTCCACTTTTTTCTCCACTTTTTCTCCACTTTTTCTCCTCTTATGCTCCACTTTTTCTCCACTTTTACTCCTCTTATGCTCCACTTTTTCTCCACTTTTTCTCCTCTTAATCTTTACTTTTTCTCCTCTTATGCTCCACTTTTTCTCCACTTTTTCTCCACTTTTTTCTCCACTTTTTCTCCACTTTTTCTCCTCTTATGCTCCACTTTTTCTCCTCTTATGCTCCACTTTTTCTCCTCTTAATCTCCACTTTTTCTCCTCTTATGCTCCACTTTTTCTCCACTTTTTCTCCTCTTAATCTCCACTTTTTCTCCTCTTATGCTCCACTTTTTCTCCACTTTTTCTCCACTTTTTTCTCCACTTTTTCTCCACTTTTTCTCCTCTTATGCTCCACTTTTTCTCCACTTTTTCTCCAATTTTCTCCACTTTTTTCTCCACTTTTTCTCCACTTTTTCTCCTCTTATGCTCCACTTTTTCTCCACTTTTTCTCCACTTTTTCTCCACTTTTTCTCCACTTTTTCTCCACTTTTTCTCCACTTTTTCTCCACTTTTTCTCCACTTTCTCTCCACTTTTTCTCCACTTTCTCTCCACTTTTTCTCCACTTTTTCTCCACTTTTTCTCCTCTTATGCTCCACTTTTTCTCCACTTTTTTCTCCACTTTTTTCTCCACTTTTTCTCCACTTTTTCTCCACTTTTTCTCCACTTTTTCTCCTCTTATGCTCCACTTTTTCTCCACTTTTTCTCCACTTTTACTCCACTTTTACTCCACTTTTACTCCACTTTTTCTCCTCTTATGCTCCACTTTTTCTCCACTTTTTCTCCTCTTAATCTCCACTTTTTCTCCTCTTATGCTCCACTTTTTCTACACTTTTTCTCCTCTTAATCTCCAGTTTTTCTCCTCTTATGCTCCACTTTTTCTCCACTTTTTCTCCACTTTTTTCTCCACTTTTTCTCCACTTTTTCTCCTCTTATGCTCCAATTTTTCTCCACTTTTTCTCCACTTTTTCTCCTCTTATGCTCCACTTTTTCTCCACTCTTTCTCCTCTTAATCTTTACTTTTTCTCCTCTTATGCTCCACTTTTTCTCCACTTTTTCTCCACTTTTTTCTCCACTTTTTCTCCTCTTATGCTCCACTTTTTCTCCTCTTATGCTCCACTTTTTCTCCACTTTTTCTCCTCTTAATCTCCCCTTTTTCTCCTCTTATGCTCCACTTTTTCTCCACTTTTTTCTCCACTTTTTCACCTCTTATGCTCCACTTTTTCTCCACTTTTTCTCCACTTTTTCTCCTCTTATGCTCCACTTTTTCTCCACTTTTTCTCCACTTTTTCTCCTCTTATGCTCCACTTTTTCTCCTCTTATGCTCCACTTTTTCTCCTCTTAATCTCCACTTTTTCTCCTCTTATGCTCCACTTTTTCTCCACTTTTTCTCCACTTTTTCTCCTCTTATGCTCCACTTTTTCTCCTCTTATGCTCCACTTTTTCTCCACTTTTTCTCCTCTTAATCTCCACTTTTTCTCCTCTTATGCTCCACTTTTTCTCCACTTTTTCTCCACTTTTTCTCCACTTTTTCTCCTCTTATGCTCCACTTTTTCTCCACTTTTTCTCCACTTTTTCTCCACTTTTACTCCACTTTTTCTCCTCTTATGCTCCACTTTTTCTCCACTTTTTCTCCTCTTAATCTCCACTTTTTCTCCTCTTATGCTCCACTTTTTCTCCACTTTTTCTCCTCCTAATCTCCACTTTTTCTCCTCTTATGCTCCACTTTTTCTCCACTTTTTCTCCACTTTTTTCTCCACTTTTTCTCCACTTTTTCTCCTCTTATGCTCCACTTTTTCTCCACTTTTACTCCACTTTTTCTCCACTTTTTCTCCTCTTATGCTCCACTTTTTCTCCACTTTTTCTCCACTTTTACTCCACTTTTTCTCCACTTTTTCTCCTCTTATGCTCCACTTTTTCTCCACTTTTTCTCCTCTTAATCTCCACTTTTTCTCCTCTTATGCTCCACTTTTTCTCCACTTTTTCTCCACTTTTTTCTCCACTTTTTCTCCTCTTATGCTCCACTTTTTCTCCACTTTTTCTCCACTTTTTCTCCTCTTATGCTCCACTTTTTGTCCACTTTTTCTCCACTTTTTCTCCACTTTTTCTCCTCTTATGCTCCACTTTTTCTCCACTTTTTTCTCCACTTTTTTCTCCACTTTTTCTCCACTTTTTCTCCTCTTATGCTCCACTTTTTCTCCTCTTATGCTCCACTTTTTCTCCTCTTAATCTCCACTTTTTCTCCTCTTATGCTCCACTTTTTCTCCACTTTTTCTCCACTTTTTCTCCACTTTTTCTCCTCTTATGCTCCACTTTTTCTCCACTTTTTTCTCCACTTTTTTCTCCACTTTTTCTCCACTTTTTCTCCTCTTATGCTCCACTTTTTCTCCTCTTATGCTCCACTTTTTCTCCACTTTTTCTCCTCTTAATCTCCACTTTTTCTCCTCTTATGCTCCACTTTTTCTCCACTTTTTCTCCACTTTTTTCTCCACTTTTTCTCCACTTTTTCTCCTCTTTGCTCCACTTTTTCTCCACTTTTTCTCCACTTTTTTCTCCACTTTTTTTCCACTTTTTTTCCACTTTTTCTCCTCTTATGCTCCACTTTTTCTCCACTTTTTCTCCACTTTTTCTCCACTTTTTCTCCTCTTATGCTCCACTTTTTCTCCACTTTTTCTCCACTTTTTTCTCCACTTTTTTCTCCACTTTTTCTCCACTTTTTCTCCACTTATGCTCCACTTTTTCTCCACTTTTTCTCCGTTCTTTTTCTATGGTCGGTCTACCCATTAGCTCTGCCATGCATACTGTAGCTCTACACCTACTGCACATGTTACTTTATGATTGACATCTCTTTCGTACCAGAGCTGTCTAAGTCTACTCTGACCCCATATTTGTCATTACTATATTGTCCTTGTACTGTATTATGACATTTGTATCATGTGTTTCATTTCTTGCTGTGTTGCAATTTTTTTGCTGCATCCCAATTGTACCTCTACATTGTTCCAGTTTATGTTATTGTTCTCTCACTCTTATGTGATACTGATTATTGTCATTTTTCATGATTACATGCAGATAAGTCCAATCTGACGAAGGCTCAGGCCGAAACGTCATTTGTAACTTGTTTTGGACAAAAACATATATGCTTATGAAAAAAAAATTTCTTAATACGGACCAATAAAGAGTGATTTTGCATTACTATCCATTGTGACTTACTGACTTAGTCTGGGAGATATAGAGTGCCGAGGTTACTCACTAATTTTATCTATTATTACCTCTGAGCACCTAAATACCAGTGAGCAGAGCTTCCTCTACAGTAGTTCTCCTGATTAGGCATGCCCTTACCTCATGAGCAGGGCATTGCAGCTTTGGTAGCAACCATTACGACATGGACTCTGCTGCTGTGGACCCGGGGAGAGTGAGTGCAGATTCATTGCACCCACACTCCTCACATGAAGGGTCCGCACTCCTAGAAAATGGGGGATACGTTCCCTGAGTGTCTCCCCCCCATATTCTAGACGGTCCAGAGTCGTCGTGGGACCCCTTTATTTTTTTTCTTACAATAAATTGGTGAAAGAGGAAATGTTTTGGGGACTGTTTTTTCAAATAAATTTCTTTTGTCGATTTTTTGTTTTTGTTAGTACTGACAGTTTATGATGTTGGGTATCTAATAGACGCCATGACATCACAAACTGCTGGGCTTGATCTCAGGTGACTTTACAGCTAGTATCAACCCGATTTATTACCCCGTTTGCCACTGCACCAGGGCACGGGATGAGCTGGGGTGAAGCGCCAGGATTGGCGCATCTAGTGGATGCGCCACGTCTGGGGTGCCTGCGGCCTGCTATTTTTAGGCTGTGAAGGCCCAATAACTATGGACCTTCCCACCCTGAGAATACCAGACCACAGCTGTCCGCTTTACCTTGGCTGGTGATCCAATTTGGGGGGGACCCTACTTTTATTGTGTAATTATTAATATTTATAAAATAACTATAAAAAAGAGCCTGAGGGGACCTCCACATTGGATCCCCAACCACGGTAAAGCTGCCAGCTGTGGTTTTCAGGCTACAGCCGTCTGCTTTACCCTAGCTGGCTATCAAAAATGGGGGGACCCAACGTAATTTTTTTTTTTAACTATTTTTTAAATAGAAAAAATTAATGGGCTTCCCTGTATTTTGATTGCCAACCAAGGTAACGGCAGGCAGATGGGGGTGGCAACCCATAGCTGTCTGCTTTATCTGCGCTGAGAATCAAAAATACCGTGGAGCGCTACGTCATTTTTTTAAAGATTTATTTTTACAGCACTGTGATGTCCAGCAATCAAAATACAGGGAAGCCCATTTTATTTTTAGTTATTTAAATAAATAATTAAAAAAAATATATATGGGCTCCCGCTGCATTTTTTGTATTGCTAACTAAGGGTAATCCAAGCAGCTACTGGCTGCTAACCCCCACTGCTTGGTGTTACCTTCACTGGCAATGGAAAATCCAGGGAAGCATTTTTTATTTTTTTTGCCAAAAAACTACAAAAAAAGGACGTGAGCTTCGCCATATTTTTGTATGCTAGCCAGGTATAGCAGGCAGGTGCTGGAAGAGTTGGATACAGCGCCAGAAGATGGCGCTTCTATGAAAATGCCATTTTCTGAGGTGGCTGCAGACTGCAATTCGCAGCAGTGGGGCCCAGAAAGCTCAGGCCAACCGGTGGTGCGGATTCCAATCCCCAGCTGCCTAGTTGTACCTGGCTGGACACAAAAATGGGGCAAAGCCTACGTCATTTGTTTTCTAATTATTTCATGAAATTCATGAAATAATAAAAAAAGGGCTTCCCTTTATTTTTGGTTCCCAGCCGGGTACAAATAGGCAACTGGGGGTTGGGGGCAGCCGTACCTGCCTGCTGTACCTGGCTAGCATACAAAAATATGGCGAAGCCCACATAATTTTTTCAGGGGGCAAAAAACTTCTGCATACAGTCCTGGATGGAGTATGCTGAGCCTTGTAGTTCTGCAGCTGCTGTCTGTCTGTATGGAGAAGAGCAGACAGCAGCTGCAGAACTACAAGGCTCAGCATACTCCATCCAGGACTGTATGCAGAATTTTTTTGCCCACCAAAAAAATGACGTGGGCTTCGCCATATTTTTGTATGCTAGCCAGGTACAGCTGGCAGCCACGAGCTGCCTCCAACCCCCAGTTGCCTATTTGTACCCGTCTGGGAACCAAAAATATAGGGAAGCCCGTTTTTTTTAATTATTTCACTTATTTCATGAAATAATTAAAAAACAAATGACGTGGGCTTCGCCCTATTTTTGTGTCCAGCCGGGTACAACTAGGCAGCTGGGGATTGGAATCCGCAGCACAGGTTAGCCCGAGGTTTGTGGGCGCCTCTGCTGCGGATTTCAGTCCGCAGCCGTCCCAGAAAATGGCGCACTCATAGAAGCGCCATCATCTTTCGCTGTATCCAACTCTTCCAACAGCCCTGGAGCCGGGTGGCTTGTTGGGTAATCATGAGTTAATACTGGCTTTGTTTTACCAGCCAGTATTAAGCCAGAGATTCTTAATGTCAGGCACGTTTGACCCGGCCATTAAGAATCTCCAATAAAGGGTTAAAAAAAAGACACCACACAGAGAAAAAATACTTTAATAGAAATAAATACACAGACACATTAGAGACTCCATCTTTATTACCCCCTGTCAGCCCTCCACGATCCTGCTCTTCTGTCTTCTTTCTTTCTAGTGTAGTAGTAGTGACGATTGTAGTGAGGAAGGATGAGATTCACCAGCTCATCACTTGGGGCTGGGGAACCTCCATCCTCACTACAATGCTCACTACAATCGCGAAGCAGCGTGCAGCCTTCACTCCGTGAGTGATCACTGCTGGCTGCTAGCGGTAACGCTGACAGACGCGTTACCATAGCAACGGTGCTCTCGGAGCCGCGGTTAGCGGTGACGTCACCGCTAACTGCGTTGCTATCGCAACGGTGATCTCCGTTAATGACCGGCTGTGTCAGCCGGTCCCTAACGGAACGGGGAGTCGACCGTGTGCTAGAGCATGTCGCCGGTACACGGCGATACACATATGTGCACCGTGTACCGGAGAGATGCACTCGCAGGTCCTACATGACGTGTCATAGTCATGTGACCAGTCTGTAGCCAATGAGATAATAGCCACGTGACTGGTCACATGGCTATTTTGACGTCACGATAGATCCTGCTTCTCTGCTGGCAGTGCAGGTCACCGGGAGGATTCAGCGATCATCGGATGGAATAGCGGCAGGAGACAGAGTGCAGAAGGGATCGCGAGGACCGGTAAGTGTTATGGCAATGTTTATTAACTGTTTGTGTACATTTATAATGCATTTTTATGTGTTTGTGATTGCCTCCCATTATAGCCTATACGTTCGAGTTCGGTTCGTCGAACGTTCGACGAGCCGAACTCGAACGGGACCTCCGTTCGGCGAACCACCTCGAACCGAACCGCGACCGGTTCGCTCATCTCTACCAATAACGTGGAAAACTTTCCTTTTCCGGTGCAGGGAATCTAATGTCCAACCTATGCCTCTGGCGATACCCAAAATTCTTGATTATTTGCAGTCAGGTTGCAAAAGGGGTTGGCCCTCAGCTCCCTTAAGGGGCAGGTTTCATCTCTCTCAATATTCTATCAATGCCGTCTAGCTTGCAATCCGCAAGTCAAGACCTTCCTCCAGGGCGTTTCCCATCTAGTTCCCCCATACAAATGGTCACTGGACCCATGGGACCTCAATCTCATTTTGGACGGGCTCCAGAGGTCCCCTTTTGAACCTCTTAAGGAATCTTCTCTTGCTCTTCTCTCCTAGAAGGTAACATTCTTAGTGGAGATTACGTCCATCAGACAAATTTCAGAACTGGCAGCACTCTCTTGCCGCAAACCCTTTCTGATCTTTCATCAGGAGAAGGTGGTTCTACGCCCCCTTCCGGATTTTCTTCCGAAGGTTACTTCCCCGTTTCAATTGAATGAGGACATAGTTCTGCCTTCCTTTTGTCCACACCCAGTCTATAGGATGGATAGGTGTCTACATTCGCTATACCTTGTGAGGGCTCTCAGATATTACGTATCCAGGACAGCCCCTTTAGGAACTTGGACTCCTTGTTCGTCATTCCTGAAAGGCCTAAGAAAGGACAGGCAGCTTCATAGCAACGCTGGCTCGCTGGATTGGCTCTGCGATCCAGGAAGTCTACCGCTTGCAACTCAAGCCCATTCCTAGTGGGCTGCGGACTCATTCCACACGAGCAGTTGGCGCCTCTTGGGCCATTAGGCATCCTTCTCCAGTGGAACAGGGGTGTAAGGCTGTCACCTGGTCTTGCCTACATACTGTTTCAAAGCATTACCGAGTCCATACCCAGGCTTCTGCTGACGCGAACCTAGGTAGGAAAATTCTGCAAACGACAGTGGAGCACCTATCTCAGTAGGCGCTCCTGGCTATCTGGGACTGGTTCCTAGTCCTTGGGTTACATTGTTTATTGTTTACCCACCCAGGGACTGCTTTAGGATGTCCCATGGTCCTGTGTCCCCCAATGAGGCGTCAGAGAAAAACGGATTTTTGTGTACTCACCGTAAAATCGTTTTCTCTTAGCCATCATTGGGGGACACAGCACCCTCCCTGTTGCCCTGTTGGGCCTTAGTTTTTTCTCTCTCAGTACTTTTTTGTTAAGAGTATTCACTCACGTTTTTTGTTACTTGTTCTCCTACTGCTTGTGTACTAAAGCTGAAGTAGCCAGGGGGTGTATACTGCAGGGGAGGAGCTAACATCTTTGCATCTACTTAGTGTCTTCCTTTGGATAAGCAGCATAACACCCATGGTCCTGTATCCCCCAATGATGGCTAAGAGAAAACGATTTTACGGTGAGTACACAAAAATCCGTTTTTCACAGATCCAGTTGCAAACTATTGACAAGTAAAGGTTTGTTAAAAACTAAGGGCACATACATGTCACTGGTGTTTCTCGTGGGCCAGACAGTCATGTGGTTTCTAGCCAGAGAAGGTCACTGCGTCTGGCTGTCTGGTGGTTGGGGATCACCATATTCCCTCTCCCTAGACACAGGATTTCCCTTCCCTTCTGCTGTGTGCTTGGTACTTTTCCATACCTATCATGACATTATCACCAGCTGAACAAAAAAACATTTCTTATTTTTTATCCTCTTTCTTGAAAAAAAAAATAGGGATTTTTTTTTTCTTGGTCTTTTTTTCCCTCATGGATCTTGTTGCTGCCTTGGCTGAGTGTTTGTCCCTGGAGGTTGCAGACCTCAAGTTAGCTTAGTAGCACCAGCAGCAGTCACAGACTCCTAATATTGGGGATTCTGTGAGTAGGCAGGTTCAGCTGGAGCCCAAAATTGCTCTCACAGACAGGTTTGCAGGCGATAGAGACACATTTTTTGTCTTTAAGGAGGCATGTAAGCTATACTTTTGGCTTCAGCCTTAAGCCCGCTTTACAGGCTACAATATATTTTACAATGTGTCGGCGGGGTCACATCGTAAGAGACGCACATCTGGCATCGTAAGGTACATTGTAGTGTGTGACAGGTACGTGCGATTGCGATTGAACGGAAATCCGTTCATCGCATGCACGTCGTTCATTTCTCATGAATTGAACGTGCGGTTGTGCAATGTTCCCGAGGCCGCACACATCGCAGTGTGTGTCACCCCGGGAACATTGAATGACAGCTTACCTCCGTCCACGGCTCCCGCCGACAATGCGGAAGGAAGGAGGTGAGCGGGAAGTTTACGTCCCGCTCATCTCCGGCCCTCCGCTTTTATTGGCCGGCTGCCGCGTGACGTCGATGTGACGCCGAACGTCCCTCCCACTCCAGGAAGTAGACGTTCGCCGCCCACATCGAGGTCGTATGGACGGGTAAGTACACGTCACGGGGGTTACTCGTTTGTGCGGCACGTTCAACAAATTGAACATGCCACACATACGATGGGGGCGTTGCAAATCGCATACGATATTGTATGCAAAATTGCAACGTGTAAAGCAGGCTTTAGGGATACTTCTCAAATAGCGAGATCGCTAGCGAGATCGCTGCTGAGTCACAGGTTTTGTTAATTACCAGTGACCTTATCAGCGATCTTGCTGCATGTGACACTAAGCAGCGACCTGGCCCCTGCTGTGAAATCGCTGATCGTTACACACTATTCTGGTTCATTTTTTGCTCATTGGTCTCCCGCTGTGCAACACGCATTGGCGTGTTTGACTGCAGGAGACCAACGAGCACCAACTCTGTGTAAGCAGCGTACGTTGGTAACCAGGGTAAATATTGGGTAACTAAGCAAAGTGCTTTGCTTAGTAACCCGATGTGTTCCCTAGCTACGTATACAGGGAGACAGCGCTGGCAGCCTTTAAGCGGTGTACGCTGGTAACCAGGGTAAATTTCGGGTAACCAAACAAAGCTCTTTGCTTAGTTACCCGATATTTACCCTTGTTACCAAGCGCAGCATCGTTACACGAGTCGCTGGTGGCTGATGGCTGGTCGCGGGTGATATCTGCCTAATTGACAGCTCACCAGCGACCATGTAGTGACGCACCAAGGATCCCTGCCAGGTCGGTTCGCTGGTGGCTACGTGTGACCCCCAGCCTTACTCCTCTGGAGATAAGGAACAGTGGGTGGGGATTGTGATCTCCCTGTTGCAAGGGAATCTGCAATCCTGGGCTTTCTTGTTGCCACATGGCTCCAATTGTCTCCAGTTGGTGAATTTTTTGAGGACTTGGGTTTCAACTATGATGATTCCGACCGAGTCCAGGCTGCGTCGCCTCCAGCAGGGAGATCAGTCAGCAGAGACTAGCTGTTTGGAACTTCATAGAAGGACAACCAACACTAAATGGAGTGACCCACTTCTCAGAAGCCAATTCTATCGAGGCCTTTCAGAAAACTTGAAAGGTGTCATAATGATTTATAAAACTCCTGAGTCCGTGTGTTTGGGGATAGTGGAACAGGAGTTAGCATGGTGGATGCTCTATTTGTGATAACTCTTGGGCTCACCTGCAATATGGTAACTAACCCTATCTCCATCTATGCCATTGACTCAGCACCACTTGCTCAGGGATGCCTAACACAGATAGGACCCCTGCATTATGAAGTAATTTCTTGCTATGTCCTTGAAGGCCTTCCCTATCCCATTATACTAGTTCTACCCTGATTGGTGAAACATAATCCGATAGTGGATTTGCAAACCAGGGAAATTGTGGAGTGGGGAAACTACTGTATTTATAATTATTTGAACACCTCTCTCTACGGTCTCTATGGAGTCCTTACCTGCATTTTTGTCTGGGTTGGAAGATGTATTTTCAGAGACGGGTTATCAGGATTTGCATCCTTATCCTGTGTATGACTGTCCCATTAATCTGCTTCCTGGAGCAAAACTTTCCAAGTCTAGACTGTATAATCTTTCTGGTCAATAGAAAAAACCCATGAATGATAACATAGCTGAGAGTCTGGAGAAGGGACATATCAGACCCTCTTCTTAGCCTCTGGTGGCAGGGTTCTTCTTCATTAATAAGAAACACGTGGGTCTCCGCCCTTGTTTGGGTTTTTGAGAATTGAATCAGATTACCGTCCTAGATCCTTATCATTTCCCTTTAATTCTGGATTTATTCAACCAGATTGGGGGAGCTAAGTCATTCTCCAAGTTGGACTTAAGGGGTTCAACAATCTGGTTAGAATCAGAGAGAGATGAATGGAAAATGGCTTTCAATATGCCTGAGTGACATTTTGAAAGTCTTATCATTCCATTTGTTCTCAATAATGCCCCTGCCATTTTCCAACATTTTGTGAATGATATTTTTCATCATTTGGTGGGCAGGTTTGTGGTGGTTTATTTGGACGTTATCTTGATCTGCTCACCCAATATGGAACACATCAAATACATGTAAAACAGGTATTACAGATTTTAAGTCATAAACTGTATGCCAAACTGGAGAAGTATGTTTTCACTGTTCAAGAGGTAACATTTTTGAGGTACCCATTGTTATCTTCAGGTTTTTGGATGGAACCCTGAGAAGGACCATGCTGTACCTGACTGGGATCATCTGGAAAACCTGAAAGCGTTACAGTACTTTCTAGGATTTACCAATTTTTATCAGAAATGTATTCAGAACTATTTGGTAATTGTAAAGCCTCTCACTGTCATGACAAAAAAGGGACAGATTTCTATTAATGGACAGACTCTGCCCAGCAGGCTTTTTCCTCATTAAAAATATGTTATCCCACAGCACTTACTGTATACTCAGTAGGCTTGATGTTGCGCAGCCTTTTATCGTAGACGTCGATGCATCTGAGGTGGGGGTATGGGCTGTGTTGTCACAAGTTCTGTCTCCTGGTAAATGGTGTCCTTGTGCTTTCTTTTTCAAGAAATTGTCCTCAACCGAGAGAAACTATGATGTTGGTAACAGGGAGCTCTTGGCAATTAAGTTTGCTTACTAGGAATGGCGCCATTAGCTAGAGGAGGCAGTTCATCACATTAATCACAGACCATAAAAACCTATCATAACTTGAGTCTGCCAAATGTCTCAGTCCTAGGCAGGCTAGATGATCTTTACTTTTTACCAGATTTATTTTTGCTGTCACTTACCAGCCAGGGATTAAGAACATCAAAGCAGATACATTATCCCAGAGCTTCCCTGGTGGTAGTGCTCACGTGAACCCAGTACCCATTTTTAAGAAGGGGATGGTCATCTCGGCCTTCTGCCCAGACCTGGAGAGGGAGGTGTTGGAGTCTCAGGGGGACGCTCCGGCCTGTTGACCTTCAGGGAAGTTGTTTGTGCCACCCAATTTACACCATAAACTATTTGGGGAACATCAAAATTCTGTACTTGTGGGTCATCCAGGTAAAAAAGCAACCTTGGACCTCTTGTATCATTTTTGGTGACTGAAGTTGCATCAGGATGTGGTTAGCTATGTGTCTGCTTGCAGTATTTGCTCACGCTCTAAGGTAACCCATACCTGTTCATTCCTGCTATTGGCTATCTTGAATAGACCATGGATGCATTTATCATTGGATTTTATTACTGATCTTCCTTTTTCTTTGGGAAAGACTGTAGTTTTGGTGGCTGTGGATAGGTTCAGTAAAATGACACATTTCAATTTCATCGCTTTGCCATCACTTACGAATGTCAAGACTCAGGCTCAGGTGTTCATCAATGAGATTCTGAAGCTTCATGGGGTTCCTTCCAATGTGGTCTCAGATTGAGGAACCCAGTTTGTTTCCAAATTTTGGAAAGCATTTTGTTCTCAACTTTTGGTGCAGTTGTCTTTCTCTTCTGCCTTCCATCCTCAGTAAATAGGCAGATAGAATGCATAAATAAAAATTTGGAAATTTACCTCAGGCGATTTGTCTCCTAGAACTAGGAGGATTGAGCATCTTATTTACCATTGGTTAAATTTGCTTTAAATAATTGTCGACAGGAGTCCACTGGCAAGTTACCATTCTTCGGCTCATACAGTTTTCCTCCACAATTTGGTACCTTTAGTGGTAGGGGTGCTTTGGGAGTTCCTGATGAGGAGCATTTTGTCCCATCACTCTCTTCAGTATGGCAAGGGGTTTAGAGTAATTTGAAGCTCATGGGAGACAGATACAAATGTATGGTGCACAAAAAACGCTTGCCTGGTCGGGACCTGAGTATGAATGACTATGTGTGGTTGTCTACCAGGAACATCAGGTTGAAAATCCCTTCATTGAAGCTGATGACTAGGTTTATTGGTCCCTATAAGATAAACGCCATCATTAACCTAGCAGAATATTTTCAAATAGCTAAAATTTTTTACTCTTGTTTTCTACATTGTTCCCTTAAATACTTGGGGCACTGGAGGGGTTATGGACCAGAGGAGAGGATGTGGGCCCAGCAATGGATGTGAATGCCACAAGATTGGTTTATTCATTCCTTGCTGCCTTGTAGTAGGGGGGTACTGTCACGGGTGTGTTACGTGTGACAGGGTCATGTGGTTTCTGGACAGAAAAGGTCACAGCACCTGGCCACCTGGCTGCACAGAATGCTCCCTGAATTTCCATGGTTCCTGCTGTCAGTATTCATTGGTTTAGGAAGATTTCCTGCTAGATTCATCTCCTTCCCTTTTGGACCCAGCAGCAGCTCAGCTTCTACCCAGTTGTTGATTATCAGCATTCCCTTGGTGTTTAACACTAGAATTCCCAGAGAGGGGTAATTTAACATTTCTACCTTTGGAACCCAGAGACTGGTCAAATGACCTGAAGGATTTTAGCTAACATCCTATAATTACCGTCTTTTGTTCTGTAATTAAGGTCATTACTGTAGCACCACAGGAGGTTGCTGTTTTCCATTGAGTTTAGCCATTTAGTTTCTAGTTAGTTCTATTCAGTTTGGACTAAGGGTCATTTGACCCTCTTTCGGGAGGGACTTCAGGGGGGAGCTCGAAATTTCTGGGACTTCAAGTCTTAAAGATCACTTCCTTCGTTTGACTGTGCTGGTGATATTTTCAATTCCTTTAAGCAGATGTTCCAAGCAGGTGGTTTTACTCCTCTGTGGTATCATTGCTGAAAGCTCTGCTGAACTTCTACTTGAGTCATCCAATAATAAGTAGTTCCTGCTTTTCCTCCTGTGTGTCTCCTTTGTGTCTTCTATAGTTGTTTAGTGGGTTGACGAAGAGCTCATCTCATCCATTCCATAGTTTGGGCCTAGCACTAGGGATACCTAGGGTCAGCTATCCGGCTTGGCGCACAGGTGTAGAACTTATGTAGGATGGTGAGCGACTAGCAGTCAGTTTGGTCAGGGGTCACCATCTTCCCTATCCCTTGACACAGGGTTTCCATTCCGTTTTGCCATGCACCTGGTACTTCCCCATACTTAGTGAGACAATACCCTGGTAAGAACTGGCAAAAGATAGTTTTTACCAAATAATAAGGCTACAGACCCTGGTAAGATGTTATGAGAGGTTGTTTTCCCGAAAAATTAAGGCCACTTACCCTGGTGAGTAAAGTTCAGCGGTAATTTTTACTAAAAATTAAAGCCACATACCCTGGTGAGAAGTAGCAAGAGGTAGTTTTTATCAAAAATTAAGGCCACACACCCTGGTGAGAAATGGCGAGAGGTAGTTTTTACCAAAATTTAAGGGCATAGACCCTTATGAGAAGTAGTGAGAGCTAGTTTTTACTAAAATTTAAGGCCACAGACCCTGATGAGAAGTGTTGAGAGGTAGTTGTCACCAAAAATGAAGGCCACCAACCATGGTGAGATGTGGCGAGAGGTAGTTTTCCCCACAAAATTAAGGCTACACACCCAAAGTGTTAAGAGTTAGCTTTAACAAAAATTAAGGGCATGGATTCTGGTATGAAGTTGCAAGAGTTAGTTTTTACCAAAAATTAAGGCTACAGACCGTGGTGAGAAGTGGCGAGAGTTAGTTTTGCCAAAAAATGAAGACCAAAGACCCAGCTGCATACTAGCGACAAGTAGAATTTTACAGGAGGAGGATGAGGAGGCAGCAAACCATTTCTTTATTTATTTAGTTTTCAATGTGATTTTATAATTAGTGGTTACTGTATTTTTTAAGTCTCCAAAACACTGGGAATGGCAAATAGACTACACCAATTTCTGTTTGCAGGTGGTCTAGTTGTCTACTAAGCCAAAGATATGAACAAGTCTGGTGTAATCCACAACTTATTCATTTTAATGAAAGTAAACTTGTTCACATTAGCTGAGGACAGGCGGATGCGCCTGCCTTTGATAACCTCTCCTGCTGTGCTGAACACACATTCAGACAGTACATTTTAGGAAGGGGAGGCCAACATCTCCCAACCATATTGTGAAAGCTGAGACCATGCATTCAATATTGCCACCCAGAAATTTAATTGTGCATAACCATCAGATAGATACATATGGACACATGACTGTGTTTTGGAAATCTGCATCGTAGCAGATGGTGTTGCTGGATGGTGTGGATGGCTGCCTATGAATTGTTGCCAATTTGTAGACATGATGACTCTTCCTCTGGAGCTGTGGCCGGTGCAACTGCTGCATTGTTCACTTTCTTCTCCTCCTTCTCCTAAGCTGCCTTGTTGTTCTAACAAGCCCTTGATGTCTCGTGGGAATGCAAAAAGAACAGCATTACACTGCTTAGACTTATATTCATGCACTTTTAGATCCAGCTCCAGTGGCGAATGTAGCACTGCTATGTGGTCTTTTTAGCATGGTTCCAGTAGGGTCGCCACTCCGTAATCCCCACTAGGCAGAATCCTTGCAAATTGAGGGTCATTGCAGCGGCACAACAACATGCATTGGCTCATGTGTGCCAGTCTTCCAAGAGTCAACGACGAGCTGTCCTCAGTCGCAGGTGTACAGACTGGCTCCTCTGCATGCCCCCAGGCACACTGCAGTGATGCCCCTGACCAAACGTCCCAACTACCCTGCTAGGCAGACATTTCCTTTTTCCTCCGAAACTGTCCCCTGTCTGGAAAGTTGGGGGCATGGCCATCTTTGGCCCAGAAAAAGGATCTCGCACCCCTGTGTTGATGACAGTCCAGATAAATGAGTCAATGTTTCCTCCTCTTCCTCCGGTACCACCACCTCATTCATCATAGCCTCCAGAGATTTTTCCAGCACGAATAAAATAAGTATAGTGATGCTGATTATGGCATCATCAGCGCTAGCCATGTTTGTAGAGTTCTCAAAGCAGTGCAACATGTCACACAGGTGCTGCATGGAGGCAAACTTGACCTTGTTGGTATGTCGCATATGAGGCAGTGAATGGGAAGGTCAAAGTGACTTTGCAGTGCAGACAGGACAGCAGCATTAGGGTGAGAATGATAAAAATGCACACATACTGCCAACATTTTCAGCAAAAGTTTTGACATATGTGGGTGATTTTTGAGGAAGCTCTGCACCACCAAATTAAGCACATGCGCCAGGCAAGGGATGTGTGTGAAGCCTCTAAGGCCCAGAGCTGTGTAGAGATGTTGGCAGTTATTGCACACCACCAAGCCAAACTGTAGGTTCACCTTCACCAGTCACTTATCTGTTTCTTGGTTTATGCCCGTCCACAGCTCCTGTATGGTGTGAGGTTTGTCTCCCAGGCAGATGAATTTAAGAATGGCCTGCTGTCGTTTACCCCCGGCTGTGCTGAAGTTAGTGCTGTATGTCCCAGTCTGACAAAATGAGAAGGAGGTGGAGGAAGTGGACGGCAGGAGCCTCATTCCAAGACACCAATATGTCTACGCAGTGTGCAGTTAGAGAGATATACCGTCCCTGTGCTTACTGGTGGATCTTTCCACTTATGGCATTGCAGAGTGAACAACAGATTTGTTCTGCCACATTAGTGTTCAGGCCAGGAATGGCACACCTGAAAAAATAGTGGCAGCTTAGAAAGACATACTGCGGTAAAGACACGAACATCATTTGTTGGAAACTGTCCATTTCCACCAGCCTGAATTGCAGCATTTCAAAGGCAAGCATTTTGGAAATGCTGGCATTCAAGGTCAGAGATCATGGGTGGCAAGGGGGGTATTTCCTTTTTCTATCAAGGGATTAAGAGCTTGTTGGAGGAAGTGATGCTGTTACTGCCACATCATGTGCTTGTTGAGAGAAAGGTGGCCCCGGTGATCATGAACCAATTCAAGATGCCAATACCACAGCTAAAGAGGCCAGCACCACAGCAAAAGAGGGAGCAGGAGGAGCCAGAGTTCTTTCCTGATTTCTCATGAAACTACTCCACTGTACCTCGTGCTTGGAAATCAGATGACACATCATGCAGGTGGTGCTCAAGTTGAGAACATTTTTCCCTTGCTTCAGTCTATGACGGCACATCTTGCAAACCACCACTCTCTTATCATCAGCACATTTCCGTACAAAATGCCATACCAGGGAAGTCTTTTGAGCTGGCTTTGCTGCGAAGTTTCACTGGCACAACAGCTGGTAGCAGCCGACTTACTAGCTATGGGCCATCCACTGGGCTTTTGCTCCATGCTCCCTTTTTGGCGTGATACTGGTTCATCTGGCTGAACATCTCCTCTTCATCAGAACTGTGCATGTCACTATCAAGGCCTTCACTCCAGGTGGAGTCAAGCATCTCATCATCAGCAATCGCATTGTCTTCCACCTTCTCCTCAGCCCTGCCCTCCTTCCCAGTCGGCACACTGACAAAAGCCACAGCAGGCTGACTAACAGGGTTCACCTGCCTATCATAGCCATAGTACTTGGAATGGCTTTGATGGCACAGGAAGTGCCCACAGTCTAAAAGCTTGCTGATTGACTGCTCTGGAATCTTTCAACAGGCTTTATTTGGGTGACAAACACAAACAGAAAGCGGACATACAGGCAAAGGTCTGTGCTTGGTGTCTAGCACTGGACAGTGTCCGGTATGGACACCAAATATTACAGTTTTGGTTTGCTCATCTCGACTCATATTACCTCGAATTATACTTTAAATCAACATTTACTTCCCTCACATGTATCATTTGCTTAAAAAGAATCAGGGAGAAGTTGCTGCAACTGTACCGCCCCGAGGCTCGAATCCGGGCTCATCGGTGGGTAGCTCAAGCGCCTCCGGACCCGGGGGTCCCGTTGCTCTGAAGGGAAGCTGGCGCTACGTGAGGGTGGGTGGTCTTCGGTGGGGAGGTTCACGGCCGGGGCCGTGGTGTTTAGGGATTTAAGTTTGTGATGCCACCCACGGGTTGTGGTGAGTGTGGACACCACCGCTGCCGTTAACTAGGCTCCCAGGGATGGTGTTGTGCAGCCTGGTGTTGACCCCTCTGTGGGCAGGGGGTGATGGTCCCGGGGACCGGTGGTTGCGAGGTGCGGGCGTGTTAGTGTGGTGCGGTGCACGGCCCGAGGGCACTGTTGTACTCACTATGTCAGATACACCGGAGTCTCTGGTAAACCAAAAGGATGGTGGTCGGTGCCCGCAGCCGGCCGCGTCCTGTCCCCCACCCGATTCGGTGGTTCCCGCCTTTCTCCTGCACCTCGTTTTGTAGATTTTGACTGCCTATGCCTCAGCGATGGTAGTCCGTTCCCCGGCTTTGTGTGTGTTGGGAGAGCCCGTTTGCCCGCAGACGCTGGCTCGTGGGATCTTTCTGCCTGAGCGGTGGCTTTCTATCCCCCTCATTGGGCTGTTGTCTTCAGTCGGGACTTGGGTGGGAAAGAACCTAAGGTCCAGACCCCAATCAGTGAATTTGACTCGGTCCAGTGGTTTCTGGGCCACGTTCTGGGTCTGAGTACCCCTCCTGGTGCTCCGGTTTCCAGTTGGTTCCCCGGTTCGGTACCGGCGGGCCACCACCCTGTCCCGGTCCCTTACGGTTCCACCAGCCGTCTTCCCGGCTCCTGCAGGCGGCAACCATTGTCTGCCTCCTGGCCACAGGGTATCGGGCTACGACCCAGATCCCTGACAGATGTTTACTACCTCTCTCTTTCACCTCCAAAACTAATCTGATGTGTTTTCCCGCCTCAGGCTATCCGAAATCCTTGGTGGGCGTGGCCAACTGTCTGGCTCTGCCCCCTGGTGTGAACATCAAGACCTGAGAGGGGTGACTCAGGGTTTTTAGGTTGGCTGCTGTTACCTTTTTAGGGGACGGGTGTTTGTGCAAGGGCCTGTCTGTGACTACCTGGCTAGTCCAGGGCGTCACATTCCCCCTTGGTTTAATGCAGACCGTCCGTGCGCTGCCCGACCACCACCGGTTTATTTTTGTTTGCTGTAAAAGATAAACGGGAAAAACAGGTACAAGTATACTAAACTTTTTACATTTTAAGCAGGTTTTGAAATCATCCCTTATTGGAGGCACATTCTTAAACGTTGCACATATATAAAACATTTTTATTAACGGTAAACGGAACCGGGTCCTTCCGCTTGCCCACCCAAGCAAACCTAAACCTTGATGCTGCCTCTATAACTAGGTTAGCACCCCTTTTCCCCAATCCAGGAATGAGTCAAGGTCCGGGTATTGCCCATATGGGCCGGGTAAAAAGTTCCTTACCCGGCAGTCTCTCAGAGGCCCCACGTCCAGGTGACCCCTGGACCAGGAGGGTAGTCACCGGTTGCCATGGTGACAGGGCCTCGGCCTCCTCTGCTGCAGGCCCTTCCTCCAACCAGCCTCTCCAGAGACTGTAGTTCCAAAAGGGTGGTCCGGGACTTATTTACAAACCCAAAAGTTATTGGGTGGCCTGCAAGCTCTTGGCCATGTTTATTTTGAAACGAGAATAAAACAGCAAAGTCCCATCGGGGACGGGAACATGGTAGCCGGCACTGCTACCTTTTCAACATTCTTCAGTGGAGCATTACTCACAGCAAGTTGGGCTGCAGTGTGTACATCGCCCTGGCCAAAAACTGATGCTCTAGCAGGATACAGCTAAACCCCCACTAAGTGGAGGCACCACAGGTGCAGGAGAAGCAGATCACACACACACCTTCATGGAATGGAGGGGAGGTGACTGCTAGATGATAAAACTGCACACAAGTGGCTTGCATAGAGCGCTGTTCACATGCAGATGACACAGTCACAAACCCGCAGCCTATTAGGTAACGCCCTTCTATTAGATCAAGCGGGCTGCCAAGCCGTACTCCACTGTATATCATGCACGGACAGACACTCTACAATGCAAGGCCCAACAGAAAGGGGCCTGGCTGTATCCTGTACAAACAAAAAAATATGAGGTTTTTGTTGGTATTTATGGCCATAAAACGTAAGCCTAC
Organism: Anomaloglossus baeobatrachus; assembly: GCF_048569485.1. NCBI lineage: Eukaryota > Metazoa > Chordata > Amphibia > Anura > Aromobatidae > Anomaloglossus > Anomaloglossus baeobatrachus. The sequence goes on along the minus strand of NC_134353.1, from coordinate 159,183,999 downwards.
ACCCTCGTCAAGGGACCTCATGTCTGTAGGTCCCTACACTAAATATAAAAAAAGCAACAATAAGAGGATAATGTCCTCCAAAAATAAAGTATTACTCACAGCAAGTTGGGCTGCAGTGTGTACATCGCCCTGGCCAAAAACTGATGCTCTAGCAGGATACAGCTAAACCCCCACTAAGTGGAGGCACCACAGGTGCAGGAGAAGCAGATCACACACACACCTTCATGGAATGGAGGGGAGGTGACTGCTAGATGATAAAACTGCACACAAGTGGCTTGCATAGAGCGCTGTTCACATGCAGATGACACAGTCACAAACCCGCAGCCTATTAGGTAACGCCCTTCTATTAGATCAGGCGGGCTGCCAAGCCGTACTCCACTGTATATCATGCACGGACAGACACTCTACAATGCAAGGCCCAACAGAAAGGGGCCTGGCTGTATCCTGTACAAACAAAAAAATATGAGGTTTTTGTTGGTATTTATGGCCATAAAACGTAAGCCTACACCCTCGTCAAGGGACCTCATGTCTGTAGGTCCCTACACTAAATATAAAAAAAGCAACAATAAGAGGATAATGTCCTCCAAAAATCAAGTATTACTCACAGCAAGTTGGGCTGCAGTGTGTACATCGCCCTGGCCAAAAACTGATGCTCTAGCAGGATACAGCTAAACCCCCACTAAGTGGAGGCACCACAGGTGCAGGAGAAGCAGATCACACACACACCTTCATGGAATGGAGGGGAGGTGACTGCTAGATGATAAAACTGCACACAAGTGGCTTGCATAGAGCGCTGTTCACATGCAGATGACACAGTCACAAACCCGCAGCCTATTAGGTAACGCCCTTCTATTAGATCAGGCGGGCTGCCAAGCCGTACTCCACTGTATATCATGCACGGACAGACACTCTACAATGCAAGGCCCAACAGAAAGGGGCCTGGCTGTATCCTGTACAAACAAAAAAATATGAGGTTTTTGTTGGTATTTATGGCCATAAAACGTAAGCCTACACCCTCGTCAAGGGACCTCATGTCTGTAGGTCCCTACACTAAATATAAAAAAAGCAACAATAAGAGGATAATGTCCTCCAAAAATCAAGTATTACTCACAGCAAGTTGGGCTGCAGTGTGTACATCGCCCTGGCCAAAAACTGATGCTCTAGCAGGATACAGCTAAACCCCCACTAAGTGGAGGCACCACAGGTGCAGGAGAAGCAGATCACACACACACCTTCATGGAATGGAGGGGAGGTGACTGCTAGATGATAAAACTGCACACAAGTGGCTTGCATAGAGCGCTGTTCACATGCAGATGACACAGTCACAAACCCGCAGCCTATTAGGTAACGCCCTTCTATTAGATCAGGCGGGCTGCCAAGCCGTACTCCACTGTATATCATGCACGGACAGACACTCTACAATGCAAGGCCCAACAGAAAGGGGCCTGGCTGTATCCTGTACAAACAAAAAAATATGAGGTTTTTGTTGGTATTTATGGCCATAAAACGTAAGCCTACACCCTCGTCAAGGGACCTCATGTCTGTAGGTCCCTACACTAAATATAAAAAAAGCAACAATAAGAGGATAATTTCCTCCAAAAATCAAGTATTACTCACAGCAAGTTGGGCTGCAGTGTGTACATCGCCCTGGCCAAAAACTGATGCTCTAGCAGGATACAGCTAAACCCCCACTAAGTGGAGGCACCACAGGTGCAGGAGAAGCAGATCACACACACACCTTCATGGAATGGAGGGGAGGTGACTGCTAGATGATAAAACTGCACACAAGTGGCTTGCATAGAGCGCTGTTCACATGCAGATGACACAGTCACAAACCCGCAGCCTATTAGGTAACGCCCTTCTATTAGATCAGGCGGGCTGCCAAGCCGTACTCCACTGTATATCATGCACGGACAGACACTCTACAATGCAAGGCCCAACAGAAAGGGGCCTGGCTGTATCCTGTACAAACAAAAAAATATGAGGTTTTTGTTGGTATTTATGGCCATAAAACGTAAGCCTACACCCTCGTCAAGGGACCTCATGTCTGTAGGTCCCTACACTAAATATAAAAAAAACAACAATAAGAGGATAATGTCCTCCAAAAATCAAGTATTACTCACAGCAAGTTGGGCTGCAGTGTGTACATCGCCCTGGCCAAAAACTGATGCTCTAGCAGGATACAGCTAAACCCCCACTAAGTGGAGGCACCACAGGTGCAGGAGAAGCAGATCACACACACACCTTCATGGAATGGAGGGGAGGTGACTGCTAGATGATAAAACTGCACACAAGTGGCTTGCATAGAGCGCTGTTCACATGCAGATGACACAGTCACAAACCCGCAGCCTATTAGGTAACGCCCTTCTATTAGATCAGGCGGGCTGCCAAGCCGTACTCCACTGTATATCATGCACGGACAGACACTCTACAATGCAAGGCCCAACAGAAAGGGGCCTGGCTGTATCCTGTACAAACAAAAAAATATGAGGTTTTTGTTGGTATTTATGGCCATAAAACGTAAGCCTACACCCTCGTCAAGGGACCTCATGTCTGTAGGTCCCTACACTAAATATAAAAAAAACAGCAGGGGTTTAGCTGTATCCTGCTAGAGCATCAGTTTTTGGCCAGGGCGATGTACACACTGCAGCCCAACTTGCTGTGAGTAATACTTGATTTTTGGAGGACATTATCCTCTTATTGTTGCTTTTTTTATATTTAGTGTAGGGACCTACAGACATGAGGTCCCTTGACGAGGGTGTAGGCTTACGTTTTATGGCCATAAATACCAACAAAAACCTCATATTTTTTTGTTTGTACAGGATACAGCCAGGCCCCTTTCTGTTGGGCCTTGCATTGTAGAGTGTCTGTCCGTGCATGATATACAGTGGAGTACGGCTTGGCAGCCCGCCTGATCTAATAGAAGGGCGTTACCTAATAGGCTGCGGGTTTGTGACTGTGTCATCTGCATGTGAACAGCGCTCTATGCAAGCCACTTGTGTGCAGTTTTATCATCTAGCAGTCACCTCCCCTCCATTCCATGAAGGTGTGTGTGTGATCTGCTTCTCCTGCACCTGTGGTGCCTCCACTTAGTGGGGGTTTAGCTGTATCCTGCTAGAGCATCAGTTTTTGGCCAGGGCGATGTACACACTGCAGCCCAACTTGCTGTGAGTAATACTTGATTTTTGGAGGACATTATCCTCTTATTGTTGCTTTTTTTATTCTTCAGTGGAGCTGTATGGCGAGGGAGGGGACTGGGGCCGCCTAGGAACACTGCGGCTCACCTTCCTCTTCACGTCAAGGGTGAACCAGCCACTCTCCCCGCAAGGCTGGGTGTATGTGACCAGTTCACCGGGCTCCAGGTCACGGTCCGGGTGTCCCATTGGGAGGTGGGGGTAGACATCCCTCCTGGAGACAAAGATCTCGGCCTCCAGGCCGGGCTCAAAAATGGACCCCCAACCACGGCAGGGGTCAAGCTGGCGTACTTGGCCATCCCGGGTTGGGACCCGCACCCGATAGGTGGAACTGCAGAGATTCTCATTAATGGTCCGGGCCAGCACCTCCGCCTTCTGCCTCTCACGGGCCGCGATCTCCCGGCCCAGCTGGTTCTGCCACCGCTCCCAATACGGAGCGTCTGCCTGCTCCCTCTGCGCAGGGGTTGGACCCAGCTGGAATTCCCCCGTGCCGGCTACGACCGGCACCTTCTGTGCTGGGGGACCCCGCTATGTCGTGGCATGCTGTGCTGCCTCGCAGCGACAACACCGCGATGCCTCAGCTGAGGCCTGGGATCTGGGACGGGCCAGCGCTACCTACTGGGCCTCCTTCTGGCCGGGATTTACCTCCATCTTGACCGGGCGGACTGCCGGGGCCTTGGGCAGCTGGGGTGCGGTCACTTCCGGGACCGGCGGGTTCACCGCGGGAACGGACATCTTCTGAGGACTGCTGCTCCACGGGAGCAGAATCGGTGCAGGCCGAACGTGCGGCCGTCCGCGTACTGCTTCTACAGGTGGATCTTCGCGTGTGTCTGGGACGGGTTCCACCACCGATGTCGGGGGTGGTGGACCGGGTGGAGAGGCAGCGGCAACCGCTATGGGCAGTGAGGGAGGCATCATGGAGGGCTGGAGCAGACCGGGTCCCTCAGCCACAGCGGCCGGTCCCTCCGGGACACAGGGGCATGGGTCGCATACCCAATTCTCCAAAACTGCCGCCACTTCACGTGCCCGCACGGTGGCGGCTATCCCCTCTATCTCTAGTATGTGACCCCAGCACTCAAAATGAAAGCAAGAGAATTTTTTGTGATGCAAGTGGATTTATTGACACTGCAAAAGTGAACCTTAAACCAGAGCAACACCGACGTTTCGGCGTAGAGCCTTTCTCAAGGTAGTTGCATCAATGGTACAGCTGGATGGCACGGGTCACATAGGACAACCGAAATGCATAAAGGGAGGTAAGGTTCTTTCACAGTTGCAGAGTGTGCTCGTATGCAGAGGAGTGACAGTGTCACTGTGGAGGATGGGTGAACGCCTGCAGTAACGGCCCGATGAGAACAGCAGAGGCTGGGTGTGTGGCAGGACACCACTGCTGCCACACACCCAGCCTCTGCTGTTCTCAACGGGCCATTACTGCAGGCGTTCACCCATCCTCCACAGTGGCACTGTCACTCCTCTGCATACGAGCACACTCTGCAACTGTGAAAGAACCTTACCTCCCTTTATGCATTTCGGTTGTCCTATGTGACCCGTGCCATCCAGCTGTACCATTGATGCAACTACCTTGAGAAAGGCTCTATGCCGAAACGTCGGTGTTGCTCTGGTTTAAGGTTCACTTTTGCAGTGTGTCAATAAATCCACTTGCATCACAAAAAATTCTCTTGCTTTCATTTTGAGTGCTGGGGTCACTTACTATTTATGTCTTTCTTTCCCCTTAAGCACCTAAACTAAGTGGTTGAGCCTGAAATTACCATTGCTTTATATCCCCTCTATCTCGGCTGCCCAACGCTCCATGTGTAAAAGCACCTGGGATCGGAGGCGGCAGCACATCTGCACGGTCCGGACTTCCACCCACGCCGCTGTTCCAGGCGCGGCCTACGGGATCTCGGGCTTGCCAGACGGGGCGGACATGGTGCACTGTCGGGGTCCAGGAACCAAACAGGTAGCAGAGTCCTGGAGTCCCTGCCCTTTATCCACTTGGTCACATGGCAAAGAGTCTTCACCTGCCACCCTTGGTATTTTCGCGGCACTCGACGCTCTTTATGTTCAGTTTCCCTTTTCAGCCACGCGCTTTCCTGCATCGTTTTGTTCCCAGGGGGCGTGGCTTCACTCTCCCGCTCTTCCTGCGGGGAAGAAGACTCTAGCGGGAATCTTCATGCCCAAAGATGGCGGATTCTGCAATTTTTCAATGGGTCACCGCTAACTTCTACTTCAAGGCGCACTTCCACCAGTAAGTGGATGGGTTCAATCCTATTCGTGACGCCATAAGAGTTGATCGGATCCGGGCTTGTCAGTGGGTGGCTCGAGCGCCTCCGGACCCGGGGGTCACGTCGCTCTGAAGGGAAGCTGGCGCTACGTGAGGGGGGTCTTCGGTGGGGAGGTTCATGGCCAGGACCGTGGTGTTTAGTGATTTAAGTTTGTGATGCCACCCACGGGTTGTGGGGAGTGTGGACACCCCCGCTGCCGTTAAGTAGGCTCCCGGGGACGGTGTTGTTCAGCCTAGTGTTGACCCTTCCGTAGGCAAGGGGTGATGGTCACGGGGACCGGTGGTTGCGAGGTGCGGGCGTGTTAGTGCGGTGCGGTGCGCGGTCCGAGGGCACTGTTGTACTCACTATGACAGATACACGGGAGTCTCTGGTAAACCAAAAGGATGGTGGTCGGTGCTCGCAGCAGGCTGCATCTTGTCCCCCACCCGGTTCGGTGGTTCCCGCATTTCTCCTGCACCTCATTTTGTAGATTTTGACTACCTATGCTTCAGCGATGGTAGTCTGCTCCCCGGCTTTGTGTGTGTCGGGAGAGCCCGTTTGCCCACAGACGCTGGCCCGTGGGATCTCTCTGCCTGAGTGGTGGCTTTCTATCCCCCTCATTGGGCTGTTGTCTTCAGTCGGAACTTGGGTGGGAAAGAACCTAAGGTCCAGACCTTAATCAGTGAATTTGACTCGGTCCAGTGGTTTCTGGGCCTCGTTCTGGGACTGAGTACCCCTCCTGGTGTTCCGGTTTCCAGTTGGTTCCCCGGTTCGGTACCGGTGGGCCAATGCCCTGTCCCGGTCCCTTACGGTTCCACCAGCCATCTTCCCGGCTCCTGCAGTTGGCAACCACCGTCTGCCTCCTGGCCACAGGGTATCCAGGCTACGACCTAGATCCCCGACAGACGTTTACTACCTCTCTCTTTCACCTCCAAAACTAATCTGTTGTGTTTTCCCGCCTCAGGCTATCCAAACTCCTTGGTGGGCATGGCCAACCACCTGGCTCCGCCCCCTGGTGTGAACGTCAAGACCTGAGAGGGGTGACTCAGGGTTTTTAGGTTGGCTGCTGTTACCTTGTTAGGGGATGGGTGTTTGTGCAAGGGCCTGTCTGTGACTACCTGGCTAATCCAGGGCGTCAAACAACCACATAATGCTACAGTAGGTCGTTTGCACACTGCTTAGCAAAGGTTTTATTTATAAGGATATTATGTTAAATGTCCCCAATGTTTTTATCTTTTAAACATTTTGTCCCACATAAATGCCATCTCTGTAATGTGTTTAACACCATGAGGTAAGGGGGCTTTGGTGCCGGGTGTTGGACTCCTGATTGTTTGGCATATTAAGTGCCAGACCACCACAGAGCTGATATTAATAATGTATAAAAAAGATATGTTATCAATATCAAAGTATTGGACAATCCTTTTAAGCTTCTGTTATTTATGTTAGAGATTTTGTACAGTTAAATATTTCTTTACAGTACCTCCTAAAGGGGAATTGTATTACAGCATAATTCCTATTCAAATCTATGGATAATCATATAATACATAGCCGGTCCAAGTGTGTGTTACGTCTGTCTGGGGCCAGAGGCACAAAATGGCTATCATGGATAGTATAGGCTCAAGCTGCCCACTAAGCATAATGCTGAGGTGCCCCAAAACCATTTAACCCCTGTACAGGAATATGGAATTACTGCAGGGTACAGGAGATCACTGCCTATGGATAGTCTGCAGTCCAGAAACTGGGATAGTCACCAGGCAGGGTCAAAAACATGGAGGTGCAAAAAGGGATAAAATCAAAAGGCAAAACCAGCCCAAGGTCAAAACAGAGATGTTGGGAAAGTACCAAAATGCAGACTGTAAAAAAAAAGTACCAAAATGCAGACTGTAAAATCGTCAGAAAAGAGGTCAAGTTGGACAAAAACATCAAGGTATGGCCAGAACCAGACAAATGTGTAGCACTAAGAAACAGTAGGCTATATCTGGCAGGGACCAGCAAACAACTGAAAGTATAAAAAGAGTGTGGTGCCCTCCCATACGCTGGCACTTGAAGGTGTTACCTTTAGCTGGCCAGCACATCCCCCCACAGTCAGCCAGTGGTACTGCAGGTCACAGGCATGCCAACCTTGGTGGATGGGCTGAGACTGCGCTCACCAGAGGTACTGATACGGGCTTCCCTTTATCACCAGCCAAGGGTCGGTCTGGCCCGCCGAGGTTCCGCGGAATCCCCCGGTAGGCCTTGGGCCCTCAGTGGGCCCCTGTGCCTTAAATAGTGCGGAGCTGTGTACAGCGCCGCGGGGCCGCCGGTTTTTCAGGGCCAGCGTTATGTGCGGCAGACTGGGCAGGGCCCCCACACTCCGATGCCCCCCCTCCCTACGCTCTGAGGGCCCCCAGCCTTTCAATCACAAACTACAGCGATAGCACAAGTTCTGTACTATCGCTGCAGTTTTTCCGGGTGCAGAAGGACCTGCGGTGACATCACAGACAGTCATGTGATTCACCGTAGGTCCTGCACTGCGGAAGTCCCAGGCCAGTACATATCCGGTGTACAGGCCTGGAGACCGCGCGCTATTCAAATGTACGTGTATCCTTCAGATGCGCGTACATGTGAACAGTGCGGCCGGTGTCAGGGATGAGGCGGAGGAGCTGCGCAGCGACACAGCGGCCGTCATCACACTGCCGCCGGAGCAGCAGAGGATAGGACGCGCAGGGCTGCAGGTATGTGCTCAGAAGGAGCCAAAGAAAAAAAAAACAACAACATTCTCATCTGTTCTCCTCTGTTCCCGCGGTGCTCCAGACCGCAAGACACAGTGACCCATCCGATGCACGAAGCCGCCGCTGCAGGCTAACTTCATTGCCTTACTGCAGTTAAATGCTTTACGGCGCCGCAAAGCATTTAACTGCAGTAAAGCCATGATGGCATCCTGCGGCGGCGGCTCCGTGCAGAGAACGGGATCACCGAGGGGTTTATGAGCCTGCGGACCGATAAGGTAAGGACACCGCAGGAACGAAGGACAGGTGAGAATAACGTGTGTGTGTGTGTGTGTGTGTGTGTGTGTATGTGTAAACAATGACATAGTAGGGGACAAGAAGGGAGGCCCATTGCTACAGTACACAAGGCTGGGGGGCCCACTGCTACAGTACACAAGAATGGGGGGCCCATTGCTATAGTACACATGGCTGGGGGCCCATTGCTACAGTACACAAGGCTGGGGGGCCCATTGCTACAGTACACAAGGCTGGGGGGCCCATTGCTACAGTACACAAGGCTGGGGGGCCCATTGCTACAGTACACAAGGCTGGGGGCCCATTGCTACAGTATACAAGGCTGGGGGGCCCATTGCTACAGTACACAAGGCTGGGGGGCCCATTGCTACAGTACACAAGGCTGGGGGGCCCATTGCTACCCTCAGTGTCAGTGTCATTATCCTGTACCCCCAGTGTCAGTGTCATTATCCTGTACCCCCAGTGTCAGTGTCATTATCCTGTACCCCCAGTGTCAGTGTCATTATCCTGTACCCCCAGTGTCAGTGTCATTATCCTGTACCCCTAGTGTCAGTGTCATTATCCTGTACCCCCCAGTGTCAGTGTCATTATCCTGTACCCCCAGTGTCAGTGTCATTATCCTGTACCCCCAGTGTTATTATCCTGTACCCCCCAGTGTCAGTGTCATTTTCCTGTAGCCCCCCAGTGTCAGTGTCATTATCCTGTACCCCCAGTGTCAGTGTCATTATCCTGTACCCCCAGTGTCAGTGTCATTATCCTGTACCTCCAGTGTCAGTGTCATTATCCTGTACCTCCAGTGTCAGTGTCATTATCCTGTACCCCAGTGTCAGTGTCATTATCCTGTACCCCCAGTGTCAGTGTCATTTTCCTGTACCCGCAGTGTCAGTGTTATTATCTTAGGCTATATGTAATTACTCTTTAGGCGGCCTCTATATGTGATGATAGTACAGGAGGAGCTTCAGTATAAATACTGTATATTTAAAAAAAAAAAGCCTGATCTGCCTATAGAGCAGTATTGTCCGAATACACAGGACTAGTGAAGGGCTTATTCAACATGTAAGACTAATTTAGAAACCATAGTGAAGACAAATATTCACCAGAGTTTCAAAATGGAAAAGTGTATTGGGTGGTAATGCTTCACACCAACACATACTGACTCTTAGGGTAGGTGCCCACGATCAGAACTCCCCACAGCGAGTCCTGACCTGCGGGGCCACGCGTCTCCTCTGCAGGAGACCGCAGCTGTCAGTACCCACAATCAGGCTTCAGTGTGCTGCGGTCTTTCACTTGTGTTCTCCCTACGGAGGAGCATGCGATTACGCAGCAAACAATTGACATGCTGCGGTCTAGAAAGAAGATCCGCAGATCAGTGTTTTTTGCGGAAAAAAGAATCACTTTGGGCACGGGATTTCTAGAAATCCATCCACTGTGCTTGTACTTACAATGCAGCGTTTTAGATGCAGCTGAACCATGCTGCAGCCAACATGCTGCAACCACTGATCGTGGATGGCTGGGCACGCACCCTACAGGGGATTTCCCTATATGGTGGATAGATGGCGGCAGAGGGGGATTAAATTTTAGCAAACGTTTCCATATGAAGAAGCTGGATAACATTTTGCTTCTCTTTGAATATTATTTGGCTGTGGACTCGGTGGTTTTCCTAGGACAAGAAATGTCCGTGTGTAAGCAAAACTGCGACTGATTGTAAATAATAGATTCCATTATTAACAACAATAAATAAGAGGCTACAAGAAATCCTGTGATATCTGTAGGCACAGGACAGGTCTCTTCTGCACACTGTATAGTTTGCTAATAGGCTCACGTTATACTGAGAGAAGCCGGAAATGATCAAGTAAAAAAAATGTTTATGGTAGCCATAGTGTGGGCCCCTAGAGGCAATTTCCCTGGTAGGCCCATCACACCCCAGTCCAACCCTGCACCAGCCCCACCTACAGTGTAAATGTGGCGCCACCTGGTGACCTGAGCCAATGTCATAGAAGCAAATTCTGGTGTTTTACTGACTCCTCCCCTTTCACCAGCACCGCCCACAGTGGGAACACGGCGGTGCTTGGTGACCGGAGCAGAAGTCACAGTAGTAGATTCTGGTGGAAACGTGACAGTGTGAAAGACTTTGATCTACACTCAGAAGTTCTAATAAAGCATCTTAAAAAAGTAATAATTTTAATTCTTCTAGAAAAACAAAGCTATTCTTGTATGGTACAGTACATTATTTTCTTCCTGGCAATATCATTCATAAAATGTACACTCCGCTGTTAGCATTTAAATCTTTACAACCTCCCTCTGCTGTCCAGTTGAAGTTAGGTAAACGAAATTAAAAAATCTAAAAACAGATCAATCTAAAAAACAGCCATCTTTAGGGATCTGGAAGTTTGCTTACCACAAAGTAGCTGATTACTGCAATCTGTTCATTTCTGTCTTTTCGGAAGAAGTAAACATTCATTAAATGTGAAGCAGGGCTGTAGAAACATGGTTACTTTCAGAAAGTGAAATGTGGGCAGCTATGACTGCAGAATAATCCAACCCATCCCTGCAGAAGCTGCTATCTTCTCATAGAAAGAAACATCGCTCAGTACAAGATTACAGCGGAGGTCAATAATGACGTGCAATTTTATTTCCGTTTTAATTTATTACCATTCAGAGCAATTGATTAGCTAAGTTCATTATTGCTGTGTAACCACATCTGATCTGTGATAAACTGCAATACCTCCCTGTGGTGTACTTTGAAACAACTTGTCAATGATATGTAATTTTTAAATAATACACAATGCATTGTTATGTCTCTTTGTCTCTAAGTAAACAGTACAAACAAAATATCAACAATTTAAGAAAGTCATTAATTAAAATGCAGACTAATGGTGCTTTAAAATGCCACTGTGACATGTCAAATGTCATCTTAGTTTTCATCAAAAACTGAAAATCAACCAAAGAAATACATATTAATTTTCTCCGTAAGTAATGTCAACTCACAAAAAGTAGATAATAAGGCTGAAAAACATAACATAGAAGATATAATGAAAAGCAAAATTGACTCAAGATTTAGAACACTAGAAACAAATACGGGAATATATAGAGTAAAATATCCAAGTGACACTGCATTAAAAGAGAAAAGAACAGGCAAATCTGGATTGTCTAAGGGTACGTGTCTGCAGGAGAACGCAGGAGACCGCAGCTGCTCGTGCCCACGGTCTGGGCTCAGGCAGTTGTGGTCTCTCTGCTTTGTTCTCCCGGCTGAGAACGCTTGCGACTTCGCAGCAAACAACTGACATGCTGCAGCTCGGAAAGCCACATCGCAGGTCAGTTTTTGCTGCAGGCAAAACAAACACACTGGGCATGGGATTTCTAGAAATTCTATCCAATTTGCTTGAACTGTACAATGCAGCATTTTGGATGCAGCAAAAACACGCTGCATCCAAAATGCTGAATACAGTAATGGTGAGTACGCACCCTAATAGATGCAAGGTCATTTATGGTTTTGGAAGTCCATGGAGGGTTTATATGGTGATCAGGAACAGTTATGTCTTAGATTCATTACATGCTATTGCTATGTTAGTGAGCACAAGTGATTTTGAAATATTGTTGGAGGATGTACCGTATTTTTCGCTTTATAAGACGCACCGGATTATAAGACGCACCCCCAAATTTGGTGAAGGAATAGAGAATTTTTTTTTAATAAATGGGGTCCATCTTATAATGCCAGTGTCCGTCTAACAAATCATATAGAGTATATGTCCCTCATAGCCCCCCCATGCTAAAATTAGCCCCCTTAATCTGGATATGGCCACCTTATATTGAATATAGCCCCCTTGTGCTGTCACTCGTCCCTCAGTGATGCAACATGTCCCCTATTGCTGGCACACGTACTCTATGGCTGGCACACAGCCCTCTGTGGCTGGCACACAGTGCTCCCTGTGGCTGGCACACACTGCCCCCTGTGGCTGGCACACACGGCCCCCTGTGGCTGGCACACACTGCCCCCTGTGGCTGGCACACACTGCCCCCTGTGGCTGGCACACACTGCCCCCTGTGGCTGGCACACTTTGCCCCCTGTGGCTGGCACACACTGTCCCCTGTGGCTTGCACACACGGCCCCCTGTGGCTAGCACACACGGCAAACTTTGGCTAGCACACATGGCCCCCTGTGGCTAGCACACACGGCCCCCTGTGGCTGGCACACACAGCCCCCTGTGGCTTGCACACACGGCCCCCTGTGACTGGCACACATCACCATGTATTAGATATCGCCCCCATGCTGCTGCTTTTAGTAAAATAAACTCTTTCTTTACCTTCTCCAGCACTGTCCTGCAGAGTGAAATCTCTGCGTGCATGATCACAGCACCAGGAGGGAGACCGGGGAGACACGCTGGAGGAGGTAAGTAAAGAGTTTTTTTTATTTTACTATAGGTAGCAGCATGGCGGCTATATCTAACACAGGGGTGCATGTGCGATCAAAGGGAGCACAGGCAGATATAATATGCGCAGCTCCCCCAGCCCATTGCCGCGATGCAGTTTCAGCACCACAGTGATGGACAGCGCCTGTGCATATTATATGAGTGGGAGCAGGAGATCAAAGGCTCCCAGCACTGCTCCAGAGCGGCCCCCACCTTCCCTGGACCCTGCAGTATATAATCCATATATTCGGTTTATAAGACGCACCCCCTACTTTCCCCCAAAATTTGGGGGAACAAAAGTGCGTCTTATAAAGCGAAAAATACGGTAATTTTATAAAATAATATGTTGGACCAGGTGGCAGAAGTAAGGCTGGGAGGGAGGTGGGAGCATGGGATGCCAGTCTAAATAAAGTTCTTCAGCTACTCTTCAATAGTAACCTTTTTGGTAATAATTTTAAGAGGTATGTGTGGAGAAAACCAGGCACTGCTCATCACCTGCCCAATACAATCCCAACAGGGAAACATGGTGGTAGCAGCATCATGCTATGGGGGTGTTTCAGCTGCAGGGACAGGACGACTGGTTGCAATTGAAGGAAAGATGAATGCGGCCAAGTACAGAGATATCCTGGAAGAAAACCTCTTCTAGAGTGCTCTGGACCTCAGACTTGACCAAAGGTTCACCTTCCAACAAGACTATTAAACTAAGCACACAGCTAAAATAACAAATGAGTGGCTTCAAAACAACTCTGTGACCATTCTTGACTGGCCCAGCCACAGCTCTGACATAAACCCAATTGAGCATCTCTGGAGAGACCTGAGAATGGCTGTCCATCAACATTCACCATCCAACTTGATGGAACTGGAGAGCATCTGCAAGGAAGAATGGCAAAGGATCCCCAAATCCAGGTGTGAAGAATCATTCCCAAGAAGACGCATGGCTGTACTAGCTCAAAATGTGCTGGTACTCAATACTGAGCAAAGGGTCTGAATACTTATGACCATGTGATATTTCAGTTTTTCTTGTTTAATAAATTTTACTTTAAAGTGTCTAGCACAAGAGTACCTGATATAGTGGGGGAAGTCCAGTGGTCTTAGTATTTTTTCCTATCAGGAGTTTGGTATTTTCTGCAGGGTTTTTTGCTGGCCGCAATCAGTTATCTGTCCTGTCCTGTCGTATCTAGTAAGTCGGTCCTCACCTTTGCTAACCTATATTTTCGATCTGTATATTGTGCTTTCTTACATCACCGTCATTGCATGTTTGGGGGCTTGCTATTTATTTGGGGACTGCTCCGAGGCAAGTTAGGATTCCTCATTTCTATCTTTGAGGTGTAGCCAGTTTCTGCAGCAGTGACGAGGTGTCTAGGTGTGTTAGGAACATCCCACTGCTACTTCTAGTGTTGTCTGATAGATAGGGGATTGCGGTCAGCTTAGTTTCCAACTTCTCTTGTGGTTTTGTTTTTTTCTGATTAATGGGATTTTTTGTGATCATCCACGGTTACCAGATCATAACAGAAATATATACCAGGATAGGGATAAATATACCTGTATAGGCCCATATATACCAGGATGGGTACAAATATACCAGGGTGGGAAAATATATTACACTGGTCCCAGCAAATATGCTAGGATGGACCCAGAATGGGTACAAATATACTAGGATGTGGATATATATACCAGAATGGGGACATATATATCAGGAAGGTCGGAGGATGTGGACATAAAGCAGGATGGAGACATACATGCCAAGATGGGGACATATATACCAGGAGGGGCCCAGGATGTTGATATATATTAGGTTGGACACAGGATGGGGATATATATGCTAGGATGGCGACAAATATACCAGGATGGGCCCTGGATTTGGACATAAGCTAGGATAGGCCTAGGATGGGGATATGCATAACCAGTTGAATGACATTTATACCAGGATGGGGACAAATATTCCAGGATGGGGTCATATTTACTAGGATGGGGGACAAATGTACCAGGATGGGGGACATATTTATCAGGAAGCAGCTCAGGATTAGAGATATTAGTACAGAATGGGGGACCTTACTACATAATGAAGGGGCAAAAGGGCAACAACTTGTATGTCTTTATAGGATTTAGACTGCTACAATGGCCCATACATCTGACCAACATGTGGGGGGCGAGGCCCAAACTTTACATTGGGGTCCAATTTATGTTACTTAGTAACAGGTTCCCTTTAGAAACAAATCATAGAAATAACCAGCCAACTATCTACTTAGTCTGGGGGGTATGGCAAGCTGTACCATATTTTATAACAATGTATTATGGCATGATGTATAATGGCACATTGTACGATGTATGATGCCACAATGTTTTATGACACCATGTATTATGGCACTTGGCATTGCGTATTATGGCACATGGCACTGTGTATTACGACTCATGACAAAATATATTATGGTACATGACACTGTGTATTAGGCACACGGCACTGTGTATTATAACACATGGCATGATATATTATGGATTGATGTATAATGGCATATGACACAATGTATTTTGGCACATGGCACCGTGTATTATGGCAAATGACAAAATATATTATGGCAAGATGTATTATGGCTTGGTGTATAATTGCATCATGTATTATGCAACATGGCACTGTGTATTATGGCACTATGTATTATAACTTGATGTGTAATAGCACATGGCATGATCTGTTATGGCATAATGTTTTATGACATAATGTTTTATGGCAGATTGCACTGTGTATTATGGCACATGGCAAAATGTATTATGGCACAGTGTATTACAACACATGGCACAATGTTTTGCGGCACTATGTATTATGGCTTGATGTATAATCCAATATGACACAATCTATTATTGCACAATGTATTATGGCAAGATATATATTAGCACATGGAACCTTGCGTTATGGCACATGGCAGGATGTATAATAGCTCGATGTATAATGCCGCATGTCACGATATATTATGAAACTTATATATGGGGCCAAATTCAGATTTCTGTTATGGGGCCCCATGATTTGATTTCTATGTATGCCCCTGATCAGTGATATGGTGTAGCCACATCTGTCCTACTGCATTTGAACTCTAATGAAATTCTGAAATCACTGTCATTCATAGCCAATGTGCTTGCTTACCACAAGTGACTAAGTAATTGATTTATTGCATTTATTGTGCAATCTTTTTGTGAAAGGGGAATAAATAATTTAAAAATGCAAAAGAAAATTCTCCAAAATCCAGACATTTATTTGCAACAATTTGACAAATTTTAAATGTTTTTCTAATCACATTTTATATCTGAACTTGCCACACTAATACAGTACCTAGATTCAATGTTTGGTGGGGAGGGCGAGAAAGAAGGGGGCAGCCACTAATTTCAGCTGGATGTACAGCTCTGGACACACATTAAGTTGAAAAGTATTGTGGAGAAGAGAGCCAATAGCATGGCTCCCTGCACCGCTGAACCTACCCAAGACACCATCTTAGCATATATCAGCAGATGGTGGGGTAACTTGTCTCAGGTGCCACAATGCCATCTCTGCATTGTACTTCCCTAATCACTTCCACTGGCTACGGAGGAGGCATAGGACTCTGCTTGTCATGGGAGTGGAGACAGGTGAGAGGAATTTTTTTAATTTCTCTGTAAAAAGGACCACAAGGGGAGACATTATTACAGCAATGAAGCCAGGTTGGTTGAAATTATTACAACATTGGTCCAAAATGAAGAATATTCTTACTATATAGGCCACACTGGAAGGACATTATTAGTGTATATGGGCAATAAGGGTCATACACTGCAATTAGAAAGCATTCATACCACATGAAATGTTCCTCATTTTTTTCCACAAACTTAGTTGTACTTTATTGGGATTTCATGTCATATACCGTATTTTTCGTTTTATAAGGCGCACCGGATTATAAGACACCCCCGAAATTTAGAGAGAAAAAAGCTAAACAAAAAAAAAATGGGGTCCGTTCGGTGGTGTACTACCAAGGAAGGGGGCAGCGCTGGTGGTGCAGAGGTCACAGGAGGCAGGGGCGGTGCTGGAGTACAGCGATGCTGCATGCGCTGCTGAGGGGGCCCAGATGCTCACTGCGGGCAGCGGCTCTGTGCTTGTGCGGTGCTGCTCTGTGTCATGGCTGAAGGAGACTGCTCTGTATGGGGACTGCTCTGTGTCAGTACTGTGTGACATGGCTCTGCTCTGTGAGGTGCTGTGCAGTGTGGCTTTGCTCTCTACGGTGCTGCTCTTTGCAGGGCTGCTCTGTGCCACGGCTGCTCTATACCAGGGCTGTTCTGTACCAGGGCTGCTCTGTGTGGCAGGCGGTGAGGCACAGGCCATTCTTAAGATGTCGGCGGTGTGGGCTTCAAAGAAATGGCAGCTAGAGTTGGCACGTGCGAAGATGAGAGCTTGAGCAGAGAGCTCTATCTGCGCATGTGCCGACTCTGGCCGCAATTATTTCAAGCCCTCATTGCCAACATCTTCAAAATGGCCCATGCCTCACCGACCGCCACACAGAACAGCCCCGCACCACGCCACACAGAGCAGAGTCCTGCCACGCCACACAGAGCAGAGCCACGATGCACAAAGCTGAGCCGCACTGCACAGCCCTGGCACAGAGCAGTGCCGCCCTCTGCACAGCATTGCCCCTGCCTCCTGTGACCCCTTTTCACAACCTAATAAGCTACATTAAGATTTTAAGATGCACCCCTCATTTTCCTTTCAAATTTTTAGGAGGAAAAGTGCATCTTAAAATCTGAAAAATACTGTACCTACACAAAATAAATGACTGGAGAAAAGAGGGAGATAAGGCGACAAACATGTGTGAAAAAATCCATATTTATTCGTAGCAATCACATGTATAAATAATTACAATGTGTATCAATAGGACAAGATCAGACAATACAGCAGGAATAAATAGAGGGAGGTAAAAAATGTGTATGGGGGCATCCCTTGCCAATCAGAACCAGCCCCAATAGGAATGTATAGGGGACTGCAATGCCACCAAGTACAATAGGGTTAACCCATGAGGGGATTTATTTGAGAAGTGGTGGGGTAAAACCCAATGGACAAGGACCGTAAACAACCGTGTCCTATATAGATTAGAAAGTATTGTGGACACATGGCGGGTGGGCACCCATGCATGTATGAACTCCCAGCAGGACCTCAAAAAAAACGCAGTATAAAAAGGACTGATGGGCTGTGCAGAGCCAGGGGCAAGGGAAGAACGCCTCCCGACAATTGTGAAACTGGTAGTCCAAAACCAATGCACCACACAGCCCAGAAGGTCCAGAAATAAGAGGAAAATTCCAATCATATAACTGCGGTGGGAGGTAATGCAGAGAGGAGTTATGGGGGTACACATGCAGGGATTATACACCAACCGAGGTAAACATATATATAATTCCCCATTAGGATTTACCACAGCCACAAAAAGGAAGTTTATGTAGTGCCACCGGGGCTACAACAGACGCTGAGACAGAACAGTCATTGCAGCATAAGTATGCATGCAGTGAATCACAGTCTGGAGTGTCGTGCGGTCATGGGGAAACCACATATGATGAGGGCAAGGCAGGATAGTAATACCTGGTGGCTGGTTCGGAGGGCAAGGAACAGGCTCCTGACAGCTGTTTCGAAGCGTTGGCTTTATCAAAGGAGGTGTGGATATGTCAGGTATGGATGACTTTATTGGGACTGAACCAGGTGATAATATGTGATTGCGGTTGTTAACTGCGCATGCGCCGGCGCCGAAGTACAGGAAGCGGGAGGGACCAAGAGCCAAATCTGTGTACGGCGCACGCACGGGACCATGGGACGCGTCCTAAATCTTTGCAAGTTAGGGGCATTGACGTGATCCACGGGGGTGTTCGGGGGGGGGCAATCTATGCAAGATTCTCGCCCAGCGGGAGTCCAAGTGGATTGTCTCCCTGAACACTCTTGTGCCCTTCGGATTAAACGAGGTGGTTAGCTATGCCCCCTTCTTGTAACTTTATCCCATGGCATTTTCCCCTTTTTGGTCGGGGCACACTCCTTTATTATAACATTTATACATGTGATTGTTACGAATAAATATGGAATTTTTCACACATGTTTGTTGCCTTATCTCTCTCTTTTCTCCAGTCATTTATGGTTCTTGGAGTAGGCAAATCCTTATGGGGCACCACTGAGAGGTCCCATAAGTTGGTATTCTACTATGGCTAATTTCTTGCTATTAACCTACACAAAATAGTAAGAATTTGTAAAGTGTAAAAGAAATGTTATGTGGATTTCTATATATATATTGAGCCCCCCTGAGTAAATTCTTTGTGGGACCATCTTTCTCTGCAAGTCTATTGAGGAAAAGCCTTCAGTTAGCCTGAAAATGAATGTATCAATCTAAGGTCTCATAGGACTGTACCATATTGCAATTTGACCTGAATCAATTTGCAGGACATCTAAATTTTTAATTTTTTTTTGCAAACCTTAAATATTTCAAAGATTTATTTATCACGAGATCTCTAGCTTCTCACTATCACCTGACCTTAGGTAGTGTAAGTAGTATGGTGAGTGACATCACTCCATTAGAAAAAGTGGTTATATCACAGTGGAGAAATGATATAATGTCAGTTAAGGGGTTCCAGGATTACTTGTCAAACCACAGTGTAGGATTGTGGTCATCATAAGTGGACTCTATATAAAACAGACAAAAGAGCTAAGTATGAAAATCTGTATTACAATGTCAACTTCTCTTTTTACAGGTCTTCATGCAAAAATACATTTTCTCTACAGTGACAACCAAATGTATGGTTGACCATTGCTAATTGTCTGAGGTTAAACAAACTAGCAATTAGATATTTTGTTGCTCTTCGGCAACTATTTGGGTTTCCCATAGACTTACATTATTGCACATCGAATATTCGCAAATAATCGAATAGCGGCGACCTATTCGCCGAATATGGGCGTTGCCGAATATTTGAGGTATTTGATCATCCCTAGTAATATTATAATAGCATTTTTGTATAGATAGACCAATATCAAGTCTATTTCACAGTTTATGAAAAAAACAAACAAAAATGCACCATACCATTACATTTTTATTGATATCCTTTCCCAGGTTTCATTGAAACAAGAAAACCATACAGTGTATGCCTAATATTGTTTACCATGTTAACTAAAAAACTATAAACTTTTTATATTATTCTGTATTTTTAAAATATTCTTAGCACAATCATTCTTAAAGGGAATCTGTCACCAGGTTTTTGCTACTGTTATATCACATAAAAATGTAATAAACTACATAGCCACAAGTCTACTGTCTAACAGAAAATACCAAAAAGTGACATTGAAAATTTAAAAGTTTACTTTTTCCCACAAAAATATTATTTTAGCCCCACATTTTTCATTTTTACAAAGGTAGCAGGAGAAAATGGACCATACAAGTTTGATGAGTAATTACTCTTGAGTACGCTGAAAACCCATATGTGGTGAAAAACTATTGTTTGGGCGCATGAATGGGCTTGGAAGAGAAGGAGCGATTTTTGAGTTTTGGAGTGCGAAATTGCCTGGAATAGATAGCGAACACCAAGTCGGGTTATCAAAGCCCCTCATGTGCCTAAATAGTGGAAACCCACCACAAGCCACTGCAATTAGGAAACTATACCCCTCAAGCAATTTATCTAGATGTGTGGTGAGCACTTTGAAACCCCAGGTTCTTCACAGAATTTTATAATGCTGAACTGTGAAATTGAAGAACTACATTTTTTCCACAAAAATGTTGCTTTAACTCCATTTTTTTCATTTTTATAATGGTAACAATAGAAAATGAATGATACAATTTCTCCTGAGCAAACGGATACTCTGAATATGTTGGAAAACCACTGTTTGGGAACCTAGCAGGGCTCAGAATTGTAGGTGTGCTATTTGAATTTTGGTGGACAAAATTGACTGAAATAGATAGCGGACCCAATATTGCGTTTCCAGAACCTCTAATGTGCCTAAATAGTGGAAATACCTAACAAATCACCACATTTTGGAAACTACATCCCTCAAGGATGTTATCTAGAGGTATGGTGAGCATCTTGAACCCCCAAGTGCTTCACAGAATGTTGAGCCATAAAAATGAAAAAATAGATTTTACTCAAGAAAATGTTGCTTTAAACCCAAATTTTTCATTTTCACAATAGTAATAGAAGAAATTGAACCATACAATTTGTTACATAATGAGTACACTAATTCCCCATTTGTGCAGTTCAAAACTACTGTTTAGGCGCATAGCAGGGCTTGGGAGGGAACAAGCGCTATGTGAATTTTGAAGCGCCATTTTGCACTAGCTTGCACTATATGAAATGCAGATAAGAGCAATATTAAAAGAGAGTAGAATAGATTTTTTACCTAGAAGCAGCAAGGACTATAATGCTAGAATTACTGTTTACATAAATGTAACAGTATCCCTTCTCCAGCAGCCTGCCCTACACTAAGTGCAGATAAGAGTAGTAGAAAATAGAAAATAATTTTTAAGTAGCAGCAACAAGTTCTGTAAAGCTAGAATTCCTACTTACATGCCTGTAATACACTATCCCTTTTCCCATAGTTTGCCCTAAACTAAATGCAGCTAAGATTGATATTATTAGAGAACAAAAAATATTTTTTTGCTGCAATAGCAAGAACTGTAAGGCTAGAATTCCTGTTTACATGTCTTTAATACATTATCCCTTCTCCAGCAGATTTTCCCTACACTAATGCTGCTAAAATCAATATTATCATAGAAAAGAAGAGATTTTTTTATGAAGCAGCAGTAAGGTCTGTAAAGTTAAGGCTACAATCTGTACACACATGCATCTCAAGCATTATACCTTCTCCAGCAGCTTGCCCTGCACTAAATGCAGATAATAGCAGTATTATTAGAGAATAAAATAGATTTTTAAAGTAGCAGCAAGGTCTGTAAGGCTAGAATCCTTACCTACATGCTTCTAATATGCTATCCCTTCTCCAGCAGTTTGCCCTATACTAAATGCAGATAAAATGTAATTATTAGAGAATAGAATAGGTTTCTCACATAGCAGCAAGGTCTGTAAGGCAAGAATCCTTCTTTACATGCCTCTAATACACTATCCCTTTTCCAGCAGCTTGCTCTACACTAAGTGCAGCTAGTAGTGGTATTATTATAGAATAGAACAGATTTTTTTTATCTAGCAGCAGTAAGCACTATAAGGCCAAAATCCCTGCCAACATGCCGGTAACACAAAATTCTTTCTCTAGCAGCTTGTGCTACACTAAATGCAGATAAGAGCAGTATTATTAAAGAATAGAATAGTTTTTACATAGAAACAGCATGGTCTGTAAAGCTAGAATCCTTGCCTACATGGCTCTAATACATTATGTCTACTCCAGCAGCTGGCACTACACTAACTGTAGACTAAGAGCGGTATTAGTATACAATAGAATGTACAGTACAGTACAGACAAAAAGTTTGGACACATGTTCTCATTCAAAGAGTTTTCTTTATTTTCATGACTCTTAAATTGTAGATTCACATTGAAGGCATCAAAACTATGAATTAACACATGTGGAATGAAATACTTAACAAAAAAGTGTGAAACAACTGAAAAGATGTCTTATATTCTAGGTTCTTCAAAGTAGCCACCTTTTGCTTAGATTACTGCTTTGCACACTCTTGACATTCTCTTGATGAGCTTCAAGAGGTACTCACCGGAAATGGTTTTCACTTCACAGGTGTGCCCTGTCAGGTTTAATAAGTGGGATTTCTTGCCTAATAAATGGGGTTAGGACCATCAGTTGTGTTGTGCAGAAGTCTGGTGGATACACAGCTGATAGTCCTACTGAATAGACTGTTAGCTGCTTTTTTCTTGCCATAATACAAATTCTAAGTAAACAGAAACCAGTGGTCATCATTACTTTAAGAAATGAAGGTCTGTAAGTCTGAAAAATTGGGAAAACTTTGAAAGTGTCCTCAAGTGCAGTGGCAAAAACCATCAAACGCTACAAAGAAATTGGCTCACATGAGGACCGCCCCAGGAAAGGAAGACCAAGAGTCACCTCCCCTGTGGAGGATAAGTTTATCCGAGTCACCAGCCTCAGAAATCGTAGGTTAACAGCAGCTCAGATTAGAGACCAGGTCTATGACATACAGCATTCTTACAGCAGACACATCTCTAGAACAACTGTTAAGAGGAGACTTTGTGTAGCAGGACAGGAAACAAGCAGAAGAGACTTGTTTGGGCTAAAGAACACAAGGAATGGACATTAGACCAGTGGAAATATGTGCTTTGGTCTGATGAGTCCAAATTTGAGATCTTTGGATCCAACCACCGTGTCTTTGTGCGACGCAGAGAAGGTGAACGAATGGGCTCTACATGCTTGGTTCCCACCGTGAATCATGGAGGAGGAGGTGTGATGCTGTGGGAGTGCTTTGCTGGTGACACTCTTTGGGATTTATTCAAAATTTAAGGCACACTGAACCATCATGGCTACCACAGCATCTTGCAGTGGCATGCTATTCCATCCGGTTTACGTTTAGTTGGACCATCATTTATTTTTCAACAGAACGATGACCCCAAAGCACACCTCCAGGCTGTGTAAGGGCTATTTAACTAAGAAGGAGAGTGATGAGGTGCTACACCAGATTACCTGGCCTCCACAGTCACCAGACCTGAACCCAATCGAGATGGTTTGAGGTGAGCTCAATGGCAATGGCGATATGCAGCCAGCTAATCACTGTAATGCCAGTAGCCAACATGACTAAGTTATTACCATGATTGGCAGGCAATTCCCACATGTTTTGTGGCTGAGAAAAAGATGTCAAACATGAAGGGCAGATACTCTAGCATATCGTCCAAGCAGCATAACACTTGATTGAATATGGAGCATGTCGAGCACCCCAATGCTCAATCGAGTACCGACCAGTGCCGACCACATCTTTCCATCGCTAGTTATCATGAAATTTATCCATTCTGCCTAAACTACTGGAGGAATGAATGAAAACCTGGCTGGATGATTGCAGTCAGGTATGTTTTCCTCTGAAACACAATTGTGCCACTTAACCCCTTCACGACCGCGGGCCGTAAAATTACGTCCTATTTTAACGTGACTTAACGACCAGGGACGTAATTTTACGGCCTAAACTTCATTTGATTGCCGTGGCCATAGCAACGGCTTTCAAATGATGTCCCCTGCTGTTTCTTACAGCAGGGGACCTTTGCTTGACCCCAGGGGGGGTGGCATCGCCACCCCCTATCGACGATCGATGTGATTGGCTGTTCAAATCTGAACCGCCAACCACATCGATCGCACTAATTTCGGCAAAAATAATGCCCGAATTAGTGCGATCCTGTGAGATCCAGCTATGAGATGCCGCAGCTGCTGCAGCATATCATAGGTGGACCTCAAACATGCCGCCCCCAGCCCCTGCAGCACTGATTGGAGCGATCGTGCTATGACGCGCAATCGCTCCAATCAGTGTGCAGTGGGGCGGTCTGATCTGCCGGTGGCCGCCCTCCCCAGGCCTGTACTGCTCTGGGGACCCTCCCCCAACATGGCTGCAGCGTGGAGTGGCTGGTACTTTTGGTACCACGCCACCGCTGCTGCCGCCGCAGACGCCGCCTCTGCTGTCACCGCGCCAGCTCCAAAGGTAAGTATTGCGCTCCGGCGATGGCCCCTGCGCGCTCCCGTGAAGGCCCCTGCGCGCTCCCGTGAAGGCCCCTGCCCGTGCCCCCCCCCGATCTGCCCCCCTACGCCCCGATCTGCCCCCCTACGCCCCGATCTGCCCCCCCCGGCATCCCGATCTGCTACCACCGCTGCTGCTGCAAAGTGAGTACTGTGCTCACTTTGCAGCCCGTGCGCGCTCCCGTGGTGCCCCTGCGCGCTGCCGTGATAGCCCCTGCCGTGCCCCCCCCGCGATCTGCTCCCCCCAACCACCCCCCCCCCCCCCCGACATCCCGATCCGCTCCCCCTGCGATCTGACTGCCTCCCCCATTATTTCTATTCTGCTTCTGCAGCTCCCTCTCCGGTCTCCCCCTCTGCTCTCCCCCCCTCTCCCTCTGCTCTCCCCCCCCTCCCCCTCTGCTCTCCCCCCCCTCTCCCTCTGCTCTCCCCCCCTCCCCCTCTGCTCTCCCCCTCTGCTCTCCCCCCCCCCCCCTCTGCTCTCACCCTCCCCTCTCCCCCTCTGCTCTCCCCCGACGTCCTCTTACCTGTCTTCACCGGCCTGATCACATCTGCGTCCATCGCTGGGTCCTTCCTGGGCATTCTGCTGATCTGCCTGCTGCTCCTGTAAAGCTGTCCATCTCTCTGCCATCTGTTCCTCTGCAGCTCTTCTGGTCAGTGATCCTCCTGCTAGTCCTCTGGGTACTGTGAGTATAACTTTTTTTTTTTCCGTATCCCCTGTCCATTTTTACACCTCATCCGTCCGTGCGTCCCGCCAAGCGCTGATCAGGGATGCAGATAACGGATCGGCATCCCTGCTCAATTTTTGGCGTGACTTTTTTTTCCGTATCCCCGACGCTTTTTGTATCGCATCCGTCCGTGCGTCCCGCCAAGCGCTGATCAGGGATGCAGATAACGGATCGGCATCCATGGTCAATTTTTGGCGTGACTTTTTTTTCCGTATTCACGACGCTTTTTGTATCGCATCCGTCCGTGCGTCCCGCCGAGCGCTGATTAGGGATGCAGATAACGGATCGTCATCCCTGCTCAATTTTTGGCGTGACTTTTTTCCGTATTCGCGACGCTTTTTGTATCGCATCCGTCCGTGCGTCCCGCCGAGCGCAGATCAGGGATGCAGATAACGGATCGGCATCCCTGCTCAATTTTTGGCGTGACTTTTTTTTCCGTATCCCCGACGCTTTTTGTATCGCATCCGTCCGTGCGTCCCGCCGAGCGCTGATTAGGGATGCAGATAACGGATCGGCATCCATGGTCAATTTTTGGCGTGACTTTTTTTTCCGTATTCACGACGCTTTTTGTATCGCATCCGTCCGTGCGTCCCGCCGAGCGCTGATTAGGGATGCAGATAACGGATCGGCATCCCTGCTCAATTTTTGGCGTGACTTTTTTCCGTATTTGCGACGCTTTTTGTATCGCATCCGTCCGTGCATCCCGCCAAGCGCTGATCAGGGATGCACATAACGTATCTGCATCCATGGTCAATTTTTGGCGTGACTTTTTTTTTTTACGTATCCCCGACGCTTTTTTTTATCGCATCCGACCGTGCGTCCTGCAGCGGCCGATCAGTGCACTGCGTTTGAAAAGTCAAATGGCGCTCCTTCTCTTCTGAGCCCCGCCATGCGCTCAAACAATTACTTTCCACCACATATGAGGTATCTGCGTACTCAGGAGAAAATGCACAATACATTTTATGGTGCATTTTTTCCTGTTACCCTTGTGAAAAAAAAAGCTACCTAGTTGAAGCAACCATTTTGTGGTAAAAAAAAAAAAAAATTCTTTTCACGGCTCAACGCTATAAACTTCTGTGAAGCCCCCAGGTGTTCAAAGTGCTCACCAAACATCTAGAAAAAATATTTGAGGGCTCTAGTTTCCAAAATGGTGTCACTTGTGGGGGAGCTCCACTGTTTAGGCACCATAGGGGGTCTCCAAACGTGACATGGCGTCCGCTAATGATTCCAACCAATTTTGCTGTCAAATGGCGCTCCTTCTCTTCTTAGCCCCGCCATGCGCCCAAACAATTACTTTCCACCACATATGAGGTATCTGCGTACTCAGGAGAAAATGCACAATACATTTTATGGTGCATTTTTTCCTGATAGCCTTGTGAAAAAAAAAGCTACCTAGTTGAAGCAACCGTTTTGTGGTAAAAAATTTTTTTTTTCTTTTCACGGCTCAACGCTATAAACTTCTGTGAAGCCCCCAGGTGTTCAAAGTGCTCACCAAACATCTAGAAAAATTATTTGAGGGCTCTAGTTTCCAAAATGGTGTCACTTGTGGGGGAGCTCCACTGTTTAGGCACCATAGGGGGTCTCCAAACGTGACATGGTGTCCGCTAATGATTCCAACCAATTTTGCTGTCAAATGGCGCTCCTTCTCTTCTGAGCCCCGCCATGCGCCCAAACAATTACTTTCCACCACATATGAGGTATCTGCGTACTCAGGAGAAAATGCACAATACATTTTATGGTGCATTTTTTCCTGTTACCCTTGTGAAAAAAAAAGCTACCTAGTTGAAGCAACCGTTTTGTGGTAAAAAAAATTTTTTTTCTTTTCACGGCTCAACGCTATAAACTTTTGTGAAGCCCCCAGGGGTTCAAAGTGCTCACCAAACATCTAGAAAAATTATTTGAGGCCTCTAGTTTCCAAAATGGGGTCACTTGTGGGGGAGCTCCATTGTTTAGGCACCTCAGGGGGTCTTCAAACCCGACATGGCGTCCGCTAACAGGTGCAGCTAATTTTGCACTCAAAAATTCAAATGGCGCTCCTTGCCTTCCGAGCACTGCTGTGTGTCCAAACATTTGATTTCCACCACATATGAGGTATCTGCGTACTCAGGAGAAAATGCACAATACATTTTATGGTGCATTTTTTCCTGTTACCCTTGTGAAAAAAAAAGCTACCTAGTTGAAGCAACCGTTTTGTGGTAAAAAAAATTTTTTTTCTTTTCACGGCTCAACGCTATAAACTTTTGTGAAGCCCCCAGGGGTTCAAAGTGCTCACCAAACATCTAGAAAAATTATTTGAGGCCTCTAGTTTCCAAAATGGGGTCACTTATGGGGGAGCTCCATTGTTTAGGCACCTCAGGGGGTCTTCAAACCCGACATGGCGTCCGCTAATGAGTGCAGCTAATTTTGCGTTCAAAAATTCAAATGGCGCTCCTTCCCTTCCGAGCTCTGCCGTGCGCCCAAACAATTGATTTTTACCACATATGGGGTATCAGCGTACTCAGGAGAACATGCACAATAAATTGTATTGTGTACTTTCTCTTTTCTCCCTTGTAAAAATGAAAATTTTATGGCTAAAGTAACATTTTTGTGTTAAAAAGTAAAATTTTCATTTTTTCCTTCCACATTGCTTTGGTTCCTGTGAAGCACCTAAAGGGTTAATAATCTTATTGGATGTGGTTTTGAGCAGTGTGAGGGGTGTAGTTTTTAGAATGGGGTCACTTTTGGGTATTTTCTGTCACCTCGGCCTCTCAAAGTCACTTCAAATGTGATGTGGTCCCTAAAAAAATTATTTTGTAAATTTTGTTGGAAAAATGAGAATTTGCTGATGACCTTTGACCCCTTCTAACTTCCTAACGGAAAAAAAATTTGTTTCGAAAATTGCGCTGATGTAAAGTAGACATGTGGGAAATGTTATTTAGTAACTATTTTGTGTGACATATCTCTCAGATTTATGGGCATAAATTTTCAAAGTTTGAAATTTGCGAAATTTTCAAAATTTTCGCCAAATTTCCTAAATTTTCACAAATAAACGCAAAAAATATCGGCCTAAATTTACCACTGACATGAAGTACAATATGTCACGAAAAAACAATGTCAGAATCGCCAGGATCCGTTGAAGCGTTCCAGAGTTATAACCTGTCAAAGTGACACTGGTCAGAATTGCAAAAAATGGCCCGGTCATTAGGGTGTTTTAGTGGCCGGGGGTGAAGGGGTTAAATATTTGGCTCCCGACCTTAGAGAGAAATGATACTAGCCTGGCAGCACCCTCAACTAGCTTCTTCCAGCTTAATTATTTCATTTCTGAAATACATTGCAGAGCAGGACACGACCCTAGGTAATTCATTGGGGAGCTATCAATACCTGTCCATGTATTATTCAGTTGGATTTCAATGCTCACATATATTTTTTATGTGCTTTCTACATATTTAACTGTTTATTGGTTTACAGCATACATTTATATCAGCTTTGCTTGTAGCTGCAGAGCTAATTGTTACAAATGTAATATATAATATCTCATAAATGCTGCATATACATATACTAGGGGACCACAGCTTTCAGAGCATCCCACAACAGAAATAGAGAAAAAATATTATGTGCGAAATGGATATTTGTTCACTTAGCAGTAGCAATAGCAAGTAGATTCTGTGTATATCCACTTCAATATGTGTTTTACAGATTCATTTATTTTAAAAACCTTTGCTAGAATTGTGGTAACCAAAAATTCATTAGGGAAAGACAATGAACCCTATATAAATACATTGTTCTCATTACTGTTTGAATCAAATTTAAGACTGACCAATTTAAGGTAGCTTACTCACCAAGATATAAATGTAACAACCCACAGTAATAACAACCGCCTGCAGAGACAAGTCAGATGGCACTAAAGTGATTAGTACTTTCCTCAACTATCTCACTACACAAAACTACATTACAGGTTTTCATTTTTTTTTCCCTAATTTGTTAAAGGGTGACCTGGTTCTTTAAATGACTGCATTATATTATATGATGAAGCATTGCCAATAAAGACTGTAATTCTGTAATACAAATTATATCAATAAGCATAATGTGCATAAAGTATAGGCTTTTTTGAATCCTGCTGTGACTTGTTTTCTTATCGCAGACAAGCCCATTGTGTTTTTCATAATAGAACTCTATAAGGCAAATATATTGTATGCATTGACGAATGTTTGGACTTTGCTTAAATATTAAAAAATGTAAAAACTTGTATATCTAGTTTGTAAAGAAAAATAAACTTATGTCAATGTATAACATTGAAGTGTACCTTAACTTCTGATATATAAAGAATTGCAGGCAGAGCTGCTTTAAGATGGGAAAGTAGAGAATAGCAAAACAATTCATAGGACCATGGTCCATCGGCCATGTCAGGACTCCATGGGAGCCTGACCAGAGCACGGCGGACTTCCTACTACCTGCCAGCACATCTTCTGATTAGTAGGCCCTTCAACATCACTAATAAGAATGGTGGCAAGATACCAGCAGGTAGTAAGAAATTTTCAGTGCTCTGGTCTGGCAGAAGACTGATGTAGCCGTTGAACTAGGGACCTGTGAATCATTTTGCTCATCTTAAATGTGTATAAATGTGTGTATATAAGTATTACTATTCCTAAGCAAAGACCCTGTGAACATTGAATTAGACATCTAAATCCTTTATTATAACAAATACGAAAAAAACACATTGACATGGAAAATATTAAATATACTTAAACACAATAAAAGCATGAAGCAAAAAAACTCTCATCATAATCCACCTATCAGAGCGAGTTCACAATAGAGGCAGACACCCATCATATCAATATAACCTGTCCTCTGACAACCCTCCAAAAAAACAATAAAGTGGAAAGTGCAAAAACAAAGACTGTAGTCCAGGAATCTATACTATGCTGTATGCTTAAGGTTTTGTCTGCAGTATCACATTGACTTATCTCTCAACTGTAGTATAAGTGTTTGAATGTCATATTGTTATATGTTTCTGTTTTTTTCTATTTTCTGTTCAATTATTGAGCAATCAGTTCTGTGCATGTACTTCTTTTTATATTAGGTAGTACATAGGAAATGGATAAACGTAATTAGATTGTTATTTGGAATATTATGAAATTCTATTGGATATTTATTGCGTTTAAGTGTGCACTCACATGAGCCATACGACTCACACGAGTATCGGATCACATCACCCGGCATGACGCCACACTCTCCAGACAGGAGTGGTTCAGCTGCAAAGAAATACATTCAGCCGACCTGCCCCTGTCAGGAGAGTGTGCGGCTGTGGCGGGTGATGCGATCCGATACTTGTGTGAGTCATACAGCTCATGCGAGCGCACCCTAATTGATTAAATAGGTATCTGAAATATAGACAGAAGGCAAAAGTACTGCTATACTAAGGACCACTTCATATGTATTTGTTTCCGGTATGTGTGGCATCCTTTTTCACGGATACCTCACATACACATTATGACTTAGGGTACAGTCACATCTGCGTATAAAATATAGCTCTGTTGTTGCTCCTGAAGTGTCTTGGAGTGAGATGTGAGTGAGATGCAAGTGTCATTCCGTAAGTCATGCAAGTGCTATAGAAGTTCTTTCCCCCCCCCTCACCTTGCCTCAGTATCCGGTCAGTATGTGGTCAGTATGTGGTCAGTATGCAGTCCGTGTGACATGCGTTTTTAACAGGGAGTTTACATTCTGTCAAAAGCTAGCTAGGTAGATAGATAGATAGATAGATAGATTGATCGATGGATAGATAGATAATAGATAATAGATAGACAGATAGATAGATAGATAAATGTGGAACACATATAATGTCCCACTCCTCTGCATTTTGTAATCGTGCACCCTTTAGTGCCTTCCATGTGGTACTAAAGAGTATTTTCCCCCATAAAACGATGTGGGGTCCTCCTTACTTTTGGCAGCTAAGGTGAAACAGATAGAAGCAGCCTGCAGACTGCAGCTGGCAGTTTTACCATGACTGGTAATCCAAAACAGAGGGCATCTTATATTGTCATTTTAAATTGTTTATTTAAAATTAAATAAATAATTTAAAAAAAAGTGGTTCCCCCAAATTGGATCACCAGCCATGGTAAAGCAGACAACTGGGGTCTGGTATCTCAGGCTGGGAAGGCCCATAGTTATTGGACCCTCCCCAGCCTAAAATAGCACACTGCAGCTTCTTCCTATTGCCCTAGGGTGGTGGCAAATGTGGTTAATGTGAGCTGTGAATTGCCAGCTGACATCAACCCCTGGTATTAGTAATGGGATGGCATCTAAGGAATACCCCCATTACTAGTCCAGTCTTTGAACCAAGAAAAATAGATTTTATTTGCATAATCACCCCCTGTTTGTTGTGGCTACCAGCGACAATTAATGTGAGAACACCGTAGTCATGGAACTAAACGCCGATGTCATGAGATCAGCAGAGTTCATCTCCACAGGTAATAAACTGTGCTAACCTCATTACTTCAGTGCTTGCCATGCCCATGGCTGCTCACACACTGCTGTGTGAGCCCCTACGATGACCTAGGATGACCTCATGAGGTTAGCTCGTGTCAGTGCAGTGCTTCTCATAGCAGGGTGTGAGCGCACCCATTGACTTGTATTGCTGGGTATGGATCCAATCGCAGCATGCAACAATTTGCCCCACACGCAGGTAGATATCAAGAGATAAAAGTAGCAGATGTACTCTGCTCTATTGGTTAACAATGCTGCGAGTGCAATGCAATGTTTTCTCGCATTGCATTCACAGATTTTATACGCAGATGTGACTGCACCCTAAAAGTATCATACTGACACAGAGTCAGCTGCATGTTTTTTATAGCAGTCCACTATCTATCATTATCTGCCATAAAGTAAACCATACATGTACCTATGTCGTATCAGCTGCTAAAACATAAAAAATATGTGGTGTTTTATATGGTTAAAAACTAATGAAACTATTTCTGCAAAAAAAAAAGTTTAACCTAAAAGTATTATATATGGAAATATAAGAAATATATGCTTATTTTTTTCAGTTTTAAATAAACATTGCAGAGTAGTGAGTTTTGCATTTCGGAAAATCTAAGCAGTCTACCCTATCTCAGTCACTTGAAGCCATTGACTGATGAAATTGATTGACAGCAATGGCATAGCAATAAACACCATTAGAATTGCAGAGATAGAGAAGAGACTGCTGAAAGTCTGTGAAGACTGACATCTCATGCAAGGCAATTGATTTGGAGTCTGAGTTGTTGTTGAGAAGTGACTGATTACATAGCACTACACAGGATACCATGTAGAGTATGCATTGACATCCTTTTATGATCAGATTTGTCATTATGTGCTTTCAAGTGTCTATATAAGCTCTAGTTGGAGACATGTCTTAAGTCCATCTGGTGATGTGCTGTGTTCATGTTTTCTTCTTTATTTACATGACAATCTTTCCTATCTACAAACTTTACATTTATTTATACTGAATTTGACAGAGATACACAGTGGCATCATTGCTAATTATCTGGTTTTTCTACAGTCTGGATTTCTCTTTTTCTGATTTCTGATTTCTTACAGCAGAATTGAAGGAGATGGAGCTAGATATTCAGAAATGTTGGCTGTCATTGTGCATTTTATGACTTAGGCACCCTAGTGGACAACACTAAGAGCCCAAATCATCAAAGTTTTATGCCAGTAATCTGGGGTAAAAAGCTTGGAAACTGACTCCAGTGTACCGCTACATCAGTACCAACATGAACAACAATGGTCTTGATGAATCAAGGCTATTGTGATTGAACAAATGTAAAAACATGGTGTCATACATTTTGCAAAAGGTTCATGTTAAAATAGATTGGTGCATGGCATTAAAACAAGCTATACACTAACTATGTCTTTCTTCAGAGAACCTTTTCTTACGGTCCACCTAATGTCCATGTGTATAATAGACCATATATAATGTACTGCACGCAGAGCCTATGTATTAGTGCAAATTACTGATTTACCACATAGTTGAAAAGTATACGTGGAAAAAAACTCATCATGCTCTATACTGAGGATATTTTTTATGGACAAGATTAGTCCAACTTATAACAATCCAGACATGGAGCTACACAAAATTGCTTGTCTGATTACACTGGCTGACTGAACCTGAGCTTCAATTAAGTGATATAATGTACATAAATACATGTTTGTTTGACGGTGCCAGTGTTTTATAAATTACATTATATGTATATTATAATCACTTTTTTCCCTTTAGTTAATTTACATTTAATGCTCAGAATGAAGTACATACAGTAATTAATTTCTTATGTATCCATTGATTTCCCTTGTAGAGCATTGCACTAGGAAAGGACAAAGAGTGGTAGAAGGAATAGTGACTAGAGATGAGCGAATAGTAACTATTCGTGTTGGATGATGCTTCCCGGATACCGGGTACTATTCCAGTATTCGTCACAACAAGAAAAATGCATGGGTTTCCTATTGACTTGCATTAGGTTTGTTATTTGTGACAGATACTGGAATAGTACTTTGGGGTTCATTACAAATATTTTGAATAGTTACTATTCACCCATCACTAGAAGTGTCATCTGCAGATTAATATATAAATTTAGGAATTATGTGAAAAGTTTCAGCATAATTTGTATTTTATTTATTTAGATTCCAGATAATTTTGGAATTAGTACTCCAGTTAATAATCTTATTGAGTGACTGATTGCTATCACATATTCAAAGTGAATAGTGTTAATCAATAAGAAGAATAACACAAACAGTATGCAACAGCACTCTGCAATCATTGTATACTTGAGTTGCTCTACAGTACATATGTAACATTATTAAGCTCTTGGCACACATTTGTGAGCCCATCTACTAATGACAAATATACCTATTTTACATAGATTCTAAGGCCACATGCACACATTGAGTATTTGATGAATTTTTAACCTCAGTATTTCTAAGGCAAAACCAGTAGTGGAACAATCAGATAAAAAGTATAATAGAACCACAGGCACCACTTCTGCATTTTTTACCCACTCTTGGTTTTGGCTTACAAATTCTAAGGTAAAAAACTCCCTAAATACTCAATGTGTGCACGTGTCCTAATGCTAAAACATTCTCCCCTCTACAGTGGCATAGCAACTGCTTTTGCCGCCCGGGGTGGTCGTCAAATTTGCCGCCCCCCTCTGTTGGCCATCGATAATCCAGAATATATATAACTTGGGTATCTTGGGTACTGGGTGACGCATGGAGGGGGGGCAGCGGCTGATGGGGAGAGCAGTGGCGTATGAAGGGGGCAGCGGCTGATGGGGAGAGCAGTGGCGGATGCAGGGGGCAGCGGCTGATGGGGAGAGCGGTGGTGGATGCAGGGAGGCAGTGGCTGATAGGGAGAGCGGTGGCGGATGGAAGGGGGGAAGGAAATGGAAGAGGGTGGTGGCAGATCGGAGGCACTAGCGGTGGTGGATTGGGGTGGCGACTACTGCTGCTGCGGCGATGGTGCAGCTGAAAGGAGGCAGTGGCGGGGGCAGAGGTGGATCAGGGCACTTATCAAATGGCACTTGCAGGGATCACTCTCCTCAGCTTTCACGGATGAAGTGAAGCTGAGGGGAGTGGTCACCTACAGGTCACTGGCCCCAGATCCAAGGTGATTGGAGAGATCGGTCGCAAGGCTGATCTCTCTAATCAGAGCTGGGGCGGGTGAAACAAAGTTCACCCAGCTCCAGCCAGTGATCAGTGCTATAGCTGCACTGATCATGGCTGGATTTGAATGTTTCAGCCATTTTCAATGGCTGAAATATCACAGTGGCTGTGATTGGCTGAGCGGCATTCGTCAGCCAATCACAGCCTCCCTAGGTCCGGGGGGAGACAAAACCCCTCCTGAGGTCAGGCAGAGGTCCCCTCCTCCACAAATCTAAGGTTTTTGCACACCGATCGCAGCCACCAAGTCTCCGGGGCCGCGATTTTGCCATGACGTACTGGGTACGTCATGGGTC
Source organism: Anomaloglossus baeobatrachus (assembly GCF_048569485.1). Classification (NCBI taxonomy): domain Eukaryota; kingdom Metazoa; phylum Chordata; class Amphibia; order Anura; family Aromobatidae; genus Anomaloglossus; species Anomaloglossus baeobatrachus. The sequence continues at coordinate 159,148,784 of NC_134353.1, read as the reverse complement.
GTTAAGTATCAGGTCACCATGACATACCCAGTATGTCATGGGTCATTAAGAGGTTAATCAACAATTATTATTTCTTCTATGTTTTTCTATTTTTTACTTTTTTACCCCCAAAATGCCGCCCCCCTGACACGTGCCACCTGGGGCGGACCGCTCTCTCTGCCACCCCTTTCCTACACCACAGCCCCTCTATCAGCTTAGGTCTCATATGAACTGGGAAAAGAATGGATCCAGATATACCTTGCTCTACTTAAATAGAACCAAACCTGTGAAAAAAAATCACTATTAACCCCTTCACAACTGAGGACATACCGATACTTCCTAAATCATGAAGGGGTAATCAGTGCCAGATACTGTGGGGAGCAGGAAGTGATCCCTGCACATGTCTGTTGATTTGAACAGCAGACATGTGTGCCTCCCTAGCACAGGTAGATCCATGATTCACCTGCACCTGTTAACCAGTGTTAACCTGTTAAATATGACAGCGCGATATAAATGGCTGTGGTGGGGAAATCGCCTTTCCCCGCCACCATCGGAGGCCCCATGACGCAATCATACAGAGCCGTTGGCTGTCATGGTAGCTACGGATCATGTGATGACTCCTGTTGCTATTATGACGTAGTTGCTGTTATAGCCAGCAGAGTAGCGGCTGTAACAGGAATGCAGCATTTCTGCTGATCATAGCTGTGCAGAGCTGCAGATCAACGGAAATTAATCAGTGATCACACTGCTGATCCTAAGGGCTCATGCGCACGTTGCGTAATAGCATGCATTTACACTGCGTATTGCACTGCAGCGTAAATGTATGCGTCATAGTCCCTTCACAATCTATGAAGATTGTGCATGAGACGTACACACGATACTTTTATGAACGCAGCGATTTTATGTGCTAAAATTGTGACCCAAATCCGTGCATTCATAAAAGCAGCATGTCAATTATTTGTGCGTTCTGGATGCAGCTCCCACTCTCTCTATGGTGGGGGCAGAAGCCCGAGCGCATGAAATCGTTTTTTTTTTAACAAAAAACTGCATTTATTATGCAGTCTTCCTGCAGCGATTTGACATGCACATGTGTTGTCAAATCGCTGCAGAATATTCTGCAGTTATGTGCGCATGAGCCCTTATAGTCCTCTAAAGGGACTAGTAAAAAAAAAAAAATACAAAAAAGTTTTAAAAGATTTAAAAAAAGTAGAAAAACCTAAAAGTTCAAATCTCCCCCCATTCCCACCATTAAAAAGTAAACAGTTAAAAAAAAATTGAAAATATGCACACATTTGGTATTGCTGTGTTCAGAAATGCATAATCTATCAAAATATAAAATCAGTTAACCTGATTGGTAAATGGTGTAACAGCAAAAAAATTCTAAATGCCAAAATTACATTTTTTGGTCATCGCAAATTTTGCGCAAAATGCAATAAAGGAGATTAAAAAACAATATCTGTGCAAAAATGGTAAACGTCAGCTCGAGATGCAAAAGATAAGCCATCATTGAGTTCCAAATCCCGAAAAATGAGAACGCTACGGGTTGCTGAAAAACGTGCCACTTTTTTTGGACAAATTTCTGAATTATTTTTAACCCCTTAGATAAAAGTAAACCTATACATGTTTGGTATCTACAAACTTGTACCAACTTGAGGCATCACACTGACAAATCTGTTTTACTATATGTGAACCCGGTGAGTAAAATATTCCCAAAACAATCGTGCAATCGCCATTTTTTTCCAATGATTGTTTTTCATGTGACAAGTTCCTTTTAAAAACAGCCCGGTAAATCTTTAGCATTAAGGTTCTATTGAAAAGATGTGACTTTGTATGTGTATTTTCTACAATTTTTTGAAAAGATGAAAAAGTACAACAAACTGCATTTTTTGCATTGTGTAAAAACAGAGCAGAATAGATATGTGCACAAACATTTATGAAACGGACATTCATTTGACAAATATCTTGAATGACATTCTATGTAAATACAAATATAGCCATTAAAATACTTTTTTACAGTACAAATAGAGAGTAGTTCACCCCAAACACATGGAGTGAAAAAAAACGTAAGGCTTGATTCAGATGAGCATATGTAAAAATGTCTGCTTATCATCCAGAAAAACAAATAATTTTTCATTGGCAGTGTCATTCATGTGCCAACCATAACCTCCGTATGTCTGTTTTATAAATCAATATGAAATCAGGATGGTATCTAATTTAATCATCAGCAATTTAAAATATTATGATAGACTATATTCCATTTTCTTTAATAACGCCTTAATGACCGCTGTAAAGTTGCAGCTGGACAAGTCCTAAATGGGAGGCATGTATCACCAAGTTGGCTAGCCTTGGTGGTGTAGGACCTGTAGAAGCAGGCTTCATAAAGGATTGCACTGAGAGGTTTTTGAACTGGGCCAGGATATTGGGTCCGGGATTTAGGAACGTCCAGAAGAGCTGTATGGGACTCACTGCACCCATACCTACCGTTCCAGACCTTGGAATGGCCTATTTAAGGTGGATTACTTGCCTCATTCAATGTTTGTGGGTGTAAAAGAGGGGAAAAAACCTTTGTGACAATGGTCCATCTGTTGTGAGAGACTGACCAGAAAGTACTGTGTTTTAAACGGGTGAACCTATGCCGGTTTATATTTACTTTTATGCCAAGGAAAAGCTGTTTTCTGTGGAAATATATGGACTTTAATAAATCTTCCAGTTTTTCACCAAGGCATTTGGTGCATGTACCTAACTCAAGCGCTGTCAGAGTGAGTGACGCCACCAATAAACTTTTAATGGCAGTTATTAAGAGATTTTATACCTTAATGCTGCTTATTTTATGGTGCTAATCAATAAGTGAATGGCATCCCATGCATGGCGAAAATGCCCCAAGTGTGAAATGTAAACAACAGCTAACAGTCTGCTGCATTGGTCTTGTTTGGATTTCGAAACTATCATGGCCATTTAACACCTTATAGGGACTCTGTCAGCAGGTTTCTGAAAACAGCATGCTGTAAGAGTTAAAACAGAAAATTCAGCCCTGTGCATCTTATCTCATTATCTGCTTTTGTTTACCTGCAATATTAGTTTAAGCTTCTTATCTTTATCATTAGTAAGTCTCAGCAGCATGTAACTTGTAGTCCAACTCCATGCCTTTCTGGGACTAGCAGCTTGTTTATGGAAATGTACACTGAAAACTTGGTATGAGCAGGGGCAGCTCTCCTAGCACTGCTATATGCAAAATCTTAAATCTGTGTCAGAATAGCTACACACAGTAATCTAAGTGATACATAGTTGAATTCAGGGCCTCTTTGCCTACATCATGCAGCTCTCAGATGATGTAGCAAAAACCTGCTGACAGATTCCTTTTACAATTCCACCTTCAACTACTAGAGGGAAAGTGGGTCATCTTTAACCTTATTGAAACATTGCGACCATGATCACTGATAGTTCCAATTGCAACCCGCAATCACAGGTGGCTATAGTTACAAACCCGTCATGTAATACCTTCAGGGTATGGTAGCTTGTTCTTGAATTGATGTTTATTTATTCCTTCTTCATCTCAAAAATGATAGAGCTTGGTTTACATTTATCCACTGTTCCACTCTGAGAACTTATTAAAATATCATAGAAGAGAGAGGGTCACTCACCCAAGCCAGGAACAAACAGTCCTTTATTTCACATGGATGAGGAAAAACAGAGGGAGGATGCGGGAAATGAGGAAATTAGGATGATGGCTGCCGTTTCGCGCTTAGAGTAGCGCTTCTACGGGACCACCGGGTCATCGGGGTCAGTGGTGCTGGACTTCCTGCTTGTTGTGTTATTCACTCTGAGAACCTACAGTGGGGTTTCCATATAAATCAAAAAGATATGTTGTTCAGGCTAAGTCCTTAACTATAATGAGGCAGATGGAGCCATGTTTTTGGGATTCTTTTTTGTGCACAAAAATGTGGTCAAGCAGTTAGAGGAATGCCAAAGTGACATGGCACAACCATAACAAATGACAAACTGAGTCAAAAGTGTAATGCTCGCAACAGGGGAAGACACAGACTGCAGGGGCCCCTGTGCAAGAATTTTTTTGCCCTTCCCCCCCTTCATACCACAACAAAATGATGTAAACATAAAGATTGCACAGTTTATTTCTAGTTTAGGACACAACAGCCAAATCTAAACAATAAATACAGTTAGGTCCAGAAATATTTGGACAGTGACACAAGTTTTGTTATTTTAGCTGTTTACAAAAACATGTTCAGAAATACAATTATATATATAATATGGGCTGAAAGTGCACACTCCCAGCTGCAATATGAGAGTTTTCACATCCAAATCGGAGAAAGGGTTTAGAAATCATAGCTCTGTAATGCATAGCCTCCTCTTTTTCAAGGGACCAAAAGTAATTGAACAAGAGACTCTAAGGGCTGCAATTAATTCTGAAGGCATCTCCCTCATTAACCTGTAATCAATGAAGTAGTTAAAAGGTCTGGGGTTGATTACAGGTGTGGGGTTTTGCATTTGGAAGCTGTTGCTGTGACCAGACAACATGCGGTTTAAGGAACTCTCAATTGAGGTGAAGCAGAACATCCTGAGGCTGAAAAAAAAGAAAAAATCCATCAGAGAGATAGCAGACATGCTTGGAGTAGCAAAATCAACAGTCGGGTACATTCTGAAAAAAAAGGAATTGACTGGTGAGCTTAGGAACTCAAAAAGGCCTGGGCGTCCACGGATGACAACAGTGGTGGATGATCGCCGCATACTTTCTTTGGTGAAGATAACCCGTTCACAACATCAACTGAAGTCCAGAACACTCTCAGTGAAGTAGGTGTATCTGTCTCTAAGTCAACAGTAAAGATAAGACTCCATGAAAGTAAATACAAAGGGTTCACATCTAGATGCAAACCATTCATCAATTCCAAAAATAGACAGGCCAGAGTTAAATTTGCTGAAAAACACCTCATGAAGCCAGCTCAGTTCTGGAAAAGTATTCTATGGACAGATGAGACCAAGATCAACCTGTACCAGAATGATGGGAAGAAAAAAGTTTGGAGAAGAAAAGGAACGGCACATGATCCAAGGCACACCACATCCTCTGTAAAACATGGTGGAGGCAACGTGATGGCATGGGCATGCATGGCTTTCAATGGCACTGGGTCACTTGTGTTTATTGATGACATAACAGCAGACAAGAGTAGCCGGATGAATTCTGAAGTGTACCAGGATATACTTTCAGCCCAGATTGAGCCAAATGCCGCAAAGTTGATCGGACGGCGCTTCATAGTACAGATGGACAATGACCCCAAGCATACAGCCAAAGCTACCCAGGAGTTCATGAGTGCAAAAAAGTGGAACATTCTGCAATGGCCAAGTCAATCACCAGATCTTAACCCAATTGAGCATGCATTTCACTTGCTCAAATCCAGACTTAAGACGGAAAGACCCACAAACAAGCAAGACCTGAAGGCTGCGGCTGTAAAGGCCTGGCAAAGCATTGAGAAGGAGGAAACCCAGCGTTTGGTGATGTCCATGGGTTCCAGACTTAAGGCAGTGATTGCCTCCAAAGGATTCGCAACAAAATATTGAAAATAAAAAAATTTTTTTTGGGTTTGGTTTATTTGTCCAATTATTTTTGACCTCCTAAAATGTGAGTGTTTGTAAAGAAATGTGTATAATTCCTACAATTTCTATCAGATATTTTTGTTCAAACCTTCAAATTAAACGTTACAATCTGCACTTGAATTCTGTTGTAGAGGTTTCATTTCAAATCCAATGTGCTGGCACGCAGAGCCCAACTCGCGAAAATTGTGTCACTGTCCAAATATTTCTGGACCGAACTGAAAGTTCCATTTTCCATATTTACCAACTGAAGATAACACAGAACAGTCCTGCCGCCCTTCTATCTTGCTGCAACTTCAGCGCTGTCTCCAGTGCTTCTATTCACATTGGCTGGAAATGGCACAACCTGGACACCCTGTGGGTTGTAGTTGGTCAGTGGTATACAGCTGCTGACAGTGATTGTCTGCAGCAGTCACATGGGGCACCTAGACTGTGATGTCTGCAACCATTATAAACAGTAGCATCAGGGAATGAAACACTAGAGCTGTCAGGTGGAAGAAAGATGAGGATTATAGTTTATTAATGGGCTTGTCCAGACAAAGGTCGTTACCTGGAGGCCAGATTCTGTAAAAATAACACAATAAGTTGTATTCACCTGCTGTCCCTCCTGGATCCAGCGCAGGCCATCCTGTGCTCTGTGCCAGCATTAACTCTGTCACCATTCTATGGGAGACAAGACCGCTGCAGCTTGTGATGTATGCAGTTCAAGTTACCTAACCACTGTTGCTGATCACAAACTGCAGTAGTCCTATGTCTGGTAGAACGTTGACATAATTAATGCTGCACAGACCACAGGATGGCCAGGGCAGGATCCAGGAGGGTGACAGCAGGGGTGAATAATTATTTTGTTAGTTTTACAAAATGTAACCCCCATTAGACCCTTTTGCCAGACAGTTTCTTTAAAGCACATGTATTATTTCACACAACTCCTTTACACCTGACAGCTGATATCCATGAGCCATGGGCAGCTTGTACCAGGCAGTGGCTATACGATCTAAGCCAGGTATGTGTGACCCTGACAGCTAATCCCCATGAGCCATGGGCAGCTTGTAACAAGCAGTGGCTGTATGATCACAGCCAGGTATGTGTGACCTTAAAATGCTGCAGAGATTCAGAGAGACATTAAGGCTATGTGTCCACGCTGCGGAGAATGCGCAGATTTTGCTGCGGATTTCTCGCGGAAAAGCCGCGGATTTTCCGAAAATCTGCAGCTCAGGCACTTCCCAGCCATTTCTATGGCATTTTGGAAATGCTGTGCCTGCGCTGCGGATTTTTCCGCAGCGGATTTCGTGCAGATTTTGATCCGGAAAAATCTGCAACATGTCAATTATTGTTGCGGATTTTCATCCGGATTTTGCCTTTAAAATTGGGGAAAAAAAAAAAAATCCGCACCAAAATCCGCAGCAAATACGTGGCAATTCCTCGGTAAATCCGCGGCAAATCCGCACCTTTGAAAAGGTGCGGATTTTGCGGGAAAGCTGCGGATTTTGATGCAGAAAAATCCGCAGCTACATTCTCCCGTGGACACATAGCCTTATAGATGTCGGGGACTTAGTCATATTAAATACTAGCCGTAAAGATGTGATGTCTGATATAGGCTGCTCGATCAATGGGTCACATGTATCAGCTGTCAGTGTTGATTGTAAGCAGTGCAGTGTACCCACAGGAGGGTACAGAAGAGAAACAGAGGAAATATAACAAAAAAGGCGGCACCATAGACATCATTAACCCCTTCACCCCCGGCCACTAAAACACCCTAATGACTGGGCCATTTTTTTGCAATTCTGACAAGTGTCACTTTGACAGGTTATAACTATGGAATGCTTCAATGGATCCCGGCGATTCTGACATTTTTTTTTGTGACAAATTGTACTTCATGATAGTGGTACATTTAGGCGGATATTTTTTGCGTTTATTTGTGAAAATTTCAGAAATTTTGCGAAAACTTATTAAGTTATTACTAATTTTGTAATTTTCAACTTTGAAATGTTATGCCCATAAATGCGAGAATTATGTCACACTAAATAGTTACTAAACAAAATTTCACAAATGTCTACATTACACTGGCGCAAATTTCGAAACAATTTTTTTTTTCGTTACGAAGTTAGAAGGGGTCAAAGTTCATCAGCAATTTCTCATTTATCCAACAAAATTTACAAAATAATTTTTTTAGGGACCACATCACATTTGAGGGGACTTTAAGAGGCCCAGGTGACAGAAAATACCCCAAAGTGACCCCATTCTAAAAACTGTACTCCTCATACTGCTGAAAACCACATCCAAGAATTTTGTTAACCCTTCAGGTGCTTCACAGAAACTAAAGCAATGTGGAAGGAAAAAATATAAATGTAACTTTTTAACTTTAGCCATAAAATTTAGCATTTTCACAAGGGAGAAAAGAGAAAATGCACTATACAATTTATTGTGCAATTTCACCTGAGTACATAGATACCCTGTGGTATCTGTGTGGTAAAAATCAATTGTTTGGGCTCACAGCAGAGCTTGGAAGGTAAGGAGTAGAGATGAGCGAACCGGTCGCGGTTCGGCTCGAGGTCGGTTCGCCGAACGGGGGTCCCGTTCGAGTTCAGTTCGTCGAACGTTCGACGAACCGAACTCGAACCAATAGGCTATAATGGGAGGCAATCACAAACACATAAAAATGCATTATAAATGTACACAAACAGTTAATAAACATTGCCATAACACTTACCGGTCCTCGCGATCCCTTCTGAACTCTGTCTCCTGCCGCTATTCCATCCGATGATCGCTGAATCCTCCCGGTGACGGCACTGCCAGCAGAGATGCAGGACCTATCGTGACGTCAAAATAGCCATGTGACCAGTCACGTGGCTATTATCTCATTGGCTACAGACTGGTCACTTGACTATGACGCGTCATGTAGGACCTGCGAGTGCATCTCTCCGGTACACGGTGCACATATGTGTATCGCTGTGTACCGGCGACATGCTCTAGCACACGGTCGACTCCCCGTTCCGTTAGGGACTGGCTGACACAGCTGGTCATTAACAGAGATCACCGTTGCCATAGCAACGCAGTTAGCGGTGCCGTCACCGCTAACCGCGGCTCCGAGAGCACCGTTGCTATGGTAACGCGTCTGTCAGCGTTACCGCTGTTACCGCTAACAGCCAGCACTGATCACTCACGGAGTGAAGGCTGCACGCTGCTTCCCGATTGTAGTGAGGATTGTACTGAGGATGAGGTTCCCCAGCCCCAAGTGATGAGCTGGTGAACCTCATCCTCACTACAATCGTCACTACTACTACACTAGAAAGAAAGAAGACAGAAGAGCAGGATCGTGGAGGGCTGACAGGGGGTAATAAAGATGGAGTCGCTAATGTGTCTGTGTATTTATTTCTATTAAAGTATTTTTTCTCTGTGTGGTGTTTTTTTTTAACCCTTTATTGGAGATTCTTAATGGCCGGGTCAAACGTGTCTGACATTAAGAATCTCTGGCTTAATACTGGCTAGTAAAACAAAGCCAGTATTAACTCATGATTACCCAACAAGCCACCCGGCTCCAGGGCTGTTGGAAGAGTTGGATACAGCGCCAGATGATGGCGCTTCTATGAGAGCGCCATTTTCTGAGACGGCTGCGGACTGAAATCCGCAGCAGAGGCGCCCAGAAACCTCGGGCTAACCTGTGCTGCGGATTCCAATCCCCAGCTGCCTAGTTGTACCCGGCTGGACACAAAAATGGGGTAAAGCCCACGTCATTTGTTTTTTAATTATTTCATGAAATAAGTGAAATAATTAAAAAAAAACGGGCTTCCCTATATTTTTGGTTCCCAGCCGGGTACAAATAGGCAACTGGGGGTTGGAGGCAGCCCGTGGCTGCCTGCTGTACCTGGCTAGCATACAAAAATATGGCGAAGCCCACGTCATTTTTTTGGTGGGCAAAAAAATTCTGCATACAGTCCTGGATGGAGTATGCTGAGCCTTGTAGTTCTGCAGCTGCTGTCTGCTCTTCTCCATACAGACAGACAGCAGCTGCAGAACTACAAGGCTCAGCATACTCCATCCAGGACTGTATGCAGAAGTTTTTTGCCCCCTGAAAAAATTATGTGGGCTTCGCCATATTTTTGTATGCTAGCCAGGTACAGCAGGCAGGTACGGCTGCCCCCAACCCCCAGTTGCCTATTTGTACCCGGCTGGGAACCAAAAATAAAGGGAAGCCCTTTTTTTATTATTTCATGAATTTCATGAAATAATTAGAAAACAAATGAAGTAGGCTTCACCCCATTTTTGTGTCCAGCCAGGTACAACTAGGCAGCTGGAGATTGGAATCCGCAGCACAGGTTGGCCTGAGCTTTCTGGGCCCCACTGCTGCGAATTGCAGTCTGCAGCCGCCTCAGAAAATGGCATTTTAATAGAAGCGCCATCTTCTGGCGCTGTATCCAACTCTTCCAGCACCTGCCTGCTATACCTGGCTAGCATACAAAAATATGGCGAAGCTCACGTCCTTTTTTTGTAGTTTTTTGGCAAAAAAAATAAAAAATGCTTCCCTGGATTTTCCATTGCCAGTGAAGGTAACACCAAGCAGTGGGGGTTAGCAGCCAGTAGCTGCTTGGATTACCCGTAGCTAGCAATACAAAAAATGCAGCGGGAGCCCATATATATTTTTTTTAATTATTTATTTAAATAACTAAAAATAAAATGGGCTTCCCTGTATTTTGATTGCTGGACATCACAGTGCTGTAAAAATAAATCTTTAAAAAAATGACGTAGCGCTCCGCAGTATTTTTAATTCTCAGCGCAGATAAAGCAGACAGCTAGGGGTTGCCACCCCCATCTGCCTGCCATTACCTTGGTTGGCAATAAAAATACAGGGAAGCCCATTAATTTTTTCTATTTAAAAAATAGTTAAAAAAAAAAATGACGTTGGGTCCCCCCATTTTTGATAGCCAGCTAGGGTAAAGCAGACGGCTGTAGCCTGAAAACCACAGCTGTTAGCTTTACCGTGGTTGGGGATCCAATGTGGAGGTCCCCTAAGGCTCTTTTTTATAATTATTTTATAAATATTAATAATTACACAATAAAAGTAGGGTCCCCCCCAAATTTGATCACCAGCCAAGGTAAAGCGGACAGCTGTGGTCTGGTATTCTCAGGGTGGGAAGGTCCATAGTTATTGGGCCTTCACAGCCTAAAAATAGCAGGCCGCAGGCACCCCAGACGTGGCGCATCCACTAGATGCGCCAATCCTGGCGCTTCACCCCAGCTCATCCCGTGCCCTGGTGCAGTGGCAAACGGGGTAATAAATCAGGTTGATACTAGCTGTAAAGTAACCTGAGATCAAGCCCAGCAGTTTGTGATGTCATGGCATCTATTAGATACCCAACATCATAAACTGTCAGTACTAACAAAAAAAAAAAATCGACAAAAGAAATTTATTTGAAAAAACAGTCCCCAAAACATTTCCTCTTTCACCAATTTATTGTAAGAAAAAAAATAAAGGGGTCCCACGACGACTCTGGACCGTCTAGAATATGGGGGGGAGACACTCAGGGAACGTATCCCCCATTTTCTAGGAGTGCAGACCCTTCATGTGAGGAGTGTGGGTGCAAGGAATCTGCACTCACTATTCTCGGGTCCACAGCAGCAGAGTCCATGTCGTAATGGTTGCTACCAAAGCAGCAATGCCCTGCTCATGAGGTAAGGGCATGCCTAATCAGGAGAACTATAGTAAAGGAAGCTCTGCTCACTGGTATATAGGTGCTCAGAGGTAATAATAGATAAAATTAGTGAGTAACCTCGGCACTCTAAATCTCCCAGACTAAGTCAGTAAGTCACAACGGATAGTAATGCAAAATCACTCTTTATTGGTCCGTATTAAGAAAAAAAAATTTTTCATAAGCATATATGTTTTTGTCCAAAACAAGTTACAAATGACGTTTCGGCCTGAGCCTTCGTTAGATTGGACTTATCAGCATGTTATCATGAAAAATGACAATAATCAGTATCACATAAGAGTGAGAGAACAATAACATAAACTCGAACAATGTAGAGGTACAATTGGGATGCAGCAAAAAAATTGCAACACAGCAAGAAATGAAACACATGATACAAATGTCATAATACAGTACAAGGACAATATAGTAATGACAAATATGGGGTCAGAGTAGGCTTAGACAGCTCTGGTACGAAAGAGATGTCAATCATAAAGTAACATGTGCAGTAGGTGTAGAGCTACAGTATGCATGGCAGAGCTAATGGGTAGACCGACCATAGAAAAAGAACGGAGAAAAAGTGGAGAAAAATTGGAGAAAAAATGGAGAAAAAGTGTAGAAAAAATGGAGAAAAAAATGGAGAAAAAGTGGAGAAAAAGTGGAGAAAAAGTGGAGAAAAAGTGGAGAAAAAGTGGAGAAAAAAATAGAGAAAAAGTGGAGAATAAGTGGAGAAAAAGTGAAGAAAAAAATGGAGAAAAAGTGGAGAATAAGTGGAGAAAATATGGAGAATAAGTGGAGAAAAAATGGAGAAAAAAATGGAGAAAAAGTGGATAAAAAGTGGAGAAAAAAATGGAGAAAAAGTGGAGAAAAAGTGGAGAAAACGTGGAGAAAAAGTGGAGAAAAAGTGGAGAAAAAGTGGAGAAAAAAATGGAAAAAAAGTGGAGAAAAAGTGGCGAAAAAGTGGAAAAAAAGTGGAGAAAAAGTGGAGAAAAAAAAGAAAAAAAGTGGAGAAAAAGTGGAGAAAAAGTGGAGAATAAGTGGAGAAAAAATGGAGAATAAGTGGAGAAAAAGTGGAGAAAAAATGGAGAAAAAAATGGAGAAAAAGTGGAGAAAAAGTGGAGAATAAGTGGAGAATAAGTGGAGAAAAAATGGAGAATAAGTGGAGAAAAAGTGGAGAAAAAGTGGAGAAAAAGTGGAGAAAAAGTGGAGAAAAAGTGGAGAAAAAGTGGAGAAAAAGTGGAAAAAAAAGTGGAGAAAAAGTGGAGAAAAAGTGAAGAAAAAATGGAGAAAAAGTGGAGAATAAGTGGATAAAAAGTGTAGAAAAAGTGGAGAAAAAATGGAGAAAAAAATGGAGAAAAAGTGGATAAAAAGTGGAGAAAAAAATGGAGAAAAAGTGGAGAAAAAGTGGAGAAAACGTGGAGAAAAAGTGGAGAAAAAGTGGAGAAAAAGTGGAGAAAAAAATGGAAAAAAAGTGGAGAAAAAGTGGCGAAAAAGTGGAAAAAAAGTGGAGAAAAAGTGGAGAAAAAAAAAGAAAAAAAGTGGAGAAAAAGTGGAGAAAAAGTGGAGAATAAGTGGAGAAAAAATGGAGAATAAGTGGAGAAAAAGTGGAGAAAAAATGGAGAAAAAAATGGAGAAAAAGTGGAGAAAAAGTGGAGAATAAGTGGAGAATAAGTGGAGAAAAAATGGAGAATAAGTGGAGAAAAAGTGGAGAAAAAGTGGAGAAAAAGTGGAGAAAAAGTGGAGAAAAAGTGGAGAAAAAGTGGAGAAAAAGTGGAAAAAAAAGTGGAGAATAAGTGGAGAATAAGTGGAGAAAAAATGGAGAATAAGTGGAGAAAAAGTGGAGAAAAAGTGGAGAAAAAGTGGAGAAAAAGTGGAGAAAAAGTGGAGAAAAAGTGGAGAAAAAGTGGAAAAAAAGTGGAGAAAAAGTGGAGAAAAAGTGGAGTATAAATGGAGAAAAAGTGGAGAAAAAGTGGAGAAAAAGTGGAGAAAAAGTGGAGAAAAAGTTGAGAAAAAAATGGAGAAAAAGTGGAGAAAAAGTGGAGAAAAAATGGAGAAAAAGTGGAGAAAAAGTGGAGAAAAAGCGGAGAATAAGTGGAGAAAAAATGGAGAATAAGTGGAGAAAAAATGGAGAAAAAAATGGAGAAAAAGTGGAGAAAAAGTGGAGAAAAAGTGGAGAAAAAATGGAGAAAAAAATGGAGAAAAAGTGGAGAAAAAGTGGAGATTAAGTGGAGAAAAAGTGGAGAAAAAATGGAGAAAAAGTGGAGAAAAAGTGGAGAAAAAGTGGAGAAAAAGTGGAGAATAAGTGGAGAAAAAATGGAGAATAAGTGGAGAAAAAGTGGAGAAAAAATGGAGAAAAAAATGGAGAAAAAGTGGAGAAAAAGTGGAGAATAAGTGGAGAATAAGTGGAGAAAAAATGGAGAATAAGTGGAGAAAAAGTGGAGAAAAAGTGGAGAAAAAGTGGAGAAAAAGTGGAGAAAAAGTGGAGAAAAAGTGGAAAAAAAAGTGGAGAAAAAGTGGAGAAAAAGTGGAGTATAAATGGAGAAAAAGTGGAGAAAAAGTGGAGAAAAAGTGGAGAAAAAGTGGAGAAAAAGTTGAGAAAAAAATGGAGAAAAAGTGGAGAAAAAGTGGAGAAAAAATGGAGAAAAAGTGGAGAAAAAGTGGAGAAAAAGCGGAGAATAAGTGGAGAAAAAATGGAGAATAAGTGGAGAAAAAATGGAGAAAAAAATGGAGAAAAAGTGGAGAAAAAGTGGAGAAAAAGTGGAGAAAAAATGGAGAAAAAAATGGAGAAAAAGTGCAGAAAAAGTGGAGATTAAGTGGAGAAAAAGTGGAGAAAAAATGGAGAAAAAGTGGAGAAAAAATGGAGAAAAAGTGGAGAAAAAGTGGACAAAAAGTGGAGAAAAAATGGAGAATAAGTGGAGAATAAGTGGAGAAAAAATGGAGAATAAGTGGAGAAAAAGTGGAGAAAAAGTGGAGAAAAAGTGGAGAAAAAAATGGAGAAAAAAATGGAGAAAAAGTGGAGAAAAAGTGGAGAAAAAGTGAAGAAAAAAATGGAGAAAAAGTGGAAAAAAAAGTGGAGAAAAAGTGGAGAAAAAGTGGAGAAAAAATGGAGAAAAAGTGGAGAAAAAGTGGAGAAAAAGTGGAGAAAAAGTTGAGAAAAAAATGGAGAAAAAGTGGAGAAAAAGTGGAGAAAAAGTGGAGAAAAAGTGGAGAAAAAGTGGAGAAAAAAATGGAGAAAAAGTGGAGAAAAAGTGGAGAAAAAGTGGAGAAAAAGTGGAGAAAAAAATGGAGAAAAAGTGGAAAAAAAAGTGGAGAAAAAGTGGAGAAAAAGTGGAGAAAAAATGGAGAAAAAGTGGAGAAAAAGTGGAGAAAAAGTGGAGAAAAAGTGGAGAAAAAGTTGAGAAAAAAATGGAGAAAAAGTGGAGAAAAAGTGGAGAAAAAATGGAGAAAAAGTGGAGAAAAAGTGGAGAAAAAGCGGAGAATAAGTGGAGAAAAAATGGAGAATAAGTGGAGAAAAAATGGAGAAAAAAATGGAGAAAAAGTGGAGAAAAAGTGGAGAAAAAGTGGAGAAAAAATGGAGAAAAAGTGGAGAAAAAGTGGACAAAAAGTGGAGAAAAAATGGAGAATAAGTGGAGAATAAGTGGAGAAAAAATGGAGAATAAGTGGAGAAAAAGTGGAGAAAAAGTGGAGAAAAAAATGGAGAAAAAAATGGAGAAAAAGTGGAGAAAAAGTGGAGAAAAAGTGGAGAAAAAGTGGAGAAAAAAATGGAGAAAAAGTGGAAAAAAAAGTGGAGAAAAAGTGGAGAAAAAGTGGAGAAAAAATGGAGAAAAAGTGGAGAAAAAGTGGAGAAAAAGTGGAGAAAAAGTGGAGAAAAAGTTGAGAAAAAAATGGAGAAAAAGTGGAGAAAAAGTGGAGAAAAAATGGAGAAAAAGTGGAGAAAAAGCGGAGAATAAGTGGAGAAAAAATGGAGAATAAGTGGAGAAAAAATGGAGAAAAAAATGGAGAAAAAGTGGAGAAAAAGTTGAGAAAAAGTGGAGAAAAAATGGAGAAAAAATGGAGAAAAAGTGGAGAAAAAGTGGAGATTAAGTGGAGAAAAAGTGGAGAAAAAATGGAGAAAAAGTGGAGAAAAAATGGAGAAAAAGTGGAGAAAAAGTGGAGAAAAAGTGGAGAAAAAGTGGAGAAAAAGTGGAGAAAAAATGGAGAAAAAAATGTAGAAAAAGTGGAGAAAAAATGTAGAAAAAGTGGAGAAAAAATGGAGAAAAAGTGGAGAAAAGGTGGAGCACCCTTTGGTGCCTTTCATGTGGCACTAAGGGGTGCTTAGCTTTGTATTTAGCCAAAAAAATGAAAAAAAAAATGACGTAGGGTTCCCCCTAGTTTTGTAGCCAGCTAGGGTAAAGCAGACGGCTGCAGTCTGCAGACCACAACTGGCAACCTCACCTTGGCTGGTAATCCAAAACTGAGGGCACCCCACGCTGTTATTTTAAATTAAATAAATAATTAAAAAAAAAAACACGTAGGGGTCCCCCAAAATTGGATCACCAGCCAAGGTAAAGCAGACAGCTGGGGCCTGATATTCTCAGACTAGGGAGGTCCATGGTTATTGGACTCTCCCCAGCTTAAAAATAGCAGGCCGCAGCCGCCCCAGAAGTGGCGCATCCATTAGATGCGCCAATCCTGGTGCTTCGCCCCAGCTCATCCCGCGCACTGGTGCGGTGGCAAACGGGGTAATATATGGGGTTAATACCAGATGTGTAATGTCACCTGGCATCAAGCCCTGGGGTTGGTGAGGTCAGGCGTCTATCAGATACCCGACATCACCAACCCAGTCAGTAATAAAAAAAAATAGACGACAAACACATTTTTATTTGAAAAAACACTCCCCAAAACATTCCCTCTTTAACCAATTTATTAGAATGAAAAACAAATCCAGGTCTGGTGTAATCCAAGGGGTTGCCATGACGATCCACACTGTCCCAGTCAATGAAGAGCAGGATGTTCCCCATTGGCTGGGAGAGCAGTGCAGTGACCTGAGCTAACATCAATGGGTCAGCCCAGGTCACTGCAGGGGATGACAAGTGCTGCTGTCAGCGAGGTACATTACCTGCGCTGATCTCCAGCACACTGACAGCCCCTGTCACTGAGTTCAATGACCGGCGCCTTCACACCAAGTATCGCGAGAGGCCCGTGACGTCACCGCTAGTCAGTCTCGGGTCGGAAGCGAGAGAAGGTGATGTGACAAGCGGCGGCCATGGAGGACAGTGACAGCGCTGAGGTCGGGATGGCGGGACTTCATCACCGCAGGTAAGCCGAGCGGGACCATGTGTGTGTGTGTGTGTGTGTGTGTGTGTGTGTGTGTGTGTACGTGTGTACAATACATGCCGCGGGCAGGAGGGGGCGGAGCGAGCTGAGCGGGGAAGTGTGGGCTTCCTGCACGTAACTAGGATAAACATCGGGTTACTAACCAAAGCGCTTTGGTTGGATACCCGATGTTTATCTTGGTTACCAGCTTCTGGCAGGCTGCCAGCGATGGCTCCTGCACACTGTAGCTGTAAAAAGCCCTGCTTTTTGCTGCTAGAACCGTTCTCGAACGTATATAGAACTATCGAGCTTTTGCAAAAAGCTCGAGTTCTAGTTCGATCTCAAACAGCCCCCAAAATCACTCGAGCCTAGAACTGGAGAACCTCGAACCTCGAACCGCGCTCAACTCTAGTAAGGAGCGCCATTTGAATTTTTTAATGCAAAATTAACTGCATTCATTAGCAGGCGCCATGTCGGGTTTGAAGACCACTTGAGGTACCAAAACAATGGAGCTCCTTCACAAATGACCCCATTTTGGAAACAATAGCCCTCAAATAATTTTTCTAGATGTTTGGTGAGCCCCAGGGGGCTTCACAGAAATTTATAACGTTGAGCCATGAAAATAAAATAAAAATTACCACAAACCTGTTGCTTCAACTAGGTAGCTTTTTTTCACAAGGGAATTAGGAACAAATGCACCATAATACTTACCGGGCATTTTTTCCTGAGTACGATGATACCCCATATGTAGTAAAAATTAATTGCTTGGGCGCACAGCAGGGCTCTGAAGGGAAAGAGCGCCATTCAAATTTTTAAGCGCAAAATTAGCTGGACTCATTATTGGACGCCATGTTGGGCTTGGAGACCCCTTGAGGTGCCTAAACAATGGAGCTCCCCCACAAGTGACCCTATTTTGGAAACTAGACCCCTCAATAAATGTATCTAGATATTTGGTGAGCCTTTTGAGCCCCCGAGGGCTATACAGAAGCTGATAACGTTGAGCCATGAAAATAAATATATATTTTTTTTTACCACAAACCTGTTACTTGAACCAGGTGGGAGGTTTTTTGACCACCCCCCCCCCCAATATATTGTCCCTCATTGATTATTGTATGCTTATTCTCTAACCTAGTATCCCCATTGGAAAAAAACCCACTCCGAAAATTCATGGTTCAGACGTGACCCCTAACAGCATTATCCCATTGGACCGCTTCATTGCTAAGTTACATTCTTCAGAGCATCACAAATCAAGGTAACACTACCAGTTTCCCTTCCCCCCTCCCCCCTTTTTTCTTTCCCCTATAGGTATACAATAAGAAGGCAAATATATTTACTTTTTAGCCTATTAGTTCCTGCTGTCATTTTTGGACCTTCACAAGCAGCACCTCAACTCTGAGATGACCTCTATGTACATTTACCAACCATCATTAGGTATCGGAGGTTTGTCACGTATATAGCTTAGCTTACTATAAATATTACCTAGAGCCCTTATTCATTGATTAACCACCAATATTTTTATATACAGTACAGACCAAAAATTTGGACACACCTCCACATTCAAAGAGTTTTCTTTATTTTCATGACTCTATAAATTCTAGATTCACATTGAAGGCATCAAAACTATGAATTAAAATATGTGGAATGAAATACTTAAAAAAGTGTAAAACAACTGAAAATATGTCTTATATTCTAGGTTCTTCAAAGTAGCCACCTTTTGCTTTCATTACTACTTTGCACACTCTTGGCATTCTCTTGATGAGGTTCAAGAGGTAGTCACCGGAAATGGTTTTCCAACAGTCTTGAAGGAGTTCCCAGAGATGCTTAGCATTTGTTGGCCCTTTTGCCTTCACTCTGTGGTCCAGCTCACCCCAAACCATCTCGATTGGGTTCAGGTCTGGTGACTGTCGGGACCAGGTCATCTGGCGTAGCACCCCATCACTCTCCTTCTTAGTCAAATAGCCCTTACACAGCCTGGAAGTGTGTTTGGGGTCAATGTCCTGTTGAAAAATAAATTATGGTCCAACTAAACGCAAACCGTATGGAATAGCATGCCGCTGCAACATCTTGTGGTAGGCATGCTGGTTCTGTAGGCCTTAAATTTTGAATAAATCCCGAACAGTGTCACCAGCAAAGCACCCCCACACCATCACACCTTCTCCTCCATGCTTCACGGTGGGAACCAGGCATGTAGAGTCCATCCGTTCACCTTTTCTACAAAGACACGGTGGTTGGATCCAAAGATCTCAAATTTGGACTCATCAGACCAAAACACAGATATCCACTGGTCTAATGTACATTTTTTGTGTTCTTTAGTCCAAACAAGTCTCTTCTGCTTGTTTTCTGTCCTTAGTAGTGGTTTCTTAGCAGCTATTTTACCATGAAGGCCTGCTGCACAAAGTTTCCTCTCAATAGTTGTTCTAGAGATGAGAATGTTTGTCCAAACTTTTGGTCTGTACTGTATGTATATAATTTTCCAGGTTCCCTCTGTTGTACACTGGACATTGGCCTTGTGCTCTACTCATTCTGTTCACCAGTTCACTGGCCCACTTCTGCGGAACACAGGTAATCTCTATTTGTACTGAATACGACATTACTAGGTTTACCTCATTAGGCCTATATTATTTTTTAAATCAGATATTTTTTATTTGAGCTTTTCCAACAAAACAAGTATAACATCCCTGGGGTTCGCAGTCCCCTTACCATCCCCCTCCCCCCCTCAGTTATCCCCCAAATTAGCAAAAATAAACACTTTAATATATGACATCAAAATCAGATCTCTTTCAATAAAAATAAATAGGTATACAGAAGGGTTTCTAAACATGCTACATGTAAGAGGGAATTCTTTTTAATTCGAGAAATCGTACTCATATGAGACCCAAACGGAACCTCTGTAACTCTCTGGAAGCCAGGCCCGAACTACAGTGCTGTCCAAAAGTATTGGCACCCCTGCAGTTCTGTCAGATAATACTCAGTTTCTTCCTGAAAATGATTACAATCACAAATTCTTTGGTATTATTATCTTCATTTATTTTTTGTCTTCAATGAAAAAAAAAAAATAAATTGTCATAAAGCCAAATTGGATATAATTCCACACCAAACATAAGAAAGGGGGTGGACAAAAGTATTGGCACTGTTTGAAAAATCATGGGATGCTTCTCTAATTTGTGTAATTAACAGCACCTGTAACTTACCTTTGGCACCTAACAGGTGTTGGCAATAACTAAATCACACTTGCAGCCAGCTGACATGGATTAAAGTTGACTCAACCTCTGTCCTGTGTCCTTGTGTGTACCACATTGAGCATGGAGAAAAGAAAGAAGACCAAACAACTGTCTGAGGACTTAAGAATCCAAATTGTGAGGAAGCATGAGCATTCTCAAGGCTACAAGTCCATCGCCAAAGACCTGAAAGTTCCTGTGTCTACGGTGTGCAGTGTCATCAAGAAGTTTAAAGGCCATTGCACTGTGGCTTACCTCTAGAGTTGAGCGCGGTTCGTGGTTCGAGGTTCGCCAGTTCGCGGTTCAAGTGATTTTGGGGGCTGTTCTAGATCGAACTAGAACTCGAGCTTTTTGCTAAAGCTCGATAGTTCTAGTTACGTTCGAGAACGGTTCTAGCAGCAAAAAGCCAAGCTAATTACTAGCTGGCTTTCCGCTGTAATAGTGTAAGTCACTCTGTGACTCACACTATTATGAAATTTCAGCGTATAGTATGCGGGAACAGCGCGTTCAGATCACTGCTGCTGAGATCGCCATTTTTCTAGACACACACACAGCTAAGTGGACTTTTGGCAGACAAGCAAGGGCATGTGTCATAGGCTGTCCATGTCACATGCCCTTGCATTATAAAAATGGCCAATTTCCCGTCTGGACGCCATTATCAGCCTTCTGCGTCTGGGTGTCAGTCACCGCTGGCGCAGCTCCTGTCTCCGATACTGCTGTGTACGCTCTATGCACAGCGCTATATAGAATAGGGATAGAAGTTTCTATCAGTCCTTGTAAGGGCTAATTCCAGCAGGCTTAGAGCCATAGGTGACAGTCAGGTCCGTGGAAAGAGGTTTTAACAGCTACAGATAAGAAAGTCTGTGTAGCTAAGGTCAGTGAGTTCCTTGCTGCATTTCACCATTAGGAGGGATAGAAAGTGAGGCTTCCTTCCCTGTATACTGACCCACAACCGGCCACTGTACCCTCCTGCCCTTTGCACACTCAAGCTCATTGTTACTAAGCCATTATACTAGCAAACACTGAGGAAACTTAGTGGCATCCTAAAAGTGGCAGTTGGACTTCCATTAGTGTCCCACTGGTGCAAATCTATTTGCAGCACCTCTGCATTGCACACTCAAGCTCACTGTTACTAAGCCATTATACTAGCAAACACTGAGGAAACTTAGTGGCATCCAAAAAGTGGCTGTTGTACTCCATTTGTGCCCCACTGGTGCAAAGCTATTTCTAGCACCTCTGCATTGCACCCTCCTGCTCTGTTTTTAATAAGCTATAATAATAGCAAAAAATGCTGCCAGTTAGTGGCATCCAAAAAGTAGCTGTTGTACTACATTTGTGCCCCACTGGTGCAAAGCTATTTCTAGCACCTCTGCATGACACCCTCCAGCTCTGTTTTTAATAAGCTATAATAATAGCAAAAAATGCTGCCAGTTAGTGGCATCCAAAAAGTGACTGTTGTACTCCATTTCTGCCCCAATGGTGCCAAGCTATTTCTAGCACCTCTGCATTGCACCCTCATGAACATTTTGCTACGCTATTTTGATAGCAAACTCAGGGAATTCCTTGCTGCATTTCATCATTAGGAGGGATATAAAGTGAGGCTTCCTTTATTGTCCTGGTACACACAGAACACAGCCACTATACCCACCTGCCCACTTTTGCCACGCTATTTCATTTGCCCAAAGAGCTGACACTTTTTCTGCCATCCTAAAATTGTCTGGAATACTAAGTTATTGTTCCTTTGCTGCCAAGCAAGGTGCAACACATGGGCATTGTACACTCCTTTCCATTTGTGAAACGCAATAATTAACTGCAGGTAGTCCAGCCAATCTTTCACGAACGTGCAGGCGTGGATATCATGTTTTCTTCATCTAATGGTGGATCTCTCGATGTCTGACAGCTCAACAATACCATCTGTTTCCACTTCCAAAACAAGTGACGACCTGCCAATCACACTCCCGCTTACGGGTAACGGAGTGGAAGTTCATTGTGAAAAAGTATGTGTGACTGCTGTCCCCTCAGTCACAGAGGATGAAGAGCATGCAGATGCACATGATGGGGCAGGCGGTGGTTGCACAGCCCCACTAGGCCGCATTGTAGCACAGTGAAATTACCTTTGCGACTTATGCTTCATTTTAAGTCTTGTATTTGGTGGACTCCCCAGTATGCAGCAAAACCACGCAACATGAAAAGTACTGTTTGCAGTTGGGTTCATAAATGATTATTTCACTTTCCCAAAACAAACAATAAGAACCATGCATTAAATTGAAATAATAGAACAATCTATTCAGTTTCCTATTGCTTGCTAAGCCCTCTGCATAGCAGCAGTAATTGTGTGTTTGTGTGTGTGTGTGTGTGTGTGTGTGTGCGAAGACAACTTACTAGTGGCGCATCACAAGAGCTTCCCAGTTATCTACCTAAACATAGACAAAACACATCACCCACCCTGAAAGCTGGGTTCACACTAAACGACAGCGACAACGCAGTTACGTCACCATTTTCTGTGACGTAACAGCGACCTTGTAAGTCGCTGTTATGATCGCTGCTTAGCTGTCAAACACAGCAACGCAGCAGCGATCATAACGTCGCTGTGCTACATGTGCAGAGAGCATGGAGCCGCGCTTAGCGCTGGCTCCTTACTCTCCTAGGTACAGTACACATCGGGTTAATTAACCCGATGTGTACTGCAGCTACATGTCACAGTGCAGAGAGCAGGGAGCCGCGCACACTGCTTAGCGCTGGCTCCCTGCTCTCCTTGCTACAGTATACATCGGGTTAATTACCCGATGTTTACTGCAGCCACATGTGCACAGAGCAGGAGCCGGCACTGGCAGCAAGGGTGGAGGCTGGTAACGAAGGTAAATATCGGGTAACCAGGGAAAGGTCTTCCCTTGGTTACCCGATGTTTATCTTGGTTACAGCTTACCGCAGCTGCCAGACGCCGGCTCCTGCTCCCTGCTCGCTTCATTTCGTCGCTCTCTCGCTGTCACAAACAGCGATGTGTGTGTCACAGCGGGAGAGTAACGACCAAAAAATGAAGCTGGACATTCAGCAACGACCGGCGACCTCACAGCAGGGGCCAGGTCATTGCTGGATGTCACACACAGCGACAGCGACGGGACATCCCTGCAACGTCACAGAAAATGGTGACGTAGTAGCGCCGTCGTTGTCGTTGTCGCTGTGTGTGACAGCAGCTGAATACCCTTGTTAGCTGAAGCTTCACAGATAAGGCAGATGATAACAGTGTGAATGCAAACCACACAGCTCTGCAACACAGTCATGTAAATCTTGAAAAGCAACATTCAATGCAAACATGTGTCGCTGTCCCTCTATGATTTAAACTGTACGTGACAATTTTACAGTGCAGAGGCAGCAAGTGTGATTGTCTATATAGTCGTCCTACCCAGAACAGATATGTGTTTTCATAATAAAACAAAGTGTTGCATGAAAGCATTACTGTCTGGGCACAGCCTACCATACTCGGGTACATTGATGTCCAGTTGCCATAAATATAGACTTTATGCTCCTATCATGGTTAACAGTATAGAGAGCACCGGAAGAATGTTGGTCTGTGGCACAGGATGCTGCTCACTAGCGTTACGGTACTCCCCAACAAATTCCAAAATGACTCCCCTCACAATTGAACGAAGTGTTTCCGCAGTTGCTCCTTCCTGTGTGCCGATTTACCCCAGCCGCAGCCTAACTCCAGTGTTTCGCAAACTGAGTATGCTCTGTATGACTGTGTCATTCCTGAGGCAAAGTCTTAATTTTGGGCTACAGCGCATGCTCGTTTGGACTGTGCCTGAGTCATTCTGTGACCTGCGGATCAACACACTTACACAGGGCCCTGGGGCTTGACTCACTCTCGGGAGGCCACTAAAACTAACTGCACACAACATCAGCCCCAGGTGTCCCCTTACACTGCAGTGGCGGTCCCCACTGACCGCAATACCAAGAGTGGAGTCACAAAAATACATATAAAGAAGCAACCTAAGTGTGACCAGACTTTTCCTCCATGTGGAGTCCCTGAAGGTAATGCACCAACACAACACCTGTGGGGCTTCACACTGACTGAGAAAAGCCTATTTGCACAGGTACTTGCACTCCGTGCCGGGTCTAAGTACTGTGTTGTGCCTAGACAGCATGCTGAAGCGGATAGTCTTTTTTTCAGAAACTGTATTTCATGCTACTGAGCATGCTCAGGCACTTACTGCATCAGAGGCTAGGTCGGGTAATGAACTCTTTGTCCCTGCCCCTGATGTGGGGGGCCCATATAGACCACAGGGCATCAGGTGTCCTGACAATTTGGCCAGGCCACTCCCAACAGGCTTGCAGAGGCCCGCCCCTATGACTTGTCACCTCATTGTTGTTGGTCAGACGATGACTGTTGAGGTGTTTTGGTTGTGGCAGCCATGAGGTCATCATTCAAGTGGCGGTTTAAAATAGGATGCTAGTTATGCCACTCATGACGTGTCACTCTGCTTTTGTCTCCAGGAGGTGCATTGTTGTCCACCCTGGTTTGGGGCGGACCCAGGTTATAAAAGGGGCTGGAGCTAACAAGAAGGTGCCTGCCCAGTCTTCTATTATGCTTCGAAGGAGCACACCTCCATGTGTTGAACACATTGCGGCTTTAGGCCAGAGGTAGGCAGGGATAGGTCATCAATGCAGGCCGCCACCACAGTTTGTAACGCAGAACGTTTAAGAACAGCTCCTGTCCTACCAGTCCTGCTAGTGCAGTCCAGTGGCATAAACAGGCCTGCTGCTGCTAATGCGCCTGCTTCCACAGGTGTGTCCTCTACGCACACGGACAGCGTAACCAATGGCCCCTGTGTTGTTAACAGGGAGTTCCGGGGCTGGGTGGTCGTGTGGACCCTGTCACACTAACAGGGCTCCCAGTCTCCAGATCTGAGTGGTGTCTAACTCGGTTCAGGCTACTATTTGTTTGAGAGTCAACCTGCTCTGTGTCCTCCACCTAACCTTCCAGTTGCAAACCTCTCCTTTTCTATCTGTGAGCACGGTGGACACCGAATGGCGATTGGGATATCTACCTTTCTCTTTCTTTTCTTCTTAATATTTTTTATATAGCGGTAACATAGTATATACCACCTTATCCAAATCTGCCAGTCCCACCATACCAGATGTTGTTTCTTCAGCAAATGTTAATGTTGCTTAACCACCAAACCCACGGACACAAACTTTTTTACCCTTTCAAACACACCTGTTTCCCTTTCCACCAGCATCTGTCCTTTTTCAACTCAGTTTGTATATGACCAAAAATGCAACTCTGCAGAGACACCGTACTCAATGCCGTCTCAGCACAGCAGCCAGCCCTCTGTCCCTCAGATGTGGACAAGTAAGACCATTTCCTCCTATCGATGAAAAAGCGTTGAAATTCACTCTGTGCACCACTGGTGTTTAGTGGAAAAGCAGATGTAAGATTGCGTACCACCTTCTGCTGATACTCCTGCATACATGCGTCCCTTTCTATGGCAGGAGTTATTTCGCAAAATTTTGTGTTGTACCGGGATATAACAGTGTGGCAACCCAGTAGTCAGCATTACTTCTAATTCTGACAATCCAAGGGTCATTTTGCAGGTAGTGCAGCAAGAAGGCGCTCATGTGTCTTGTGCATCCAGGTGGACCAAGTCCTTGGTGTGTTGGTGGCGGAGAGGTGAGAATCGTGCCTCCTTCCTCTGCCCTCTCCCCACAACCTCGCACAACCGAAATGTGAGCAAGCTCTCACTAATCTGCTGAGTCTTCCATGCCCATCGCCAGTTCGTCCTCCATTTCTTCCTGGGCTCCTGCACCTTCCTCAACTGTTTTGCTGATACTATGCGCCCTTGATAACCCCTCTCCCCCACCGTACCATGACTGCCGCCAAGGTGCCGCTGACGTCTGGACCTTTTAGATCTTGTTATCCCTTCCGCATATGACTGCTCCAGTACTTCCTCCCTTCCTCTTGGACCAACACCTGACTCCGAATAATGCTTACAGTGTGCTCCATCATGTAGATGACCAAAATTGTCACAATGAGAATGTCATCGCCAGTGTTAAACATCTGCGTCGACATTTGTAAACTGTGTAGAACGGTGCATATGTCCTTGATCTGACACCACTCCAGCAGCGTGATCTGTACCACCTCTGGATCAAGTTAGCCCAGGGTATACATCATAACGTATTTCAGCTGGGCTCTGCGGTGCTGCCACAGACGCTGCAACATGTGCAGATTCAAATTCCTGCGTGTCGGAACATCGCATTTCAGACGTTTAACCGCCAGACCTTAAGACTTCAGGAGCGATGAAAGTTGTTGAGCTACTGGGTGCGAACGATGGAATTGAGCACATAGCGAGCGTGCCCGCTGTATAAGGCCATGTAGGCTGCGATGTTGTTTTAAAAATTGCTGGAGAATCAGATTAAACACGTGAGCCATACAAGTCACGTGTGTCACATTGGCCTGACGAAGGCATGCTGCCATGTTTGCATCATTGCCGCACACGGCTGTTAAGTCACCACCGTAGTCCGCTATGTCAATTTGTACTTCTGTTTCAAGGTGACAACGTTTTCCTTTTGTACATGGTGCTGATGATGGGAGAGGAGTCGACGCCAGAGGCGCAGGTGGACGCATGTTATGCTCACCCACTGGACTGTATTAAGTTGACATATGCAGAACCAATGGCTGAATGCAGGTGGTGGGTATCTCACAGATAAAGTACCATCATTGAGCTACAACCAAAGGGAAGACAGAACACCCTTTTTTAGGCCCCTTCTGTCTGAAGACCACTGCCAGACATAGCTATGAACCTCTGGTTACTGTTACCCCTAGTTTAGTTTTATGAGTTTGTGTGCTTGTTACCTGACTACTTTTCCTGCTTGCTGTTTAGGTACCTCGTTGGCCAATTTGCATTTCACCTCTGCTTGTTTTCTGATTAAGTCCTGTCCCTCCCATTCTGTTCCTCTTCCTCAATTAATGTTTTGACCCTGCATGACTACTATTCTCTGGAACTGCAGCCTTCCACAGGTATTGATCAACTTGGGCCCTGTGTCATTCAAAATCACTGTATAGGGGTTAAAGGGTTTCAGGGTTCTGGGGGTCCAGCTTGGTGAGTGGGTTCCCTCTGGCCTATCCTTTACAGCCCGTTTGATTGTGTCGATCCGGGCAGGCATTACACCGTGCCCTTGACAGAAGGACATGTAGGCCGGGATAGTGTTTTAAAAATTGCTGGAGATTCAGATTCAACACGTGAGCCATACAAGGCACGTGTGTCACATTGCCCTGAAGAAGGGCCACAGACTGTTTAGCATCATTGTCGCACCCGGCATTCCCTGGCTGCTGGTTGAGTGGAGACAACCATTGATGAAACTCGGTCTCACTCTACAGAGCTAACCGTCCACAACTCCTCAGCGGTGTCTCACATTTACCCTACATTTCAAAGTAAACATTTGACCGCCTGATGGCCTTGAGCTCTGCTGCCAGCATAGTAAGGAGGTGTGTGGGATTCCTTGGGCGAAGTTACAAGGAAGGGTGGCCTGACCACACAGGGTTTGGGCTGAGGTGCAGGAAGCAGTGGAGGAACTTGTACATACAGAGGAAGGATTGAAACACAACTCATGGGGACGGAAAGACTTGTACAGCAGACACTTCTCCATCTATCACCATAGTTACCCAGTGACCAGTCAGTGACATGTAATGTCCCTGTCCATGCTTACTGTTCCAAGTATCTGTGGTGAAATGCACCCTGTCACACATAGAGTTTCTCAAGGAAGCGGGGATGTTGTGTGCAACCTGCTGTGTTAGCGCGGGCCCCCCTTTCTAGGAGAAGGAGTGGCAAATGGCCATCGGCTCTTGGGGCACTGCAATGGGCATAAGGTCTCGAAAATCCTCGGTGACAAAAGGGTGTAAAGGCAGCCTTTCTGTAGCCAACAAGTTTGAGATGCTGAAACTAAACCTCTTAGGCATGTCATGCACTTCAAAAATCATGTAAAAAACAGTGAGGGGACTCCATCCACAGTCTCACTCATTTCCACTAATTGGGCCACACACACCCCACTTGACTGTCATCAGTTGACCCCCCTTTTGAAAACGAAAAAGATGCTTTGCATGAAGCACTCTCAAAAATATGTGTGCCTTTCGCCTCCCCTGGATGACCCAGGGGAATAAAAGTCCTCTGAGAGCCATGTCCACATTGTCAGTGGACAGACGTGTGTGCTTATCTATCAGCAGACCCCCAGCAGCACTGAAGGCAGGTTCCGAGAGAACGCTGGCTGCAGGAAACGACAAGATTCCCAAGGCGTACGTGGCGAGCTCAGGCGATTTATCCAGATTGGAAGCCTAAACTGAGCAAGGCTCAAGATACACAGTAATGGCATTGATGTTCCCTTGCATATACTCATATATCTGTGTCTCGTCCTCTTTTTCCTCGCAACGCTGTTTTGCTTTCGCATGAGAATTTGTTCTTGTCACTTTCCCATGTGTTTGTGTTGTGTTGTGAGTTGTTTGTCACCTTTTGGACACCTTTGAGGGTGTTTTCTAGGTGTTTTTATGTGTTTGTGATTGCCTCCCATTGTTTCCTATGCGGTTCGAGTGGTTCGCTGAACCGAACTCGAACCGAACTCGAGCCGAACCGCGGCCGGTTCACTCATCTCTACTTACCTCCCTAGATGTGGAAGGAAAAAGAAAATTGACGAGAGATTTCAACGATATGTTGTGCGGATGGTGGATAAAGAACCTTGACTAACATCCAAACAAGTTCAAGCTGCCCTGCAGTCCGAGGGTACAACAATGTCAACCCGTACTATCCGTCAGCATCTGAATGTAAAGGGACTGTATGGTAGGATAGCCAGGAAGACCCCACTTCTTACCCCGAGACATAAAAAAGCCAGGCTGGAGTTTGCCAAAACTTACCTGAGAAAGCTTAAAACGTTTTGGAAAAATGTTCTCTGGTCAGATGAGACACAAGTAGAGCTTTTTGGGAAAAGCCATCAACATAGAGTTTACAGGGAAAAAAAGAGGCATTCAAAGAAAAGAACACGGTCCCTACAGTCAAACATGGCGGAGGTTCCCTGATGTTTTGGGGTTGCGTTGCTGCCTCTGGCACTGGACTGCTTGACCGTGTGCATGGCATTATGAAGTCTGAAGACTACCAACAAATTTTTCAGCATAATGTAGAGCCCAGTGTGAGAAAGCTGGGTCTCCCTCAGAGGTCATGGGTCTTCCAGCAGGACAATGACCCAAAACACACTTCAAAAAGCACTAGAAAATGGTTTGATAGAAAGCACTGGAGACTACTAAAGTGGCCAGCAATGAGTCCAGACCTGAATCCCATAGAAAACCTGTGGAGAGATCTCAAAATGGCAGTTTGGAGAAGGCACACTTCAAATCTCAGGGACCTGGAGCAGTTTGCCAAAAAAGAATGGTCTAAAAATCCAGCAGAGCATTGTAAGAAACTCATTGATGGTTACCGGAAGCGGTTGTTCGCCGTTATTTTGGCTAAAGGTTGTGCAACCAAGTATTAGGCTAAGGGTGCCAATACTTTTGTCTGGCCCATTTTTGGAGTTTTGTGTGAAATGATCAATGATTTGATTTTTGTTTCATTCTCCTTTGTGTTTTTTCATTGCAAGCAAAATAAATGAAGTTAATAATACCAAAGAATTTGTGATTGCAATCATTTTCAAGAAGAAACTGAGTATTATCTGACAGAATTGCAGGGGTGCCAATACTTTTGGCCAGCACTGTATCTATCCAGGCCGCCCAGACCTTTTCAAATTTTGAGATACAACCTCTTTTCATGTAGACTGCTTTTTCCATATTAATCATCCAATTGACCTTACTAATATATTCCTGAACTGAGGGAATCTGATCATCAGTTCATCAGATTATCTGACCAGTGCTGTACTATCAGCTTTCTAGCCATATAGAGCAGTCTAGCCACCACTGTTTTGCCATAGTCATCTGTCATTAGGTCTTCAACATATCCCAGCACACATACCAAAGGTGAACGAACTATCCCCCCCACATAGACTTTGTTAATGATATCTATTACTTCTTCCCAGAAATGGTCAAGCCTAGGACAGGACCACATCATATGAATAAGATCTGCAGACTGAGTCTTACATCTATTGCACATAGAGTTACCTCTGAGTCCAATTTCATACAAAACTTTCGGAGTTCTATATTGTTAATGTAACAATAGTATCTGTGAATAACGGTGAGATTCACTCAAGGATAAGTCTGGCACTCTCTCTAAAATTTCCATCCACTGACCATCTTCAATAGGACATATTGCCCCCTCCCATTTTCCCTTGGACTTCGATAGAGACTTTGAAAGCAGCAAGTCCAGCACCATACAATAGATTACTGAAATTAAACCCCCTGACCCTTCGACTCCGGCTATTATATTTATAACCCTATTTTGTGGGATCCCCTGTTCCAGTTGCATACACTCTGCTCGCCATGCATGTCATAATTGTAAATATCTATAAAAGTCCTGCTTAGGTAGATCGAACCCCCCCTGCAGCTGTATGAATTCCTTTAACTCGCCATTCTCCTCCAATATCTGAGCAAATCCACGAATCCCCCTCCTCTCCCACATACCGAATCCTTGCCAATTTTTACAAATTTGGAATCCATGGAGTGATCCAAATCGAAGTAAACCTCGAAATACCTTGAATATTCTGCAGAAATCTTAACTTCCACCACAATTTATGCATCAACAAGAGTGTCAGCATTCCCACCCCCTTAGTGTAAATATTTGTGCTTCCAGTGCTCCATACAGGTCCCCTGATTCCAGAAATTTCTGCAGCAGTAATTGTTGTATCCCCCCTTCCTGGGTCATTCCAACCCCTAATATGCTGCAGTTGAGCTGCTATAAAATATGCCCAGGAATTTGGCGCAGCCAGCCCCCCCACCCCTCCCCTTTTCCTCTCTGCAGTTCTTCCAGTTTAATTTGGGGTGATTTTTTCCCCAAAATCAATTCCCTGAACAAACCATTAATTTTATAGAAGTACCTTTGTGGTATCCACACTGGGGATTTGTGTAACATATACAATAATTGTGGCATCCAAATAATTTTAAGTAAGTTAGTTCTTCCTACTACTGTAATACCATATTTGCATACAGAGGCCCCTGCTCTGCTGGAGATGTAGCTGGTGGGCAGAGCCTCCTTGGGCTCTGAGAAATGATGTCATCCTCTTCTCAGCTGGCAGCTTCTGCAGACATGAATTCTCCCTCCTGCAGTCCCCTAACAGGTGAGGAAGGGGCCCATGTCAGCTCAGCATAACCATATGCGTTCAGCTGATTGGGCCCCCTGCTTCTCCTGTTAGTATTCAAACTGCCGCAGGCAAAATAAATCCCCATATGTTTTCAAGCCCTAGGGGCCCTCTCCTGCTCGGGGCTCCTGTGCAACTGCACATGCTGCACCGGCGGTATGTCCGCCAGTGGTTCACAGGGCGAACAAGAGTTTAGCGGAACCACTGGGCTACAACACACCAAATGTAAAGGAGCTTGACTACAGAAACACACCTGGTTTTCACCAGAGCCTCTGATGGTTGAGGTGTTATACTCCAGGTGTGATATCCGGTAACACTCAGGAAGAATGATGCTGCAAAAGCTGGTCATTGGGGTATGAACACTGACAGTCCTTGAAAGTAGAAGCAGTAGCCAGCAGTGTATTGTATTTGGCAGGGACAGATGCATGTAATTGCAGTGGATGATACTGTATGTGTAGATACAGCAGCAGTGACTGGTATTATAGGAACGGTCGGTGTGGATAATTGCGGCAGCAGCGGGTATCGTAAGAGTGGCTAGAGTGGATACTTGCAGCAGAGGATATCGTGGAAGTGGCCAGCGTGGATACTTGCAGCAGCAGACTTGTCATGCACTGAAACACAGATATGAATCAAAAACAGAACACAGCACAGTAACAGCAGCAGCACACAAAGGGACCTGGGAACTAGCAATGTATAGAACTCGTTGCCCAGACACCTCCCTTTAGAGGAAGCTACTTTAAATACCTGTTGCCTCTCAGCCATGCTGAGAGCCACATGCATGTCAGGGCATATTGGCCCTTTAAGAAAAGGAGTGTATCTACGCGCACTCTATTTGCACTCCCGGGGGCCTGTGCGACATGCACAGGCCCTGGGAGACAGCGGCAGGAACCAAGCACAGAGCAGTCACCGCTGGGCGACCATGAAGTTTAGAGTGCCAGCGTCCCTACCAGGAGAGGGGAGCAGGACAAAGCGGTGATGCCATAAGGATGTTAGAAAAAGTTACCCAATATGCCTTATTATAGTGTTTTATCTGAATCTAAATTTTAAGGATTAAGACAGAAATCCCAATATAAGCGCTCAGCATAGAAAATTGGATAAATATGATCCTAGCTTTATGCTAACAGTCAATAAAATATTTTCTATTTTAATATGTTACCAATAAAAATCTCAACTTATCCAACAAAAAACAATTTCCTACTCAGGTACAAAATATGTTAATACAAATCTAGGGGGTTTCCACGTTACTATTAGAACAAATATAATTGAAAAGTGTCACTGCTCCTCACCTCAACTAAAATTGAGTCAAATCTGCCCACCCAAATTTAAATGACCCCCTCCCAACTAAGCCGCACTATGTGCCTAAACCATAGTTAGGCCAGTTTCACACATCCGGTATTTCGCCGGATCAAAACCGTTTTTTTGCATTTTTGGGCTAATAGATGCACATTTGGTGATTCAATTTTAACACCGCGGTATGATATGGTAGTGATGCGAATTTTTTTTGCCAATAGGTGTAGATTGAATGCAGGAATATGGTGTAAAAATTTTAGCACCAAATCTGCATCTCTTGGCAAAAAAAACAGCAGTTTTCTGCCAAGAGATGCTGGTCTGTGAACTCAGGTACCTCACCTGAGGTGAGCTCACTGAGTTTAAATGAGGTCACCTGAAGTCAGGTTACCTGCAATTACAGGTGAAAGACCGTGGGAACCTCCAGCTGTCACCGCAAATAACCTGATTAACGTGACAGCTCATCATGCAGATCAAATTCTGCCTAAATCTCACAGCGGGTGGTTATTGTTCTATGGCTGAACTCTACCTTCACATGTAGCAGAGCTGGAATCATTGAGGGACCTTGTGTGGATTATGTCGAACCTGGGTGCTTTTGGGGTTAATAAATTGGAGAAAGAGGGTGGAGTTTTTTTATTTTTTTTAAATATGGATTTTTGGGGTGTTTGTGTTTATTTCTTTTCCCTTACAGATTAGTAATGGGGGGGTCTCATAACTGCTTCCCATTACTAATCTAGGGTTTAGTGGCAGCCTTGGGCTGTTATTAACCCCTTATTACCCCAATTGCTTTTGCACCAGGGCAATCAGGAACAGCAGGGTAAATTTCTGGGATTGTCACATCTAATAGGCTGCTATTTTTAGGCTGGGGGGACCCACTAAGCATGGGTCTCCCCAGCCTGAGAATACAAGCCCCCAACTGTCGGGCTTTATCATGGCTGTGTATCAAAATTGGGGGGACAACATGCCATATTTTTAAAATTATTTATTTAAATAATAAAAAAGCCACATGTCGTTCGTTTTATTTTGAAACACAGCCAAGATAAGTGCACAGCAACATAACCGGTGAGTGCTCTACTTTTTTTCTATTTTCTCGCACAGCTACAGGCTGCTGGGTATGGTAATATGGTGGAACTCTACGCCAATTTATTTATTTTTATACCACAATAGTGACACGCAGACAGAGTCTGTGATTGCAAGCAGTCAGACATTGTCACACAGGCTGCAACCAATCACAGACGCCAGGACTGTCGGTGGGTGGGGGAAGCAGTGGATAGATAATGAGTAAATGCATGCATGAAGGTAAATGAGTGGTCCCAGATGAAGAGTGAGTGTTCTGAGAGCAGTTACATCTGTGTCGGGGTCCAACCACTTGTTCATTTTGAGAATGATGACGTGGGAGAGCTAGTGCACATGGTCAGTGGACAAGAACAGGACATCACTGATGATTACAAAACATAGGTGCTAATTGCTGCGGTTTTCTGTAGTGTGCAGTACGACAAGGAGGGCAAGGCTTAAGAGTGGGTGGAAGATGATGCGGGGGATGATGTCATCCTAGACCCCACATAGAGTCAAGGCTATTTGAGTGACATGCCCATTTCAAAGGAAAGGGTAGCAGTCACACAGCCCCAACTAATCAAAAAGGAGAGAGCAGCGTGCAAAAGCACAGCAGCCAGCCAATCTGTTGGCTGTTACTACACACTGTGCTGATGGACTGAGCACACCAAAGGCAGTTCAAAGGAGCTCACTGGTGTGGAATTTCTTCAGGCAATGAGCTGATGACAAAACATGGTGGTCTGCATGATGTGCCTTCAGTGCCTGAAACAAGGCATACATGTTCTTCACCACCTGCATGACAAGGCATTTGAATGCAAAGCATGAGGTAAAATGGAGTACATATCTGAAAAAACAGAAAAAATCTGAGGCTCCTCCTGATCTCTTCTGCTGTGACCTCAGCCTCTTCCTCTCACTCCTGACCAACAGGGCTACTTGGCTTCCTACAAAGAGAGGATATGACAGCACCACCAGCAGTGTCACAGAGCATTTACACATCATCCCATGGAAGTGTTCAGTTATCCATCAGCTATCTATCCTCCAAACACTGGAGAGAGAGAGAAATTACCCCCCTACCCACCCATGAGCCCTGGTCCTGAATGGCAGCATTTCCAAATTCCTGGCCATTGAAAGGCTGCCATTCTGGCTGGGGGTCATGGACACTTTTAAAAATCTTATGGAAATGGCTGCCATTACATTTCTAGGCAAGCCATCTCTCCCTTGCTCAAACAAGCTGAAGACAAAATTAGGTGTGCACTGCACAATGCCATCATTGGCAAGGTCCACATAACCACTGATACATGGACCAGTAAGTACAGGCAGGGACATTATATTTCCCTAACTTCCCACTGTGGTAAAGTTAGTAGCTGCTGGGCCTGATGAGTAAAGCATTTTAGCGTATGTCCTAGCCTGGCCTGGTGGTGTGTGATAACAGACAAAATTTTGTAACATCTCTGGGCCTATCCTTGCCTGGAGCATAAGCTGAATTTGGTGGTGCAGAGGTTTCTAAAAAATTACACTGAGATTTTAGAGCTGCTACTGCTCACCTGTCTTCGCTACAGTGTAACTTCTGCCTTCCCATTTACTTCCCCATATGCGATGTACCGACAAGGTAGAACACCACTGGAGAGACTTCACAAGTAGCAGTATGTGATAATAGCATTTCAGCTGCAGCATGCATGGGTAAGTTGCTCTGTGGAACAATACCACTTAACGACCAATGAATGGGCCTTCAAGCAAGATGTATGTTCTGTGTTGTGCTGCATGGAGTCCTCCACGAACAGAGCCAGCACTGATAATGCCATCATCAGCGTTACTATTCCACTTCTAGTCCTTTTTGTAAAAACACTTGAGTTGATAATGGATGAGGTGGTGGCACATGAGGAATAGGAGAAGGAACAGGAACCAGGCCCATGATTATCAGGCCAGTCATTCACACATGGAGGATTGGTTCCTGTACAATCAAATAGGAATAACGTTTGGAACACCATTCTAAGTCCGAACTGGGTGCAAAAACCTAAAAAAAATCACTATGGGGAGATAAGGTATGCACACCAGTGACTATGTAAGGGGAATACATGTAATAGCAGAAACTGCTGTGTGAATACTGACTTGAAAAATCCAATAGCTATATGTAAGAGTGAAAATGTGAAAAATGGAATCTGCATTACTGCCATGAACATATGAATCAAGAGAAATTTAGCTACTGAATTGATCAATGCAATAGAGCCCCAACACTACGCCAAAGTATTTCTCTACGTTGGGGTCCCTAGCTTGTGTGTGTCCTCTCATGCAGTTAAAAAACCTACCGTGTATGGGAAGCTGAGACCCAGGCCACCTATGCGTATGATGTGGATTGGCAATAGGTGTGGTTGGGGAGGGTTCACAAATGAAAAAATACTAACAAATAGGAATAACGTTTGGAATACCATTCTAAGTCCGAACTGGGTGCAAAAACCTAAAAAAACATCACTATGGGGAGATAAGGTATGCACACCAGTGACTATGTAAGGGGAATACATGTAATAGCAGAAACTGCTGTGTGAATACTGACTTGAAAAATCCAATAGCTATATGTAAGAGTGAAAATGTGAAAAATGGAATCTGCATTACTGCCATGAACATATGAATCAAGAGAAATTTAGCTACTGAATTGATCAATGCAATAGAGCCCCAACACTACGCCAAAATATGTCTCTACGTTGGGGTCCCTAGCTTGTGTGTGTCCTCTCATGCAGTTAAAAAACCTACAGTGTATGGGAAGCTGAGACCCAGGCCACCTATGCGTATGATGTGGATTGGCAATAGGTGTGGTTGGGGAGGGTTCACAAACGAAAAAATACTAACAAATAGGAATAACGTTTGGAACACCATTCTAAGTCCGAACTGGGTGCAAAAACCTAAAAAAACATCACTATGGGGAGATAAGGTATGCACACCAGTGACTATGTAAGGGGAATACATGTAATAGCAGAAACTGCTGTGTGAATACTGACTTGAAAAATCCAATATCTATATGTAAGAGTGAAAATGTGAAAAATGGAATCTGCATTACTGCCATGAACATATGAATCAAGAGAAATTTAGCTACTGAATTGATCAATGCAATAGAGCCCCAACACTACGCCAAAGTATTTCTCTACGTTGGGGTCCCTAGCTTGTGTGTGTCCTCTCATGCAGTTAAAAAACCTACTGTGTATGGGAAGCTGAGACCCAGGCAACCTATGCGTATGATGTGGATTGGCAATAGGTGTGGTTGGGGAGGGTTCACAAACGAAAAAATACTAACAAATAGGAATGACGTTTGGAACACCATTCTAAGTCCGAACTGGGTGCAAAAACCTAAAAAAACATCACTATGGGGAGATAAGGTATGCACACCAGTGACTATGTAAGGGGAATACATGTAATAGCAGAAACTGCTGTGTGAATACTGACTTGAAAAATCCAATAGCTATATGTAAGAGTGAAAATGTGAAAAATGGAATCTGCATTACTGCCATGAACATATGAATCAAGAGAAATTTAGCTACTGAATTGATCAATGCAATAGAGCCCCAACACTACGCCAAAGTATTTCTCTACGTTGGGGTCCCTAGCTTGTGTGTGTCCTCTCATGCAGTTAAAAAACCTACCGTGTATGGGAAGCTGAGACTCAGGCCACCTATGCGTATGATGTGGATTGGCAATAGGTGTGGTTGGGGAGGGTTCACAAACGAAAAAATACTAACAAATAGGAATAACGTTTGGAACACCATTCTAAGTCCGAACTGGGTGCAAAAACCTAAAAAAACATCACTATGGGGAGATAAGGTATGCAGACCAGTGACTATGTAAGGGGAATACATGTAATAGCAGAAACTGCTGTGTGAATACTGACTTGAAAAATCCAATAGCTATATGTAAGAGTGAAAATGTGAAAAATGGAATCTGCATTACTGCCATGAACATATGAATCAAGAGAAATTTAGCTACTGAATTGATCAATGCAATAGAGCCCCAACACTACGCCAAAGTATTTCTCTACGTTGGGGTCCCTAGCTTGTGTGTGTCCTCTCATGCAGTTAAAAAACCTACCGTGTATGGGAAGCTGAGACCCAGGCCACCTATGCGTATGATGTGGATTGGCAATAGGTGTGGTTGGGGAGGGTTCACAAACGAAAAAATACTAACAAATAGGAATAACGTTTGGAACACCATTCTAAGTCCGAACTGGGTGCAAAAACCTAAAAAAACATCACTATGGGGAGATAAGGTATGCAGACCAGTGACTATGTAAGGGGAATACATGTAATAGCAGAAACTGCTGTGTGAATACTGACTTGAAAAATCCAATAGCTATATGTAAGAGTTAAAATGTGAAAAATGGAATCTGCATTACTGCCATGAACATATGAATCAAGAGAAATTTAGCTACT
Organism: Anomaloglossus baeobatrachus; assembly: GCF_048569485.1. Classification (NCBI taxonomy): domain Eukaryota; kingdom Metazoa; phylum Chordata; class Amphibia; order Anura; family Aromobatidae; genus Anomaloglossus; species Anomaloglossus baeobatrachus. The sequence continues at coordinate 159,110,987 of NC_134353.1, read as the reverse complement.
GAATTGATCAATGCAATAGAGCCCCAACACTACGCCAAAGTATTTCTCTACGTTGGGGTCCCTAGCTTGTGTGTGTCCTCTCATGCAGTTAAAAAACATCATACGCATAGGTGGCCTGGGTCTCAGCTTCCCATACACGGTAGGTTTTTTAACTGCATGAGAGGACACACACAAGCTAGGGACCCCATCGTAGAGAAATACTTTGGCGTAGTGTTGGGGCTCTATTGCATTGATCAATTCAGTAGCTAAATTTCTCTTGATTCATATGTTCATGGCAGTAATGCAGATTCCATTTTTCACATTTTCACTCTTACATATAGCTATTGGATTTTTCAAGTCATTATTCACACAGCAGTTTCTGCTATTACATGTATTCCCCTTACATAGTCACTGGTGTGCATACCTTATATCCCCATAGTGATGTTTTTTTAGGTTTTTGCACCCAGTTCGGACTTAGAATGGTGTTCCAAACGTTATTCCTATTTGTTAGTATTTTTTCGTTTGTGAACCCTCCCCAACCACACCTATTGTCAATCCACATCATACGCATAGGTGGCCTGGGTCTCAGCTTCCCATACACGGTAGGTTTTTTAACTGCATGAGAGGACACACACAAGCTAGGGACCCCAACGTAGAGAAATACTTTGGCGTAGTGTTGGGGCTCTGTTGCATTGATCAATTCAGTAGCTAAATTTCTCTTGATTCATATGTTCATGGCAGTAATGCAGATTCCATTTTTCACATTTTCACTCTTACATATAGCTATTGGATTTTTCAAGTCAGTATTCACACAGCAGTTTCTGCTATTACATGTATTCCCCTTACATAGTCACTGGTGTGCATACCTTATCTCCCCATAGTGATGTTTTTTTAGGTTTTTGCACCCAGTTCGGACTTAGAATGGTGTTCCAAACGTTATTCCTATTTGTTAGTATTTTTCCGTTTGTGAACCCTCCCCAACCACACCTATTGCCAATCCACATCATACGCATAGGTGGCCTGGGTCTCAGCTTCCCATACACGGTAGGTTTTTTAACTGCATGAGAGGACACACACAAGCTAGGGACCCCAACGTAGAGAAATACTTTGGCGTGGTGTTGGGGCTCTATTGCATTGATCAATTCAGTAGCTAAATTTCTCTTGATTCATATGTTCATGGCAGTAATGCAGATTCCATTTTTCACATTTTCACTCTTACATATAGCTATTGGATTTTTCAAGTCAGTATTCACACAGCAGTTTCTGCTATTACATGTATTCCCCTTACATAGTCACTGGTGTGCATACCTTATCTCCCCATAGGGTTCCTGTACAGTGTCCAGATACACAAATGACCAGCCAGAGGACACTTTTGGTGGATGAGGAGGAGGAAGAGAAAATTGTGTACACAGCAGGCTGGCACTAAAGTCAGATCACTAGCATGACTGGAGCGTGGCTGGTGGGATACAGAAGACACATATGATACACCCCCCATGAGGCCCGCTTATAGTTGCCTCTGGCCAGCCTGGAATACATGAGCAAATATATGCTGCAGTGCAAGTGCAACAACTGCCTAGTTGCCCAAATTGTTACCAATGCTGATTACTGGGTGGCAGCAATACTGGGTCCCCAATACAAGGACAACCTGCCATCCCTACTTGAATGTGATGGCAAAAGGTGGAAATACAAGCGCACGCTGGTAGATGCACTTCTGACAGTTCTTCTTGACAGCAGGAACCTCAGTGGAAGCACAAAGTAAAGGAGGTGGAGGAAGTTGCTAATGCTAGAGCTACGACTCTCGTAGCACCTTTGAAGGGAGGGTTAGCCTGGTGGAAATATTGAAAAACTTCCTCAGCATGCCACAACATCCAATACCACCATCTGATACAGTCCATATATGCAGGAGGCAGCGTTTCAACAACATGGTGAAAGTGTATGTGTCCACACATCTCCAAATTTGACACATGGCCTGAGCTTGCCCTATACACCTTGGAGGTGTTTGCCTGTCCAGCGGCAAGTGTACTGTTGGAACATGTGTTTAGCATGGCAGGGTGTGTGATCACAGACATGGATCCCCCAGGACTTGTGTGTACCTTTGGCTGACTAGAGAAGTATAATAGCCATTGTTATACCCCACTGCCATTTTTTCAATTTCTTATCCCTAATGTTTTGGAGCCCTCCAAATTAAAAAAGAAAACACCTTCCACCTACAAAGCCATGTCCACCTACACCACCACGTCCACCTCCTCCTCAAGCCACTCCTCCATTTGGACCTCCATCTCCTGGTTCAAGATTTTTTTTTAACTTTATGTTAATTTAAAGTGGTTATTTGTGCTCTGTGAGGGAAGCTTTGTAGCTGTACTCTTCCAATGTTGGCTCTGTAAATAACTCTGAAAGCAGGCTCTGTGTGGAAACTCTTACCATTTTGGCTCTGTAGGGAACTATGAAAGCAGGCAGTGTGGCTGCACTCTTAAAACTTTGCCTTCATGGGAGATCTTTGACAACAGTCACTGTGAGGGCATTCTTACATTTTTAACTCTCTGGGAGGTAGTCTTAAAATGTTGGCTCTGTGAGGGAACTCTGACAACTGTCTCTTTGGGTGCACTCTTATAATTTTTATTTTATTAATTTGCTTGCTAGTTCACCATGATTGCTATTGTGACCAAACCCCTGTAAGTAATTTCCCACATTTGTTTGCAAGGCAATTGTCCTGAACTTAACTCTATTTTGCTTCCTTTTGCAGTCTTCTAGCCTTTACTATGACAATTCCCCAGCTATTTTACAGCCAAAAGTTTGGGTACCATTAATTTTTATAGGGTTTGGGTTTTGGAGACAAGTTCAGGTCAATTTCTGGTAGAGAGCATCCAGGGGTCTGCTCATTCCTAATGAGACTAGATTGTAGGTGGGTAGCTAATGGGGTACCATGGCTGCAGGGCACCTGCTGAAGTTCCCTGAAACTCCCTTGTTAGTATTCCTTGTATTCCACAGGGTGGGCTTTATAGAACAGTGATTTTGCTACATACTGGAATACTACAGTATTGTACTATATAGCATAAGCAATCAAATGATTGCACGCTCAAGTCACCTAGCGAAATTACACAATAAAATAAAAAAAATTTAAAGGAACTGAGAGTTCTCAGTGGTTGATACCTTTTAATGGATAACTGAAAAGATGGTAATAATAGCAAGCTTTCAAGACTACTCAGGTCTCTTCTTCAGGCTCAATATAACACAAAATCTGAAAGTTCACATATTTATTAGAGTTGAGCGCGGTTCGCGGTTCGAGGTTCTCCAGTTCTAGGCTCGAGTGATTTTGGGGCCTGTTCTAGATCGAACTAGAACTCGAGCTTTTTGCAAAAGCTCGATAGTTCTAGAAACGTTCGAGAACGGTTCTAGCAGCAAAAAAACAGCTAATTCCTAGCTGGCTTTCCGCTGTAATAGTGTAAGTCACTCTGTGACTCACACTATTATGACATTTCAGTGTATAGTGTGCGTGAACAGCGTCTTCAGATCACTGCTGTTTGTATAATGGCGATCGCCATTTTTTTTATTTTTCCTTGTCTTCCTTCCCTAAGTGCACGCGTCTTGTGGGGCGGGCCAGCATGTCAGCCAATCCCAGACACACACACAGCTAAGTGCACTTTTAGCCAGAGAAGCAACGGCATGTGTGATAGGATGTCCATGTCACATGTCCCCGCATTATAAAACCGGACATTTTCCTCCAGGACGCCATTATCTCTTCTGCGTCCTTGGTGTCAGACATCACTGGCGCAGCTCCGTCCTTTGTCCTATCGCCGATACTGCTGTATGCGCTCCATACACAGCGCTAGACAGCTTAGGGATAGCACTTTCTATCAGTCCTTTTAAGGGCTCGTACCGGCAGGGTCAGAGCCATAGGTGACAGGTCCTGAAAACAGAGACAGCGTCTGTGTAGCCAAGGTCAGGGATTTCGTCGCTGCATTTCCCCATTAGGAGGGAATAGAAAGGCAGGCTTCCATTCCTCTACCCAGAGCCCCACAATCCTGGCACTGTACCCTCCTGTCCTCTGCACACTCCAACTCATTATAACTAAGCCATTATACTAGCAAACACTCAGTGTACCTAGTGGCATCCTAAACGTGGCTATTGAACTTTTGTCTAGTCACACTAGTTCAAAGATATTTGCAGCACCTCTACCTGTATTGCACACTCCAACTCATTATAACTAAGCCATTATACTAGCAAACACTCAGTGTACCTAGTGGCATCCTAAACGTGGCTATTGGACTTTGCTATAGTCCCACTAGTGGAAAGATATTTGCAGCACGTCTGCCTGCATTGCACACTCAAACTCTTTTTAACTAAGCCATTATACTAGCAAACAGTCAGTGTACCTAGTGGCATCCTAAACGTGGCTATTGTACTTTTGGCTAGTCACACTAGTGGAAAGATATTTGCAGCACGTCTGCCTGCATTGCACACTCAAACTCTTTTTAACTAAGCCATTATACTAGCAAACAGTCAGTGTACCTCGTGGCATCCTAAACGTGGCTATTGTACTTTTGTCTAGTCACACTGGTGCAAAGATATTTGCAGCACGTCTGCCTGCATTGCACACTCAAACTCTTTTTAACTAAGCCATTATACTAGCAAACAGTCAGTGTACCTAGTGGCATCCTAAACGTGGCTATTGTACTTTTGTGTAGTCACACTAGTGGAAAGATATTTGCAGCACCTCTGCCTGCATTGCACACTCAAACTCTTTTTAACTAAGCCATTATACTAGCAAACACTCAGTGTACCTAGTGGCATCCTAAACGTGGCTATTGTACTTTTGTCTAGTCACACTAGTGCAAAGATATTTGCAGCACGTCTGCCTGCATTGCACACTCAAACTCTTTTTAACTAAGCCATTATACTTGCAAACAGTCAGTGTACCTAGTGGCAACCTAAACGTGGCTATTGGACTTTGCTATAGTCCCACTAGTGGAAAGATATTTGCAGCATGTCTGCCTGCATTGCACACTCAAACTCTTTTTAACTAAGCCATTATACTAGCAAACAGTCAGTGTACCTAGTGGCATCCTAAACGTGGCTATTGTACTTTTGTCTAGTCACACTAGTGCAAAGATAAATGCAGCACGTCTGCCTGCATTGCACACTCAAACTCTTTTTAACTAAGCCATTATACTAGCAAACAGTCAGTGTACCTAGTGGCATCCTAAACGTGGCTATTGTACTTTTGTCTAGTCACACTAGTGCAAAGATATTTGCAGCACGTCTGCCTGCATTGCACACTCAAACTCTTTTTAACTAAGCCATTATACTAGCAAACAGTCAGTGTACCTAGTGGCATCCTAAACGTGGCTATTGTACTTTTGTGTAGTCACACTAGTGGAAAGATATTTGCAGCACCTCTGCCTGCATTGCACACTCAAACTCTTTTTAACTAAGCCATTATACTAGCAAACACTCAGTGTACCTAGTGGCATCCTAAACGTGGCTATTGGACTTTTGTCTAGTCACACTAGTGCAAACATATTTGCAGCACGTCTGCCTGCATTGCACACTCAAACTCTTTTTAACTAAGCCATTATACTAGCAAACAGTCAGTGTACCTAGTGGCATCCTAAACGTGGCTATTGTACTTTTGTGTAGTCACACTAGTGGAAAGATATTTGCAGCACCTCTGCCTGCATTGCACACTCAAACTCTTTTTAACTAAGCCATTATACTAGCAAACAGTCAGTGTACCTAGTGGCATCCTAAACGTGGCTATTGTACTTTTGTCTAGTCACACTAGTGCAAAGATATTTGCATCACGTCTGCCTGCATTGCACACTCAAACTCTTTTTAACTAAGCCATTATACTAGCAAACAGTCAGTGTACCTAGTGGCATCCTAAACGTGGCTTTTGGACTTTGCTATAGTCCCACTAGTGGAAAGATATTTGCAGCACGTCTGCCTGCATTGCACACTCAAACTCTTTTTAACTAAGCCATTATACTAGCAAACAGTCAGTGTACCTAGTGGCATCCTAAACGTGGCTATTGTACTTTTGTCTAGTCCCACTAGTGGAAAGATATTTGCAGCACCTCTGCCTGCATTGCACACTCAAACTCTTTTTAACTAAGCTATTATACTAGCAAACAGTCAGTGTACCTAGTGGCATCCTAAACGTGGCTATTGTACTTTTGTCTAGTCACACTAGTGCAAAGATATTTGCAGCACGTCTGCCTGCATTGCACACTCAAACTCTTTTTAACTAAGCTATTATACTAGCAAACAGTCAGTGTACCTAGTGGCATCCTAAACGTGGCTATTGTACTTTGCTATAGTCCCACTAGTGGAAAGATATTTGCAGCACGTCTGCCTGCATTGCACACTCAAACTCTTTTTAACTAAGCCATTATACTAGCAAACAGTCACTGTACCTAGTGGCATCCTAAACGTGGCTATTGTACTTTTGTCTAGCCACACTAGTGCAAAGATATTTGCAGCACGTCTGCCTGCATTGCACACTCAAACTCTTTTTAACTAAGCCATTATACTAGCAAACAGTCAGTGTACCTAGTGGCATTCTAAACGTGGCTATTGTACTTTTGTCTAGTCACACTAGTGCAAAGATATTTGCAGCACGTCTGCCTGCATTGCACACTCAAACTCTTTTTAACTAAGCCATTATACTAGCAAACAGTCAGTGTACCTAGTGGCATCCTAAACGTGGCTATTGGACTTTTGTCTAGTCACACTAGTGCAAAGATATTTGCAGCACGTCTGCCTGCATTGCACACTCAAACTCTTTTTAACTAAGCCATTATACTAGCAAACAGTCAGTGTACCTAGTGGCATCCTAAACGTGGCTATTGTACTTTTGTGTAGTCACACTATTGGAAAGATATTTGCAGCACCTCTGCCTGCATTGCACACTCAAACTCTTTTTAACTAAGCCATTATACTAGCAAACAGTCAGTGTACCTAGTGGCATCCTAAACGTGGCTATTGTACTTTTGTCTAGTCACACTAGTGCAAAGATATTTGCAGCACGTCTGCCTGCATTGCACACTCAAACTCTTTTTAACTAAGCTATTATACTAGCAAACAGTCAGTGTACCTAGTGGCATCCTAAACGTGGCTATTGTACTTTGCTATAGTCCCACTAGTGGAAAGATATTTGCAGCACGTCTGCCTGCATTGCACACTCAAACTCTTTTTAACTAAGCCATTTTACTAGCAAACAGTCACTGTACCTAGTGGCATCCTAAACGTGGCTATTGTACTTTTGTCTAGCCACACTAGTGCAAAGATATTTGCAGCACGTCTGCCTGCATTGCACACTCAAACTCTTTTTAACTAAGCCATTATACTAGCAAACAGTCAGTGTACCTAGTGGCATTCTAAACGTGGCTATTGTACTTTTGTCTAGTCACACTAGTGCAAAGATATTTGCAGCATGTCTGCCTGCATTGCACACTCAAACTCTTTTTAACTAAGCCATTATACTAGCAAACAGTCAGTGTACCTAGTGGCATCCTAAACGTGGCTATTGGACTTTTGTCTAGTCACACTAGTGCAAAGATATTTGCAGCACGTCTGCCTGCATTGCACACTCAAACTCTTTTTAACTAAGCCATTATACTAGCAAACAGTCAGTGTACCTAGTGGCATCCTAAACGTGGCTATTGTACTTTTGTGTAGTCACACTATTGGAAAGATATTTGCAGCACCTCTGCCTGCATTGCACACTCAAACTCTTTTTAACTAAGCCATTATACTAGCAAACAGTCAGTGTACCTAGTGGCATCCTAAACGTGGCTATTGTACTTTTGTCTAGTCACACTAGTGCAAAGATATTTGCAGCACGTCTGCCTGCATTGCACACTCAAACTCTTTTTAACTAAGCCATTATACTAGCAAACAGTCAGTGTACCTAGTGGCATCCTAAACGTGGCTATTGGACTTTGCTATAGTCCCACTAGTGGAAAGATATTTGCAGCACGTCTGCCTGCATTGCACACTCAAACTCTTTTTAACTAAGCCATTATACTAACACTGAGGAAACTTAGTGGCATCCTAAACATGGCTATTGGACTTTTGTCTAGTCACACTAGTGCAAATCTATGTGCAGCACCTCTGCATGACACCCTCCTGCTCTGTTTTTAATAAGCTATAATGATAGCAAAAAATACTGCCATTTAGTGGCATCATAGAACTGGCTGTTGTATTCCATTAGTGCCCCACTGGTGCCAAGCTATTTCTAGCACCTGTGCATGACACCCTCATGCACATTTTGCTACGCTAATGTTATAGCAAACTCAGGGAATTCATTGCTGCATTTGATAATTCGGAGGGATAGAAAGTGAGGCTTCCTTTAGCTTTTCCTTCTGTTCATAGACAGCATCTCCAAGTTCACACCCGAAGAGCAATTTCTCCTCCACATCTAAGTGTGGAGAGGCAGCTAGTGCGCATGCGTGTGCCGATTTACCCCAGCTGCAGCCTAACTACAGTGTTTCGCCTAGTGAGTATGCTCAGCCTGACTGTGCCATTCCTGACGCTAAGTCTTCATTTCGGGATACAGCGCATGCTCCCACACTAAGTGTGAAAAGCCTCTTTGCACAGGTACTTGCATTCCGTGCCGGGTCTAAGTCCTGTTTTGTGCCTAGACACCATGCTAAAGCTGATAGTCTTTTTTCAGAGACTGTATTTCATGTTACTGAACATGCTCAGGCACTTACTGCATCAGAGACTAGGTCCGGTAATGAACTCTTTGGCCCTGCCCCTGATGTGGGGGTCCCATATAGACCACAGGGCATCAGGTGTCCTCCCAAATGGCTTGCAGAGGCCCACCCCTATGACTTGTCACCGCATTATTGATGGTCAGACGATGACTGGTGAGGTGTTTGGGTCATGGCAGCCATGAGGTCATCATTGAAGTTGCGGTTCCAAATAGGACGCTAGTTATGCCACTCATGACGTGTCACTCTACTTTTGTCTCCAGGAGGTGCATTGTGGTTCACCCTGGTTTGGGGCGGACCCAGGTTATAAAAGGGGCTGGAGCCAACAAGGTGGTGCGCAGTCTTCTATTATGCTCCGAAAGAGCACACCTCCATGTGTTGAACCCATTGCGGCTTTAGGCCAGAGGTAGGCAGGGATAGGGTGTCGATGCAGGCCACCACCACAGTTGGTAACGCAGAACGGTTAAGACCAGCTCCTGTCCTACCAGTCCTGCTTGTGCAGCCCAGTGGCATTAACAGGCCTGCTGCTGCTTGATGCGCCTGCTATCCACAGGTGTGGCCCCTACGCACACGGTCAGCGTACTCAATGGCCCCTGTGTTGTTAACAGGGAGTTCCTGGGCTGGGTGGGCATGTGGACCCTGTGACGCTAACAGGGCTCCCAGTCTCCAGATCCGAATGGCGTCTAACTCGGTTCAGGCTACCATTAGTTTCATAGCCACACAGCTCTGTATCCTCCACCAAACCTTCCAGTTGTCAACCTCTCCTTTTCCAACTGGGAGCACGGTGGACATTGACTGCTGATGGTGATATATACCTTTCTCTTTCTTTTCTTATTAATTTTAGTTATATAGCGGTAACATAGTATATACCACCTTATCCAAATCTGCCAGTCCCACTGTAACAGATGGTGTTTCTTCAGCAAACGTTACTGTTGCTTAACCACCAAATCCACGGACCAAAACTTTTTTCCCCTTTCCAACACACCTGTTCCCCTTTTCACCAGCATCTGTCCTTTTTCAACTCATTTTGGTATATGACCAAAAGTGCAACTCTGCAGGGACACCGTACTCAACGCCATCTCAGCACAGCAGCCAGCCCTCGGTCCCTCAGATGTGGACAAGTAAAAGACCATTTCCTCCTATCCATGACAAAGCGTTGAGATTCACTCTGTGCAGCACTGGTGTTTAATGGAAAAGCAGATCTAAGATTGCGTACCACATTCTGCAGATACTCCTGTATACGTGCGTCCATTTCTATGGCAGGAATTATTTTACCAAATTTTGTCTTGTACCGGGGATCTAACAGTGTGGCAACCCAGTATTCCGGATTACTTTGAATTCGTACAATCCGAGGGTCATGTTGTAGGTAGTGCAGCAAGAAGGCGCTCATGTGTCTTGTGCATCCAGGAGGACCAAGTCCTTGGTGTGTTGGTGGCAGAGAGGTGAGAATCGTGCCTCCTTCCTCTGCCCTCTCCCCACAACCTCGCACAACCGAAATGTGAGCAAGCTCTCACTCATCTGCTGAGTCTTCCATGCCCATCGCCAGTTCGTCCTCCATTTCTTCATGGGCTCCTGCACCTTCCTCAACACTTTTTGCTGATACTATGCGCCCTTATTAATCCCTCTCCCTCACCATGACTGCCGCATAGGTGCCGCTGACCATCTGGACCTTGTAGATCTTGTTATCCCTTCCGCATATGACTCCTCCTGTACTTCCTCCCCTTCCTCTTTTCCCAACACCTGACTCCGAATAATAATTACAGTGTGCTCCATCATGTAGATGACCAGAATTGTCACGCTGAGAATGACATTACCAGTGCTAAACATCTTCAACGACATTTGTAAACTGTGTAGCAGGGTGCATAGGTCCTTGATCTGACACCACTCCAGCAGAGTGATCTGCACCACCTCTGGATCAAGTTATCCCAGGCTATATGTCATAACGTATTGCAGCAGGGTTCGGCGGTGCTGCCACAAACGCTGCAACATGTGCAGATTCAAATTCCTTCGTGTCGGCACATCGCATTTCAGGTGTTTAACCGCCAGACCTAAAGACTTCTGTAGCGACAAAAGTTGTTGAGCTGCTGTGTGCGCACGATGGAAGTGAGCACATAGCTAGCGTGCCCGCTGCACAAGGCCATGTAGGCCGGGATGGTGTTTTAAAAATTGCTGGAGAATTAGGTTCAACACGTGAGCCATACAAGGCACGTGTGTCACATTGCCCTGACGATAGCCCGCAGCCAGGTTTGCATCATTGCCGCACACGGCTGTTAAGTCACCAACGGAGTACGCTCCGTCAATTTGTACTCCGGTCGCCAGGTGACAACGTGTTCCTTTCATGCATAGTGCTGATGATGGGAGAGGAGTCGATGCCAGCGGCGCAGGTGGACGCAGGTTATGCTCACCCACTGGGCTGCATTACCTTGACAGATGCAGAATCTCTGGCTGAATGTAGCTGGTGGGTATCTCACAGATGAAATACCATCATTCAGCTACAACCAATGGGAAGACACCACACCCTTTTTTATGCCCATCCTGTCTGCAGACCACTGCCAGACATAGCTATGAACCTCTGGTTAATTTTACCCCCAGTTCAGTTTTATGATTTTGTGTGCTTGTTACCTGACTACTTTTCCTGCTTGCTGTTTATGTACCTTGTTGGCCGATCCGCATTTCACCTCTGCTTGTTTTCTGATTAAGTCCTGGCCGTCCCATTCTGTTCCTGTTCCTCAATTAATGTTTTGACCCTGCCTGACTACTATTCTCTGGAACTGCAGCCTTCCACAGGTATTAATCACCTTGGGCCCTGTGTAATTCATAATCCCTGTATAGGGGTTAAAGGGTTTCAGGGTTCTAGGGGTCCTGCTTGGTGAGTGGCTTCCCTCTAGCCTATCATTTACAGCCCATCTAAGTGTGTGGATCAAGGAAGGCGTTACACCGTGCTCTCTGCAGAAGGCCATGTGGGCCAGGATAGTGCTTTAAAAATTGCTGGACAACCAGGTTCAACACGTGAACCACACAAGGCACGTGTGTCACATTGTCACAGCGAAGGGCCGCACCCATGTTTGCATCATTGTCCCACCCGGCCTTCCCTGGCTGCTGGTTGAGTGGAGACAACCATTGATGAAACTCGGTCTCCAGAGCTAACCGTCCACAACTTCTCAGCGGTGTGACTCACATTTCCTATACATTTCAAAGTAAACCTTTGACCGCCTGATGGCATTGAGCTCTGCTGCCAGCATAGTAAGGAGGTGTGTGGTATTCCTTGTGCGCAGTTACAAGGAAGGGTGGCCTGACCACACAGGGTTTGTGCCAAGGTGGAGGACCCACACGAGGTTGAAGAGGCAGAAGCAGTGTATTAACTTCTACATACAGAAGAAGGATTGAAACAACTCGTGGGGACGGCAAGACTTGTACAGCAGACCCTTCTCCATCTCTCCCCACAGTAACCCATTGCCCAATCAGCGACATGTAACGCCCCTGTTCATGCTTACTGGGCCAATTATCTGTGGTTAAATGCACCCTGTCACACAGAGTTTCTCAAGGAATCAGTGATGTTTAGTGCGACATGCTGGTGTAGCTCGTGCACGCTTTTGTTGGAGAAGGAGTGGCGCCTGGGCATTGGCTCTTGGGGCACTGCGATGGGCATAAGGTCTCGAAAATCCTCGGTTAAAAAGGTTGGAAAGGCAGCATTTTGGTAGCCAACAGTTTCCAGATGCTGAAAGTCAACCTCTAAGCCATGTCATGCCCTACTAAAAGCATGTAAAACACAGTATGGGGACTCCAACCACAGTCTCCCTCGTTTCCACTAACTGGGCCACACACACCCCACTTGACTGGCATCAGTTGACCCAATTTTCAAGATGAAAAAGATGCTTTGCATGAAGCACTCACAAAAATACGCGTGCCTTTCCCGTCCCCTGGATGACCCAGGGGAAGAAAAGTCCTCTGAAAGCCATGACTTGTTCATCTTGGTTCTTTTAGAAACACAGCGAGTGGACTCCAACCACAGTCTCCCTCGTTTCCACTAACTGGGCCACACACACCCCACTTGACTGGCATCGGTTGAGCCCCCTTTTGAAAAAGAAAAAGATGCTTTGCATGAAGCACTCTCAAAAATACGCGTGCCTTTCCCATCCCCTGGCTCACCCAGGGGAAGAAAAGTCCTCTGAGAGCCATGACTTGTTCATCTTGGTTCTTTTAGAAACACTGCGAGAGGACTCCAACCACAGTCTCCCTCGTTTCCACTAACTGGGCCACACACACCCCACTTGACTGGCATCGGTTGAGCCCCCTTTTGAAAAAGAAAAAGATGCTTTGCATGAAGCACTCTCAAAAATATGCGTGCCTTTCCCGTCCCCTGGCTGACCCAGGGGAAGAAAAGTCCTCTGAGAGCCATGACTTGTTCATCTTGGTTCTTTTAGAAACACAGCGAGGGGACTCCAACCACAGTCTCCCTCGTTTCCACTAACTGGGCCACACACACCCCACTTGACTGGCATCGGTTGAGCCCCCTTTTGAAAAAGAAAAAGATGCTTTGCATGAAGCACTCTCAAAAATACGCGTGCCTTTCCCGTTCCCTGGATGACCCAGGGGAAGAAAAGTCCTCTGAAAGCCATGACTTGTTCATCTTGGTTCTTTTAGAAACACAGCGAGGGGACTCCAACCACAGTCTCCCTCGTTTCCACTAACTGGGCCACACACACCCCACTTGACTGGCATCGGTTGAGCCCCCTTTTGAAAAAGAAAAAGATGCTTTGCATGAAGCACTCTCAAAAATACGCGTGCCTTTCCCGTCCCCTGGCTGACCCAGGGGAAGAAAAGTCCTCTGAGAGCCATGACTTGTTCATCTTGGTTCTTTTAGAAACACAGCGAGGGGACTCCAACCACAGTCTCCCTCGTTTCCACTAACTGGGCCACACACACCCCACTTGACTGGCATCGGTTGAGCCCCCTTTTGAAAAAGAAAAAGATGCTTTGCATGAAGCACTCTCAAAAATACGCGTGCCTTTCCCGTCCCCTGGATGACCCAGGGGAAGAAAAGTCCTCTGAAAGCCATGACTTGTTCATCTTGGTTCTTTTAGAAACACAGCGAGGGGACTCCAACCACAGTCTCCCTCGTTTCCACTAACTGGGCCACCCACACCCCACTTGACTGGCATCGGTTGAGCCCCCTTTTGAAAAAGAAAAAGATGCTTTGCATGAAGCACTCTCAAAAATACGCGTGCCTTTCCCGTCCCCTGGCTGACCCAGGGGCAGTAAAGTCCTCTGAGAGCCATGACTTGTTCATCTTGGTTCTTTTAGAAACACAGCGAGGGGACTCCAACCACAGTCTCCCTCGTTTCCACTAACTGGGCCACACACACCCCACTTGACTGGCATCGGTTGAGCCCCCTTTTGAAAAAGAAAAAGATGCTTTGCATGAAGCACTCTCAAAAATACGCGTGCCTTTCCCGTCCCCTGGCTGACCCAGGGGAATAAAAGTCCTCTGAGAGCCATGACTTGTTCATCTTGGTTCTTTTAGAAACACAGCGAGGGGACTCCAACCACACTCTCCCTCGTTTCCACTAACTGGGCCACACACACCCCACTTGACTGGCATCGGTTGAGCCCCCTTTTGAAAAAGAAAAAGATGCTTTGCATGAAGCACTCTCAAAAATACGCGTGCCTTTCCCGTCCCCTGGATGACCCAGGGGAAGAAAAGTCCTCTGAAAGCCACTACTTGTTCATCTTGGTTCTTTTAGAAACACAGCGAGGGGACTCCAACCACAGTCTCCCTCGTTTCCACTAACTGGGCCACACACACCCCACTTGACTGGCATCGGTTGAGCCCCCTTTTGAAAAAGAAAAAGATGTTTTGCATGAAGCACTCTCAAAAATACGCGTGCCTTTCCCGTCCCCTGGCTGACCCAGGGGAAGAAAAGTCCTCTGAGAGCCATGACTTGTTCATCTTGGTTCTTTTAGAAACACAGCGAGGGGACTCCAACCACAGTCTCCCTCGTTTCCACTAACTGGGCCACACACACCCCACTTGACTGGCATCGGTTGAGCCCCCTTTTGAAAAAGAAAAAGATGCTTTGCATGAAGCACTCTCAAAAATACGCGTGCCTTTCCCGTCCCCTGGCTGACCCAGGGGAAGAAAAGTCCTCTGAGAGCCATGACTTGTTCATCTTGGTTCTTTTAGAAACACAGCGAGGGGACTCCAACCACACTCTCCCTCGTTTCCACTAACTGGGCCACACACACCCCACTTGACTGGCATCGGTTGAGCCCCCTTTTGAAAAAGAAAAAGATGCTTTGCATGAAGCACTCTCAAAAATACGCGTGCCTTTCCCGTCCCCTGGATGACCCAGGGGAAGAAAAGTCCTCTGAAAGCCACTACTTGTTCATCTTGGTTCTTTTAGAAACACAGCGAGGGGACTCCAACCACAGTCTCCCTCGTTTCCACTAACTGGGCCACACACACCCCACTTGACTGGCATCGGTTGAGCCCCCTTTTGAAAAAGAAAAAGATGTTTTGCATGAAGCACTCTCAAAAATACGCGTGCCTTTCCCGTCCCCTGGCTGACCCAGGGGAAGAAAAGTCCTCTGAGAGCCATGACTTGTTCATCTTGGTTCTTTTAGAAACACAGCGAGGGGACTCCAACCACAGTCTCCCTCGTTTCCACTAACTGGGCCACACACACCCCACTTGACTGGCATCGGTTGAGCCCCCTTTTGAAAAAGAAAAAGATGCTTTGCATGAAGCACTCTCAAAAATACGCGTGCCTTTCCCGTCCCCTGGCTGACCCAGGGGAAGAAAAGTCCTCTGAGAGCCATGACTTGTTCATCTTGGTTCTTTTAGAAACACAGCGAGGGGACTCCAACCACACTCTCCCTCGTTTCCACTAACTGGGCCACACACACCCCACTTGACTAGCATCGGTTGAGCCCCCTTTTGAAAAAGAAAAAGATGCTTTGCATGAAGCACTCTCAAAAATACGCGTGCCTTTCCCGTCCCCTGGCTGACCCAGGGGAAGAAAAGTCCTCTGAGAGCCATGACTTGTTCATCTTGGTTCTTTTAGAAACACAGCGAGGGGACTCCAACCACACTCTCCCTCGTTTCCACTAACTGGGCCACACACACCCCACTTGACTGGCATCGGTTGAGCCCCCTTTTGAAAAAGAAAAAGATGCTTTGCATGAAGCACTCTCAAAAATACGCGTGCCTTTCGCCTCCCCTAGCTGAGCCAGGGGAAGAAAAGTCCTCTGAGAGCCATGTCCACATTGTCAGTGGACAGACACGTGTGCTTATCTGCCAGCAGACCCCCAGCAGCACTGAAGACAGGTTCCGAGAGAACGCTGGCTGCAGGACACGACAAGATCCCCAAGTCGTACGTGGCGAGCTCAGGCAATTTATCAAGATTGTAAGCCTAAAATGAGCAGGGCTCAAGTTGCACAATAATGGAATCGATGTTTCCTTGCATATACTCATATATCTGTGTGTCCTCCTCTTTTTCCTTGTCCAGCTGTTTTGTTTTCGCATGAGTATATGTCTTTGTCACTTTCCCATGTGTTTGTGTTGTGTTGTGAGTTGTTTGTCACCTTTTGGACACCTTTGAGGGTGTTTTCTAGGTGTTTTTATGTGTTTGTGATTGCCTGTCATTGTTTCCTATGCAGTTCGAGTTCGGTTCGTCGAATGTTCGACGAGCCGAACTCGAACGGGACCTCCGTTCGGCGAACCGACCTCGAGCCGAACCGGGACCGGTTCGCTCATCTCTAATATTTATACACAACAATAAAATAAAAAATTAAAAATATATTAAAAATGTAAAAGAGCTAAAAAAAATAAACATTTAAATGATCCTTTTTTAACCCATTCATATATAAATAAATGTAATAAACATATTAGGAATTGTCTGATAGTTATTTTCACCACTTAAGATAATGAAATAATGTGAAAACATTTTTTATCAGACAATGAATATTGTATCCCCTCTAAAAAAAAGTGGAATTGTATTTTTTTCACAATTTCACTAAGATTTTTTTTCTAATTGCTCTCTCTTGTCTTATATAGTAAAATGAATAATATAATTCAAAACTACAATTCATTCATCCGAAAAAAAAACCCAGAAAAAAACAAATAAATTAATGTCAACAGAAATGTATTATAGCTATGAATCTTGTAATAATAGGAGGAAAAAAATCTAAATTCATAAAAGAAGATGATAACAACATATAATATTATTGAGAAATGCTGCAGCTTTGCACATTGTTTTTTAGCAGCACTGCTTATACTGAAAAAGTAGATTAATGTGTTTGACCTGTACAAGGTGCTGTAAAAAAATACATGGCTAGAGCAACAATTTGCATGCAGCTGCAATGTCTGTGTGGTACTAGGCTGCACATCACAATTTACAACATAGAGGGCTCCATAAGACTATGTGCACACAGTGCCTTTTTATTGCATGTTGTGATATTTTTAGTGTAGTTTTATCACAAAACTGCATGCAATCCTTATGCCAGCAAAGTCAATAAGAATCTGGAAGTTGATTTTTTTTTCCCTTGCAGATTTAGTGCAGAAATAAATCTGCAGCATGCCACTTCTTTCAGTGTTTATACAGTGTTTGATTCCCTCCCAGAATGCAGAGAAAATACATGGCAAAATTGCAAGCAAAAAATGCATATAAAAATGAGCTAAAAACACTGCAAAAACATGGAAAAGTTACAGCAAAATGCGTGTTTTTTCTGTCAAGAGATGCAGATTTGGTGCAGAAATATCTCAGTGTGCACACAGCGTAAATAATTTTGAAATCAGTTAATTACAATAAAAAGTAATGTGGAAAATAAATTTCAAATGTGTTAATGTGTCCCTTTAATTTTAAAATTCCTGACAATCCTTTTTCTTCTTTTAGGGCACGCTCACATGAGCTTTGAAATTGGATGAGTGCAATGCGAGAAAATCTCACATTGCATTCTGACCAATGCTGGTCAATGAGGGAGAGAAGTTAGTCAGCTTACCTCGTATCCAGACTCTGGATGCGAGAAAAGTAGCAGCATGCTGCGATTTTCTGCGAGAGCCGTATCACTCGCACCCATTCAAGTGAATGAATGCGAAAGAAACATCGGACTGCACTCGGATGTTATCCCAGTGCAGTGCGATATAAGCACATTCTGACAATGGAGGAGATGGGGGGATTAACCCATCCCTCTCGTCCACAGCGCATGCCCTCAGCTTCGCAGCTGTAACCCGATCGCAAGATCGGGTCACAGTCGCATGATACTCGGCTCTCGCTCGCAGCAGATCCTGAGCTGGGGTTCATTAGTATATCACATCTGATGCTCTCACATCAGATGCCATATGCTCGTGTGAGTACAGCCTTAATGTATAAAGTATAAGGCCAATGAGAGATTCCAATGTGTAGGGTAGAAGATGGTATACAACAGAGCAAGTTATAATTGAGGGTAAGGAGGATGGAGAACACCCAGAACAAAGTCTGCAGGAGATAGTGGGAACAGTGACCAGCATTCTAAGCACATACCTCACAGGCAGCGCGAGGAAGGGCTTGCCCATATCAGAGAGTTCGGAAACTAAGAACACACTGTAAAGTAATAATCATGCTATCATGCGATCTTAAAATTGTAGCCTCAAACTTAGTAGCATTTTTTTACCCAAGATTATGACAAAAATATTTGAAATTTTTTTTTAAAATTTGTTTGGTAATAGATTTGAAGATGCTAAAATAAATGGACTCAAACACTATCCTAAAAGGAAATAATAGTTTTCTAAAATGATACTAGTAAATACATACAAGACAACAGAAAAGCAAACAAGGTGTGAAAAATCTATAATAAATCAAAATATGTAATCAGCAGCTAACGAGGCAATAGCAATATACATGGTTTTTACTCAGTCTCCATATCTGGAGGTGGCCCAACCTGCTATACAGCAGAAACCCAGACAAGCAAGAGCAGAGTTTTTACTGCAACTTAAGTGAGCTTTACACGCAATGACATCACTAACGAGATGTCACTGGGGTAACGGAATTTGTAATGCACATCCGGCCTCGTTAGCGATGTCGTTGCGTGTGAAACGCAGGAATGACCGTTAACGATCAAAATTACTTACCTAATTGTTGATCGTTGACACGTCGTTCCTTTCCCAAATATCATTGCTGTTGCAGGACGCAGGTTGTTCGTCGTTCCTGCGGCAGCACACATTGCTATGTGTGACACCGCAGGAACGAGGAACATCACCGTACCTGTGGCCGCCTGCAGTGAGGAAGGATGGAGGTGGGCCAGATGTTTGTCCCGCTCATCTACGCCCCTCCGCTTCTATTGGGCAGCTGCTTAGTGATGCCGCTGTGACGCCAAACAAACCACCCCCTTAGAAAGGAGGCGGTTTGATGGCAACAGTGACATCGCTAGGCAGGTAAGTATGTGTGACGGGTCCTAGCGATCTTGTGCGCCAATTTGCCCGTGACGTACAACCGACAGGGGCGGGTGCTTTCACCAGCGACATTGCTAGTGATGTCGCTGTGTATAAAGTGGCCTTTACAGTCTCATTTGGACCCAACTGGTTTTTGTATAATCTTAGCTTCTCCCACTGATATGAAAAGGTAGAAACCTAAGTTGAACATATACTTTTTAAGAATCAAAACAAGAGTCTGTGTAGTGCATATGTCCTAAGAACCAACACATCTAAGGCCCCTTCATGAGATTGTATAAAACATGTATATGTGGCATGGTTTGTTGTGACCAGCCATGTTTCTTTTTAATCAACCATTTATGTGTTTTTAAACACATATCATCCGTAGTTTTCCTTTATGGATATAGAAAATTAAATTACAAAGCTACTCATATACTTTCAATGTTAAACACGCTCATCACACTAACGGCACACGGATGACACAAAGATACTATCCGTGTGTTGTATGTGTTTACATGGACCCATAGACTTGTATGAGCCCTTGTCCTTGTCATCCGTGCTGCCTCATCTGTGGTGCTCAGGTAGTTCCCAATCTCTGGGCTCCCTGACCCCCCTTATTATGACTTTATGGAATAAAGATTGAAGATTTTACTACAGAAGCTGAATCCTCCCTCTTTTTGTCTCCACTATTCCTTGCACCATTCAGAGTGCTGATCAGTGTATGCCAGTCTGTGCCACAGTTGAGCTGGGACTTTCATTTAAGTTTACACAAACACACGTTCCAGAAGCACTGATGTGTGAAGGTGGCCTAAGATATAGAGTGCCTTTTTCCTGCCTTGAAAGAAAGAAGGTTGCAAATGCCTTCTTAAGATGACCATTATGACGCTATCTTTGGCATACAAATTATAGCCACATTGCTCCCAATGCACTTTGGTAACCAGTTGCATAGATCAGTATTTTACAAGTTGGGGGATTTTTTCCAACATATCTTATGTGCTGATTGAACTGTTAGGCTATGTGCGCACGTTGCGTCGTAGTACCTGCAGTTTATTCTGCACGTTTTCCTGCCCTTGGTTTTTGACCAAATGGCTTTTGACAAGCTTTTAGCGCTAAAAACGCATGCGTATTTTCCGTGTTTTTAGTGCGTTTTCAGTGCTTTTTACCTGCTTTTTCACATGCGTTTCTGCAGATGCGTTTTGTATATCAAGACACTGAGAAATAAAGTTGGAATAGTTGAAAAGAATGAAAAAAAGAGAAAAAAATGATTATATTCACTTTTAATATAACTATATGTAAAATAAACAATTATAATGAAATTATAGTGGTTATGCACATTTTAACCGAAAAATTGCTGAAATTTATTATTTTATAACATTTAAATTTTCGGCTATTGTGTGTGTGTAAAGGAACATTAGAACCCTTTAATTTTGTGCCAGAAAAGCATGCGTTTTTGGAGCCAAAAACGCAGTGGAAAAGCAGGTAAAAAGCATGAAAAACGCAGGAATTGTGCTTTTGGTTGCATTTTGCCATTTCTCATTGACTCCAATGTTAAGGAAACGCTGCAGGAATGGCAAAAACAACTGACATGCTGCTTCTTTTTCAGCATGGTTTTTGACCCAAAATATGCAAATTAAACGCTGCAGAAAAAAAAGCAAAGTGCAGACAGGATTTCATCTTTTCCCATAGACTTTGCTGGAAAACAAAAACGCATGCGTTTTAGCGCAAAAACGCTGCCGCTAAAAACGCTGCGGAAACACGGGAAAAAACGCAACGTGCGAACATAGCCTTAGGCTATGTGTGCATGTGTGCGTGTTTCATGCCTTTACTCTGTGTATTGCACTGCAGCGTAAATGCATGCGTCCTGTGTCCCCAGCACAATCTATGAAGATTGTGCATAATCCATCCGCACGTTGCGTTTGAGAGCACAGCAATTTGCATGCTGAAATTTTGATCCAAATCACTCAAAAAAGGAACATGTCACTTATTTTGTGTGCTTTCGATGCTGCTCCCACTCTGTCTATGGCCACCTTCACACGTCCGTGAAAAAAAACGATCCATTTTTTTACGTACGTGTTAAAGGGGTGGTTTGCTCCCCATGTGCTGTGTTTGTGGCACATTCCTGTTCACCGTGTGCTATACGTAATAACACATGGAGAACGGAAAGTCCCACCTTACCTGTTTCTTCCGGAGCTGTCTGTGGTGCTGAATAACAGCATTCGGCACAGGCCACGCCCCGCTGACGCTGCTTCCGGCCCTCAGTGAAGAAGATGCGTTGTTCAAATTCACTTGGGGACGGATGCAGGAGACAGCCACGGCAGAGTATGTGTTTTTTTATTTTTTACAATGACACTTGTGTTTCTCCGGCGCGTGTCACGTGCACCCGCATCCACACTACATCCGTGTGGTACGTGTGCGGGCCCGTGCTGCCGGAGAAACACGGACATGCATCCGTGTAGAGCACACAGCACATGTCTGCTCCACACGGAGGCACGGGCCACTGGCAGAACACGTGCGTGCACATATACCCATTGATTTTAATGGGTATACGTGTGCCCATGTCTCCAGTACATACGGGCATGGACCTAGCACGTACCGGAGACACGGACGTGTGAAGGGGGCCTATGGGAGAGGCAGCATCCAGAGCACATGAAATCAGCATCTATTCTGCAGACACACTGCATCCATTACACAGTGTTTCTGCAGCGATCTGAAGCGCACATGCACTGCCAAATCGCTGCAGATTTTTCAGCATGGACGTGCGCACATAGCCTTATTTCGTAAAGGGAAGTTTACAAACTCTTAGTACGATGGGCAAAAAAGTTAGGATAGAGCGAGTTCAACTCTTTTAGTGACTCTAGCCTTCTACCTGAAGGAACCAAAATATGTAATTATCAGGCAAAAAGAGGCATATTTCAAACACTTAAGACATTTAATTTGGTTCCCTAAATTTGCCAAACCTTATCCTAATTTGAAACTTACAGCTTACAGCACTATGCCAAAACTCCATGGACAATTGTGACTAATCTACAAATCATTACATGCTTTTATTCTCCACTAGTTAAACCAATATGTTGGCTAGAAAACTGGTTTAAAAATTTGATGTTGAAATAGAAAAGGAAGAATACTAAAGTAAGCAAGTAAGTCACAATTTCCAACATAAATGAGGGAAAAATCTAAGTTCTAGCATTATTGAGTGTGGGGTGTGTGTGTTGCCTCTTGTACCAATACCTGGATGCATTATAATCTGCACAGCAGACTTCGGCGTGTCACGCTTATTGAAGCATAGTTAACAGTATTTGCAATCTAGTGCCATGAAGCACTGGAAAGGTTTCTATCATATACGCACATAAGCTCTCACGTCTACAGTCCAATGTCAACAAGCATATTGCTCGGATTGGAGGATGAACACTAAAACCAATCATTTTAGGGAGATCCAATATTATTAAAGCAAAGTTCCCATGAGTAAAGTTGGAGTTAGCTGTTACAGTCAAAACAGAATGAATTACATTTCTTTTCTTGTCCTTTAAATGAATAGCATAGTTTGGGTAAAATTATCGGGCAATTGCATGCCTTTTATGCAGATAATGCTGTTTGATGAAAGCGGTGTTTTGATCTGCTAAGGATAATACAGATCCAGGGTTGGATTCATTGGTGAGAGTAAAGCTGTCTTCTGTGATAACTTCATCTCAGCATGAGGTCAGACGGGGAAAACTGGGATGGGGGATTAAAAAATGACACAGTCGGAGCAGTATTCAGTTCCCTGCTGTGCTCCTGGCTGCATACTATAGCTTATGTTTCTGATCTGTTATGGTATTGTCTGCTTTTTCTCTCCCAGAGCAGAAAGAGATTGCTGGAAACTTTTCTTTTTTTTCGGCTAGAGGGATTAGTTCAGTGCAGCTTTTTAATTAAAGAATCTGTATCTTTTCTCTTTTTTTTTTTCAAGCCAAGTTAGGGCAGAATTACCAGACCAACAATATAGCTAACTTGTTATTAACTACTAAAAACTCTGACCTTTCGCTCAGGACTACAAAAAAATAAAATCAGCAAGTGTGTTTTTCTTTATTTCCTCTGCCATTACATATATCCTACAGGTTGGCAGAAAAAAACCTGATACAACTGTAATTCTGTAAAGTTCAATGAAAATCTGAAAAAAAAAAATCTGTGCACGGAAAGATTCATGTCTGCGTCAAAGATAAGAGTATGTACAGGTACTGATATATATATACATATATATATATATATATATATATACATATATATATATATATATATATATATAATTGTGCGTCTCTGTACTTATTGTTTCTTTTCTTTTATTTATTTTTTAACTTTTTTTTTTCTTGTTTGTTTTTTAGCTCTAAAAGTTTTCATCTCTAAAAAAGATTATGATGTGAGACTGTTCTGCCACAAAAGTTTTGAGGTCATTAAAAGTTTTGGCAGCAAATGTCGTTTTATCTGTAGAGTTTGTCAACATACCCTTATTGCTAATAGTCTATATGTCTTTACATTTCTAAGCTTGTTTGACATACTTGGCCATAATGAATAAGTAAGGAAGATTTAGTAATTGTTAAGTAAGAATGTTTTATATAATGTGTATATATATATATATATATATATATATATATATATATATATATACATATATATACACTAAGAGTTGAAAGTGGGTAGGAAGCCAAGTAAATGTCAAGTATTTTGATATACTTGACCACAATGAATAAGAAAGTAAGATTTAGTAATCGTTAAGTAAGAAGTTTTATATATATATATATAAATATATATATATATATATTATTATTATAATGAATAAGTGAAGAAGTAAGCAAGATTTAGTAATTGTTAAGTAAGAATGTGTTATATATGTATATGTGTATATATATACTAAGAGTTGAAAGTGGGTAGGAAGCAAAGTAAATGTCAAGTATTTTGACATACTTGACCACAATGAATAAGAAAGGAAGATTTAGTAATTGCTAAGTAAGACGTTTTCTATGTGTGTATATATATATAAAAAAAAAATATATATATATATATATATATATATATATATATATATATATATATCATAATGAATAAGTGAATAAGTAAGGAAGATTTAGTAATTGTTGCATACATATAAACATATATACATATATAGACATTTATATATATTTTATATATATATATATATATATATATATATATATATATATATATATATATATATATATATATATATATATGAAGCCAAGTAAATGTCATTGCAAAGTAATCCTGGTCAGGAGATAGAAATTTCCCATTTTCTAATTTTGTTCTGTAAAGTTGCAATATACACAAATCACCAGTGCAGTTCTATGTCAGATCAATTAGAAACACTTCCCCTGAACAGACAGTAACACATATTTTTTTCATCAATGTGAAATTTTCCCTGTGACTCTATTTTAAAGGGATCAGGAAAGCAGAGGCTTTAAAGTATTCCCATCGCTGTTGGAAGGCAAATCAAAGCTCTGTGCTGTTATGTGTCAATGGCTTGCAGGACTTACCTGGTTCATTTTAAGCTCTATTTTTCAGGCTTGCCATTTTTCAGAGTTAGTAATGCTTACCAGGCGAAAGTGATATTCCACACACCACATTGCAAATTGTAATACTTTTAAGTTCATGACTTATACAACTTTGCTTCTAGGAATATATTCTGGAACTTTTTTCTTATGCCAATGTAAGATCCCATCCATGCTATGGATTTTTTCAGTAAATTTTTGGTGAAAACAATAGCTTGTGAAGGGTCAATGTATTTAAAAAATATGTACTGGTCTACAAAAAAATGAATAAATGCCATAAGAACTCCATTGTACATGTTCTTGGACATGGCAGAAGCCAGTTCACGGAACCTTATAGATTCCAACAGAGTTCCTATAGCTTTGCACTAAGGAGTCGTGGGCAGCCTGTGTGTATCCCTTGATGTTTTTTCTGAACAACACTGTTTTGAGAGGACCATTACCTTTAGTGGATAATATTTCTGCAATATAGCATCCATTTGATCTTACAACCATTTTTTTTCCAGTTAGAATATATTTGGAATTAAGTTAGAGGTAGAATTACCGAAAGACCCATAAACCTTTGGCCATATGTGCTTGTGTCTGTCTGTATTTATTGGGGGGGGGGGGGTTATTTTATTTATTTACTGATTTTTTTTAAAAACATTGTTCTTATTTTTTTTTTTCCTAAAATGTTTCATCTCTAAATAAGGTTATGATGTGAGACTATTCTGACACAAACGTTTTAAGGTTGTTAAACTTTTAGCAGCAATGTTGTTTTACCTGTAAAGTATGTCAACATACCACGATTGCTAATAATCTAAATTTCTTTATTTTACATTTCTAAGCTTCAACTATTTTGACATACTTGACCATATTGAATAAATAAAGAATATTTAGTAATTGATAAGTAAGACGTTTTCTATACAGTATACTAAGAGTTGAAAGTGGGTAGGATGCCAAGTAAATATCTCTGCAAAGTAATCCTGGTCAGGAGATTAGTTTACTGAAAAGACCCATAAACCTTTGACCATGTTCATGGTTATTTAAAGGGAACCTGTCACCATTTATTTGCTTTATAAGTTGCGGCCAGCACCAGTGGGCTCTTATATAAAGCATTCTAATATGCTGTATCTAAGAGCCCAGACTGCTGTGTAGAACATAAAAACACTTTATAATACTCACCTAAACCGGTCGCTGCGGAGGATGTGGGTCAAATGGGCATATTTGTTCTCCGGTGCGGCCTCTTTCGGCCATCTTTGTTGCCGTCTTTGTCGCCCTTCTGAAGCCGCGATGCACAACGTGTCCGACGTCATACACCCGAGCTGGCATTCAAGTCCTGAGCAGGCACACTTTGATCTGCCCTAAGCAGGACAGATCAAAGTATTGTAGGACCGGCGAGTGTGTATGACATAGACGCGTCATGCACACAGGCTTCAGAAGGAGGACGAAGATGGCCAAAAGAGGAGGCGCCGGCACCGGAGGACGAAGACGCCCATTTGAGCCACATCCGCCACAGCGTGACCGTTAAGTGAGTATTATAAAGTGCTTTTTATGTTCTACACAGCGGCCTGGGCTCTAATATACAGTATGTTAGAATGCTGTATATAAGAGCCCACTGGTGGTGGCTGCAGCTTGTAAAGCAAAAACTGGTGACAGGTTCCCTTTAAAAAGCAATATCTCATGTTAACAACTTTTTGTGCATGACATATGGTATGTAATGTATGGTGGGAAATTATGAAGACTGGTGAATGATATGTCAGTATTGTATTTGATTACTAGATTAAAGTTTTGCTAAATTTATTAAGATGCAAACACATCATGTAGTAATAAATAAATGTATGTTTTGGTCTCTGGGTGCCAGAACTTGAAACCTACTTTATCTATGAGGAAGCATAGATTTTAAGTTACACTTTTTTGGCATACAGTGTAGTAAATTTATCACTTGCCAGTAGGTCATATTCTTTTTGTTAATGTTTTTTTTATTTTATTTTTTTTTTCACAAATAGCATTTGCAACAAATTTTGTAAAAAAACAAACAAAACAAAAACATGGTGTAGAGGGAATAAAAAATTCATCCCATGTATGTTTGAAAAAAGATTTCAGATTGTTTTCAAGAATATCTTTTTTTGTGAAGCTTAAAGGGAACCACGAGCAGTTCTGGGGACATATTGCTAATCCCTGCCTAATTGTCCCAGCATCTAGTAGCATACGTTAAGAGATCTTTAGAAAAAATATTTCTAAAGATCCTTTATAATATGCTAATGAGTGCAAGGACTAGTCATAAGGGCTGACTTTTTCCCCTGACTATTCCACCTTCTTAGCTTTTTACCACGCCCAGAGGGGTGTGCTAACATGCTATTCAATGCCCATAGCCCAGCATCATCAGCGGTCATGCGCATACCTGTGTCCATTGTCACTGCTTCAGGTTTAGCCTCAGTGTGCTTCTCTCGGCACTTCCGGTCATGCGCACTAGACCTCTCTGAAGCTGGGGCATGTACACCCGTCTTTATGACCGTGCAGGGGGATGTGCAATGACCATAAACCCAATATCTGAAGTGGTAACAACAGACACAAGTACGAGCATCACGCTGGCCAAAGGGCATTGAATAGCATACAATTTATACAGACACTTGTGAATTATATTCCCTTGTTGCTCTCCACATTTCTTCTTTCCCTTTATCCATGTATTTTTGTCCTTTAATGTATAATTTATTGTTTGATAAAAATTTATACTTTTATACTTAATTTACTTGAGTTTCTTTTTGGGGCTATTGCTCTTTGTTCTCCTTTTTCTTTATTGAATAACATGTTAGCATGCTCCTGTAGGCATGCTAACATGCTCAGAGGGTGGACTAGTCAGGGGAAGTAACGGCCTTATGACTAGTCCTTGCGCTCATTATCATAAAGGATCTTTCAAAATACTTTTTTTTTAATTTTTCTATGCTTCTATAGGCTGGGACAGTTAGACAGGGTTTAGCAATATGCAGTCAGAACTGCTCGTGGTACTGGGTGCATATTGCACCCGACAGGTTCCCTTTCAAAGAATTGTAATTGATCATATACTCTGGTTAAAGAGTCACTTTTGCAGTTCAAATATTCAATTTGAAGAAATGTATAAGGTTTATCAAAATGTTTAATGTGTTCAAGAAGCCATTGGCCATGAAGAATACCTGCTTAAGCTCATTTAGAAATCTGTATGAGAAACTATTTAAAAAAATAATGTTATATCAAAAAACTAGCAAGATTTTACAGCTCTTACATCACATAATTGACAGTAATGGAGTTATAGTCACTTTATTTTTTTGTTTCCCTGAAAATAAAATAGCTGTCAAAAAGAGAGATACAGTGGATTGGAAAAGTATTCATATCCCGTTAACTTTTCTGCATTTTTCCACATTACACCAACAAGCTTAAACATATTTTCTTGGGATTCTTTTGAAATAAAACTACTAATTTTGTCTAGTGGATTTTATGCAATTCAAATTGGAGAGAAAATGGTTAATAATATGTTCTTTAACCCTTTTCTCTCCAATTTAAATTGCATTTCATCATGGGTTCTGCTGCAGCTGTACTTATGTAATTATAGTGGTTGTGACTCTCAGGTGAGCCTATTCCTTAAGCCTGCTTTATACGTTGCAATTTTGCATACGATATCATATGCGATTTCCAACGCCCCCATAGTATGTGCGGCACGTTCAATTTGTTGAACGTGCCACACAAACTATTAACCCCCGTCACACGTACTTACCCGTCCATACGACCTCGCTGTGGGCGGCGAACGTCCACTTCCTGGAGTGGGAGGGACGTTTGGCGTCACAGCAACGTCACTCGGCAGCCGGCCAATAGAAGCGGAGGGGCGGAGCTGAGTGGGACGTAAACATCCCACCCACCTTCTTCCTTCCGCATTGCTGGCCAGGAGCCGCAGGACGCAGGTAAGATCTGTTCATCGTTCCCAGGGTGTCACACACTGCGATGTGTGCTACCCCGGGTACGATGAACAATCTGACGTTCAATTCTAGAGAAATGAACGATGTGCGTGTGATGAACCTTTTACCGTTCAGTCGCAATCGCACGTACCTGTCACACACTGCAATGTACCTTACGATGCCGGATGTGCGTCACTTACGACGTGACCCCGCCGACACATTGTAAGATACATTGCAGCGTGTAAAGCGGGCTTTACAGAAATTCTGCTAACAGTTCTTATAGGATAAGACCCTATTTGGGCTTACTGTCTTTTCCAGAAACTTTTGACCAGTAGATTTTATGTGAAAGCAAATTCTCTAGTCAGGTGACACCAAAGTAGAATTTTGGGGCTAAATGCAAAACGCTATGTATGGCAGAAACCTAACAATGCATATTAGCTTAAACACACCATCCCCACTGTCAAACATAGTGGTGGCAGCATCATACTTTGGGGATGTTTTTCTTCGACAGAGACAGGAAAACTAATCAGAGATGATGAGATGATGGATAGAGCTAAATACAGGGCATTCTAGGAGGAAAGCCTCAGAAAGAACTGTGGAAAAAAGCGCACATAGGGTCTTATCCGATGATAAATGGAGATATAACAAACAGGACAGGTACTCACCTGCTATGGTTGTGACAGGCACAACTCCTGGGAAAGCCAAAACAATTGAATGTAAAGAAAGCGGTCAGCTGCAGCCCCGATAAAGCCGTGGAGAAAAAACAATTGAGATAAAGAATCGGGTTTGATGCTGCGCTAAAGACCACAATATCCAAGGTTGTAAAAAAACTTTTTCTTTATTTCCAAAGGTCTACGCGTTTCAAAGGCATGTCCGCCTTCTTCATCAGGACAAGGAAAAATAGGCTGTTCTTTTATTTTTCCTTGTCCTGATGAAGAAGGCGGACATGCCTTTGAAACGCGTAGACCTTTGGAAATAAAGAAAAAGTTTTTTTACAACCTTGGATATTGTGGTCTTTAGCGCAGCATCAAACCCGATTCTTTATCTCAATTGTTTTTTCTAGGAGGAAAGCCTGTTAGAGGCTGCAAAAGATTTGAGACTATGTTCACTTTCCAGCAAGACAACAACCCTAAAAATACTGCCTGAGCTAAAATGGGTGGTTTAGATCAAAGCATATTCACATATGTGAAAGACCCAGTCAAAATCCACACCTAAATCTTTGACAAGACTTGAAAATTGTTGTTCACAGACATTCTCCATCTAATCTCACTGAGCTAGAGCTAGTTTGTAAAAACCAATGCCCAACAATTTCTGCCTCTGGATGTGCAAAGTTGGTGGAGACATACCCTAAAAGACTTGCAGCAGTAATGGCAATGAAAGGTGTTCCTACAAGGTATTGACTCATAGGGGATGAATACAAATGCACTTCAAAATGTTCAGATTTATATTTTTAAATATTTTGAAAACCATGTATCATTTCCTTTACAGTTCTTAAATATTTAGTGTTCGTATGCCACATAAAATCTCAAGAAAATGCATTAAAGTTTGTAGGTGTAACGTAAAAAATGTGGAAAAGTTCACAGGGTATGAATTCTTTTTCAAAACACTGCATTTATAAAATGTGTGAATATAGCTGAGATTTGGCCAAGCTTTTGTGACATTGCTTAAATATAGTAAAGTGAAAACAAAACTTTGCAGAGCCACATCCTTCTTGGCAAACACTTGTAGATTAGCTGCTTTAAGGGCCCATTCACACATCCGACTTTTTGCCGGATTACCGGATTGCTGGATTGGCACACACCAGTACAGTATAAACAATACAATGGCAGCATGACAAGCTCCAGTCACATGCTGTCATGTGACCGGAGCATGTGACCCGGGAAGTTGCCACACTGCCATTGTACTGTATCTCACTGTACTGGAGTGTGCCAAATATGGCAATCCGGCAAAAACTGTGAAACTAGCCTAATACTGCTTTCTAAACATGGTTCCAATTGTTTTTAACCAAATGAATAACTTGACTAAACAGTGGAAACATTTTGCAAATGGTTTCCAATAACACATATCTAAGTGTGGATGAGCATTAAGGGCATGTTCACATGTGGTGTTTTTGCAGTGTTTTTGCTACATCTTTTTATAGAGCATTTTTGATGCATCAAATAATGGTGTAATTTACAGTACCAACATAAGTATGAGTCTGAAACCTCATGCACCGTATTTTGAGTCTTGCTATGTTTTTACCAAGATGAAACATGTCAATTCTTTCAGTGTTTTTGCAGCGTTTTTCACCCATTTACTGAATGAAAATGCTAATGATGTAAAAAACGTATGTAAAAATGAGGCAAAAATGTGAATATTGTAGCAACACTTTTGCTATCACCCTTCTGTTGTTTTTATGAAAAAAAATGCTGCTAAAAACAATGTGTTAACATAACATTGATGGGTAAAGACAAATGTTCCTCACACAGTAGTACCAGACTGTGGAGCTTGGTAATTTACTGCACTTAACACAAAAATCCTTAATAGATTTTGCACACATACAAGATCTATGAGAGATGAGCCTAGATGACTCAGCCTTTGGCTTCATAACATGAAACCAAGCACATGTGACACTGTATGATAATACATTCCAAAAAAATGATCAGGACTTCTAAGAGAGACTATTTCCATAATAGGGCATCCGATTAATTATGAATATTCATATGAAAATCAGCAGTAAAAGCTAATAGAGATGAACCCATAGATGCGATAAATGCTGTATTAGGCCTGTTTCAGATGTCAGTGATTCTGGTACGTATGTGCTAGTTTTATACGTACCAGAATCACAGATATACGCAGACCCATTATAATCAATGGGTCTGCGCACATATCAGGGATTTTTCACTAACCATGTCTCCGTGCGGTGTACACGCGTGTCTGTGATTGTCACATGGAGACAAGTCCACTTTTTTCTGGCATCACTGATGTCCCACGGACCACACTATAGTGTGGTCCATGAAACACATACCAGAAAAAAACGTACATTGAAAATAAAAAGCATTTTCAACCCCCCTTCTCCAGCGACACTGTGTTCTGCCTCTGCTCTCTGCTTCTTACTGACTGGCTCATTATGGCATGCATATTCATTTATGCAGCTGGAGCTGACCCAGAAGTATCTGCAGAGGAGAGAAACAGTGGCGGCCGGATGCAGCAGAGCCAGAGACTTCAGCACCACGGATAGCAGGAGCGGGGAAAGGTGAGTATACATCCATGTGCAGTCATGGAGTACAGATCACGGATCATGGATTGCACATGGAGAACATACGTGTGCCATTAATCATGGCACATGGAGGGACATAGGCGTTTTTTACACGTCAGTCAAAAACGTCCATGTTTTTCACTGACATGTGAAACAGGCCTTACAGGGGGACGTGCTAAGCCATAATCCCATATGTATGAGCATGTAAATTTCTTATACTTTAAATCAAATTTATCTGAACTTTATAGCTCTGATTCTTGGAAAGAAGACCAAGTGACTCAACTTTGCATGAAAATCTGGGAACTGAGGGGCATTGAAATGGCGACATGTGCTCTGTACTGATGAGTGAAAATGTAAAATATTTGATTGTGAAATATTTGACTGGGAAATATTTGGCTGTAGGTAGTTTGTTCGCAGAACAGCTGTAGAATGGTACAATAATGACTGTCTGCAGACAAGAGTGATACATGGTGAATCCTGGCTGCATTTCACCAAATATTCTTGGAGATTTGGTCAGGATGATGTACTCAATTCTGAGAAATACAGTCAGATACATGTATCCATCGTGCAATAACAACAGTAGGTATCTGATTGTCTCCGAATTTATTCTGCACAGTCAAAAATCCCAAATATATAGCCGATATCAACAACTATCAACTATGTTTAGTGTAGAAAAGAGCAAGGAATCCTGAAAGTAAAAAAATGGCCCCTACAAAGCCCTGATCTCCACATCCAAGAAGAGACAAGGAGTTGCACAAGCGACATGCACAGATCTTTAGTTAGATCTCCAAGATGTTTGGAATAAGATCCCTGCCGAGTTCTTTTAAACACTGTGTGCAAATGTACCAAGAAAATTCTATGCTGTTTTGAAAGCAAATGGAAGTCACAAGGAATATTGATTTGATTTTGATTTCTTTTTAATAAATTCTTTTTACATTTTGTTAACTGATAAAAATAAACCATTAATATTTCTATTTTTTAAAGCATTCTTACTTTGCAGTATTTTTAGTACATCTATCTAAAACTTTTGCATGGTACTGTACATTCATAATAAAAAGATCATAATGTGTACAAACATAAAACACAACACATTATTTTCCCAATCTTCATTTAGGGTTATATATTTTTTTTTAATTTTCAATTAATCAGATTTTGCTGGAGCCATCTTTATATTAAGACTATCATTGGGATCATGAGAAGTATCTTACCCAAAGTGAATTCTGATATGGTATAGCCCCATTCACATCTGAGATTCATGGTCATGTTCTGTTAATTTTACCGTATATAATGCATTCCCCTTTTCAAATGTCTGCCTGCAAATAAAAAAGTAGATATGTCTTGGTGCGATTTGTGGCTCAAAGTGAAAGAGTCCACAAAAAATGAAAGCACATGTATGCCATCAGTGTTGTAGCTATGTGTTGTCCATTTGTCACTGACTAATGCTAGGAGAACCTCGGGGAACCTCTTTCTGAATGAAAAAATTTAGAAATAGACATATAGACCAAAACGGATGACAGATCCAACACACATACAAAAATGAGTCCTTTCATTGCATAAAAAAATTAGCATGTGAATTCATTGGATGCCCATGATGAGTTTTTGATGCTATGTATTGTTGATGCTTCAAAAAGACAGAGTCTTATTGTTCCAGCAAAATGGATGGGATTTATTGATATCTCCTGCCCACTGGGTTTATTTTTTCTCAATTTAAACTGACTTGCGGAGCGTGTTTCAAATCCACAATATGTCAATTTCTCTTTCGGGTACCCTGAGTTTTCTGTACAGAATTAACCCAAGACATTAAAAACACAGCTAAGAAACGCACACATGTCTTTTTAGTACATTGCCACTGCAGAAATGCGTGAGAAAAGCATGTAATCTGCACATAAGTATAACAATAAAGTTTTGTCAAATGCCAGGAAGTATCAAAAATAAGGCAGCTTTATTTTAAAAATGATATACAGTACATGGAATAAATGGCGCCATAATAATAAAATAATAACACAAGAAGAGACAAAAAAGGCAGCTCTAAAAATTTAATAAAAATGCATATAAAAAATGAAAGTAACTTAATTTATATTATAGGTGGAGAAATTTTGCAACATCGAAAACTCACTAAAAAGTCATCAAACATCCTGATTTCATACCTTATGTGACGATATATGTTATACAGAACAAATTGAGCTTTTCATTCATACCTCTGCTCATGAATATGTTGTGTAAACAGTTGTTCCCAGTTTTATAAGGATCACGTAGCTATAAAGTAGGATGTCTTAGTTCTTACCCTACAGCTCATGGTCTTAAAAACAATACAGACTTCCAGGCTGATGACTTTGGTTTATATTATCCTATCAAGATGAACATCCACATGGAGTTTTAATGTTCTCCCTGTGTTCGCGTGAGTTTCTTCCGGTTTCTTCCCACACCCCAAAGATAAATTGAAAGGGAAGGTATTATGTGAGCCCCAATGGGAACATTGATGATAATGTCTGTAGAGCGCTGTGGAATATGATGGTGCTTATAAGCGAGTAAAACAAACAAATCTTTGGAACGTAGACTAAATAAGACTTATTCTTGTCTGCATAGCCATCTGAAGATAATTGTGAAATATTCTTTAAAAACACACTTTTTGAAAATGCAAGGGTGAAGTTGTAAAAAATTACCCATCAAAAGAACCATTTTTCAACAATTGCATCATGGGTAATATGATAATTGTATGTGCAAATGCATGCTTCCCAGTTGTAAATTGCATGAAATAGCCATGCTGTGTCCAAGATTAGGAGCTTAAACTACCAATAGTAGCTTTTTGACCCCATTCTTATTTCATAGTGAAGACCACGACAGGATTACTTTTGGTTCCAGATAAGGAATTTTCCATCTCCCGATTAAAGGACTTGGTTAGACAGGTAGTTACTTTTCAACTGTTAAAAATTGTCTGGAATTCATACAGATAGTTGTGCTGCAGAAACTGGTTTTGGATTGTGGAGGACGAGATATTGATCTCGAGATAGAAGATCCCATATTGTTCCAGTATTGTCAGCGCCGCCATCACATTTTTAATGTAGTCATTAATTTTAATGAGGAAAAAACTCTTTAAGAACCTTTGTTCTTTTAATGGTAAGTGCAGCTTATATTAGTGTATTTTTATAGAATAGCTTTGGTTTTATATTGAATTTCAAAACTATTTTCATCTTAATTACCTATAAATCATGTGTGGTTCCACCTGCCTCACATCTTTATCATGTGCACAGCTGCAGTCTTGTGATATTTAACAGTAGAATTAGAAGGGCAGCCATTCTGCTTGACCTCAATTGAGGTAGCTTGTGCCTCGTAAATTGTTTAATTGGGGGAATCATGGAAGATGCTGCATAATTCCCATGACAGCAACTTGACTACATATATTTAGCAACCCATTTCTTTTAGTACAACTATCATATCTTACAAGTAAGCCGATAATGAATATATTGCAAAATGAAATGCTCATTTAAAATATACTATGATATTTGTCATAAATATATTATATTATTAAGACAAATTAAACTCCAGTGTGTATTATATTGTAATTGTTACCCAAGCAAGAATATGTTATGAATATATA